>NC_092093.1:30569004-31204837 GCF_045679555.1 Salvelinus alpinus
GTTACCTGACCCGTTTCACTGGGCTAGTGTCAGCTGTATAATCCTGTGTGTGTGGTTGGCGGTGCATATTTTTACACTTGTTAGGGGTCTGTAGGAATGTTCTTCACTTCCTTATTGTGATTCAGGGTTGCTAAATAGGGATGGTGGTCTCTCAGTAAGACTGCCTCACTGCCCTCTGACATCATTAAGAGTAGTTGTTAAAGTGCCAGGAGGGTCTAAAAAATAAATACATCTGTGAGCAGCAATGAACGGGGTTCACAGGATGACAGAAAGGACACAAAATCGGTTGGATAAAGTAAGCACTCTATCATGTAGAAACTATCTTCCTTTATGTGCAATCAGTGAAAACATTACCATGTTCATCTCTCAATTCTTTCTTTATTTACTTTACCTTTATTTTAGCAGGGAGTCACCATTAAGACCCATGTCTCTTTTTCAAGGATCCTTGCATATACAATTCATAGAATAAAAAAATATAATATAATATAAAACAAGTAAAATACAGTACGACACAAATTGCACAGACAAACATACCACAAGGATGATGCAGCCGTTTTTATCTCAATATCAAATAATTTCTGGGTAACAATTGAGTACCTTTCTGTGATAGTTTTCCATTAAAATGGCCGAAAAGAAACAAAAATAGCTTCTTAGCAAAGATCAATTTCTCAAGCAAGAATTTTGCTAGAACTGTCTGGGAGTGGTTTTGAAAACTGTAAATTAGCTGTTATTGGCAGAGACGTTTGGAACGCTCTTTCTTCTTGGTCAATTAACTAATTTACCGCATGGTGATGTCACCATGGAAGGCCAAGACTCCCTCCCACCAAACAGGCTGAAATTTCAAGTGGTCTTTTCAAACAGCTCTTACACGAAAAGAGCATATTATTACAACCTCATAGTTTTGAAATATATATAAAACACAGTAAAATTAAGTGTTTGACTGCACTGGGCCTTTAATGTATTGAGTATATATGCCAATTCTGGGGTCAACTAATGTTTTATGTTAAAAGGGAAATCCACCCCCAGAAATAAATATCATGAAACTCCTGTCAATTTGGTGAAATGATATGTTCTATCAGTGGGTAAAATAAAACATTTCCCCATGATTTAACTTATAAGAGGTTTGTCTGTGAATTCAGGAAATTGTGTAGGAACGCGTCATATCTACATGGTTCACTGGAAATAGGGGATATTACATTTCACAACGCTCCAGATCACCAAATCAGCCAATAGATAGTATGGCCATATTTGTCTAGAACACATCCATCCGTTTATATCCTCATGACAAAGTATATACTGTATTTTGCTTAGATGTGCTCAATCTAAACAGTGTACAAAATTATTCAATTATTCAACTCAGTTCAACTCGCAATGCGCCCTGTGTGTCCAAATCCACATTGTCTTCCATTGACACTTTTGTTTGGTACACCAGGACCATTCACAGCTGAGCTATTATTTTATTTATTTATTTTTCAAGGGAGGCCAAATGCTCGCTGGCTTTCCTTGCCTTCAATGCTACATGCGGCAACAATGTCATACTCTGACCAGACAGCATCGGATAGATGCGCTACACCTACTGAGACAGAGGGGCGCTGTTTTGTTCTCTCGGATGCTTTAACCGGTGAGATACATTCAGCCTCTTGCGAATTGAAGAATGTTTATGAAACACAGATAGACGAAAGATAAATAATGTTGTATGTATTTTTCAATGAACTGTAGCTCCCCAGTGCCGGCAGCACTCATGCAGCCCCAGACCATGACACTCCCACCACCATTCTTGACTGTAGGCAAGACACACTTGTCTTTGTACTCCTCACCTGGTTGCCGCCACACACGCTTGACACCATCTGAACCAAATAAGTTTATCTTGGTCTCATCAGACCACATGACATGGTTCCAGTAATCCATGTCCTTAGTCTGCTTGTCTTCAGCAAACTGTTTGCGGGCTTTCTTGTGCATCATCTTTAGAAGAGGCTTCCTTTTGGGACGACAGCCATGCAGACCAATTTGATGCAGTGTACGGCGTATGGTCTGAGCACTGACAGGCTGACCCCCCACCCCTTCAACCTTTGCAGCAATGCTGGCAGCACTCATACGTCTATTTCCCAAAGACAACCTCTGGATATGACGCTGAGCACGTGCACTCAACTTCTTTGGTCGACCATGGCGAGGCCAGTGGAACCTGTCCAGTCAAACCGCTGTATGGTCTTGGCCACCGTGCTGCAGCTCAGTTTCAGGGTCTTGTCAATCTTCTTATAGCCCAGGCCATCTTTATGTAGAGCAACAATTCTTATTTTCAGATCCTCAGAGAGTTCTTTGCCATGAGGTGCCATGTTGAACTTCCAGTGACCAGTCAGTATGAGGGAGTGTGAGAGCGATGACACCAAATTTAACACACCTGCTCCCCATTCACACCTGAGACCTTGTAACACTAACGAGTCACATGACACCGGGGAGGGGTGTACTCACTGTACTCACTTTTGTTGCCAGCGGTTTAGACATTAATGGCTGTGTGTTGAGTTATTTTGAGGGGACAGCAAATTTACACTGTTATACAAGCTGTACACTCACTACTTTACATTGTAGCAAAGTGTCATTTCTTCAGTGTTGTCACATGAAAAGATATACTCAAATATTTACAAAAATGTGAGGGGTGTACTCACTTTTGTGATATACTGTATCTACCGGTTCTTAGATTTGCTTTCAATGAGAATTACAGATCAATAACTTCTATTTGAATCTGGTCGGGTCATCCAAAAAGGTACATATTGCAGCTTTAAGATGAATGCATTACTTGTAAGTCTCTCTGGATAAGAGCATCTGCTAAATGACTAAAATGTGCATGTAAATGTCTATAGGCTTACTGCTAATGTATGTTGTCACTCACCCTATATAGACGCCCTGCTAATCATGAGTGCCGTAACTACGCCACCTTTGGCTTTTTCAGGCTTTCATTCAACAGCATTGCATTGCTGTCAGAAAAGCGGCCATGACGATCTAAAGTACATTCAAATAAGTCAGTTTCAACACCTGAAAATCATTACAGAATGTTATTTTGGTGTCGGCCTACAGTTTTCTGTCCTATTAACATCATATGACGGCCGGTGTGCCCAGTCAACAGTACCATGTAGGACAAACTGAATGATGATGTATCGTTCACCTCTTCATATCCACTATTACATCCACCCAGGTAACACTGTTTTCTTCCTGGTATACACTCTCTCCTTGTTCCACTCAGATGCTCTCTACTCATCCATATTCTCCTGTAGAAACCTCATTTAAACCTAATTTCCTCCTGCTGCTTGTCTGTGTCTTAGGGTTTTGTTACCCTGCTTCCTCACAGGTAACCCCTTCCCCAGCCTGGTCATGGTGCACTGGGCTGGGTCCTGTAGCGCAGGGAGGATAAGGAGAGGGAGGCAGAAAGAGAGCGAGACGGAGGGACAATAAAGTGGCGAGTCATCAGCTCTGTGGTAGCCCTGTATGGAGCTGTCATTGTGACCAGCGGGAGAAACAGATGACAGACAGACTGGCACTGTGGGTGTGTTAGAGGGCGTACCCATCAGGGGCATTAAGCACCCCGAAAATATGAGGGTGCACAAAGTATGTGAGGATGGCTGGGGGGTAGTCCAGAAGGGTGCACGGTGGAGAATTTTTCATTTTTTCAAACACCTGAAACAGCTTTTTCCAGCAATCTAGAGCCATAATCATTCAAAATTCTGCATATCTAAGAATACTTCTTGAGCTGTCTGTATCCTCCTGACTGGTGGGTATTTTTTAAATTAATACATATAAATATGCTTCTCTGCATCTCTGCTAAAATCTAGTTAAAAGATTGAAAGGAATGAGTCTTATTCAGTCCATTTAGTAATTGCTTGCTTTTCTAAAGTCTACCAACCTTGCCAGCCGGCATGCCAGCTAGGATAGTTAGACAAGCTAGCTACTCTATCTTGATTGACAGTCTGAAATGTCTTCTTGGTAGCTAGTTAGGAGGTTGGGAGATTGGGAAGCTAAAGCCAACTTCATAAAATTGTGGCTAGTAGTATTACAGAGAAAAAATAAATACATATAAAATCTGAGCGGACACTTGCTGTGCCCCCTATGGGCATGACACCTCTGCTCCCCATGGCTACACCACAGACTTTTTCTCTCACTCTCCAGTTTTGTCTCTCTCAGTTTACTCGCTTTTACTCTCTCTTTCGATGTGGTCCTTTCTTTTAGTGGCTGTTGCATGTTTCTGCCGAGTATCTCTTATACTACAACTCTCTCCTTTTCTTTCAGTGATAAATGAATGCATCAAAAGTGTGTCCCATGACTGTCAGTGTTCCCCTCCCTCGTTTCACCAAGACTGGCCTCTGAACCACCCCTACATTCCTGACTACTTTTAAATGGATTAGTGTAAACTGATCATACACTTTAAGAACACTCAACACTATAGGATTGACCTCTCTAGCTGTATAGCATGTGCCTTTACTTTTCTATAATCCGTTTTTTGTCCTAGGAGCGAGAGAGAGAGAGAGAGAGAGAGAGAGAGAGAGAGAGAGAGAGAGAGAGAGAGAGAGAGAGAGAGAGAGAGAGAGAGAGAGAGAGAGAGAGAGAGAGAGAGAGAGAGAGAGAGAGAGAGAGAGAGAGAGAGAGAGAGAGAGAGAGAGAGAGGTGTGGGTGTGGAGTCTAGACTCTAAGGCTACAGAAAAAGCTTTTAATTGTATTAGTTAGCTGCCTACAGCTGCCTGCATTGAATAAAAGGCCACAAGGAAAGCATTGAGAGTGCTTGGAAAGATATTGATAGTTTTTTCTCTGAAACCTATATTGTAGGCCTATACAGATATGATGGGAAAGTAGCTATTCATCAAGCCAGACTTATGTGCAGATACCACAAACATGTTTTTTTATTTAATAATCTGCTTTAAGAAATTAACAATTGAAGGTTATTTGTCACGTTTTACACTAAGAAACCATGTTTCAGCTGCTCGAGAAAATAACAGGGAAAACGGAGGCAAGAAATAATGAAGAAGTCGTGTGTGTGTGTGCTTGCTCAAGATCATTGTCTGTGTGATGTGCATCCTCTCATAGGAGTTATAAAAGCATAGCTAGTAGCTACCAAATGTCATTTTCGGTGAGTGTGGACATTTACAAGCGAAAGTGAACAAGAGAAATTGTGCAAATGAACAAAGTTGTGATGCATGCTTTTCTGAAGGAAGAGCAGTATGTGTTCACGGAGCAGACAAGAGAAGAACAGAGAAGAAAATAGCAGCTGTACAGACAACTCATCCAGAGCTCTTTGACTTCTGGTATAAAGCCATTATAAGATATCTGATGGCAAACATTTAGTAGTGAATTGTATACAAGCGTAACTTCATCACCTCATACATACAACACCCGTTCTGCCAGTCACATTCTGTTAAAGGTCCCAAAGCACACACATCCATGGGTCGCTACTCTTTCAGTTCACTGCAGCTAGCGACTGGAACGAGCTGCAACAAACACTCAAACTGGACAGTTTTATCTCAATCTCTTCATTCAAAGACTCAATCATGGACACTCTTACTGACAGTTGTGGCTGCTTTGTGTGATGTATTGTTGTCTCTACCTTCTTGCCATTTGTGCTGTCTGTGCCCAATAATGTTTGTACCATTGTTTTGTGCTGCTACCATGTTGTTGTTATGTTGTGTTGCTACCATGATGTTTTGTCGTGTGTTGCTGCCTTGCTATGTTGTTGTCTTAGGTCTCTATTTATGTGGTGTTGTGTTGTCTCTCTTGTTGTGATGTGTGTTTTGTCCTATATTTATTTACAATGTTTAATCCGAGGCCCCGTCCCCGCAGGAGGCCTTTTGCCTTTTGGTAGCCCGTCATTGTAAATAAGAATTTGTTCTTAACTGACTCGCCTAGTTAAATAAAGGTTAAATTAAATCTAAAAAATGTGCGTCGCACAATAGATATAAAACCAGTGGAGGAACTAGAGTTTTATACATGGGGTGGCCAGGGGGTGGCCAAGGCTACTTCAGGGGGTCCATAGACCATGACAGAACATTTGTTTGTAACCCTAACCTGGCATCTAAGGAGTATGAATGAATCCTATGATTGCTGATTAGAGGTAGAAGTGAATATTCACTTAACCTGGAGTTCTTCAATGTGGCAGATAGTGTGGTCCAAATGGGTTACTTCACTAGAATTCTTTAACATACTATGAATAGTCAGTCTCTCTACCTCGGAACTGCAGCTCAATTTCTTTCTCTTTCTTTCTCTTTCTCTCTCACACACACACACACACACACACACACACACACACACACACACACACACACACACACACACACACACACACACACACACACACACACACACACACACACACACACACACACACACACACACACACACACACACACACACACACACACACACAGTTAGAGAGGCCTGGTGGGCCTGAGCCTGAGGACCACCCCTCCTACTCTCATGGGTCTGATATTACACACACACACACACACACACACACACACACACACACACACACACACACACACACACACACACACACACACACACACACACACACACACACACACACACACAGTACTGTACTCACATACTGGAGAGACTTGGGTCACTCTGTTTTCATTAATATATAATCTGGGTCTATAAGTGTTGAACATCCAAAATATTTTCTGAAAATAAAGCTCAAGCACTGAGGAGATAAGATAGCATTTGTGTGTGACATAAATTGCATAGTTTATTTACAAAAAACCACACTGCAACACACTGCAATTTGACATACCAGGTATTGACTTGAAAAATTAAAATAATTTTGGTGCCCATCAATATTACAAACTTACAGTATCATATTTATGCTCATATATATTATGTTAACTAATAGCAAAGAAAAGTTCTGGAATTGGCCTAATCACGACCAAATTAAATCTGCGTGACATGATACTCTCTGGATTTATCATTTTAGAAAGTCAGTGTATTAGATAGTACACAGTGCAGGTTTTAATCATGACCAGAGGGACCGCCTAAGTGCCAAATTAACCTAGGTAGATTTAAAACAGCATAATTCTGCGGTTCTGGTGAGAACTGGCAAAATGTTTCACAAACTCATCCATGGTGACTTAACCTGTCATCAACCATTGTTGTCCTAGGGTGGGTTTTAATCCGTGTTAAAGCTGAGAAGCTTCTCTCGCAAGAAGCACTGCTGACTGGTGTCACAACAGAAATCTTACAAAGGCGAAATAGCTCTTGGAAGACCTCTTTATAAGGTTCTAGAAACACAACAAAGTCAAGAAGGGTCTGACCCTTCCACTTTTCTCTCTGCTATCAAGAAGCCGCTTGGTTTGATGAACCTCATGTTTGAGGTCCTCTAAATCTGACTCAAAGGTCTGAGCAAAGGCAAACAGAGGCTCCGCATTCAAGAATGTTGTACTCTTTGGATCGAGAGACTGGACCCCTTGCATTATCTCGCAATTCTTCTTGAAAAACGCCTCTGCAGCTCAGCTGTGAAACTGTCAAGCACCTGATAAAAGATAGCTCTTTGGACGCTCTCTCTATCACTTTGGTCACTATTTTTCTGTCCTACAGTGCTCATCATCAATGAGTCGTGAAATCTTAAGCTTGTTTTAGGCTGTCTTTTACATACTGTTTGTACTCTTATTTTGCAGTGCTCTGCAATCTCTTCAACCTCTTTCCATAGTTCTCCAAAGTAACCCTCACTTCTGTAGTCCTGTAAGGGCGTCTACTAGATCCACAGCCCTTGTTAGGTCAATAGAGCTTGATTGGAGCATGTCAGAAAGACATTTGGCATCACCAAGCACTTTACAAAAGGTAACCAAAAGCCCTATGAAATGTAAATCTATCTGAGAAAGAAGGCCCCTTCAAGTGTGGTATCCTGTAGCACTCTCATAACTGCTGGAAGCCTGTCCCTCAGATTACGGCATGCCATGTATCTGCATGCCCACCTTACATCCGTAAGTCTCTGTAGTTCTCTGGGCTGCTGTGGATACAGCTCTTTCTGAACTGCAAGCCATTTGAGATGAACGTATTAGCCAGATACAAAGTTATAAAGCTTCTGCAGGAGAGCAAAACAGTGAACTGCCTCAGGCACTGATTTTACAGCATCGACAAGAACCAAATTCAAACAATGTGCATTACAGTGCACATAAAATGCAAATCTTGCACTGTTTTTAATCCGTGCAGACACATCAGAATGCGTTCCTGCTCATGACGGATACACCGTCATAGCCTTGCCCCACAAGATTATTTCTGTAGTCCAGACCATGTTTTTCAAGGCAATCAATTATCATTTTTGTGAGACCTGCTGCATCTAAGCTTTCAGCTGACTGAAAGTGTAAAAAGCTTTAGTGGATGGCCCTGTTGTAATAGTACCTCACAACTAAAGACATTTGTTCTTTTTTCTCTAAATCTTTGGTTTCATCTGCAATTACACGAAAAACTTCACTTTCTTTTACTTCTCTTATTATTTCACTTTGTACCATCTCAGCTAAGCCCTCAAGAACTTAATTCTGATTTGGTGGCTTGTGTACTTAGCATTGCCACATGCATTCATCCTTTTCTCTATGAGAGGATCATGCTTTGCTATTTCTTCTAAGATTGTCAAAAAATGACCCTTGTTGTGAGAGTCATCAGACTCTCGATGACCTCTCTGCGCTATATTTTGAGTGGCAGTTAACAGGAGCACGTGCAATTGTTTTAATGTAAGTGCAGTTTTCCTCCACTTTCTTTTTCCGGTCCTCATTTATGACATCTAACATTGATGAGTTGTTGTCAATAGCAATTTTATGCTGATTCCAAGCATACATAGCATTGATATGATGCTCTGCCTTCGAATGGAGCTTCAACCCATAATCTTTAAACAGCGCCTTTTTCCAGTTACAAAAACCTGACTGTGATGTGAAGGCAGATTCAGGTGTATTTGGCAGAGAAAAATGCCTACAGGCGAAACAACAAGTCAACAAGCCATCAATTGTCCTTATACAAGGAGCTGATGAAAGCCCTTTTCCTAGTACCATGCTGAGTTCTGGGAAATGTTTTCAAACACGGCTGTACAGGACCCTCTTCTCTGGATCTTGAAATGTCGGAAATACACGTTAAATAATGTGCCATATCTCTATGGAAATGTATAATTAAGGGATCCACAAGATTAGATAGCTGGTGGATCCCAGCTGCTAACTAAAATGTGTAGTTTAAAGTATAGGCCTGGCCTACCATTGTGTCCTTTTGGAACAGGAGTCTGATATCTCTCCCTTTCTTTTCATGTTTAATTGACACTATGCAAAAATAAGACAGTCTATGATTACATCTAAGCATCCAATTACCCACATTTTAGTCCAATCTCAATCTTAATTACAAATCCCCATTACCTTCAAATCAACTACCAACCTAAGGTACTAGATCTTGGCTAGCCCTCTCTGCAGTAAGTAACTTAGCTAGCTATAATTTCTTACACCTTTACGATAGCAAACAGGCTATCTGAAAATTGTGGTAATCTTTTGAGTAACGTTAACAGATTGATAATAACAATTGTTTGTTTTGTGTTCAAGTACGAAAATCTAAATGAGTTAATGGAATTAAAATTGCTGAATGTTAACTTGCTGAACACTGACAGCTGTAGCCTACTAGTTACCCCACATTAGCTAAACATTTGTATATTGTAACTTACGACACTGCACTGTATATGCGTTTGTATTACTAGCACAGATGTAAACATAATGTTAGGCTAAATTGGGAACCAATTGGGATCTCTCTTATCTGATTAACTGTCTGTTAATGGAGCCAAAGGTCTAACGTTAACTTACACAGCGACTCAACTTTCGTAAAAGTTGTTCAGGAAACATAAACCCGATGCTAAACCTTAAAACTTACTTCAAATATGATGCTTTCGCCAATCGTGATAAGAGCTCGTGGAGCTGTGGAAATATTCTCTCTTCTTCTGTATGTTCTTCTTATTCTGATTCTTCTGTATCTAGCAACCAACGTTAATATTCTCTCTTGCTCGTCCTCGATTTGAAAAATGTGCCACCGAACATCAAAATAAATGCTTCTTTCAACAAGAGGTAAAATGAGATGTCAATCAGCATCAAACTACCAGTAGCGAATTAAATTTTGGGGTGGCACCCGGGATGGCCAATCAGATGTCAGAGGTGTCCAGTGACACCCCGGACAGCCCTCTGGCTCCACCCCTGTATAGAACGCTATGGATTCACCAGCTCCTGTTGCCTCCCGTTGTCTCCCTATTTACAAACAAACACGTGACTGGCTCAACTGTTCTTGGGAACTACGGTAAGCTTCTGGTGTAAATGAATGTGACAGGTGAAATGAAGAACGCAATCTGCTTTATTTCCTAACGTTTTGCACAAATTGACTGCAGGTATTAACTTAAAAAGTAGCTACAAAGTAGCTATAAATGTATTGAAAAACTTCAGATAAATAGTTTTGATGGTATTGACAGTATTGTAAAACCATCCCGTGGCTTTTTCCGACTAACCCGGTATACGGTATATACGGGATAACGCCCTAGCCTATGACATGAAAAGCCTCTTTCAGGTCCATTTCCACTGTTTCCAAGAGGAGCAGACTGAGAGGCATATCAGTTCTGCTGCCTGTATAGGCGTTGACAGGGGATGTCAGATTTCAGCGTGTTCCTCCTGTCCCTATCATCCCCTCCCATCGCCCTGAGAGAGCTGTAGAGTAGAGCAGCTCCATTCTGCTGGAGACTAGAGCCCAGCCCTGTTTGGGGGCAGCAGCAGTCACAGCTTTGATATGAAAAGATCTGCTAGATTAAATCGCTGTGGAGAAGATTGGTTGCCCCACGCTTGCATATCTTGGCCTCAGAAGTTGAAAAGGAACTGGCCTGATTGATTATTTTAATGGTGTGGGATTCTCTTTTTTGAGGGAGATAAAGAAATGTAAATGAACTTTTCTAATGTTGACTCTCACTCAGGAGGACATATTGTAGATGATTCACCAAGCTCAGATAAAATAGGCCAAATGTGGAGCACCACTGGTACTGGAATTCTCTGCTCTCTTGACTGAAATTCCTCCAATATCCAGCCAAGGCAGCCATGGAAACCAATATGTACTGTACTGTGACAGCAAAGGTGACTCAATGCTATAGAGAACTGTTACATTTTTACATGAACACAGCATTTGCTTAATCCTTTCTCTGGCTGCATACAATCCAAACGATACTTTCGAATATAGTTAAAGCGTTGGGTTTGCATGAGAGATTTTTATGGCTTTGCCTGAAGATTAAGAAAGTTAATTCCAAGCCATTCTGAGGACCGCAAATAAATTAATGTGGAATGATGACAGAGCGGAGCTGGTGTCTGGTGTCAAGGTGATAAATCCACAGAGATCATTGGCTGTGTGGGCTGTGAGCAGGCCCATTCCACTAGGTGTCTTCAGGTCGGTGTGTGTGGCCATTTGAGGAGGACATAATGAATAGAAAAGCTCCTCGGGGTGAGCTAGCAGAGCATTAAATCACATGCAAAATTAGACTCTCACCAACATATTTCACTAGGTCTCCCCACACCTCCACTTCTCACCCCCCCTCTCTTTCTGTGTGTGTGTCTCTCTCTCTCTTCCTCTCTCGTTGTAGTAAGTAAAGTACACACAGCTCACACGTTCGGCAGAGCAGCTAGAAGTTTCCGAGAGCTTCTATGCAGACTAGGGAACGCTATTTCCCTGGGGCTATTAAATGATAAGCACTCACTGGGTACCTTGTTCTCGTCACTGCTAATTGAAGCTGCCATTTCACAGAATCAACAGGAGCGTTCGGTTTTCACTAGGTTGGCACACCAACATGTAGCATGTAATACGGTAGAGTACAACTTAAACAGAATTTTTCTCTACTTCAGTGCTTCCCATACCTTTTCGCCCATGAACCACAGGGTACACATGGCCTTGGTGGTCCACTAGTAGCTACTGTACCTAGAGGACCCCCATTGGTCCACAGACCACTGCCTGGTTGAATCAACGTTGTTTCCACATCATTTCAATGAAATTACGTGGAACCAACGTGGAATAGACGTTGAATTGACGTCTGTGTCCAGTAGGAGGTTGGGAATTGGTGCTCTACACCACCAGACTTGACCTACACTCCTTACCAATCTAAGCCCTTACCATTTTACTGTAGCTCTTCTTTTCTCCCCACAACCACAGGGCCTGTAGTGGTGGTACTGATGCCTCATTGAAATAGCTCTTAGTAAATGAACACTGTATGAATATCAGTTACTGAATCATCAGGCAATTAATTGTTGCATGAAGACGGATCTCACGCTCAACCCTGATTTCCAAAGTCCATTGGATTGGAGAGGAGCCATCATTCAGCGTTTTAGCTACTCAGATAATTGTAGTTTTGTCATTTGAAATGGGAGCCTTGCTATAAATCTTTAGTGTCTTGCACGCTGAAGGAATGAATCCTGTAGGAGATTGGAGCTCCTTAAAGGCTATTTGTGAGTGAAATTGTACATTGAACCAATTATGTTGTAAGTTATGACTGGTTGACTTAATGACATCCAAATGGCCTACAAGGCTGTAGTGAAACTCAACATTTGTAAATCAATACAGTGTCTGGGGCGCCTACAATCAATAGATCTCATTAATGATAGGAAACCATTATGCTGAGCGCTAGGGCCTGTTTTAACAATTTCAGCACGGCCCGCAATGAAAATCCAAATGTATGTAATTTATTCAGGCGGAGCCAACATATCAATTACAGGACATGACATCTCCAGATATGTCGTTAAATGCAGGACCATGCAGGCAGTCCTAGGGCACTTTCTCACAGAGGAGCAATCACAGTTTTACTTGAGTCAGATACTGTACTGTAGCCAAGGGTATTTTCCATTGTTTCTTTATATTTATATATCTTATATATCTAGACATGATTTGTACATATTCCTTAGAGCACCATCACAGTTTTTTTCTTCCTTTACTGGAAACAGAAGAGGAGGGCATTTTGAGACCTCTCTATTTCTATTTAAAGCTGTGTCCACGTAATGATCAAACCAAAGACGTCTCAGCTAGTCAGAGGTTTTATTTGGCTTTGCCATTTCTAGCATCTTTCTTTCGGAATGCTTTATCTCTTTGCTGTCTTAACTGTTTGTATCACAGAGGAATAGCAGTGTTTTATTTTGCAGATCTGATTGTGTCGGCAAATTGTCTCGATGGAGTTTAATTTGTGTCTGGGCTTTGTGGATATATGGAACTAGATAACTGCAATTCATTAATGTATGAGGTATTTCCCAATAATTATTTTTTGTTTGTGAGATACTGATGAATTACATCAATGTAGGATAAAGAAACCTTCACTTGTTTTATTCTAGAGGCCTTTTTATGTTGATTTACTGGAAAATGGAAAACCACCACAGAAAGTTACCATTTCAAAGTCTACAGAACCAATTAGAAACACCCACTGGCTATTTGACCACTACATCAGAGTATGTGTTTCTTCTGCAAAAAAATAGTGGAAAGTAGTTGAGGAGAAGTTCTATTGTGATGGCAGATCTCCATGCAGATGTCTTCATCTACTTTAGTTTCCCTGAATCTGCCACGCCCGTCACTATAGAGATATTTTATTTAGAACTTCACACGGAGCTGTCAGAGGGGGTTACATCAGGAAGGACGGCTCCTGTCTCTGCGTTTATCTCCTGAACCTGGTGCTGAGCCACTATAGTTGGAAGCTAGAACAGGACAGGACAGGAGGGGTGTGGGATTTTCCCATTGCTCTTAATGCTTCTAGTTAATTGGCTTAATTTGACCATTGAGGGCATTTTTAAAAGAGCATTTGGCGCACTCAGAGCTCAATGAGGGGGAGAAATGAACTCTAAAACAGACACAGACCGATCAATAGCACTAGCACTGGGATCATAGACACCGGAAAAGTGAAGTAAGTCTCTGGTGTTTGGAACGGTCTGTTCAATGTTTTAATGTTGGTGAGGCAGTAATCCAACAGGAGGCCACACTGTTCAATTATCATTCATCAACTGCTTGATTAATCTCAGGAGATATTATTGTTCGATTATCATTCATCAACTGCTTGATTAATCTCAGGAGATATTATTGTTCGATTATCATTCATCAACTGCTTGATTAATCTCAGGAGATATTATTGTTCGATTATCATTCATCAACTGCTTGGTTAATCTCAGGAGGTATTATTGTTCGATTATCATTCATCAACTGCTTGGTTAATCTCAGGAGATATTATTGTTTGATTATCATTCATCAACTGCTTGATTCATCTCAGGAGGTATTATTGTTCGATTATCATACATCAACTGCTTGATTAATCTCAGGAGATATTATTGCTTCCTCTGACCTCCCGTCTGTCAAGGAAATAAATAAATGAAGTCATAAGGCAAACACACTTTGACCCATTTAGACATGAGTGTAGAGAATTGAATTGGACAATAAAACAGCTGTTGCTCATAGAATATAGATGAACTGAGCTCACCTGAAACTTCTAGTGTGTCAGACCAGTAATACAACACCTTCACTTAGTAAACAACATTGAGCGGTCCTGATGAAGAGACTGTCTGTTCTGGGGTGTACTGCATTGGACAGCGGCTCCATAGGGACAAGAGCTAATTCAAATAGCATCTGGCTAATCTTCTTTCCATGCATCAGCCATCATACTCAACATCGCTACTAGCATGTGAATGTACATCCAGCACCTACCATTACCCTTTATCACTGAGATATGTCCGGTCACAGTTTACGTTGCACTTTGAGCTCAGATTGTGTATTATGTTTCCCTTTCTCTGGCATCTAGCTAAAGGTTCTTGTTGTTCCTATGGGAATCATGTGACAGCAACGGGCTGTCATGATGAGAATGATGTGTGGGTAAATGGCTGCAAGAGGTGCTAATGGGTCCGTAGAGAGATGGTTGAACTGTTCTTAATAAGCCTGCCACATATCAAGCCCTGGGCTCCCTTTGACTTCAACTTCAATGTGTAAATACATGCAGCAGCATGAAGGGAGGGGGAGGTTGACTGAGCCCACGGGTAGTGTTTGCTCTTCTCTCTCAGCCCTTGGAAGGGTGCGGCAGGCTCCACAGTTTCAGTGTGTGTGTGTGTGTGTGTGTGTGTGTGTGTGTGTGTGTGTGTGTGTGTGTGTGTGTGCGTGCGTGCGTGCGTGCGTGCGTGCGTGCGTGTGTGTGTGTGTGCGTGTGTGTGTAATATCAGACCCAGGAGAGTAGGAGGGGTGGTCCTCAGGCTCAGGCCCACCAGGCCTCTCTAACTGCGGCCCACAGGCATCTGTCTCCATCTGGGAACTCCTCCAATGCAAAGCACAGCGTTGATTCAGCCAGCTGTTTGGCTGAGATAGCTCAAAGCTGTCAGGACCCGTTTTTCAACAGGGCAATTATATCCAATCACTGCTGTCCGTCGCCTACTCGTCCCGCCGCCGGATATTGCAGTCATCACATTTGGTTATCAATTACGATTGCCAATGTGGAGGGATCTGTGAAGGGGGTTCTGGGCTGGAGGAGAGATGACTCAGAGTGGTGACAGGACCCAATTAGGGAACAGGCAAGGAGCGCTACGACTGGCTGCCCACTAAATCAGCACAGGCAATGAGACAGACGCCCCAAACTAAGAGGTAACTCTCAGAGAAACCTGTGTAATGGCTCACACACAGAGACACACACACACACACACACACACACACACACACACACACACACACACACACACACACACACACACACACACACACACACACACACACACACACACACACACACACACATACACACACACACATACACACACATTGCTGCTTCTGAAGGCCACTGCAAAACACCTGCAGTTGAAAAACACCTGGGGAAATTCTTAAATTAACATCAACCGAAAGCTTCACTGAATAGTCATGAGTATTATTGAGAAGTGGTTGCTTGCCACGCAAAGATGTGTCGGAATCTCGACAATGCATTCAATGTTAAATGTTTGATGTTAAAATATACATCGGAGAGGCTGATTTCAGGTTCAAAGCATTTGAAGCGAGCAGACACACACAGACATACCTCTTTATATTTTTTGTGAGAAAGCATAACCACCTGGTCGCTGGTATGTTTTTGCGTGCTGTATTATAGGATTACTACTGTAGTTTGAGGTTCAGCTCAAGTTAATGAGGTAGCGGTTGCCGATTGGCACAGATTTAGGATCAGCAACCCCTTGCCAAAACCATTACGGAGTAGAAGGGCAAAACTGACATTAGATCAGTGGCTAAAGGCGACTACACACTTCCCACTTTAGAATGAACCTGACCTTCAGATATGTCAGTGCAGGTACCCATAATCCCTCAGCACTCCCTGCAGCTGTTTCTCGTGTGGAAAACAAACTAGGGAAGCAACCTGCAGGCTGAAAACAGCTCCTCACACCATCTCTTCCTATGGGATACGACAACATAGCTAACCCTTTCAAGACAAGACTGAACAAAACCAGCATCAGAGAAGTGTTTATCAGATCAAATTATACAGGATATCACAATTGCTTCCTTAAATATTATACAGCCATATTTTATCGCCAATGGTGTTTTATTGCCAATGGTGTGATTGTATCCTTAGCTTGTCTCAACTAACCCCAATGTCTTTCCTTTTATGGCAAAGAGGTTTGTAGCACTGTCTACTACATCCAGGCCCTATTTCTTTGCTGAACTGTGTCACAATACCTGTGGGCCAACTATAGAAAAAAACCTGTCCCAGGCTGGCATCACATACCAGGGCCTATTTGAGGTGGATGTGACGGTGTGGTACGGTAATGTTGTGATGGCAGTCTGGCACACTTAATCTGACCTGGGGGCTTTGGCCTAGCTGACACAATTAAACAGCGCAGCATGCTAAGTTGACTTCTATGTGTGTGTGTGTGTGTGTGTGTGTGTGTGTGTGTGTGTGTGTGTGTGTGTGTGTGTGTGTGTGTGTGTGTGTGTGTGTGTGTGTGTGTGTGTGTGTGTGTGTGTGTGTGTGTGTGTGTGTGTGTGTGTGTGTGTGTGTGTGTAGAGCAATGAGCAAGGCAGGTAATTTTTCGGGGCTGCAGACACCATCGCTCTCTGACAGATGGGATTGTGTGTGAGGGGATGGGGTGAGGGAGGGTGAGGGAGAGGTTGGTGAGTGGATGTTGGTACAGTAGGTAGCCATTCCTGTGTGAGGAGGGGATTGATGGCGATGACATTGGAAAGCTATGGCAGTTTTCAGAAAGCAAAGCCTCTTTTCCCTGTAATGTGAGCCATTATTCCTGTGCTCTGTATCTGTGGACTAGCCTTTCTCAATGGATTCTGCTTCATGTTTGCTGTGCTGGTCCACAGAGAGAGTGAGAGGATGAGTCTATCCATGGCAGCAGCAGGGCTGAAGACAGATCCCCCCCCCGTCAGTCAGTCCGTTAGTCAGTGGTAATCCAAACAGGATATGAGCTCCTCTGTTTAACACAATACTACTTCCTGGGTCCTCAGAGACTTCACCTCTCCCATTAGCTGTAACACTCACATGCCATCCCACAGAGCCATAGAGATATAGTAGGATTCTAAACAGTCATTCTCCGCTCCACCTAGAGACACTGTCAGACAGGTACATATTCACTACTACACACTGGTCCTCACATAATTAGCTTTTTATTGATTGCATATTAATGACATTAGACAGGTGCTGCAATGGAAATGTGCAATAGACTGTATTTGTTGCCAGACATTTTGCATTGGATTTTTTCTTTTCAGAAGCTGAGACAATGGATGTACGCCCAGAGGCCACAGTGTGTAGATGTTGTCTTCTTCCTCTGTTTGGCCATCTGGTTCAGTAATAATATTCTGAGTGCATATGGGTTACCTCCTCTCGTCAACAACATATGGGCGGAATGAACTGCCCAACATATCATACCCCCACATTGCTTAATTCATCACCCCAGCAGAAACTGTTTTAAGTGAGAACGGTGGAGTGACCAGAGATTCTTTGTATGGAACCCCCCCAACCAGAAAAATTCTCTCTCTGCTTTGCAAGGACGCATTTATCTTCCCTACAGAAACTTCACCAAGTCCACCAGCAGCAATACGCTGCTTCCCTTCCCAGTACCCCCACAGCTGTTGTGTCTGACAGAGAGACTAATTATATGCTGTGTGCATGCTATTTAAGAGAGCCTTGTAAGTAAAGTACACCCCAAGCTATGGCTGAAGTGAATGATGGTTTCTGTGCACCAAGTTGTGGCTGCTATCCCCAAGTCCCAGAGGCATTCACAGCAAATAAATGAGATTATATATTCCTCTCCTCTGGAACCTTATCAGATTATTCTCAATTTGATGTTATACAGTATATAAGGACCTGGATATTGCTTATGTCCTAGTTTTTCACTGCCGTTCTTTTCTACTGTGATATGTACTTCTCATCGAGTGTTGCTCATATCATCAATGAAACTGGACTAACACTTGTGCCTGATAATATGGGTTTTATAGCGTAAGTTGTTATCGATAAAACGTCACAATACTACGCAAAGTGTTCGATTTGGCTGCTGGGGGGCAAGGAGACCCCAGCTCCACTAAGACCATTTTCAAGGGATTGTTAAATAAATGTTATAACTAGGTTTTAATATCATCCCCTCTTGTCAGAACTACACATTTTCGATTATGCCACATTTAGCTCTGTCATCAGCATTATACATCATGTAACTGCATGCTTTTCAAGATCAGCAAACATCAATTGATCATGCAATTTCAGATACCTGAGGGTAGGCTAACGATATCTCTCAATATTGTCCTACATTAATTGGATATTGTATAGCTAGCCATATTGACGTGATCTGTTATTAGCTAGCTAGCCAATTTGACATGGTCCATCAATCAATGTAGCCAATCATGTCTGTCTGCAGCAATTGTGATGAAACACTCTTAAAAACAGTGTCTATTTGTGGAAAAACCACCTTGATTAACTCTTTAGTCATATCCCAGTTGACCTATTTGCTTATCGTCTTGCCTACACTTAGCGACCTGTTTTTTAAATTATAGGAGCAAAAAAGAATCTATTTGATTTGGAACAGCAAGCCAGA
This sequence comes from Salvelinus alpinus, assembly GCF_045679555.1. Taxonomy (NCBI): domain Eukaryota; kingdom Metazoa; phylum Chordata; class Actinopteri; order Salmoniformes; family Salmonidae; genus Salvelinus; species Salvelinus alpinus. The sequence goes on from NC_092093.1 coordinate 30,588,045, forward strand.
CGGGCCTATTTATATAATGAATATGAATTCAGAGGGCAGAAATATTAACGCGTTAGAAACTCTCACTAAAGTCTTCAGTCATACAAAAATTGTACTTAAATCTGAACTGGTTCTCTAGCAGATTGGTAAGAATGTCTCACCCCATGTTCAATAATGTCCCTTTTCCCTTTATTCAGATTACTACCTCTCACTTTCGGTTATTTGAAAATTAAAACAAGCCATAGAAAGTTGGTTGCAATTTCAATTTAATCCACCAGAAGAAAAAAAGCAAATATTACAACAAATATTGTGGTTAAACTCAAATATACTAATTGACAAAAAATCTAAAAACTAAAAAAAAAAATTAAAAGTATAATCTTTGTAAATGATATCATAAATAGGACTGGTGGAGTTATGTCACACATGCAGCTAACAAAAATATATAGAAAAGTCTGCTCTACCCAAAATTACAACCAACTAATTGCAGCATTACCGCAAAAATGGAAGAAGCAAGTGGAAGGGGGATAAAGTAAGGAACTTGTCTGCCGACCCTGCATTAAAGACCAAAATTGGTTAAAGAAAATTGTGATACATAAAAAAGTATACCAGTTTAATTTTAGGACAAAAAAATTGACAGCTGGCTGTGCCTTATAGATTGCAAAATAGTTGGGATAAGATTTTCAATGTACCGATTCAATGCACATGGTTTATGAACTGATACGCAAAACGACGCCAGATTCAAAACCAGCTCTGCAGATTTTGCCTGCGAAGAGAGAGAATCATTAGATCATTTGTTTTGGTACTGTCCAAATGTAGCTTGTTTTTGGTCACAGGTCCAGGAATGCCTGAAGAATTGCAACAACTCTGCAGATAGCACTACTGGGTGATTTGAAAATTCATAGTCAATTAATCAATAATAAAATATAACTTTTAGGAAAAAAAAAAAATCTTTAATTTACAATCTGTAGAAACAATGAGAATAGAAAGGTTTCAACAGCACAGTTGAAAAATACATGTCAAATAGAAATCCAATATGGATGGTGTTAAGAGATGGGACAGGTTGGGTGGAGGTGGAGGGTGGAACTAATAACCACACGATTACTCATGTCAAATGTACTGTGTCCGTTATTTGTATATAGGGTCTGAATTTTGTGTAACAGTACAGAGAAATCAAACTGGATGGTCTTCAGAAATAGATGGAAGGGGTTTAGGGTAGCGGAAGGATATGAGTAAAAACAAACAAAAGATAACTATTGTAAAATAGATTGTGTCTGTAAAATATATATAGTATACATGAGCTGGAAGTAGAAGCCTATGTGCTGTTGTTCACTAGTTTACTCCAATTAGGGGAGGAATGGTAGGGTTAGTGTAAAATAGTAAAGAAAATCATATTTAAAAAAGATGTGTATACATTATATATACTAATGTATGTATATATGTGTGTATAAATGTGTGTGTGTGTGTGTGTGTGTGTATGTGTGTGTGTGTGTGTGTGTGTGTGTGTGTGTGTGTGTGTGTGTGTGTGTGTGTGTGTGTGTGTGTGTGTGTGTGTGTGTGTGTGTGTGTGTGTGAATGTATATATATATATATACAGTATATTTACAAAAAAATATATGGGGGATTGGAAATGATGCAGACAATTTCATTGATGGAAGCTACAATCTATCTGCAGTATTAAAGCTGATCTACCCCACCAAAATGTTTTTATAATAATAATAATAATGAAAGCAATGTTGAAAAGGGGATAATGTTCACTAACTTCGCTAGGTAGGCCTACGTTGGTTGTTTAGCCACTATGTTTAGCCAACTGTACAATGTTTCTGTAGCTTGCAAAGTAAACATTATCAGCTAACATTACATCAGCAAATGTGTCCTTCTGCTGCTTGACAGGAAGAGTCCACAAAGGATGGTCAATTTATGCAAAACACTCATACTTGTCAGGTATGGCTCACTTTAATCCAATTAATGGAGGACAATATTGAGAGATATCGTAAGTCTACCCTCAGGTATCTGAAATTACATGATCAATTGATGTTTACTGATCATGAAATCATGCAGTTACTTGCTGTATAACTCTGATGGCAGAGCTAAATGTGGAATAATTGGACATTTGTAGTTCTGACTATGCTCTTCAAGAGGTGATGATATTAAAACCAAATAGTTCACATTTATTTAACAATCCCTTGAAAATGGCACGCAGTTATCAATGGTTTCAATGGTTTCAGTTATCAATGGTTTCAATGGTTTCAGTTATCAATGGTTTCAATGGTTTCAGTTATCAATGGTTTCAATGGTTTCAGTTATCAATGGTTTCAATGGTTTCAGTTATCAATGGGTCTCCTTGCCCCCCAGCAGGATAATCGAATGCTCTGTCCCTTATTGTGATGTTTTATTGTTAACGACCTGTTTTCCCTGGTGCCCTGTATGAGTGTGTAGAGCTTTGACGGTCATGGAATTTGGGATTCGGTTATTGGTCAGTCAAATGACCGCGGTCACGCTTATAATCGTTTGAAGAGCACAATCATGTTTATTGTTAAGACACACATTTTCTTCTCTCCTCCACTCCTGATGCATGTGCTGCGGCTGCAGGGAGGGAAGTATTGCCTCGGCAACCAAAGACCTGTTTGCTACAACACTTTGCTTGTTTCAGCAAGGAGCAACAAAGTTTCACCACAAAGTTGAATATATTTATTTTTTACGGTTATGACGGATTATTTATTTCCATGACAGTCTTCATCCATAATCGGCGTTTACACGGTTATACGTTAACTGTGCAAGCCCTACGAGTGTGCCCTCACTTCAACAGTAGGGGGTTACACGGTTATACGTTAACTGTGCAAGCCCTACGAGTGTGCCATCACTTCAACAGTAGGGGGTTACACGGTTATACGTTAACTGTGCAAGCCCTACGAGTGTGCCATCACTTCAACAGTAGGGGGTTACACGGTTATACGTTAACTGTGCAAGCCCTACGAGTGTGCCATCACTTCAACAGTAGGGGGTTACACGGTTATACGTTAACTGTGCAAGCCCTACGAGTGTGCCATCACTTCAACAGTAGGGGGTTACACGGTTATACGTTAACTGTGCAAGCCCTACGAGTGTGCCATCACTTCAACAGTAGGGGGTTACACGGTTATACGTTAACTGTGCAAGCCCTACGAGTGTGCCATCACTTCAACAGTAGGGGGTTACACGGTTATACGTTAACTGTGCAAGCCCTACGAGTGTGCCATCACTTCAACAGTAGGGGGTTACACGGTTATACGTTAACTGTGCAAGCCCTACGAGTGTGCCATCACTTCAACAGTAGGGGGTTACACGGTTATACGTTAACTGTGCAAGCCCTACGAGTGTGCCATCACTTCAACAGTAGGGGGTTACACGGTTATACGTTAACTGTGCAAGCCCTACGAGTGTGCCATCACTTCAACAGTAGGGGGTTACACGGTTATACGTTAACTGTGCAAGCCCTACGAGTGTGCCATCACTTCAACAGTAGGGGGTTACACGGTTATACGTTAACTGTGCAAGCCCTACGAGTGTGCCATCACTTCAACAGTAGGGGGTTACACGGTTATACGTTAACTGTGCAAGCCCTACGAGTGTGCCATCACTTCAACAGTAGGGGGTTACACGGTTATACGTTAACTGTGCAAGCCCTACGAGTCTGCCATCACTTCAACAGTAGGGGGTTACACGGTTATACGTTAACTGTGCAAGCCCTACGAGTGTGCCATCACTTCAACAGTAGGGGGTTACACGGTTATACGTTAACTGTGCAAGCCCTACGAGTGTGCCATCACTTCAACAGTAGGGGGTTACACGGTTATACGTTAACTGTGCAAGCCCTACGAGTGTGCCATCACTTCAACAGTAGGGGGTTACACGGTTATACGTTAACTGTGCAAGCCCTACGAGTCTGCCATCACTTCAACAGTAGGGGGTTACACGGTTATACGTTAACTGTGCAAGCCCTACGAGTGTGCCATCACTTCAACAGTAGGGGGTTACACGGTTATACGTTAACTGTGCAAGCCCTACGAGTCTGCCATCACTTCAACAGTAGGGGGTTACACGGTTATACGTTAATAACTGTGCAAGCCCTACGAGTGTGCCATCACTTCAACAGTAGGGGGTTACACGGTTATACGTTAACTGTGCAAGCCCTACGAGTGTGCCATCACTTCAACAGTAGGGGGTTACACGGTTATACGTTAACTGTGCAAGCCCTACGAGTGTGCCATCACTTCAACAGTAGGGGGTTACACGGTTATACGTTAACTGTGCAAGCCCTACGAGTGTGCCATCACTTCAACAGTAGGGGGTTACACGGTTATACGTTAACTGTGCAAGCCCTACGAGTGTGCCATCACTTCAACAGTAGGGGGTTACACGGTTATACGTTAACTGTGCAAGCCCTACGAGTGTGCCATCACTTCAACAGTAGGGGGTTACACGCAGATGCAGCCTTCTTCTGTACAGCAGCAACACACTTTGATCCCTGTGTTGGAGTCGTGTCGGCAGAGGTTTACTGAGATAGTGTCGTTCCGGGGGTAGGCCTGCATTTTCATAAGCTGGTTTTCCTCTCTTCTCGCCGAGGAGAGATTTAACTTGGGGCTCACAGCTGGGAAGCACACCAGGGCTGCTATTATTCAATGTATTTGGACTTGCCAGATTTGAATCACTTCTACTGCGTGGCAGGTAGGTAGGAGTTTGAGTTAGAGAGAGACTCATACTTCCAGGCTGGGGGAATGCATGGCAATATTAATTTAAATCTGGCTTTCAAGTGATGCTCTGCTTTAAGGAACCTCACGCACAAAGCACTGCAGAGACCTGTGAAAACCTGTCAACCACTCTGTTGTTACAATCAGACTCAAAGAGCTGCTGCCTGGTGAAATGCAGCTTTGTTACAGTAGATTTGACTTCACAATAATAATTCTCTGTGGGAATATATTATAATATATGTCAATTTAGTTGTGACAATAATGAAAGGAAAAACAGCAGGCATACCCTGTTAGTCTTTTATTGTATTTGTATTGGCCTGAAAAATACATTTCTTTCAGTCTACAACATACAGCATTGCAAGTTCTAAATGGTGATCCTTGGGAAGAACACATTACAACTTTTCTGATGCAAACACATTAACATTCTAGTAGTGCCAGGGTGCACATTTCCCTTACTGCTGAAACAACGCTCATGTTTTCCTGAACAGAGGAAGAACTCTTGCTGGTCACTTAAGGAACTGTGACTTGGCTGATGAATATGATAAAAATACTCATGGGAGCTCTATTTTCAAATGAGAACATCGCCTACTATTCCCCCTCGAGACAGGCTTTCCTCGCCACGTTAATAAATCACTATATCCAGTCTCCACAGAGCAGCTGTGAATTTTAATGAATGTTTAAAATACCATTAATGTAGAAGATTGGTGATAAAATCTATTTTGGGTTGCCTCTATGGACTAGGATTTAGTTGTGTGTGTGATACATGAGCAGACCAGACATGATGGATAAAAGTTCCTGTCTCCAAACATTCACCCTTCCCTGTGAATGTGTGGTGCTGAGAAGAGGAGAGGAGATGAAGAGGAGAGGAAAGCTTCATCTCCTATCCTCAAATCTCATCAGAGATATGACGTCGCACATATGTGCATGAACAAGAATACATCCTGATGAGGCGTTGATGTCAGGAAGGGAGAGCAGTGGGTTGAGCTGGCTGGTACACTCTCAGATCTGGTGGCCTGGATTCATGTCGAAGAGCTTCTGGGTTGTTCCATGAAATGAGTGCCGTTTGCATCCCTTTTGATATTTTAAATATAAATTGCGCACCAATATAGCATTTTAAAAGCCTGTTATATTAAAATAAGGGTCCTTTAATATAGACCACATGGATAATTCAATTAATCCACTTTATGCATTTTGACATGTCCCTCTGTGCACACTCTGTGACTTCTAGGAAGATTTTAACCCACTTAATCTCAAGAAGTCTTCACCATCATTGTAAAGTCATTTCTGAAGATTAGTTTGTATTTAATGTGGTTAGTGTTTCACATACATCTGTCCCTCATTTTAAAGTCAAACCTGTTATGTGAACTGATCTCTTATTATGGTAATATGGTGAACCATTGAACATCTAATAGTCAAATCACAGTGTAAAACCATATGAGCAGGTCTAGCTAACACAATTAAACAAGGCAGCATGCTACGTTGACTTCAATGAGCTGGTTCTTCTCTTTTTGGCCATTTCCTGGTGTTTTGTGGTGGAAAACTGAGCGGGTTGAGCATAACACGCCGACCCTGTAACCTATAGATAGACAGGCTAGAAATGTTTTAACAATAAAAAAACATTTTTGAAGCATGCATTCAATTGCCACACCCTGTGTCCCAGGCTGGCATCACATGCCACGGTCTATTTGAGGTGGATGGGATGGTGTGCCCTTGTGGTACAGTAACGTTAAGATGGCAGTCTGGCACACTTAATCTGACCTGGGGACTTTGGTCTAGCTGACACAATTAAACGGCGCAGCATGCTAAGTTGACTTCTATGTGTGTGTGTGTGTGTGTGTGTGTGTGTGTGTGTGTGTGTGTGTGTGTGTGTGTGTGTGTGTGTGTGTGTGTGTGTGTGTGTGTGTGTGTGTGTGTGTGTGTGTGTGTGTGTGTGTGTGTGTGTGTGTGTGTGTGTGTAGAGCAATGAGCAAGGCAGGTAATTTTTTGGGGCTGCAGACACCATCGCTCTCTGACAGATGGGGTTGTGTGTGAGGGGATGGGGTGAGGGAGGGTGAGGGAGGGTTGGTGAGTGGATGTTGGTACAGTAGGTAGCCATTCCTGATGTAACCCAGCTAGCTGTAACCTATGGCGCTAAAACCAATCACAACCTGTAGCCTGTAAACAACCATCTAGTGTGAGGAGGGGATTGATGGCGATGACATTGGAAAGCTATGGCAGTTTTCAGAAAGCAAAGCCTCTTTTCCCTGTAATGTGAGCCATTATTCCTGTGCTCTGTCTCTGTGGACTAGCCTTTCTCAATGGATTATGTTTCATGTTTGCTGTGCTGGTCCACAGAGAGAGTGAGGATGAGTTTTAATAATAGACAGGCTCGAATAAGAATTTAAAAATTAACCTTTTTTGGGGGGGTGGGGTGGGGGGTGGGGGGGGGGGGGGGGGGGTTTAGCTTGCATACCATTGCCACACTCTGTTCCACACAACAAGCTCCTGTCACAAGGGAATTGATTTAGGGATTATTTAAGATGAAGTCGTCAACCCTGTTACAGTCATCCCTGTTACATTATTTGGCACATAATAGACACTTACTATAGGCACAGCCATTTTTTTATTTAGCCTCTTGAGATGGAAAAACACGTTTTCTTATGAAGTTCAAGTTCTTCGTGGCAGAATGTTCAAATGAGGTGAAATCAAGTTGGTGGAACGACCCTTTAATAACACCAGCTTCCTTCAATCTCTTCAAATAATTCATACTTTTAGAAAAAAAATCTTATTTTAAGGAAAAGTCCTAGTTTCTGTAAAACCAACAATGGTATTCAAGTATACCGTACATTTATGATGAGGAAGATATGGCACTTCTATGGAACTTGGAGAGTCTTAGGGCAGGTGGTGTAACGCATCGTAGATTACATTAAAGATCATATTTGAATGTCATAGTTACTCATTTCTCTGGTAGGTCTGTGTTAATGTAAAACAAGATACGCACATCATAAACAGTACAAGAATCAATGATTCACTACTAAGGGGGTCTCTCTCTCCTTCAGTTACTTATCCATACTGAAGGATTTTCCCTCTCTTGTACTTTGTAGGGATCCACTCTGCTACAGCCTCCACTGTCTCTTCTCCTATGTGGCTAGTGTTGCTTTTTGGCCCAGGCTGCCTCACTATACTCAATGTTCCCACCCAGATAGTCCCTCCAAAGAGGCTTGTCTACATTACAGGCGATGGAACGGAACACCCGATCGGGAGACTGTCCTGTGGGGTTACAGGCTTGTGTGTGTGGGTGTGTGTGTGTGTGTGTGGGTGTGAGGAGATGGGTGTTCTTTGACCACACCCTGCTATGTGCCCGCCCACCTGCCCGGCCACAATCTAGGTCACAGCTTCTTGAATGTGACCACCTCAGTCTGGTACTTTTACTGCCTTGGCACTAGTGTTGTTGTAAAGAGCATGGTGAATTGCAAATGGCTTGAAGTCAGGATAATGAGGACAGCTCTCTATCTATCTTTCTCTCTTCTCTCTCTCTCTCCCTCTTTCTCTCTCTCTCTCTCTGGTTAATATGCCAGAAATAAATGGGATTATGTTGTACGCTGCCATTTCCTCCATCAAGACTGTATCTTGTGTTTAGTTTGCTGGAGGCTTCTCTCTCTTGCGCGCGCGCGCACTCTCTCTCTCTCTCTCTCTCTCTCTCTCTCTCTCTCTCTCTCTCTCTCTCTCTCTCTCTCTCTCTCTCTCTCTCTCTCTCTCTCTCTCTCTCTCTCTCCCCCTGAGAGTAGCTGTTGACCACCCACAAGGTGATATCAACATGCATTGTGCCCCGTTTAAGTGGGCCAGAGGAGATTTTCTGAGATTCTCAAGGCCTGGTGTTGAGAGGTGTGTGTTTGAGGTAAACTGTTGCTGTGACGCTGCGCTACGGCTTATGCCTCTGAGATAACGCTCTCTTGAAACAAGTGTAAGAAAACAGAGAGCTTTGAATAGATGTAGGCTTTAGCGAAAGATAGGAGAGGGGAGTAGAGGAGAGATAGGAGAGGAGAGGAGAGATAGGAGAGGAGTGAGAGGAGAGGAGAAATAGGAGGAGAGGAGAGATAGGAGAGAGGAGAGGAGCGGAGAGGAGAGATAGGAGAGGAGAGATAGGAGAGGAGAAATAGGAGGAGAGGAGAGGAGAGATAGGAGCGGAGAGGAGAAGAGAGGAGAGGAGAGATAGGAGAGGAGAAATAGGAGGAGAGGAGAGGAGAGATAGGAGCGGAGAGGAGAAGAGAGGAGAGGAGAGATAGGAGAGGAGAAATAGGAGGAGAGGAGAGGAGAGATAGGAGCGGAGAGGAGAAGAGAGGAGAAGAGAGGAGAGGAGAGATAGGAGAGGAGAAATAGGAGGAGAGGAGAGGAGAGATAGGAGCGGAGAGGAGAAGAGAGGAGAGGAGAGATAGGAGAGGAGAAATAGGAGGAGAGGAGAGGAGAGATAGGAGCGGAGAGGAGAAGAGAGGAGAGGAGAGATAGGAGAGGAGCGGAAGCACTGGACTCTTTGCCAGAGGAACAACACAGACCTAACAGTATTTGCCAGGTACATCTCAACCGATCTGCGTTTTTCTGCGCCAAACAAATGTGGTGACAGGTGTTGCAGTCAGCTGCTCCACGTCCGTACTGCCCACAGTTTGAATAACTCACTGAAGGGGAGTACTGTATAGGGGAACAGGCCCTTCAGGCACAGATATACATACAGATAGGGGCATCAGATGTCCATGTATCACCCTGACCCCTGACCACCCCACCACACTCCTGTTTCTCTCACCCTTATGTGAACTTTCAGAAGGCTTCAATAACAGAGGCTGTATACATACAGAGTGGACAAGCGGTCCCCCAAACAGCCGTGCTAAAATATAAATGATTCCAGCACCATCTGCATGCTAATCTGAATAACGTCTCCAAAGACCCACTTCGTCCACCCAGGCTTTGAAAAGAAAACATCCACAGAAATTCTCTGCTTTCCTGGCTCTAAAAGGATGAAAGAATCCCACAGAGAGACCAGTGTTTGTCATTAGGGCACTCAATGTGCAGCTTTTTATGAAGCAACAGGAAAACTGTTGAATTCAATGGCTAATTTGATTTGAGCCAAGTTTAAAATAAATGTGAAATTATAATTTGTGTTTGTTTGCTGGTCTTTCCTGTGCTTATCTGTCTGGCACACAGCTCCCTTGATGTTTCTCTGTGAATCTCAGCACACACAGAGCAGACTGCTGAGGAGAAAGCACATCAAACTCATGGCGAAGTGACTCAAAACAGTAGTGTTGACGACAGCAGAAAATAACAACAACAGCGGTGGCCTTATCGTCACCCCAGCGCCTGTCTTTTAGCACAAGTCAGACTTGTTATCTTATCTTTGCACTGGAAAAACAGAATGAATCATCATGAGCTGAAGAGAGAGACAGAGAGAGAGAGAGAGAGAGAGAGAGAGAGAGAGAGAGAGAGAGAGAGAGAGAGAGAGAGAGAGAGAGAGAGAGAGAGAGAGAGAGAGAGAGAGAGAGAGAGAGAGAGAGAGAGAGAGAGAGAGGGTGTTGATTGTTGGTGTCATTTGAACAGAAGTGTACAGAATTACAGTCTGTGTTCTCCACATTGGTCACAGATGGGTTAGCATCTTCTGTCTCAGAGTAAACACACACACGCCCCTCTCTTCAGCCATGTTGCAGGACTTTGTGGAGGCTGGCATGTTTTTGGTAATGCTGCACCATGCCACTGCTGGATGCTGATTATGGTTTTGCCTGCTACTTACTAAAACATACGGTGTACAAATCGTACCACATACTATTTAGAACGCACTGTTTAGTAAAAACATTAGCAGTAAGCAACTGAAGTCAACATACTAGGCTCGTCCATACTGAGAATGCATCATTTCATTTCACGCCATTCGTTCATTTTGGTACATGGCCTTTTCTGATTATCAGCTGTTGTTGTCAAAAACGTGTGTCCGGAAGAGGATCGTCTCCCTCAGTATCATCCTGGCATTTAAAGCAAACTCAATTCTCGAAAATGTCTTACAATATAAAACATTCTATTTTCGGGTTGGCCAAAATGCCTACTATATAGAACACAAGGAGGGGTATTCGGACAAGGCCATAGTCTTCTTCACAAAGAGCTAAATAATAACAACTCCTTTGTTTTTTTAAATGCCCACTTTTCAATAAACTAGGAAAGAACTCATGGATAGTGATTCTTAAATGTTAGTCATTGATCATTGTTATGAAGGAAAGTCCAGCGTGCCAATTATCTTTATTATTCCTCAGTGTTTCATACGTCATGTCTAATGGGGTAGTGTGTTTGTGTGTGTCCCATCTGCTGTTAGTCCTATATCCTCTCCTCTAAGACAATTGTTCCTGCCCCAGCCATGGCCAGCCATCCAGCTTAGCCTGAGATTTTTTTATTTATTTAACCTTTATTTAACCAGGCAAGTCAGTTAAGGACAAATTCTTATTTACAATGACAGCCTACCCCGGACAACGCTGGGCCAATTGTGTGCCGCCTTATGGGACTCCCAATCACAGCTGGATGTGATACAGCCTGATTTCAAACCAGGGACTGTAGTGACACCTCTTGCACTGAGATGCAGTGCCTTAGACCGCTGCGCCACTCGGGAGCCCACACCTTGTCTGGTCAGAGGTAGCTGTGTTGTGGGATACTGTTTTAATAATGAGCTCCTTGCTGCTCATCTATCATTTATAGAGCTGCGCCTCCTCAGGTTTCTGTCCTAGCATGGCTGTCGTTATCATTCTCATCACATTTTCACAGTGCTGTCCTTCCTCACACAACAGCATGCCTTTGTCTAGTTACCCTTAGCAACACTGTCCTCTAAACAATAAAGCCGTTTTTAATGGTTTACAGGAAGTGCAGAACACTGTCTGCCTATCCTTGGCTTTGTTATGTGTCTTTGACTCTGGAATTCCAGTCAGAGACAGGTAAGATGTTGTTATCCAGTATGTGAATGTATCAAAAGAAGCACAAAGTCAGTGACTGTAAGGCTGTAGCTTTCAAGCCGACAATAACTGTAAGGAGTTGTTTTATGTCGAGTTGAACTGTTGTCTGTCTGTCTGTCTGTCTGTCTGTCTGTCTGTCTGTCTGTCTGTCTGTCTGTCTGTCTGTCTGTCTGAATGTTTGTCTATCTGTCTGTCTCTCTCTGTGTGTCTCTCTCTCTCTCACTCTCTCTTTCTTTCTCTCTCTATTTCTCTCTCTCTTTCGCTCTCTCTCTTTGTATCTCTCTCTCTCTCTTTGTATCTCTCTCTTTCTCTCTCTCTCTTTGTATCTCTCTCTCTCTCTTTCTCTCTCTCTCTTTGTATCTCTCTCTCTTTCTCTGTCTCTCTCTCTCTTTCTCTCTCTCTCTTTGTATCTCTCTCTCTGTGTCTCTCTTTGTATCTCTCTCTCTGTCTCTCTCAATTCAATTCAATTGAATTTGCTTTTTGGCATGACGTAACAATGTACATATTGCCAAAGCTTATTTTGGATATTTATAATATAAAAATTAAAATTAGAATCAAAATTGTCAATGGGACAACAGTAACAACAATAACCAAGTTTCAAAATAACCATACATTCAACAATAACAATAAGCATACAGTAGAGTACATGTTCAGGTTGATTGGTCTGTCAGACACTGTCCCTCATCTTATGGCAGGCAGCAATGTAGTGCGCTGCCAACCCACAGCTCTCTGCGTCCTCCCCCAACAGGACGGGTAGCCTACTCTCATCAGAGAGGTCTTTGAAACCTTGAATAAGGGTTTCAAATTTGGGGAAATGACACTCTCTAATTGTTTCATATTGTTGACATTTTGTCAGGAAATGCAGCTCTGTCTCAGGTTCTGCTGTTGTGTGGTGGTTGCACAGCCTTTCCTCTACAGGGAGCCAGGTTTTCCTGTGTCTACCCTTCTCAATGGCAAGGCTGTGCTCACTGAGCCTGTACTTTGTCAAGGTTTTTCTAAGGTTTTGATCAGTAACCATGGTCAAATATTTAGCCACAGTGTACTGTCGATTTAGGGACAGATAGCACTGCATTTTGCTTCGTGTTTGTGCTTGTGTTTCCCAATAAGCAATATAGTTTTGTTTTGACTGTGTTGTAATTTGGTTTATCCTGATTGATTGGATGTTCTGGTCCTGAGGCTTCAGTGTGTTAGTAGAACAGGTTTGTGAACTCAGCCCCAGGACCAGCTGGATGAGGGGACTCTTTTCTTTGCTCAGCTCTTGGCATTGCAGGGCCTGGTAGTGATATATATATATATATATTTGTACCTTTATTTAACCAGGTAGGCAAGTTGAGAACAAGTTCTCAACTTTCAACTGTATTTTAGATGTTTCCAAAACTGAATTGCTCTTTTTTGAGTTATTATTATTAGTGGATATTGGCCTAATTCTGCCCTGCATGCATTGTTTGTAGTTTTCCTCTGGACATGTAGGAGAATCTTACAGAACTCTGCATGCAGGGTTTCAATGGGGTGTTTGTCTCATTTGATGAAATCTTGTTTTGCAAGTGGACACCACACCTCGCTGCCATAAAGTGCAATTGGTTCAATGACACATTCAATTAGTTTTAGCCAAATTTGAATAGGTATTTCAATTTGAATTGGCTTTTTAATGGCGTAGAATGCCCTGCGTGCTTTCTCTCTCAGTTCATTCACTGCCTCATTAAGGTGTCCAGTTGAGCTTATTTTTAAACTTAAGTAATTGTAGTGTGTGCAGTACTTTATATATTTTGTACCAATTGAGAACTTTGGTCTAATTCCCTGAGATCTGGATCTTCTCTGGAAAATCATTATTTTAGTCTTTTTGGGGTTTACTGCCAGGGCCCAGGTCTGGCAGTACTGCTCTAGCAGGTCCAGGCTCTGCTGTAGGCCATGTGCTGTGGGTGACAGCAGGCATAGGTCATCTGGGAAGGGTAGGCATTTAACTTCTGAATTGTGGAGACTAACACCAGGGGCTGAGGATTTTTCTAGAATAGTGGCCAATTCGTTGATGTAAATATTGAAGAGTGCATGGCTCAGATTACAACCCTGACGAAGGCCCCGCCCCTGGTTAAAGAATTCTGTTCTTTTCTTGCCAATTTTAATGCTGCACGTATTGCCAGTATACATTGATTTAATTATGTTATATGTTTTACCCCCCCCCTCTCTCTCTCTCTGTCTCTGTATATCTCTCTCTCTCTTTCTCTCTCTCTCTTTGTATCTCTCTATCTCTCACTGTCTCTTTCTCTCTGTCTGTCTCTCTCTCTGTCTCTCTCTCTGTCTCTCTCTCTCTCTCTCTCTCTCTGTATCTCTCTCTCTCTCTCTCTGTCTCTCTGTCTCTGTCTCTCTCTCTCTCTCTCAGGTGCACCACGCTACATTATGACCCAGATCTGCCCTCCACCTCCATTGTCATCACCTTCCACAACGAGGCCCGCTCTACTCTGCTACGCACCATCAGGAGGTAAGAGACCCCTGAGCCTGCCCTGTTTACTGACTCTGGACTAGGTCACTGTCAGTTTGCTCTCAGACCTTTGCCTTACTCATATGGACTCCCCACTTAACCCTGACACCCAAGTGCCAAATCCCTCTATTGTCTTCCCAGCCTGACCCTTGACCTTTCCCATAGCTGCCTCACTTCTGCCTCACCTCCTCCTCACCTCTCCCTATCCCTGGGTGTCAGCAGCTTGCCTCAGCAGCTTGCCTCAGCAGCTTGCCTCAGCAGCTTGCCTCAGCACAATACAGCCCAGCGTCAGGCCTCCCCTGTCAACCTCTCCTGAAGCTGGTTCAGCTCTCTGTGTGATCGCTTAATGATCACGCAGAGAGTCCTGACCACCACTCCACTCAGGAGAAACTGTCCAGTTTATGTGTCTGCCCCAAACCATTTTCAAAGCTCTGCAGTTTCAACCAATTAAAAGACAATACCTCCCAGTAGGTTACAGCCTGCCCGTCCCTGTGGTTTTTGGACTGCTTCTCCGTTTGCAACTTTATCACAATTACACACTTCTCCTGCAAAGAAAAAAGGTTTGTAATTGCGCCTGTTGCTTCACTGCAGGCTCAGAGACTCAGGATATAATGGTGCCTAGCTTCAGGCTCCATCCCAAACAATATCAACAGAGAAGCAGCAAATAGCAGTTCACTTTTCTGATAATGAATTCATCTAGAAAACACACACGTCTCTCTCTCTGTCTCTCTCTCTCTGTGTGTTGCGATATTGTATTTAGAGGTAGGTGAAGGAGTCAAGCACAGGAGAGCAGAGATGTCCAAGTAGCGTCTTTTAATAGGCAAGTCCACAACAATAGGGTCAGGTACAATACCAAATAAACGCCCACGACAAAAGAGAACACAGTTACTCACGGAAGGAGGAAAAACAACGCTCCTTAAACTTATACACAATCGGTATATACGTGAAAATAACTGAGGCACAACCTCAATGAGCAACATGAAACAAATAATCCCGCACAAACCTAAGCAGGCAACAGGGGTAATTATACACACAGAAATGAAAGCAAATGAAACCAGGTGTGAAAGAACCAAAGACAAAACAAACGGAAAAGGAAAAATGGATCGGTGCTCGGCTAGTAGGCCGGCAACGCCGACCGCCGAGCACCGCCTGAACAGGGAGAGGAACCACCTTCAGTGGAAGTCGTGACACTGTCTCTCTCTCTCTCTCTCTATGTCTCTCTCTCTTTCTCTCTCTCTCTTTGTATCTCTCTCTCTCTCTCTCTTTGTATCTCTCTCTCTCTCTCTCTCTCTGTCTCTCTCTCTCTCTCTGTCTCTCTCAATTTTAAATTCAATTCAATTCAATTTGCTTTATTGGCATGACGTAACAATGTACATATTGCCAAAGCTTACTTTGGATATTTACAATATGAAAATAATAAGAATCAAAATTGTCAACAGGACAACAGCAACAACAATAACCAAGGGTCAAAATAACCATACATTGAACAATAACAATAAGCATACAGTAGAGGACATGTTCAGGTTGATTGGTCTGTCAGACACTGTCCCTCATCTTATGGCAGGCAGCAATGTAGCGCGCTGCCAACCCACAGCTCTCTGTGTCCTCCCCCAAAAGGACGGGTAGCCTACTCTCATCAGAGAGGTCTTTAAAACATTGAATATGGGTTTCAAATTTGGGTAAATGACACTCTCTAATTGTTTTATGTTTTTGACATTTTGTCAGGAAATGCAGCTCTGTCTCAGGTTCTGCTGTTGTGCAGTGGTTGCACAGCCTTTCCTCTACAGGGAGCCATGTTTTCCTGTGTCTACCCTTCTCAATGGCAAGGCTGTGCTCACTGAGCCTGTACTTTGTCAAGGTTTTTCTAAGGTTTTGATCAGTAACCATGGTCAAATATTTAGCCACGGTGTACTGTCGATTTAGGGCCAGAAAGCACTGCATTTTGCTTTGTGCTTGTGCTTGTTTTTCACAATAAGCAATATAGTTTTGTTTTGACTGTGTTGTAATTTGGTTTATTCTGATTGATTGGATGTTCTGGTCCTGAGGCTTCAGTGTGTTAGTAGAACAAGTTTGTGAACTCAGCCCCAGGACCAGCTGGATGAGGGGACTCTTTTCTTTGCTCAGCTCTTGGCATTGCAGGGCTTGGTAATGATATTTTAGATGTTTCCAAAACTGAATTGCTCTTTTTTGAGTTTTTATTATAAGTGGATATTGGCCTAATTCTGCCCTGCATGCATTGTTTGTAGTTTTCCTCTTGACATGTAGGAGAATCTTACAGAACTCTGCATGCAGGGTTTCAATGGGGTGTTTGCTCCATTTGATGAAATCTTGTTTTGCAAGTGGACACCACACCTCGCTGCCATAAAGTGCAATTGGTTCAATGTCACATTCAATTAGTTTTAGCCAAATTTGAATAGGTATTTCAATTTGAATTCGTTTTTTTAATGGCGTAGAATGCCCTGCGTGCTTTCTCTCTCAGTTCATTCACTGCCTCAGTAAGTTGTCCAGTTGAGCTTATTTTTAAACCTAAGTAATTGTAGTGAGTACAGTACTCTATATATTTTGTACCAATTGCGAACTTTGGTCTAAGTCCCTGAGATCTGGATCTTCTCTGGAAATTATTTAGTATTTTTAGGGTTTCTCTCTCTCTCTCTCTCTCTCTCTCTCTCTCTCTCTCTCTCTCTCTCTCTCTCTCTCTCTCTCTCTCTCTCTCTCTCTCTCTCTCTCTCTCTCTCTCTCTCTCTCTCTCTCTCTCTCTCTCTCTCTCTCTCTCTCTCTCTCTCTCTCTTTCTGCGTGTGTGCCTACCTCATTACATACTACTTTGTCCAGGGTAGTGTACTGTATACAGCACACTGAGCCACATAGCCCAGCAGTTAAATACCTCCTGAGGTGGCACAGTACCAGTACCTTCCCTGTGGCCCTCAGGGGTCTCAGCCTCAGTGGGTGGGGTTTAATTAACACAGTGCTCCATGTCTGTCGGCATGTTTGTGTAATCATGACGGCCTCTATTCTGCCTGCATGTAATTACACAGCCTCACTCAGCCCTCCACCACACGCTGCGGCCGCTGCCGCCGGTGATGTAGCTAATAAGAAAAACAACAACAACCCTCATCTCCTGAGATTTCTCTGCATTAATCAAGTTGTCTGGGGTTCATAGGCTGGTTAGACCCAGATAGACCCCCTGACGCACAGCCCACCAGAATCCTCAGCCAGTCTGTCTGTTAGTCCATCTCTCTCTCTCTCTCTCTCTCTCTCTCTCTCTCTCTCTCTCTCTCTCTCTCTCTCTCTCTCTCTCTCTCTCTCTCTCTCTCTCTCTCTCTCTCTCTCTCTCTCTCTCTCTTCTCTCTCTCTCTCTCTCTCTCTCTCTCTCTCTCTCTCTCTCTCTCTCTCTCTCTCTCTCTCTCTCTCTCTCTCTCTGACGCCAGAACCAAACATTGATACAGAGCGAAGTTGAAAAGCAGGCCGTGGGCCTCTCTCTTTGATTTGTGTTAGTGCTGACAGAGGCTATTATTACAGTCCAGCCCTCAGAACCCTCAGAGGTGGAGAGGGGGCAACAGGCTGGAAACCCTCTTAAGACCCTGCTCTCTCAGACAGTGCTGGGACCGATAGATCAGGAGAAGAGAGGGGAGGAGAATAATATGGAAGTGAGAAGAGGGGGGGGGGGTAAGGGAAGAGAGGTAGAGATAATGAATACACAGTGGAGATGAGAGTGGAAAGTAGAGGAAAATAAATGAGAGGAAAGGGGGGGAATTTGAAAGAGGAGGAATAGTGAAGTCAGGAGAGGTGAGGAGAGGTGAGGTGAGGAGGAGCAGGAAGGATAGGCCTGTGTTTTCATATCCACAGCAGGTAAAGCAAACTAAGAACAGGGAAACAGTCATTTACCCCATACTACACCGGGATGCTATATTCTACTGATGTTTGACGAGACGCTCTCTGTGCCAAACAGCCATAGAGGAGAAGTAGGTGGTCAAAGCATGTCTAAATGGGTAGTGAGTAGTGTGATTAATATAGAGCGAGCTGACGCCTTCAGTACACACTCATGACGATCAGCACTAAACAAATGGGAAAATACCCACTGGGGAAAAACTGGTTGAATCAACGTTGTTTCCATGTCATTTCCCCCTAAAACATTCTATGTGATGACGTCGAATCAATGTGGAAAATGTATTGGATTTGCAAAAAGTTATCAACGTAAAGGAATTATCTCTTTTCTTTTTTTTACCCAACTTTTAACCTAAATACAATGACATGGTGACATTTGTGGTAGATTTCACGTTGATTTTACAACTCAGCCAAATGTAAATCAAAACTAAATGTTGAAATGACATCTGTGCCCAGTGGGTAATGTAGACTGTATTATTTTCCAAATGTCACCTATTCCTGCATGTGCCACAATGGATTTTATTGATGCTGTGTTTACTCATAATGTCTTCCTCCTACTCAGGCATTTTGGAATGCATCAGGGGAAACAGAAATGAATTTGGCAGTCAAAGGGCTTCTCTCCTGTGTTTGGGTGGTGAGTGTGGACTCAAAGTGCTGAGCCACCCCATAAACACAGCAGGAATCAATATAACGACATTCTAAGACCGCAATGTACATTAAACACATTTCTACCGCTCTGCTAACCCAGTCCTTTTTATTGTGGGTAGTAATTCCACATGGTTTGTGTTAGCTTCATTTTGAAAGGAAATATTACCTAACCTGGCTTTGGAATGATGCCAATTAATCCGTTTTTGTATTGAAAATGGTTAATTGCCTAATATTTGTAGGTTTCTAGCTGTCTTTCCCCAAAAAAGTTTCACAAATATGTCTGTCAATCTTTCATTTAGCAGTCATCCGACAGTCCATAATAGATTTGACGTACAGTACTGTCTACATCCAGCGCAGACTAAATGTTTTCTCAGTGGGTTTGATGTTCTTGGAACAGTCAGTGTCGTAGTGAATGCCAAATTCTACAGTATCGGTCTGGACCCAGCTTTGGAACTCCCACATGAGACTCTCAACTCAATTGTGTTTTCTCAGAACTTCTCGCCACATTTACGACTGACTCACATGCTATATTAGGTATTTTACATGGTTTGAGAGAACTTTCACTTAAATGTTATTCATGCCCGATACATTACATTTTAGTCTTCATATGAAACCGACTGATTATCATAAAAAGAGGGGAAAATACAGTCTAGAATAAAGTCTACAGTAGACATTAGTGATGCTGCTGTTCTAGATATAGCCCACAGGGCTATAGTCATCCGCCTCCCCTGATTAGGCTGCATTTAGAATCTGAATCAGGGCTCTGTCTTACTGTAAAGCTTTTCCTGTTGCCACCAGGAACGGATTTCTGTCAGGGGCATTAATAAAGGCATGAGGATCAGGCGCCAGTGGAGGGTGGATGGAGCGGGATAGAGAGGGAGGGAAGAGGAGGGGGAGAGGTGGAGGGGAATGGAGTGATGAATGGGTCCAGCATGCACAGCGATAGAAGAACAGACCTACAAGCCTGACAGCCCTCCAATTATTCACCCAGACAGGAGAGGAGGAGAGAGAGAGAGAGAGAGGGAGAGAGAGGGAGAGAAAGAGAGAGAGAGAGAGAGAGAGAGAGAGAGAGAGAGAGAGAGAGAGAGAGAGAGAGAGAGAGAGAGAGAGAGAGAGAGAGAGAGAGAGAGAGAGAGAGAGAGAGAGAGAGAGAGAGCACACGGCAGAGGGAGAGGCCGGGTTTGGAAAGACAGTGAGAGAAAGAGAGAAAGGAAGGGAAAGAGAGAGATGCCCTCACACCATGCTACAAATCACACAGCAAATCCACCTTGAGTCCTGTGAGCATCACTGTGTTGTCCCCTTCCATAATTTCACCGCTATCACCGGAGCACGCCTGACCAGTAATGGGACAGGGATGGTTATGCTGATTGGCTGTCTGGGTAGACATGCTCTGCTCTCCACTGGTGTGTGTAATCTCTCCAGGAAGTTGGCCAGGCTGAGAGGAGAGGAGAGAGGTTTAGCTTTAGGTGGGCGGAGTGGTGTAGATCAGGGAATAGAGAGAGAGAGAGATAATTTGTGGGTGTGGTAGGTAGAGGGAATGAGTGCCTGCGAGGGAGGAGAAGAGGGTGGATGTGACTTGATTCAGACTGGGATAAAAGGTGAAGTCATTTGAGGGAGGTGTTGCAGCTCTCTCTCCATCTCTTCTTGCTCCATGACCTGCTGTTCAGCCATGTGCCCCAGGAGAGGAGAGATAATGTTAGAGGGGGATTCCAGTCTGGTTCTTATAAAGTGAGAGTTTAATATGAAAGGATGGTGTTAGGAGGAAAAAGAGCTACAGCCAGAAAGAGTGGTCCTGTATTTTCCCATACACTTAATAGAAAACCATCCAAATTGAATTTTGGGGGCTGACGTTATGAATTTTTAATTTTTTAATCTTCAGAACTAATGAAATAGTGTTGGTTTATTAAAGCCGAAATGCCATTCTCAATTTTTCCCATAATGTGGGGGAAAAGTAGATTACAGTACTTGCAGCTCTGTAACGATTGTCGTCTTTAAGAAATGCAATAGTTTCTACTAACTCTACTGTTTCTCCCCTTTCCTTTTGCAGTGTGCTGAACCGGACGCCAGTCCACCTGATTCACGAGATCATCCTGGTAGATGACTACAGTGAGGATGGTGAGTAGAGGAGAGTAGATCATCCTGGTAGATGACTACAGTGAGGATGGTGAGTAGAGGAGAGTAGATCATCCTGGTAGATGACTACAGTGAGTTATGGTGAGTAGAGGAGAGTAGATCATCCTGGTAGATGACTACAGTGAGTATGGTGAGTAGAGGAGAGTAGATCATCCTGGTAGATGACTACAGTGAGTTATGGTGAGTAGAGGAGAGTAGATCATCCTGGTAGATGACTACAGTGAGGATGGTGAGTAGAGGAGAGTAGATCATCCTGGTAGATGACTACAGTGAGTTATGGTGAGTAGAGGAGAGTAGATCATCCTGGTAGATGACTACAGTGAGTTATGGTGAGTAGAGTAGATCATCCTGGTGCTGTAGATGACTACAGTGAGTTATGGTGAGTAGAGTAGATCATCCTGGTGCTGTAGATGATACCAGTGAGTTATGGTGAGTAGAGTAGATCATCCTGGTACTGTAGATGACTACAGTGAGTTATGGTGAGTATAGTAGATCATCCTGGTACTGTAGATGACTACAGTGAGTTATGGTGAGTAGAGTAGATCATCCTGATACTGTAGATGACTACAGTGAGTTATGGTGAGTAGAGTAGATCATACTGGTACTGTAGATGACTACAGTGAGGATGGTGAGTAGAGTAGATCATCCTGATGCTGTAAATGATACCAGTGAGTTATTGTGAGTAGAGTAGATCATCCTGATACTGTAGATGACTACAGTGAGTTATGGTGAGTAGAGTAGATCATCCTGATACTGTAGATGACTACAGTGAGTTATGGTGAGTAGAGTAGATCATCCTGATACTGTAGATGACTACAGTGAGTTATGGTGAGTAGAGTAGATCATCCTGATACTGTAGATGACTACAGTGAGGATGGTGAGTAGAGTAGATCATCCTGATACTGTAGATGACTACAGTGAGTTATGGTGAGTAGAGTAGATCATCCTGATACTGTAGATGACTACAGTGAGTTATGGTGAGTAGAGTAGATCATCCTGATACTGTAGATGACTACAGTGAGGATGGTGAGTAGAGTAGATCATCCTGATACTGTAGATGACTACAGTGAGTAGAGTAGATCATCCTGATACTGTAGATGACTACAGTGAGTTATGGTGAGTAGAGTAGATCATCCTGATACTGTAGATGACTACAGTGAGGATGGTGAGTAGAGTAGATCATCCTGATACTGTAGATGACTACAGTGAGTTATGGTGAGTAGAGTAGATCATCCTGATACTGTAGATGACTACAGTGAGGATGGTGAGTAGAGTAGATCATCCTGGTACTGTAGATGACTACAGTGAGGATGGTGAGTAGAGTAGATCATCCTGATACTGTAGATGACTACAGTGAGGATGGTGAGTAGAGTAGATCATCCTGATACTGTAGATGACTACAGTGAGTAGAGTAGATCATCCTGGTACTGTAGATGACTACAGTGAGGATGGTGAGTAGAGTAGAGGAGAAGCTGTGAGCAGAGCTAGAGATAGACATGATTCCAGCAGGAGGCAGTGTGGAAATGGATTGGAGATGGATGAGACGAGCTCTCCCATTCTGGGTCATCTGCCGGAAAAAAAATGATCAGTGATTGAAAAGATTTCCCCTGTCTCTGTCAATGTGTTTATTACAATTCAAGTCCAGTACCATGCAATGTGTGGGTGACACTGTTGATGACATTGCATCTAACCCTGAATCAAATGCTCTCTTTCAGCAAATGACTGCCTTCTACTCACCAAGTTGCCCAAAGTAAAGTGTCTTCGGAATGACAGGAGAGAAGGTAACGTAGTTCATTTGTGTGCGTGCTTGCATGTGTGTGTGTGTTGAGAGTATTTTATCCGTGGAGTACACAATTGTGTCCTCAACTTGAACACATACCATTGAGCCCACCACCAGTTGTCTTCTGAGAGGGAAGAGCAGCATTAGAGCCGAATGTTGTTATGAGGCGATAACAGTAGACCAGGAGGATGGTTCCTCTGATTGGAGCACCAGTAGCCTGCCTGTGGTAGATGATTTCAGAGCACAGGGAAAAGCACCAGCTGTGAGCAGTGGTGTAGTGGTGCAGTGGTGTAGTGGTGTAGTGGTGCAGTGGTGTAGTGGTGCAGTGGTGCAGTGGTGTAGTGGTGCAGTGGTGCAGTGGTGTAGTGGTGCAGTGGTGTAGTGGTGCCTGGAGAAATGCATATACCCTAACTTGGCTAAATCATTCTCAAACGGCCCGCCTGGTGAACAAAACCCACTGGGCACACCCTGGTAGAATCAACATTGTTTAAACGTCATTTCAATGAAGTTACATTGAACCAGTGTGGACTAGATGTTGATTTGACATCTGTGCCCAGTGGGAAGATGCCTCTGTGTGAAACCTTTAATGTTTTAAATAGAAAACTGGAACAAATTGGGTGTTCTAAGTCCACAACAATGCTGAAACCACATCAGGAGATGTATTTTTGAGAGGGTGTAGTTGCTCTTTAATTCAATTGGGCACCTAGCAAGAGACATTTGATTTCTATACTGTAGTCTACAATGTAGGTCTACTGTAATGAACACACTGGGAGACAGAGAGCTGGTTTAAAGCGCAGGGCGCAGCAGGTGTTTATTTAGTAAAGGACCACAGGAGGAGGCAGGTAGCTGGGTCCAGGGACAGGCAGAAGGTCATACACAGGGGGGCCAAAAAGGAAACAGTACAGGCAGGGAAAAGGCTAGTAACGTTATCCAGGAGATCAGGCAATAGGTTGATAACAGGAAATCTGATCTAAAGTACATGCAAGGAATAGGCAACAGGTGTCATTAGTGAGGCAGGCCAAAACTATCATACACAGGAGAATTCAATTATGGGAAACCCAGCACTCCAAATAGAAGTGTGTCACAAAACAAATAATACCTCACAATGATGGGGTGCAAAGAACTGAACTAAATAGTGTGTGATAATGACATACAGGTGTGTGAACAGGTGATCAGAATTCAGGTGATTGGGATCTGGAGAGTGAGCTGCGTTCAGGGGATCTATGTGTTTGAGAGTGTGAGCTGGAAAGTGGGTTGGAAAGTGAGCTGCGTTCAGGGGATCTATGTATTTGAGAGTGTGAGCTGGAAAGTGGGCTGGAAAGTGAGCTGTGTTCAGGGGATCTATGTGTTTGAGAGTGTGAGCTGGAAAGTGGGTTGGAAAGTGAGCTGCGTTCAGGGGATCTATGTGTTTGAGAGTGTGAGCTGGAAAGTGGGTTGGAAAGTGAGCTGTGTTCAGGGGATCTATGTGTTGAGAGTGTGAGCTGGAAAGTGGGCTGGAAAGTGAGCTGCGTTCAGGGGATCTATCAAATCAAATCAAAGTTTATTTGTCACGTGCGCTGAATACAACAGGTGTAGACCTTACAGTGAAATGCTTACTTACAGGCTCTAAAAGGTATTAGGTGAACAATAGGTAGGTAAAGAAATAAAACAACAGTAAAAAGACAGGCTATATACAGTAGCGAGGCTATAGAAGTAGCGAGGCTACATACAGACACCAGTTAGTCAGGCTGATTGAGGTAGTATGTACATGTAGATATGGTTAAAGTGACTATGCATATATGATGAACAGAGAGTAGCAGTAGTGTAAAAGAGGGGTTGGCGGGTGGTGGGTGGGACACAATGCAGATAGCCGGTTAGCCAATGTGCGGGAGCACTGGTTGGTCGGGCCAATTGAGGTAGTATGTACATGAATGTATAGTTAAAATTATTATGCATGTATGATTAACAAAGAGTAGCAGCAGTGTAAAAAGAGGGGTTGGGGGGGAAATTTGGTAGAACTGATTTAAGTTTCCCTGCATTAAAGTCTCCGGCCACTAGGAGCGCCGCCTCTGGCCGAGTGGTTTCCTGTTTGCTTATTTCCTTATACAGCTGACTGAGTGCGGTCTTAGTGCCAGCATCTGTCTGTGGTGGTAAATAAACAGCCACGAAAAGTATAGCTGAAAACTCTCTAGGCAAGTAGTGTGGCCTGCAATTTATCACAATATACTCTACTTCAGGCGAGCAAAATCTAGAGACTTTCTTAGATTTCGTGCCCCAGCTGTTGTTTACAAATATGCACAGTCCGCCCCCCTCCCTCGTGTTACCGGAGTGTGCTATTCTATCTTGCCGGTGCAGCGTGTATACCGCTAGCTGAATATCCCTGTCGTCATTCAGCCACGATTCCGTGAAACATAGGATATTACAGTTTTTGATGTCACGTTGGTAGGATATTCATGATCGTACCTCATCCAGTTTATTGTCCAATGATTGCACGTTGGCGAGTAATATTGACGGTAACGGGCAGCTTTCCCACTCGCCTTTTCCGGGTCCTGACCAGGCATCCGGCTCTTTGTCCTCTGTACCTGCGTCGCTTCCTCTTGCAAATAACGGGGATGTCGGCCCTGCTGTTTTTTTGTAGAATATCTTGTGCGTCTTGTTTTTTGAAGAAAAAATCTTTGTCTAATCTGAGGTGAGTGATCGCTGTCCTGATATCCAGAAGCTCTTTTTTGCTGTAAGATACGGTTGCAGAAACATTATGTACAAAATAAGTTACAAATGTGTATGAGAGTGTGAGTTGGAAGAAGACGTTACATCTACAGTGTACATGTGATGGCAGAGTATCCAAAACAAATGGATCCCGATTGATATAAATCATTATAATATAATTGTGCCAGGAGGCCTACTTTGCTGTCATAATTTAATTGGGAAGGTTTTTTTGTGAAACCCTATAGAAATGTCCAGTCAAACAGCGCATTATGACTGAACTGCACACAACAAAGTTCAACTAAGACTTCGGACCAAAGTTTTTCAATACCTGGTTTGCATACCCATTGCTGTCTTCGTTAGCATTTACTGGCAGATATCATAAGTTTAAAAACGTCTTTCCTAACTACTCTAGTACACCTTATGTCCACCAGATGCATCAAACTCTTCGCGTTTCAGCGGAAGTCATTAATTGTCAATGTAGCAGTCCGCAACTCTACGTTGGGGATGCCGCACTAGGTTGCAGTGCATTCTGTGTACCGCATGCTTTCAATATTTTCAGCTTGTGCGTTTGTTTACCGTGCAGTGGTACAAACGGAAGTACAGTCACAGACTTGAACTAGCTAGCGTTTAGCTACTGGAAAGCGAAGCACGTGTGTGAAGTACGGGAAATCTTGGCTAGATATATGGAAAAATAAATGCATCTGGTGGACATCTTGGGTGAAAGTTCGCTGAAACTGTCGTCATTCAGCCACGATTCCGTGAAACATAGGATATTACAGTTTTTAATGTCCCGTTGGTAGGGTACTTTGTGCATGATTTCTCTATTCTACTACATAGGCTAATTGATACGGTGGATACTTCCACTACATTACTTTGATACACATCTTTGGGGATTCAGAAGTGAGAATATGTTATACGGCATATACTGTACCTGCGTATAGCCCCCACTACACCGCTGGCTGTGAGACAAGAGAGTAGATTCAGGGAGGTGTTGACACGAGAGGTTTGGATATGAGTGTTATGTGGTGATGCTATACAAGTATTCTCACCCCTTCACTTTTTCCACATTTTGTTGTGTTACAGCCTGAATTTAAAATGGATTAAATGAAGATGTTTTTGTCACTGGCCTACACACAATAAGCCATAATGTGAAAGTGGAATTATGTTTTTCAAAAAAATTATAATTAATAAGCTGAATTGTCCTAAGTCAATAAGTATTCAACCCTTTTGTTATGGCAAGCCTAGATAAGTTCAGGAGTAAAAATGCACTTAACCAGTCACATAATAAGTAGCATGGACTCACTCTGTGTGCAATAATATTGTTTAACAGGGTTTTTGAATGACGACCTCGTCTCTTTACCCCACTCATACAATTATCTGTAAGGTCCCTCAGTCAAGCAGTGAATTTCAAACACAGATTCAACCACAAAGACCAGGGAGGTTTTCCAATGCCTCGCAAAAAGAAGGGCACCGATTGGTAAATTACTTTTTTTTAAGCAGACATTGAATATCCCTTTGAACATGGTGAAGTTATTAATCACACTTTTGATGGTGTATCAATACACCCAGTCACCACGAAGATACAGGCATCCTTCCTAACTCAGTTGCCGTAGAGGAACGAAACCACTCAGGGATTTCACCAAGAGGCCAATAGTGACTTTAAAACAGTTACAGAGTTTAATGGCTGTGAAAGAAGAAAACTTCACAATACTAACCTAATTGACAGAGTGAAAAGAAGGAAGCCTGTAAAGATTTAAACATTTTCCAAAAACTGCATCTTGTTTGCAACAAGGCACTAAAATAATGTGGCAAAGCAATTCACTTTTTGTCCTGAATACAAAGTGTTATGTTTTGGGCAAATCCAATACAACACATTACTGAGTGCCACTCTCCATATTTCCAATTATAATGGTGGCTGTATCATGTTATGGGTATGGGGGGGTTGAGCCTGGTTCAGTCTGCTTTCCACCAGACACTGGGAAATGAATTCACCTTTCAGTAGGAATACAACAAACACTGTATTTAACCATGGCAATGTGACTGGAAATATGGTTGAATACAAACAGTGTAGTTATTCCCTCCGTAAGGCAATCAAACAGGTAAAACGTCAGTACAGAGACAAGGTGGAGTTGCAATTCAACGGCTCAGACACGAGACGTATGTGGCAGGGGCTACAGACAATCACAGATTACAAAGGGAAAACCAGTCACTTCACGGACACCGACGACTTGCTTCCGGACAAGCTAAACACCTTCGCCCGCTTTGAGGATAACATATTGCCACCGACGCGGCCCGCTCCCAAGGTCTTACTCACGTGGCCGACGTGAGTAAGACATTTAAGCACGTTAACCCTCACAAGGCTGCCAGCCACACCCTCAGAGCATGCGCAGACCAGCTGGCTGGAGTGTTTACGGACATATTTAATCTCTCCCTATCCCAGTCTGCTGGCCCCACTTGCTTCAAGATGTCCACCATTGTTCCTGTACCCAAGAAAGCAAAGGTAACTGAACTAAATGACTATTGCCCCGTAGCACTCACTTCTGTCATCATGAAGTGCTTTGAGAGGCTAGTTAAGGATCATATCACCCTAGATCCTCTTCAATTTGCTTACCGCCCCAATAGATCCACAGACGATGCAATCACCGGGGGCACACTGCCTGCCCTCCAGGACACCTATCATCCAGAAAGCGAGGTCAGTCCAGGTGCATCGAAGCTGGGACTGAGAGACTGAAAAACAGCTTCAATCTTAAGGCCATCACTGTTAAATAGCCATGACTAGCCGGCTACTCAACCATGCACCTTAGAGGCTGCTGCCCTATATACATAGACATGGAATCACTGGTCACTTTAATAATGTCTACATACTGCTTTTTTTCATATGTATATACTGTATTCTATTCTACTGTATTTTAGTCAATGCCACTCCAACATTGCACGTCCTAATATTTATATATTTCTTAATTCCATTCTTCACTTTTAGATTTGTGTGTGTTGTTGTGAATTGTTAGATACTACTGCAATGTTGGAGCAAGGAACACAAACAAGGAACACTACATCCGCAATAACATCTGAGAAATATGTGTATGTGACCAATAACGTTTGATTTGATTTGAAATCTACACTGGATTTGCTTTCCAAGAAGACAGTGAATGTTCCTGAGTGGCAGGAACATCCAGTGTTACAGTTTTGACTCTAAATCTACTTCAAAATCTATGGCAAGACCTGAAAATGGTTGACTAGCAATGATCAACATCCAATTTGACAGAGCTTGAA
Source organism: Salvelinus alpinus (assembly GCF_045679555.1). NCBI lineage: Eukaryota > Metazoa > Chordata > Actinopteri > Salmoniformes > Salmonidae > Salvelinus > Salvelinus alpinus. Next base: position 30,616,582 of record NC_092093.1, read on the forward strand.
GAATTTTGAAAATAATCATGTGCAAATGTTGCACAATCCAGGTGTGGAAAGCTCTTAGAGACTTACCCAGAAAGACTCACAGCTGTAAAAGCTGCCAAAAGTGCTTCTACAAAGTATTGACTCAGGGGTGTGGATATTTATGCAAATTAGATACTTATGTAAATTAGATACTTCTGTTTTTCATTTTCAATATATTTGCATAAATTAAAAACATGTTTTCACTTTGTCATTATGGGGTATTGTGTGTAGATGGGTGAGAGAAACAATTGATTTAATCCATTTTGAATTTAGGCTGTAACACAACAAAATGTAGAAAAAGTCAAGGGGTGTGAATACTTTCTGAAGGCACAGTATGTGTCATAGATACATCATGATCCCATCTAGACAACGTGTGAATCTAGTTTGTGTATCTCTATAATATATTATATCAACACAAAAGGTTGACTGCTATACAGTCTGAGCACCACTAAACAGAAAACTATTAGATTGCATTATGAGTCATTGTTTTCAGGAAACTCATATGTCATGATGATTATTTTGCAGCTCCCTTTGTCACCTTTTATATAAATCCACAGGGGTGTTCTCAGTGATGCCATATAAATAGCTTTTAAATAGGCTAGTTTTAAAAAGCAAACTGAAAAACGCTGAAAAGCAGCATGTGCGGCTTGCTAGTTAAAAGCCCTCCACCCTTTCTGTCTGTGCTTGTCTGTTAAGGCAGAGAGTCATCAGATTCAGCACATTATACAGTCTGAAGTGAAATATAAAGTTGAAAAGCTGAGAGGTGGAATCAGACAGTAACGAGATGCAGATTGCTGTGCGTGGATAGAGGTGCCCCAGCGCTCAAAGGCGTTTGAAGTTCCCCTGATAGGTGGGTTCAGTAGAGGGGTAATGGATATGAACCCCATCTCACCTCACAGGCTGACAATCTGACATCCCAAAATATCCAAAAGCAGCTTCACCTAGTAACACCAAGGAGTATGGATACTATCTGACAGCATCCACCTCAGGTACTGTATAATACAGGAAGATATGGGGCTGTTTTGATCATTGTTGAAGCCTTCAGTGTCTTAAAGTATTTCATGGTAGACTGGCGCAATAGACTGTTGTCATTGCCAAACATTTTCTTGTACTTTTATGTATTTTATGTTTATTCCCCTAGTTGTCATTGTACTCAGTGCAAGCGTGACTGAAATACATGAAACCTTCTCTTGCAAACAAACCTAAAACCCAGTGTACCTTCTTGACTTGTTCTCAGCCTGTGACAGATAAGGGGGGGGGGGGGTGATGTGACAGAGGGGACAGAGCATGGTTCATATCGTAAAGCCTCTTCTAGAACTGTGATTAGGAGCCCTGGTATGAAGAAGAGAGAGATAAATACATTAATAAACAGCAAAAAAAGAAATGTCCCTTTTTCAAGACCCTGTCTTTCAAAGATAATTTGTAAAAATCCAAATAACTTCACAGATCATCATTGTAAAGGGTTTAAACACTGTTTCCCATGCTTGTTCAATGAACCATAAACAATTAATGAACATGCACCTGTGGAACGGTCGTTAAGACACTAACAGCTTACAGACGGTAGGCAATTAAGGTCACAGTTATGAAAACTTAGGACACTAAAGAGGCTTTTCTAATGACCCCGAATCACACCAAAAGAGAGATGCCCAGGGTCCCTGCTCATCTGCGTGAACGTGCCTTAGGCATGCTGCAAGTAGGCATGAGGACTGCAGATGTGGCCTGGGCAATAAATTGCAATGTCCGTACTGTGAGACGCCTAAGACAGCGCTACAGGAGGACAGGACGGACAGCTGATCATCCTCGCAGTGGCAGACCACGTGTAACAACACCTGCACAGGATCGGTACATCCGAACATCACACCTGCGGGTCAAGTACAGGATGGCAACAACAACTGCTCGAGTTACACCAGGAACGCACAATCCCTCCATCAGTGCTCAGACTGTCCGCAATAGGCTGAGAGAGGCTGGACTGAGGGCTTGTAGGCCTGTTGTAAGGCAGGTCCTCACCAGACATCACCGGCAACAACGTCACCTATGGGCACAAACCCACCGTCGCTGGACCAGACAGGAGTGGCAAAAAGTGCTCTTCACTGACGAGTCGCGGTTTTGTCTCATCAGGGGTGATGGTCGATTCGCGTTTATCGCCAAAGGAATGAGCGTTACACCGAGGCCTGTACTCTGGAGCGGGATCGATTTGGAGGTGGAGGGTCCGTCATGGTCTGGGGCGGTGTGTCACAACATCATCGGACTGAGCTATTTGTCATTGCAGGCAATCTCAACGCTGTGTGTTACAGGGAAGACATCCTCCTCCCGCATGTGGTACTCTTCCTGCAGGCTCTTCCTGACATGACCCTCCAGCATGACAATGCCACCAGCCATACTGCTCGTTCTGTGTGTGATTTCCTGCAAGACAGGAATGTCAGTGTTCTGCCATGGCCAGCGAAGAGCCCGGATCTCAATCCCATTGAGCACGTCTGAGACCTGTTGGATCGGAGGGTGAGGGCTAGGGCCATTCCCCACAGAAATGTCCGGGAACTTGCAGGTGCCTTGGTGGAAGAGTGGGGTAACATCTCACAGCAAGAACTGGTAAATCTGGTACAGTCCATGAGGAGGAGATGTACTGCAGTACTTAATGCAGCTGGTGGCCACACCAGATACTGACTGTTACTTTTGATTTTGACCCCCCCTTTGTTCAGGGACACATTATTCCATTTCTGTTAGTCACATGTCTGTGGAACTTGTTCAGTTTATGTCTCAGTTATTGAATCTTGTTATGTTAATACAAATATTTACACATTAAGTTTGCTGAAAATCAACGTAGTTGACAGTGAGAGGACGGTTCTTTTTTTGCTGAGTTTAGGTGAAGCTTTTCAGTGATTGTCTGTTTGGAAATATGGACCTAGCTCATCTGAAAACGCCATTGATCTGGCAGGGTAGCAGGAACATCATCAAACAGTGAGTGGGTGTGGGTGTATGGGTGCACCACCCATACATAAAAACATGTATGCACGCATGACTGTAAGGATGCACGGATGAAAGCATCTGCTGAATGGCATATATTATATTAAGGGTGAAGGGGGTGTGGGGGGAGGATGAAAGAGTGTGGCGATGAGGAGGGGGGCTGAAGGGGCTAGGTATGGAGTGGGTGATGGTGTTTATATATGACAGCGTTACAGTTTAATGGAACCCATTTGGACGGGGCCTCTGCCACACTATGATTGCTCAGTAGGTTGGTCGTTGTAATGACGGATAGTCCTCAGGGCCATTTACGTGTGCAGCTGGGAGGTTTTTTAGAGCGCTGCAATCACAGGTCTGCCTGTCGCGACCTGCCATTGTTTACTATCATTTTTCATTCGGACCCTGCGATTGATATTGGCTTTTACGGGTCAGTTATTAACATGGGTGGCAGGTAGCCGAGTGGTTAAGAGTGTTGGCCCAGTAACTGAAAGGTTGCTGGTTCAAATCCCTGGGCCGACTAGTTGAGAACTCTGTTGATGTATCCTTGAGCAAGGCACTCAACCCTAATTGCTCCTTTAAGTCACTCTGGATAAGAGTGTCTGCTAAGTTACTTAAATGTAATGTTGATGAGGGAGCACATTTTAATGGAATGGGATGAGGATTTGAAATCTGTAGCCTACAAGTGCTGTTAGAAATAGCTGTTCTCGTGTATGTCGTTGTGGCGAGACAGGAGTGTGAGGCATTATGGGTAATTAGATTCCAGCTGTACTAATGAAAAGCAGAGACCTCTAATCTCAAGACGACAACTACCAAGATTCCACCCATAACAATAAGAACTGTCTCTCCGATAATACCTAATCAAGTGAAAAAGTCATTACAACACCAATTAGATTGTATCTTTAAACCAATTCAGGGGTTTTCTCAAAAACAAATGGTGTCACTAGGCTGTTGTTATGCAGTCCTCTTTTTTTCCCTGGTGCTGGAGGTTTCATTAGCCACCCTCAGTGTTCCACTACAGTGTTGATGAGCGTGTTTGGGTGTAGTTAACAGTCTTTAATGCTACAAACAGCAGAAACTGTTATGCAATGTCCCCTCTATCAGGCTTTAGGAGTGAATGTAATCACTATGCACACACAAATTCTTTCTTCTCACTCCCTCTCTCTCTCTCTCTCTCTCTCTCTCTCTCTCGCTCTCTTTCTTTCCCTCTCTCTCTCTCTTTCTCTCTCCCTCTTGCTTTCTCTCTCTCACTCTGGTCTGTAAAGGCATCTACCGCAGCAACCCTCCTTTAACACGAGCTCTGTTCTGTACAAAGTCAGGCTTCCCCTAGCAACTGTTGAGGGGAGGTGAGCTCAGCCATCCATAAAATAAAGTGTTATTGAGGATGAAATGGGTTTTTTAATTGGCTGGAGTCCCGGCGTAGTGCGGAACTTACAGGGGAGTCCTGCAATTTCATACAATGACACTCCGTCCTATGTCAGGGGCTATTGATTTCGCTCTTTAGACCAGACAGAATGTCTGATCATTGAGACTTCTTAACAGTGTGATGTCCCCATTTAGACCCTCATCTCTAAGGGCTGTAATTGCTTCGCTGCACCATAAACAGACACAAATGGCTTTTTTAAAACCTCCCTTGTCTCCACGCATGAAATGGACAATACAGGGACTTCACTGTGTTCAGAGTATCTGAGAAGAAACACTTTCAACATCATATTTGACAGTGGTTGAGTTTAGACACGGTGGTTGAGTTTAGACACGGTGGTTGAGTTTAGACACGGTGGTTGGGTTTAGACACGGTGGTTGGGTTTAGACACGGTGGTTGAGTTTAGACACGGTGGTTGAGTTTAGACACGGTGGTTGGGTTTAGACACGGTGGTTGAGTTTAGACACGGTGGTTGAGTTTAGACACGGTGGTTGAGTTTAGACACGGTGGTTGGGTTTAGACACGGTGGTTGAGTTTAGACACGGTGGTTGGGTTTAGACACGGTGGTTGAGTTTAGACACGGTGGTTGAGTTTAGACACGGTGGTTGAGTTTAGACACGGTGGTTGGGTTTAGACACGGTGGTTGAGTTTAGACACGGTGGTTGAGTTTAGACACGGTGGTTGAGTTTAGACACGGTGGTTGAGTTTAGACACGGTGGTTGAGTTTAGACACGGTGGTTGAGTTTAGACACGGTGGTTGAGTTTAGACACGGTGGTTGGGTTTAGACACGGTGGTTGGGTTTAGAAACGGTGGTTGAGTTTAGACACGGTGGTTGAGTTTAGACACGGTGGTTGGGTTTAGACACGGTGGTTGAGTTTAGACACGGTGGTTGGGTTTAGACACGGTGGTTGGGTTTAGACACGGTGGTTGGGTTTAGACACGGTGGTTGGGTTTAGACACGGTGGTTGAGTTTAGACACGGTGGTTGGGTTTAGACACGGTGGTTGAGTTTAGACACGGTGGTTGGGTTTAGACACGGTGGTTGAGTTTAGACACGGTGGTTGGGTTTAGACACGGTGGTTGAGTTTAGACACGGTGGTTGAGTTTAGACACGGTGGTTGAGTTTAGACACGGTGGTTGAGTTTAGACACGGTGGTTGAGTTTAGACACGGTGGTTGGGTTTAGACACGGTGGTTGGGTTTAGACACGGTGGTTGAGTTTAGACACGGTGGTTGAGTTTAGACACGGTGGTTGAGTTTAGACACGGTGGTTGAGTTTAGACACGGTGGTTGGGTTTAGACACGGTGGTTGAGTTTAGACACGGTGGTTGAGTTTAGACACGGTGGTTGAGTTTAGACACGGTGGTTGAGTTTAGACACGGTGGTTGGGTTTAGACACGGTGGTTGGGTTTAGACACGGTGGTTGGGTTTAGACACGGTGGTTGAGTTTAGACACGGTGGTTGAGTTTAGACACGGTGGTTGAGTTTAGACACGGTGGTTGAGTTTAGACACGGTGGTTGGGTTTAGAAAAGGTGGTTGAGTTTAGACACGGTGGTTGAGTTTAGACACGGTGGTTGAGTTTAGACACGGTGGTTGAGTTTAGACACGGTGGTTGAGTTTAGACACGGTGGTTGAGTTTAGACACGGTGGTTGGGTTTAGACACGGTGGTTGGGTTTAGACACGGTGGTTGGGTTTAGACACGGTGGTTGAGTTTAGACACGGTGGTTGAGTTTAGACACGGTGGTTGGGTTTAGACACGGTGGTTGGGTTTAGACACGGTGGTTGAGTTTAGACACGGTGGTTGGGTTTAGACACGGTGGTTGGGTTTAGACACGGTGGTTGAGTTTAGACACGGTGGTTGGGTTTAGACACGGTGGTTGGGTTTAGACACGGTGGTTGGGTTTAGACACGGTGGTTGAGTTTAGACACGGAGGTTGGGTTTAGACACGGTGGTTGGGTTTAGACACGGTGGTTGAGTTTAGACACGGTGGTTGGGTTTAGACACGGTGGTTGGGTTTAGACACGGTGGTTGAGTTTAGACACGGTGGTTGGGTTTAGACACGGTGGTTGAGTTTAGACACGGTGGTTGGGTTTAGACACGGTGGTTGAGTTTAGACACGGTGGTTGGGTTTAGACACGGTGGTTGGGTTTAGACACGGTGGTTGGGTTTAGACACGGTGGTTGGGTTTAGACACGGTGGTTGAGTTTAGACACGGTGGTTGGGTTTAGACACGGTGGTTGGGTTTAGACACGGTGGTTGGGTTTAGACACGGTGGTTGAGTTTAGACACGGTGGTTGGGTTTAGACACGGTGGTTGAGTTTAGACACGGTGGTTGGGTTTAGACACGGTGGTTGAGTTTAGACACGGTGGTTGGGTTTAGACACGGTGGTTGAGTTTAGACACGGTGGTTGAGTTTAGACACGGTGGTTGGGTTTAGACACGGTGGTTGAGTTTAGACACGGTGGTTGAGTTTAGACACGGTGGTTGGGTTTAGACACGGTGGTTGGGTTTAGACACGGTGGTTGAGTTTAGACACGGTGGTTGAGTTTAGACACGGTGGTTGGGTTTAGACACGGTGGTTGGGTTTAGACACGGTGGTTGGGTTTAGACACGGTGGTTGAGTTTAGACACGGTGGTTGGGTTTAGACACGGTGGTTGAGTTTAGACACGGTGGTTGAGTTTAGACACGGTGGTTGGGTTTAGACACGGTGGTTGGGTTTAGACACGGTGGTTGAGTTTAGACACGGTGGTTGGGTTTAGACACGGTGGTTGGGTTTAGACACGGTGGTTGAGTTTAGACACGGTGGTTGGGTTTAGACACGGTGGTTGGGTTTAGACACGGTGGTTGGGTTTAGACACGGTGGTTGGGTTTAGACACGGTGGTTGAGTTTAGACTCGGTGGTTGGGTTTAGACACGGTGGTTGGGTTTAGACACGGTGGTTGAGTTTAGACACGGTGGTTGGGTTTAGACACGGTGGTTGAGTTTAGACACAGTGGTTGAGTTTAGACACGTGGTTGGGTTTAGACACGGTGGTTGAGTTTAGACACGGTGGTTGAGTTTAGACACGGTGGTTGAGTTTAGACACGGTGGTTGGGTTTAGACACGGTGGTTGGGTTTAGACACGGTGGTTGAGTTTAGACACGGTGGTTGAGTTTAGACACGGTGGTTGAGTTTAGACACGGTGGTTGGGTTTAGACACGGTGGTTGAGTTTAGACACGGTGGTTGGGTTTAGACACGGTGGTTGGGTTTAGACACGGTGGTTGAGTTTAGACACGGTGGTTGGGTTTAGACACGTGGTTGAGTTTAAACACGGTGGTTGAGTTTAGACACGGTGGTTGGGTTTAGACACGGTGGTTGAGTTTAGACACGGTGGTTGGGTTTAGACACGGTGGTTGAGTTTAGACACGGTGGTTGGGTTTAGACACGGTGGTTGGGTTTAGACACGGTGGTTGGGTTTAGACACGGTGGTTGGGTTTAGACACGGTGGTTGGGTTTAGACACGGTGGTTGAGTTTAGACACGGTGGTTGGGTTTAAACACGGTGGTTGAGTTTAGACACGGTGGTTGAGTTTAGACACAGACAGACACAGGTAAGTAGACACACGTGTATAGTGCACACACACACAGCAGTGGTTAGAGATGAGAATCTCCCTTTCTTTTCCCCTCTTTGACAGGTCTGATCCGCTCCAGGGTTCGTGGGGCGGACGCGGCTAAGGCCGGGGTCCTGACCTTCCTGGACAGTCACTGTGAGGTCAACAAAGACTGGCTGCCTCCGCTGCTCCAGAGGATTAAAGAGGTACAGTACAGGCAGTGACACATCCTACATCTACAGTAACAGTACAGGCAGTGACACATCCTACATCTACAGTAACAGTACAGGCAGTGACACACACTACATCTACAGTAACAGTACAGGCAGTGACACATCCTACATCTACAGTAACAGTACAGGCAGTGACACATCCTACATCTACAGTAACAGTACAGGCAGTGACACATCCTACATCTACAGTAACAGTACAGGCAGTGACACACACTACATCTACAGTAACAGTACAGGCAGTGACACATCCTACATCTACAGTAACAGTACAGGCAGTGACACATCCTACATCTACAGTAACAGTACAGGCAGTGACACACACTACATCTACAGTAACAGTACAGGCAGTGACACATCCTATATCTACAGTAACAGTAAGGCAGTGACACATCCTACATCTACAGTAACAGTACAGGCAGTGACACACACTACATCTACAGTAATAGTACAGGCAGTGACACATCCTACATCTACAGTAACAGTACAGGCAATGACACTACATCTACAGTAACAGTACAGGCAGTGACACATCCTACATTTACAGTAACAGTACAGGCAGTGACACATCCTACATCTACAGTAACAGTACAGGCAATGCCACTACATCTACAGTAACAGTACAGGCAGTGACACATCCTACATCTACAGTAACAGTACAGGCAGTGACACATCCTACATCTACAGTAACAGTACAGGCAGTGACACATCCTACATCTACAGTAACAGTACAGGCAGTGACACACGCTACATCTACAGTAACAGTACAGGCAGTGACACATCCTATATCTACAGTAACAGTAAGGCAGTGACACATCCTACATCTACAGTAACAGTACAGGCAGTGACACACACTACATCTACAGTAATAGTACAGGCAGTGACACATCCTACATCTACAGTAACAGTACAGGCAATGACACTACATCTACAGTAACAGTACAGGCAGTGACACATCCTACATCTACAGTAACAGTACAGGCAGTGACACATCCTACATCTACAGTAACAGTACAGGCAATGCCACTACATCTACAGTAACAGTACAGGCAGTGACACATCCTACATCTACAGTAACAGTACAGGCAATGACACTACATCTACAGTAACAGTACAGGCAGTGACACTACATCTACAGTAACAGTACAGGCAATGACACTACATCTACAGTAACAGTACAGGCAATGACACTACATCTACAGTAACAGTACAGGCAGTGACACATCCTACATCTACAGTAACAGTACAGGCAATGACACTACATCTACAGTAACAGTACAGGCAGTGACACATCCTAGGCGTACTCTACACCTTCTGATGGATAACCCAGAATAGAAAGATAATCCACCCCATTCACCTCTACCCTTTTGACATCATTCTCCCTGAACAAAATAAAGTTTCTTGGGATCTTGAGACACTAACTGCCACCCTCCAATGAACTCCAATGTGTATTTCTCCTTTTTGACAGTATACACTACACACTAACCTGAAGGAAGAAAACCCTCACCCTACTCTCCTACACATGCTTTCTCTTGTTGGCATATTTCTATATCTCCAGAAATGAATGATAAACTCCCTCCTAGTTTGTGTTGAAGTGGAGCATTGTGTGTTGTGAACTGTCAATCTCAGTGACCAGCACCAACGCCACTCCAGAGCTCTTAGTGCTGCTGACGGTAGAGTGGTGTGACTGGGGTGAAAATGGCAGCTTACCTTCTGCTGTTCCGCTGATTGCCCCTAATCTGGAATAAGTGCAGGACTCCCTCCATTTACACCAACAGCACTCTTCCCTCTCTGTCTCTGTCTCATGCCTCCATCTCCCCATCTCCCCCAGGCTAAGACAGATGTTTGACGGTTGACTCTCTCTCGCCTTAAAAGCTCTTATACGGACATGCTGCTTTCTAAACATTGAAAGAGGCCTATGACTAATGCTGGGGGGCTTACATGTTATATTCAATTATATGCTAACCTTAATGCATGTCTGACTTCAAAGTGCTGTCTGAATCTTAATGCCCTGGTGCAGTTGCCGATGTCTGACCTTAAGTTCTCGAAAAATTGCCAACATTATTTTGGGTTTGGCACTGCGAGGCATATCCCAGGAAGTTATAAAATATACAGTATGTGTTAATACAGGAAGCTCTTGTCTACAAACAATCAAAATATGAAAAGAAGCAGGATTGATTTTGTTCTGAGGGAGTCATCCATCACTGTCCTCATATATACATATTTATTTCAAAATGTATTACTTATTGATTTGTGTAAATGCAGGCACAAAGACAGATGTATAGTATTCACGACACACCACACTGAGAGAGAGAGAGAGAGAGAGAGAGAGAGAGAGAGAGAGAGAGAGAGAGAGAGAGAGAGAGAGAGAGAGAGAGAGAGAGAGAGAGAGAGAGAGAGAGAGAGAGAGAGAGAGAGAGAGAGAGAGAGAGAGAGAGAGAGAGAGAGAGAGAGAGAGAGAGAGAGAGAGAGAGAGAGAGAGAGAGAGAGAGAGACTTTCACACGCCGCCCGTTAACCTCCTCTTCACTCTGTCTGACCTGATCAAAGACACTGATCGATGTACAGTACCTTAGATTAGCTGGGCAGCCAAGGGTGAAAGACAATGAGCCTGAGACACTGTCACATCTTTCAAGTAATTCTAAGGGCAGTTCATCAAGAAATACAGCACAATGTATCACATTTCCTAAAGGTAGGCATTCTACCATGTTATTTCCTTGTCCTCAAGCGACTTGTAAATTAGCTCCAGAGCATTGACTGAAACATCATCCAACCTTCTGTGTGACCTACTGTATGAACATAATGCATGTTTAATCAGTGCCCTGCAGCACATCAATGTCCCTCATTACACCCACACCTTCCTCATTAACTTCAGCTGCTGAACTGTAAATACTGAATACTGAATCGCATCCCGTTATTACCGTATGTCCCATTGTTACTGTATGTTTTGAACATGGTCTCTGACTCCAGTCTCTCTCTTGTCTCCCCAGGACCCCACCTGTGTGGTGAGCCCAGTGATCGACATCATTAACATGGATACATTCGCCTACGTAGCAGCCTCCTCTGACCTCCGTGGAGGTATAAAGCTATTAGGGCTTGACCTCCCTGTCTTCATCGCTCTCTCCACATCTATATCCCTCCCTCTCTCATCTCTTCATCTCCAGCCCTCTTTCCACCCCTGTCTAGTGCCTCCCTCTCTCATCTCTTCATCTCCAGCCCTCTTTCCACCCCTGTCTAGTGCCTCCCTCTCTCCAATGACTCATCCATCTGTTCATCCCTCACTCCTGACCCCATCCCTCTCTCCTTTCACTTCCCCTCCCCCAGGCTACCAGGTCTCCATTAACTGGCTAGTTGAGGCTATGCACATACATATACACACACACACACACACACACACACACACACACACACACACACACACACACACACACACACACACACACACACACACACACACACACACACACACACACATACACCGTTCCCAGAGAACTGGATACGACAATTAATGGGGCTGATACTCCTAGGCCTCAGATTGGATATTTAAATTATTGAAGGAGCCATCTGTCATAACATGAAAAAGTTGTGGTGTCAATAGAGCCACATCGATCCACTGAAACCCGGCCCTGCCTGCCTGCAGACTGCTGCGCTAACACTCCTGGGTCTGCCTGCCAAATCAGACCCTCTCTCTCTCCCCTGCACACACACACACACACATACTGACACGCGCACAGAAACACACATGGGCACGCATGCATTCGCAGACGCACACACATACACACGTCTATACTCACACACACATGCAGACACATCTACATATACAGTAGGTATGTACTTTATCAATTGAGCAAATATGCATTGGTCTTCTCATGCATATATTTGGAGACATCAAGGGCACTGCATCTGTCTCAGGACAAGACGGGATGGGCTGGGCTATTAAAAAGCTCTTGTGTAAAGGTCATTCCAAAGGGTCAGGCCAGATCAGCCATTAGCCAATGATCCATAATCAGCCATAATTAATCATTTGAGTAATTAAATAGGAGACGTTAGCAAGAATGGTGGCTGTAATTATTGACAGTGTTCTGTCAGAGATGAATAAAGCATGTGGAATGGGGCTTCTGTGGATGTGAGGCTTCTGTGGATGTGGGGCTTCTGTGGATGTGGGGCTTCTGTGGATGTGGGGCTTCTGTGGATGTGAGGCTGCTGCAGCGTTTATAATCGACCCCACCTTAACAGTCCACCCTCCTCCTCACCCCTCTCTTCCCATTATCCTTTTGTTATTAATCGTTTGGTCCCATTCTCTCTGACCTGCACTGATTTCTCCTGACCCATTTCCCTTTCTTTTCTCAACTATTGTTCTTCCTCACTCTCTTTCCATATCGCTCCTTCTTCTACATCTTCATTCTGACCTGCAATGCTCTCCTCCTGACCCTCCCCTGACTTACCCTCTCTCTCTCTCCCTCCCTCTCTCCTTCACCCTCCCTCATTCCCAGTTCGTGTTGTGATTATCTCTCTCTCGCTCTCTGCCGCAGGCTTCGACTGGAGTCTACATTTCAAGTGGGAGCAGTTGTCTGCTGAACAGAAAGCCAGGAGAGCTGACCCCACCGAACCCATTAAGTAAGTGAAAGGAGGCATAAAGACGGATATTAGGGGATGGTCTGGCTGCAGATGAGAGGAGAGGGATGGAGCGATGGAGCAGGGAAGTAGGAGACGAGGGGGTGCCCTGCTTGCCTGCCTGGCCATCCATCTCTCCGTCCTCAAGTCCAGTGACCGGCAGCATGCAGCCATGCTTTTTCTTTTTCATCTGATGGAGCAGCAGGGGAATGAATTCTCTCCCTGAGGTCTTTCACTGCACTGTGATCTAAACAGTCCATCAGGGGAGAGAGAGGGAGAGGCGGACTAGAAAGCAGCACCTGAAAGAGGCAGTTAAACCATTGATCGCTGCAGAGATAGCAGCAGCACGATTAATGAGAAAGCAGCCCAAAGGAGTTCAGAGGAGACCAGACCACAGCCGACTAAAGCACCTTTGCATTATTTCTTCCAAAGAGATGTGATCCTCTTTAGTTCTCCTGGCCCCAGATGGCTCTGAATCTGAGGCAGATTATTTTAATGCTTGGCTAGAATGATTGATTGATCTCTCTCACACATCTCTCTTTCTTTCACTCTCTGTCTCTATCTCTGTTCATTTCCCGTCATAATTATAACCCAGGTACAGGAAGGAGCATCTTTTCTAAGGAAAGACTTGATACTGTTGTCACTCTGCATAAATGCTAATGTGTGTTTCCATGATGAATATTCACCATGCTGTGCGGGGCTTGAGAGCCTTGGCTCCTGCCAGTCTGACACACCATGCAGTACGTCAGGGCTGGGGACAGTGTCACAGAGATGCTGGGCTGTGGGCTAACATCTTCCCTCCACTTGAGAAATGAGGTAGACAGTGAGCCTCTCCACTTGGCTCCCTCAGCCCTGCTCAGGGCAATCTGGAGGGCCTCTCTCATCTCCTCCTCGCTTCTTTCTGTTTTGTTCCTTTTCCTCCCCTCCCATCGTTTCCTCTTCACACTTCGTGAAGAGGAAACTCCTGATCTCTCCGTCTCTTCCTCCTTTCTTCCTTTCACACCTCTCTTCTTCTCCTTTCTCCCGTTCTGTCTTCTATTCTTTCTCCCCCCCTCGTCTAGTTTCCTATTCATACTTCTTTACTCATCTCTCTGTGTGTACTTCCATCCTTCATCCCTTCCTCTCTTATCATCTTCTGTTCTTCTCCTCTCCCCTCTTCTCCTGATGAGTGTCTATGGTCCACTACCCTACATCCCTCCGCGCCGACCCCAAACCCCTGAGCTGCCAGTTAGAGTAGTTAGAGTAATGAGACCCCCTAATAGCTCAGGCACAGACCCAGGCCTGGTAGGAACTGATCACACATCAGGCTCGCAGTGTGGCCTATGTGCCACAGACTGGTGCAGCGTCACATGGAGTCTGCTCCTCACTCTGGCACAGATAGACAACCAGATAGAGACGTGGTTAAGGACGCGCGCACACACGTGCACACAAACACACACACAGACACTGTAGCAGCCTACTTACCATGGAGTGGTGGGACTGAAACTGAGACGGCATCAGAGCTGGTGTTGAAAGAGGCTAAAGAGGTACAGATGGTGGGAGCATGGGGTGCCTGTGTGTGTGTGTGTGTGTGTGTGTGTGTGTGTGTGTGTGTGTGTGTGTGTGTGTGTGTGTGTGTGTGTGTGTGTGTGTGTGTGTGTGTGTGTGTGTGTGCATTTCACAGGAAAACGGGCTCTTAGTAATGACTGGAGCGGAATCGGTGGAATGGTATCAAACGCATGGTTTCCAGGTGCTTGATGCCTATCCATTTGCGCCGTTCCAGCCATTATTATGAGCCGTTCTCCCCTCAGCAGCTTCCACTGGTGCATTTGCGTGCATGCATGTGTGTGGTGTGTGTGTGTGTGTGCAGTGTTCGCGAGTTAAGGGCAGAGGAAACAGATTCACTACGATGCATTGCCATTCACTCTTCATTGTATCCACTCAATAATACACTTCACTCAAAAAACACTGCAAACTACACTTCATAGAGCATTTTGAGTCACAAATGTGTCATTATCCACCATCTTCCAGCTCTTACTAACCTGCCGCTTGTCCTATAGCTGCCTACACATCATCATCCAGTCATTCAGTCAGTCATTCAGTCCCATCATCATCTGTTTTGTCATGGTGGGGGGAGTCTATTTATGGACAGTCTGAACAAAGTGGGATCTGAAAATGGAGGCAGCAACAGTAGTTAATGGCAGACAGCAATAACTAAGGAGGATTTGGTGATGTGCCTCAGGGTTTTACAGCATTGTCCAACGATGATGATTTCCTCCTGTAATGCTCTGTTCGGTTGTTACGACAACACTCATTCAGTCTGGCAGATATTTATGTTGCAGCAGGCGAAATATGCAACAAAGGATGTCTCTCGCTGCAAAATAAAGAAGCATCACGTTGTCTGTTTTATTGTGTGAGCTTTCTCATTTGGCTTTCTCATAAAGCTGTTTCTGACTTTATGCTGATATACATGTTTAGTAGACTGAATCAGTAAATCATTAATCATTATGTTTACTATCAGAAATAGTATGTCCTGATGCAAGGCTTGAAATGCAGGAGGAAAACATGCAGCCTAAAGCTGTTCAGGATGCAGCCAAGGTCATCGTCGGCGAGGGTTGTATTTTGTCCACAAAAAGTATGTGGACACCTGCTCGTCGAACATCTCATTCCAAAATCATGTGCATTACTATGGTTGGTCCCCCCCTTGCTGCTATATCAGTGGGGCCTTGCTTCCATTCAGCCACAAGAGCATTAGTGAGGTCACGCACTGATGTTGGGCGATTAGGCCTGGCTCGCAGTCGGCATTCCAATTCATCCCAAAGGTGTTCGATAGGGTTGAGGTCAGGGCTCTGTGCAGGCCAGTCAAGTTCTTCCAGACCGATCTCGACAAGCCATTTCTGAATGGACCTTGCTTTGTGCACAGAGGAATTGTAATGCTAAAACAGGAAAGGGCCTTCCCTAAACTGTTGCCACAAAGTTGAAAACACAGAATCGTCTAGAATGTCATTGTATGCTATAGTGTTAAGATTTACACCCAGATTCGTCCATTGGACTGCCAGATGGTGAAGCGTGATTCATCACTCCAGAGAACACGATTCTACTCCTCCAGAGTCCAATTAGGGCGAGCTTTACACCACTCCAGCCGACGCTTGGCATTTCGCATGGTGATCTTAGACTTGTGTGTGGCTGCTTGGCCATGGAAACCCATTTCATGAAGCTCCCGATGAACAGTTCTTGTGCTGACGTTGCTTCCAGAGGCAGTTTGGAACTTGGTAGCTAAGCGTTTCGGCACTCGGCGGTCCTGTCCTGCGAGCTTGTGTGGCCTGCCACTTCGCGTCGGAGCCGTTGCTCCTAGACGTTTCCTTGTCACAATAACAGCACTTACAGTTGACCGGGGCAGCTCTTGCAGGGCAGACATTTGACAAACATTTCAAGGGGTGTCCATGTACTTTTCTATGTATAGTGTTTCTTTTAGTTGCTACCTTTTTTAAGTCGTAGCCTCAAGTGCACTCCGGAGACGTTACAGATGACCAGAGAAAGTAGTATTGCCTCCAGAATCAATTCCCCTCCCCTGTCATCATTGGTCCAACCAAATGACTCAAGTTCTGCAGACAGAGACAGGAAATGAGAAACAGCTGAAAATGAATGTGGAGAATATTGCTGACCCCAGAGAGCATCATGGTATGTCTATTCTAGACAGGAGACAATGCTCCTCATCTTTCAAAAAGCAAAGCAGGTGAATTGAAAATGGCTTGCCTTAAAGTCAGCAACATGAGGAGGCCTCTCTCTCTAGCTACACTTAGAAAAAAGGGTTCCTTTTTCCTTTTTGGTTCCAGGTAGAACTCTTTTGGGTTCCATGTAGAACCTTCTGTGGAAAGGGATTTACAGTGCCTTCGGAAAGTATTCAGACCCCTTGACTTGTTCCAAATTTTGTTACGTTACAGCCTGATTCTAAAATGGATGAAAAAATAATAATAATTATCCTCCTCAATCTACACACAGTACCCCATAATGACAAAGCGAAAACAGGTTTTTAGACATTTTTGCACTTTTATAAAAAAACAAAAACAGAAGTACCTTATTTACATAAGTATTCAAACCCTTTGCTATGAGACGAAAAAAGAACAGTTCAAAGTATAGAGAGATCCTTAAGGAAAACCTGCTCCAGAGCAGGATCTCGGACCGGGGTGAAGTTTCACCACCAACAGGACAATGACCCTAAGCACACAGCCAAGACAGCGCAGGAGTGGCTTCGGGACAAGTCTCTGAATGTCCTTGAGTGGCCCGGCGAATTTGAACCAGATCAAATATCTCTGGAGAGACCTGAAAATAGCTGTGCAGCAACGCTCCCCATCCAACCTGACAGAGCTTGAGAGGATCTGCAGAGAAGAATGGGAGAAACTCCCCAAATACAGGTGTGCCGAGCTTGTAGCGTCATACCCAAGAAGAGTTGAGGCTGTATTCGCTGCCAAAGGTGCTTCAACAAAGTACTGAGTAAAGGGTCTGAATACTTATGTAAATGTGACATTTCCATTTTTTATTTGTAATAAATTATGCTTTGTCATTATGAGCTATTGTTTGTAGATCGATGATGGACCAAAAAAATGGAATCGATTTTTGAATAAGGCTGTAACCTAACAAAATGTGGAAAAAGTCAAGGGGTCTGAATACTTTCCGAAGGCACTGTACATGGAACCCAAAAGGGTTCTACCTGGAACCCTTATCCTATGGGGACAGAACTGTTTTCTATCTTTTTTTCTCTCTCCTCTCTGCCTCTATTTCTTTCTGCCTTTGTTCGATCCTGTGCTGAGTGAATTGTGTTAGATAGGTCCCGGTTGGCACTCCATGGAGGGCCTGGGTGCAGCTTCAGCTTCTGCCTGATAATGAGAAGGTATCCTCTTACACGTCTCACTGGCCTCTGCTTGTCAGCCGACCCAGCCCTGCCCGCCCCGCCCGTCTGCCCCGGCTGGCTCCTGTATCACTCAATCAATTGACATTTTACTCAGCGGCTCACACGCACTCACTGGGCCTGGCCGGGACAGCATCATTATTCACATCAGCAACACAGCCGGTTGGAGACGGGGAGTGTTTAGATAGAAGTTTGGACTCTTCTACCATCACATGGATCTATCATAATGTGTTCTTAGTGTCTACAAAAACATACAACAAACTACCTCAAGTCTACCCATCCAGTCAACGTTCCATGATATAATACTCCTGGAATTCTCTCTTTCCTGCAGGACGCCTATCATCGCCGGAGGGCTGTTTGTGATTGACAAGTCGTGGTTCAACCACCTGGGGAAGTATGACACAGCCATGGACATCTGGGGCGGGGAGAACTTTGGTGAGTCAGCTGACTGGGCAGGAGCTGGGTTGAGGGGATTGTGCTGTTGTGTGTGCCTGAGAGCACCTGAGTTGGAGCAGCGTGTCAGCCTGTCAGCACTAGTAGCCTGCCTCTATAGCTGACACAATTATTTCAGTCTGCTCAAGGATGCCTTCGCCTTGACACCTTTTCTTACTAAAGCGGGACAGTTGATTTATTGTGTTTGTAATGGTCATTACCACAGTCCCAAACCCCCAAAAAGTGTCAAGTCATACTTTTTCAAATCAATCAAACCCTCTCCATATGATGGGCTTCAAACATTTATTGTGTAGTTAAAACACCAAGGGTCAAGAAGACACAAATATTAAACAGAATTTTATATGACCAATCATTGACCTGCATAATACCACACCACTGTGAAACAAGCTAGAGAGAGTGTAACATTGCAGTTATTCCAGTCCTAGCCAGACCCCTGGAGCAATAGGTAGCGTGAGCACTTCTCTTCCCTGCTTCATGCTTGCTTCTGTCAGGTACATCTGCAGGCAAGTTGTGCACCACAGCCAGGGCTAACCAAGGTAGTGGTGGGGATGATTCATAGTTTATTACAGTTTCTAAAAGGCCAGGAGGCTGACTAGCACTCTCCCATGTATCTCTGGCAGAAGGATGCTGGGGTTCACATAATAGACAGACAGTTTCTCCTGACTGTACTGCTGCTGTTTAGATCAATAAAGAAAGGAGTAGAGACGGGAAAAGAATGCTCTTCCTCTTCCTCTTTCTCTCACTTTCTCAACAACTCTCTCCCCAGTCTCTTTGATTTATTCCTCTCTCTCTCTCTCTCTCTCTCTCTCTCTCTCTCTCTCTCTCTCTCTCTCTCTCTCTCTCTCTCTCTCTCTCTCTCTCTCTCTCTCTCTCTCTCTCTCTTTCTCTTTCTCTTTCTCTCTCTCTCTCTCTCACACACACACACTTGCTCATCTCCCTCACAACTCTCTTTTATTTCTCTCTCTATATCTCGTGCTTACTCTCTGCGTTGCTCCCTTTGACACTTTGAAAAGTCGAAAAAGCTCAGATGCTTGTTGGTAATGTAATGTCTGCTTCCAGCTCACACTCTCAAACCCATAGATCCCCTGAACACAGCTCACTCTCCAGATACCAATCACCTGAATTCTGATCACCTGTTCACACACCTGTATGTCATTATCACACACTATTTAGTTCAGTTCTTTGCACCCCATGTTTTGTGACACACTTCTATTTGGAGTGCTGGGTTTCCTGTACTTTAATCCTCCTGCGTATGATAGTTTTGGCCTGCCTCACTAATGACTCCTTTTGCCTATTCCTTGCCTGTACTTTGGCCTATCAGATTTCCTGTTATTAACCTATTGCCTGATCTCCTGGATGACGTTACTAGCCTTTTCCCTGCCTGTACTGTTTCCTTTTTGGCCCCCCTGTGTATGACCTTCTGCCTGTCCCTGGACCCAGCTACCTGCCTCCTCCTGTGGTCCTTTACAATAAACACCTGTTGTGCCCTGCGCTTGAAACCAGCTGTCTGTCTCCCATCATACTCATTACAGGAAAAGTTTTGAGCATGTTACTCCGAAAAAGGAAGCATCATTTTATATGCTGTGTTTGAGGCTACAAAACTTCAACTCTGTTGGGTTTAAAAGACAAGTGTGTAGCATCAGCCCCGATGTTTATACTGTATTAGCCTGGGCTAAATTAGACCAGGCCATGGAGGGACTTGTTCATTTACATTCATGTGGCTGGTGGTGCACTTCTAAATGAGCAGAGGACATGGCAGTTTAAACATGAGTTTAAACCTGAGATATGAGGCAACAAGCATGTTATCAAATATTCAAAGCATCAGAGTTGCCCCATATACAGATGACGATGATGGGTAATGTTTATGGATTGTAATGGAACGAGAAACAAAATAACTTCTTACCTGGTTTCACTTGTAGATTTCAAATAACACTTTGTAATACTGTGTGTGTTTGAATTTCAGTTCTCCTGTCCCTGCCTGTCCCTGCCTTAGGACTCATACCGTCTAAAAGCACTGAGCATACAATACATTGCTACTCTTCGTGGTTCATGGCTGTCCCTGAGCTATTCCATGTGACAATGATAACTAATGGTAGCTGTGTGTTGTGTGTGTGTAGAGATCTCGTTCCGGGTGTGGATGTGTGGAGGGAGCCTAGAGATTATCCCCTGCAGCAGGGTCGGCCACGTCTTTCGCAAGAAACACCCCTACATCTTCCCTGAGGGCAACGCCAACACATACATCAAGTAAGACCTGACTCCATCTGTACTGTATCCGCCTGCTACAAAATACAAAAACAACTAACAACTACATCCAGACCCACATCTTAATGTCTCTATCGGACTGCCTTCTCCAAAATAGCAAGGCAACCCACAACAACCAAAGTACTGCGCTGTGACTGTACCGCTGTATGTGATACTGTATGCGTTATTGAGCTGTAGTCACTTTGTTCATGTGTTACAGCTGGACTCCAACCCACGGCAGCCAAAATAAGTGTAACACTTCATATGTACTACTTTAAAAAAATATGATGCTGTTTTTACATTGTTCGTGTGATTGATAGGCCAATATTCGTGCAATGCAACCCAATACTGGGAACAGATTTGCAGCGAACGTGGCAAATATAAATGAAAGAAATTGCTGTAGTTTGCTCTAAAGCTTTGCCAAACATTGTCTTTTGAATGAATTATGCTAAGCTCTATTGTCTCCAGCACATCAGAGTGGTTTGTCCCTCTCTCTCCATATTAGGGATTAGGCTCATGTTCCCACTGTGTTTGACAGGGATTTAGTCAGCTAATTGTGTGTGTGCACAAATTCTATTATTTAATCTGAAAACTTTGTGAAAGCGTATCGTCTTTTATCAAATGTTTAACTTTGACATGAAGCCGAAATGCCGCCTTGGTTAACAATGCCGTTATTGACAGAATCAGTTTTCTTTATTTGGATTTCTCATTTGCAATTAGCCTTCGGGAAGGTCACGGCATGGTCTGAATATGTAAAGTGAACAGCACACTATTTGATTTGATTGCAGAGCAGTTTCAGAAAATGTGTTGTTGTGTTCAAGTCACCCCTTGACTTGGCTGCATCTTCTTTGACTGACAGTGTGCGCTCACTGTTCGTTCACTGATTAGCTATCTCTTTTTACTTACAACATAAAACACATTAGGCTTCAATGAATAATTACTTCATCCTGTCAACAGAATGTGTATGTCTAGCATAGTTCAGTCGAGTTAATGAATAATTGCTCCAAGAATGATGTTTGATTTCATGTCCTGGGAAAAAAGCTTCTAATGGCAGCTGGTGGCTCAGCATGCCCATTGATAATTATATTTAATTTATTCACCTGCTTTCTCCGTGTGCGCCGCTCTTAGCACAATATCACTGTCATTTGTGTTACAAGCAGTTATGTCCTTCTCTGTCCCAAAGTCTTCTTCTCAGAAGCCAGGCTGTGCAACAGTAGGGTTGAGTGTAAGGTGGAAAGGAGAGATGTGATGTGTGAACTTCAAAGGAATATAAAACAGCAGGGGGTACGGTAGGCCAAAACGTTGTATTGCTGCCTGTGAGGACCAAGGGGATAGGATAAGGCTGTAGACTAGTTTAATTTGCTGTACAGGACAGTGAGTTCTGCTAGAGATGCACTGGAATGCTAAAGCTAGAATCTGCGGTTGCTACATCCATTTTGGACTTGTAAATTAATTATATATACCCATTGATTCTTGAAGAATTTAACTTATAAATGCCTCATGAGCTTAGTTCAACTGTCGTACCCCATCAGAACCCAAAATATAAGCTTGTTTTGCTCCAATGTTTGTAAACAACGTAAATGTAACAAACACTGTTTAGCCTAAAAACATGGTTAAAACCATAATTGTGTTATAATGGATGATCAGTCCCTGCATCCACAGCTCGGTGTAGGAATTTGAGAGTGGTTCCATTTCTCCAAGCCCGTCCCTCATCGTTTTACTAGAACAGAGGTGGGGAGGCATCTAGCTTTAAAGGTGTCTTCACCCAAAATTGTAAGTTTGCCAGATGCTTTCAAATGTCACAAGAGGACTAAAGTTGAGTTCAGGATGTATGACAACATGATAGAATTTGATTTTGGAGTAAACTATCCCTTTAACGTCTATAACAACACACATATATATTGGGAGAAGGTCCACAGTATGCAACAGAGGAATCACATGACTAGAAGTATTTATCCACTTCAGTCACTGTTCCATTGACCAATCCCATCATTACATGAAACGCTTCACCTATGCATTTGTGTTCAGGCCAGTAGCAGGTTCACTAGAGGAACCAGGATGGTGCGTTTGGGTCTGAGGATTAGGGAATTCTCAATTACGTATTTTCCCCATTTAATATGCAAACTGTAATGAAATGGAACTAGGATGAGCATAAGGCCCACAACATTCAGTGAAAAGGGTGGGCGCGACATATACGGAATATGATACAGTATACTTAACTCTCAGGAGAACATTATTATTTTGCTGCTAATCTTTAGCAAGCAAGATGGTGAATTTTCTTGGAATGTGTTTGAGACCAATGTGCGAGGGCTGGCTTGGCTTCTGGTTATTTTGGTCACATACGCGCTAGGCCTTTTCACACTGACGGTCTGGGCTGGCCCACCCTGGAGTGAAGTGGTTTAATGTAAAACGCCTGCTGAATCCTACTCTACTGGCTGTGTTGCAGGAACACCAGGCGCACGGCGGAGGTGTGGATGGACGAGTTCAGGCTCTTCTACTACTCGGCTCGCCCTGCAGCACGGGGAAAGTCCTACGGAGAGTGAGTGACACATCACCATACACTTCTACACAGCATACACTTCTATACAGCATACACTTCTACACAGCATACACTTCTACACAGCATACACTTCTACACAGCATACACTTCTACACAGCATACACTTCTACACAGCATACACTTCTATACAGCATACACTTCTACACAGCATACACTTCTACACAGCATACACTTCTACACAGCATACACTTCTACACAGCATACACTTCTACACACCATACACTTCTACACACCATACACTTCTACACAGCATACACTTCTACACACCATACACTTCTACACACCATACACTTCTACACACCATACACTTCTACACACCATACACTTCTACACACCATACACTTCTACACACCATACACTTCTATACACCATACACTTCTATACAGCATACACTTCTACACAGCATACACTTCTACACAGCATACACTTCTACACAGCATACACTTCTACACAGCATACACTTCTACACAGCATACACTTCTACACACCATACACTTCTACACACCATACACTTCTATACACCATACACTTCTACACACCATACACTTCTACACACCATACACTTCTACACACCATACACTTCTACACACCATACACTTCTACACACCATACACTTCTACACACCATACACTTCTACACACCATACACTTCTACACACCATACACTTCTACACACCATACACTTCTATACACCATACACTTCTATACACCATACACTTCTACACACCATACACTTCTATACAGCATACACTTCTACACACCATACACTTCTAGACACCATACACTTCTACACACCATACACTTCTACACACCATACACTTCTATACACCATACACTTCTACACACCATACACTTCTATACAGCATACACTTCTACACACCATACACTTCTACTGCTATATTTTATATTCTACAGAGGGCTGATAAAGAGACATATTATAGAACACATACATTGCATCTGGTTTAGCACGATTAACCGGGTAGACGGTTCAGTTCAAACCATATCATTCAGGTTATTTAAAGAGAGCAATTTTGGTCTCCCTGCATTACATATTGGAGCAATGGGCCTGCCTCTGTGTAAGCGTGTAGCACTCTGATAAGAGCAGGACAGCATTATAAAAAAGGTTCCTCTCTCTAACATACACTTCATTAATTTCCCTCTCTCTCTCTCTATTATCAGCATTCATGGCAGGGAAGAGCTCCGCAAGATTCTCAAGTGCAAATCCTTCAAGTGGTATCTGGACAACGTCTACCCAGAGCTCAAGTGAGTGTGTGCAGCTGGCCACTCACACACATCCCATTATGATTCATTCAGAATAGATGAATGATTATTTTTCATATTCAGGCCTCTCTATTTTTGTCCCCTGATTGCTCTGTGTCCGCCTGGCATTGGCTTCAAAAGCCAGCCTTGCAGCTCAATCTGACTGATACAACAACAGCCAGGCGTGATGGAGTTTAGGTTAATCCCATGGACCGAAATGAACAATGTGGACTCAGGGGAGAGAGGTCTGACCTTTTAGATGACTTGGAACCACCGTTAATTGCGTAGTAAGAAAAAAGACTATAAAAAGTTAGTTGAAGAGACAGGTGAATTGAGAGAAAGTTGAAATAGGGAGGACAAGTCCCAGTGAAAGGACAGTAGTGAAGAGGAGTATACACAGAGAATGTTAAAGACATACAAGAGCTAGAGAGAGAGTGATATACAGAGAGAAGTACAGTCATAGGCTATTACAAAACGCTTGCAGAGCACACAAAGGATATAAGGGATATGAGCACCGTTACCTATGGGGGGGCTGTGTGTGTGTGTGTGTGTGTGTGTGTGTGTGTGTGTGTGTGTGTGTGTGTGTGTGTGTGTGTGTGTGTGTGTGTGTGTGTGTGTGTGTGTGTGTGTGTGTGTGTGTGTGTGTGTGTGTGTGTGTGTGTGTGTGTGTGTGTGTGTGTGTGTGTGTGTGTGTGTGTGTGTGCGTGCGTGCGTGCGCGCGTGCGTGCGTGCGTGCGTGTGTGTCTGCTGGTTCCTATTTGCTGACTAAGTGATTGAGCTGGGCTGTAAATCCCCCACAGACCCACACTGGCAGCAGACAACATTACTTACACGCACATACACACACAACCCCCCACCCCCCTCCCCCAAGCCATAGGTTCTGCCTACCTCTGACAAATGGCTCTGTCATGTGAACAGCTATTTCTTTCTGTACATTTAAATATTGATTGTAATTCAGTTCAGACATTGTCTGAGGAAGCAATAATGCCAGGCCATGGAACATGACACGCTAGCCTCAATGTTAATATCTATACTAAATAGTTATTTATGTGCATTTAAAAATGCCACCATGAATCTATCCCAGGCGTGAGTATCAACATATTACATTCAGAGATTATGCATCTGCCTTGTATTCTGAATTGGGGAATATACTCTAAATCAAGAAAATACATTTAGAAAATGTGTGTTGTGTATTTTCAGAGTGCCGGATGATTCGGACTCTAAGTCGGGGGTGATTCGTCAAAGACAGAATTGTCTAGAGTCGCGGAAGCTGGAGGGACAGGAACTCCCCTCTCTCACACTGGCAACCTGCATCGGGACCAAGTCTGTGCCAGCACTCAACCAGGTACGGCCTACACTCAACATTCAAACAGTCAAGACTTAGTAGACAGACTCAACAGTATATCTATGGCTTGCTCAAGACTCTACACTCATAAACTGAGCGCTACGGGTCAATTGTTTTTTAAATACATTTTTATTTTCCATTAAAATAACATCAAATTGATCAGAAATACAGTGTAGACATTGTTAATGTTGTAAATTACTTTTGTAGCTGGAAACGGCTGATTATTAATGGAATATCTACATAGGTGTACGGATGCCCATTATCTGCAATCATCACTCCTGTGTTCCAATGGCACGTTGTGTTAGCTAATCCAAGTTTATAATTTTAAAAGTCTATCATTAGAAAACTCTTTTGCAATTATGTTAGCACAGCTGAAAACTGTTGAACTGATTAAAGAAGCAATAAAACTGGCCTTCTTTAGACTAGTTGAGTATCTGGAGCATCAGCATTTGTGGGTTCGATTACAGGCTCAAAATGGCCGGAAACAAAGCGCTTTCTTCTGAAACTCGTCAGTCTATTCTTGTTCTGAGAAATGAAGGCTGTTCCATGAAAGAAATTGCCAAGAATCTGAAGATCTCGTACAACGCTGTGTACTACTACCTTCACAGAACAGCACAAACTGGCCCTAACCAGAACAGGAGTGATGGTTGCTGATGATGGACCTCTGTATGCCTATGTAGATATTCCATAAAAAATCTGACGTTTCCAGCTACAATAGTCATTTACAACATTAACAATGTCTACACTGTATTTCTTTTTTATATATTTTTTATATTTATTTTCCAATTAAGAACATTCAAAACAAAAGTGAAAAGATATTAGACAACAATATGACAAAGTGACAGTAACAGACGAGTGTGAAAAAATAAATAATAATTATATAAACAAACATTAAAAAGTCATAATAAAAAGTAAAATCTAAAATAATAATAGAGACATTGGATCATATGGTCACCTGCCGTAAGCTACATATACATTACGTGTGAAACATTATATAAGGTTTATATAGAGATTCAATCAATGTGATGTGGGGGAAGATTCTCCATATAGTCAATAAAAGGTTGCCAAATTCTGTAAAGTGTCTCTAACTTATTCCTGAAGCAGTAAGTGATTTTCTCCAGTGGGATACAACTATTACCTTCCGATAGCCACATTGCAACTTGCAGGGGGGAATCCGATTTCCATTTCAAGGAAATACATTTCTTGGCAATCGCTAGCAATATTTCTGTTAGCTTGATAGTATGGCTTTGCCTAAGATTGGAGTTCGTAAAGTTAGCCAGTAGACAGACCTCCTGGTCTAAAGGGAATGCAACCCCGTGAATGGAGGATATGGTATCGCATACCCCCTGCCAGAAACCGTGTAGTTTTGAACACTGCCAAGTGGAATGGCGGAATGTTCCTTCATCTGAGCCACATCTAAAACATAGGGAGGAGTCTACACTGTATTTCTGATCAATTTGATGTTATTTTAATGGACAAAAAAATGGCTTTTCTTTCAAAAACAAGGACATTTCTAAGTGACCCCAAACTTTTGAACGGTAGTGTAGCTTCAGCGCACACTGACAGAGAGCTACTGTATGGCCCAGAACAGACTCAATACCCACAAAGAATACAGAGAACTAAAGTCTAGTCCAGAGTCAATACTACTGTATCACTACTGCCTGGTTAAGGGGCTGTTCTACACACAAGTCCAGCAGCTTCAACACCCACTGACAGAGGGGTACTATGTATCGCAGGCTGTTAGAAAGTATCTGTCCTCATTAGCCTCTCCAGCACACACTGTTTTAAAACAAACATGGGCTAAGCCTCTCTCCCTGTCCGTCAGTACTGCTCCTGTCATGTTTTCGTCTCTATACAATTCGAGCAGACAAGCATCATCTTGCACTTGTGGAATTCAGCCTGAGCTGCTCCCACTCTGACAGTCTCACACACCGGCTCGCTCACACACCTGGATCTCTCTCTACCTCTTTCTCGATCTCCCCACCCCTCTCGCTCTCTTTTTCCACCTCTACCTCTTTCTCCGCTTCTATTTTCCCTCTTCCTCCCTATCAATCGTTCTTGTATTTGTTTTTCTCCCACTCTGTCAATATGCCTCTCCCTTCTCTCTTTATTTACCCTCTCTCTCTCTCTCTCTCTCTCTCTCTCTCTCTCTCTCTCTCTCTCTCTCTCTCTCTCTCTCTCTCTCTCTCTCTCTCTCCTGCCCTCTCTCTCTCTCTCTCTCTCTCTCTCTCTCTCCTGCCCGAGTGCTCAACGCCTCTCAGCCTCCAGACTATTCCCAAGCACTTGTTCTGCAGATAGGATCATTCTCACCGCTGTGACCGGCTGTCACAGCACCTCCCTGTACACTTATTTCTGTCTCTCACGCACACACACACACACACACACACACACACACACACACACACACACACACACACACACACACACACACACACACACACACACACACACACATTTACATTTACATTTAAGTCATTTAGCAGACGCTCTTATCCAGAGCGACTTACAAATTGGTGCATTCACCTAATGACATCCAGTGGAACAGCCACTTTACAATAGTGCATCTAAATCTTTTAAGGGGGGGGGGGGGGGGGGGAAGGATTGCTTTATCCTAGGTATTCCTTGAAGAGGTGGGGTTTCAGGTGTCTCCGGAAGGTGGTGATTGACTCCGCTGTCCTGGCGTCGTGAGGGAGTTTGTTCCACCATTGGGGTGCCAGAGCAGCGAACAGTTTTGACTGGGCTGAGCGGGAACTGTACTTCCTCAGTGGTAGGGAGGCGAGCAGGCCAGAGGTGGATGAACGCAGAGCCCTTGTTTGGGTGTAGGGCCTGATCAGAGCCTGAAGGTACTGAGGTGCCGTTCCCCTCACAGCTCCGTAGGCAAGCACCATGGTCTTGTAGCGGATGCGAGCTTCAACTGGAAGCCAGTGGAGAGAGCGGAGGAGCGGGGTGACGTGAGAGAACTTGGGAAGGTTGAACACCAGACGGGCTGCGGCGTTCTGGATGAGTTGTAGGGGTTTGATGGCACAGGCAGGGAGCCCAGCCAACAGCGAGTTGCAGTAATCCAGACGGGAGATGACAAGTGCACACACACACACACACACACACACACACACACACACACACACACACACACACACACACACACACACACACACACACTTTGTCTAAGGCCAAGTGTTAGCTGTGATTAGTTATGTAAATCAGATGATATCATAGAGATGTGTGTTATGCAGAAGTTAAGAAAGGCTCTCAGATAGTTCGACTTGTTTTGGTCGGGAGGAGTCTTTTTTTTTTCTCTCCCAATTAATTTCCCTAGGAAGCACATTATGCTTTATTTGGCTTTAATTCAGCACTGAAACATGGTAAAACAGGCTACTGTATAATTACTGTGTCAGCATTCATTTAGACTACGCCTATTATGCTTCTGCAGTACAGTAGCCCTACTGTTATGTGTTGTTATTATTACAGTGTATAAGAATAGCAGAAGTGTCTGGGTCTAGGTAGGACACTGCTCTCAAAGCAGATTCAGTATGAGACTGGCCACAGCTGTTCGTTATGTTCCAAGATGGTGGTTCTCAGGTGTTCTGATTAAAACAGGGAAGTAGATGGCGATTCAGCCAAAAACACAGCAGCTGACAATATGGAAGACTGGATGTTCTTACTCAGACTTTATCCAACCAGCCTGTCTGTGCTCTATTATATAGCCTCTATCTATCAATCAAATGTATTTATAGAGCTCTTTTTACATCAGCAGATGTCACAAAGTGTTTATAAAGAAACTCAGCCTAAAACCCCAAAGAGTAGCAATGCAGATGGAGAAGCACGTTGGCTAGGAGAAACTCCCTAGAAAGGCAGAGATGAACCAGGCTCACAGGGGGGGGCAATCCTCTTCTGGCTGTGCCGGTGGAGATTATAAGAGTACATGGTCATTAAGGCTAGATCATTCTTCAAGATGTTCAAACGTTCATAGATGACCAGCAGGTTCAAATAATAATCACAGTGGTTACAGAGGGTGCAGCAGGTCAGCTGGCTTTTCATAGCCGAGCATTCAGAGGGCAAGACAGCAGGTACGGTAGAAAGAGAGAGAGAGAGAGAGAGAGAGAGAGAGAGAGAGAGAGAGAGAGAGAGAGAGAGAGGAAACAGCAGGCCCGGTATAAGATAGCAGGTGAACAGGTCAGGGTTCCATAGCCGCAGGCAGAACAGCAGAAACTGCATCAGCAGCATGACCAGGTGGACTGGGGACGGGGACAGCCAGGAGTCGTCAGGCCAGCTGGTTCTGAGGCATGCTGCTAGGGCTCAGGTCCTCCGGGAGGGGAGATAGAGAAAAGTGGGAGAATTAGAGGCAGCATACTTAAGAGCACACGGATGAATCTAGTTGCTTTCCCTTGCTCTAAAAACACACTGTCTCCTCAAGCAGCGCACAGATCCCCTAGACTTGGAGCCACTTAGATTAACATTACAGTAAATTAACATTTGCGTGCCACAACGGACATTGTAAAAAGCTGTGCCATTACTGCAGGGTAATTAGATTTAATACAGATCACATTTTCACTGTGCAGTTTATTCTATTAGGCAGTGTTGTGTGCATGCCCTCTGCCTTCCGACCTGTTAATCTGCTAGCAGGCCTCGTCTCCACCCACCTGCCGTTTCATACACAAAGCCCAGCTGGGCCTGGTTATTACAGCCCTCTGTTCTCAACCCAGAGACATGCCTACTGTAGTGGCCTGGCCTCTTGGTGTCACCTCCACAGAGAGGTGAGATACACGTACCTCCCACACTGCCCTCTGACATGGCTGCTGTCACTTGTGCGCACAATGCCACAAATAATGTAACACACACTGGCTCACCCACACACAGACACATATACACACACACAGACAGACACACACACTGGGCCCTATCCTCTGTGATGTGTTTCCAGGGATGGGATTCTTATAGTAGCAAGGTTGTAATGTAATGATGTGACTGCTGCAGGGTAACAGGATGACTAATGATCCAGATGGACTAGCTCTTACGATGAACATGGCATATACACACCAATATTGGGCTGTATTTTCAAGGCAGCACGGTGTATTTCATATCAAATGGGGTGTAAAATAGCATGTCAACATGTCATGCTGATGCAGGCCTGTTCCCTACGTAACACATGTTCTTATTATTCAAGTACTCTTGTTAGTATAGGCTACTGTAGAGGTTGTTATGGTGTGTGGCTGGGAGAATGGATGGGACTTGGTTTTTGTGTGACCTGTTTTGTGCCTGCCTACTATCCTTGGGGAATGAAAACCCTTGGAAATGTGTTTCACACGTTAGACTGGCTGAACGTAGTGCTAACTCCTCTGGACCACTTTTCCAACGCTACGCCAACCTTGGCTGCTCCATAGAGATAGACTCTTTCAAACAGAGGGTTCTAAGTGGAACAAAAAAGGGTTCTCCCTGGAACCAAAAAGGGTTCTCCTATAGGGACAGCCGAGAACCCTTTTGGAACCCTTTTTTCGAAGAGTGTAGATAGAGGACTCTAGTGCCCAAAAGCCTGTTTTATCATGGGCAGCGCCATTGAGGACTTTCACCATTTTGAGGAAGGATCACATAATTCCATCCAGGTGACCAGGAGGATTCAGCCAATGAATTTATACTTGTGAGGAAACATTCCATAACTGCAGGGGGCCAACCTTGGCTTTATACATGTTCAAACAACACTCTATGCGGCAGTGTGCAGTTTGTTTGCCAACTCATAGACGTAGTAGAAGAAGAAAATGTACCACTTCAAAATGGAGATTGCCTCAATGGCGCTGCACGTGCTCTCACAGACGCCATAACGGGACCGATACAATGATGCGATGTCTATCGAAGTCTATGGCTGCTCCTCTCTAGGCAGTCATCTTCAAGTCAGTGTTACAGCTTGATGTTTGCCTGAGATGTCCTCTGGTACATTGATAATTGGGTAATGGTTTGGGTAATGCATGCGCTATGGTTGCTAAATCCCGGTGGAAAGAGAAACTTGTACCAGAGTTTAATAATTGTAATGTACATATAATTAAAAGCCCTCACTCTGGGCATTGCACTGAATCCTTAGGTCTGCATGTCTTTTCAAAGACATTGGTTAGAAATAGGCAACATATCTACTGTACATGGCCACCGCTGTCCATGCTAAAGGTCAGAAGCAAATATCTCATGTACAGGCTCATCAATTATGATTATATACTTGGTCCTTCGTAGCATGGCCGTCTAGTGATTACCACGGGACCTCCTTTGTGTTGTCAAACACACACATACATTCCTACTGTGTGACCATGCTGAACATCCAGTATAGGAATCACCAGTTCAGTTGGGAAGGTTGTCCTTACTGCTGCTGCTCACTACATATCTTCCTAATTGCCTCCAATTACGTTGCCAGAACCCTCTTCCTATCTTGGCGTCAGCCCTCAGGTGTCGCTTGCTATCAGCTCACTTATTTTGTGCCAAAAGAAACTAGACAGGATCTACCATTTCTACAGATAATTACATGTATCTGAGGCACTTGTGTGTGAAATCAGTAGTTCTCAATTTGCTCTGCTATAGGAAAATCAGTACAAGCAAACATACATTTGTAGTTATAGCTTGAATTGGTCGAAGACCTGTCCTATTTAGTTATCTTAAATATTTTTTCTAAACCCATGGTTAGACATTATGAAACCAAGGAAGTGCACAAAAGTTGAATTCAAGAACATCATAATATCATGTTAGAAAAAAACTAGCTTTCCAAAAAGGCAGGGACCCAGACAAGAACACAGATGCTTTATTGTTTGAGCGCAGGGGAAGGAGATGTAAAACAACTATATCATGAGACCACAGTTTAGTGCATCTCTGTTGGAGTGCATCTCATCTGACTAGGACATGTGGGTACAGGGATGTTGCCTGGCAGCTTGTACCTGGAGTTTCAAATTGTCTTTCTGTCTGATATTCTGCAATAAAACACTAGAATCCATGACATATTATGTGTGAATATTTGGATCCTTGTGGGCCCACTCAATATCAAATCCTCTGTAAGCTAGCTAGACCATGAAAAGTGGCTGGATGTGCCTGCACCACCATACACAGGTATCCTAGTTGTTAGTGGAGTAGCCTAGTGGTTAGAGTGTTGGGCCAGTAACCGAAAGGTTGCTAGATCGAATCCCCGAGCTGACAAGGTAAGAATCTGTCATTCTGCCCCTGAACTTTGCAGTTAACCCACTGTTCCTAGGCTGTCATTGTAAATAAGAATTTGTTCTTAACTGACTTGCTTAGTTAAATAAAGGTATAAAGGAAAACACGGACAGGCTTAGCAGCATCTTATTGGCTTACTTTAGTTTCAGCAATCAAAATATTTACTGTTTTTCATCTGGGTTTTGGCCATTCTCAAGACTTGACTGTGTGTGGATTGTGTGTGTGTGTGTGTGTGTGTGTGTGCGCGTGCGTGCGTGCGTGCGTGGGTGGGTGTATGTACGCATGTGTGTGTCAATCTCCACTATGCTGGCTCAGTAATATTCCCTGGTCTGGTTCCACAGAGACAGAGTCTTATTATGTCATGATGTATGGAATGTTCCTGAAGAGTGAGCCCACTCCCAGAGACAGATGTTTTGGAGGTGTGGGTAGTGGTGTGTGCTGTACTGAAGACACACACTCTCCCTGGCTGGAGGAATTGGGTCGCCTCACGATTGGATGTAGCATACACTGATACACACCCAGTCTGTAGTAATCTGTGTGTTTTCAGTACTATGACATGACTGTGTTCTGCTAAATGTTGTGTTCATACATCTACTCTCACATACATGTAGACTTTTTTGTTAGTACGTAATGATCGTGTAGTTGATGTGTTATCAGTGTATCTCTCTCTCCTCAGGAGTGGATCTACACCCACGGACAGCAGATCCGCCAGCAACAGCACTGCCTCTCCCTCTCTACCACTTTCCCTGCCTCCCAGGTCATGCTCATGCCCTGCAACATCGGCGACGGGAAACAAGTAATAGCCCAGAGGGCGCCCGTCCTCACCTGAACACCCATCACGCTGCACTGTGCCGGCCCCCTGCCTCAAACGCGCAAAGTCACTTCTGACAAGCCATAAATCAACTTTCACTTAGGCAGTCTGATAGTGCAGTGGAGAGTGTGCCTGAGAGCTCTGGGTTCTGCCTGTATCACCAGCCAGCTGCTGCTGCTGCTGCTGCTGCACCCTGAGACAGAGGCAAGGTCCTCCTCAGTCTGTTTCGGCTTATCTAACAGTATGCTAGCGAGGCTATTTACATGGTTTGAGTCTGTACGAAAAGGTTGTACATGTTTTAGTGACATTCTTGGTAAACAACGAGGAAAACAAAACAGAGGAGTTGGTTTATGGAGAATGTGTGCAGATACTGTTTATGAGTGGGAGGGTGTTTTGAGCAGCATGCATGACTGTATAATGTATTCACATTGTTTTGTTTGGGTGGTGACTGCAGGAACAGATGATTCATGAATATGTGTTGATAATGATGTAGTGTCTGGTGAAAACATAGGAAGTGAAAGAAAGAAGGATTGTGAGAGAGAAGGAGATGATAAATAGCACACTTAAAACATTATACACAGCTCAGTTACAGTCTAGTGTTGCATAGATAAGTCAGGGCCACATAATAGACCTCTGTATCGGCAGGTAGATTTTAGGTCTTCTACTTTTAGAAGTTGCGCAGGTATATACTACCTCCTCCTGCTAAAAAGGCTCCCAAAGCAGCATGTTCCACCCCTGACACATACATGGAAACTGTTCAATGATAGCTAATTAGAGCCGTGCTCATGTGTTCCCCTCAGGCCACTGTAGGCTACAGCAGAGAGAGGCTCTCAGGAGCCTACAAATGTGCTTAACTATCAATTGTGCATCAACAGCCAGTAACAAGAAGAATTACTTAGAGGCACCACAGGCACTGAATACAAATTGATTTTGTTTTAATTATTTTCCTTTATCAATTAAAAAGTGCAGTCTCACTTTGCTTCATAAAAAAAGGAAAAAAAACATGTCATGGCAATTTGAGTCTTTCCTGCTTTGATCAGGGTCACAATGAAACAGAGCTTGTTTCTGTTCACTGACTTTAAATACTGTGAAACAAAGACGCTCTGTATCACATCCACCATGGATTTTAATCCTTGGGCGGGGTGCCAAAACATTTTTTTTCAAGTCGCTTTTCAGGATGGAAAAATTATTTCAGTGTAAATTTAAACAACTAAAACCAGATATAAAGTATGTAGAAAATATAATGAACCTATATCTTGTTTTTTTTATAATATCATAATATCATCTTTGAGAACTAACAATAACCAAAATAAAAGATAGACAGTCAGGGAGAATTGAAAATTCCAAAAACAATTAATTTAGTAGTATTCATTATGTTATTATGTTTGAGAAAAGAGCACAGCATTATCCATAGTGAAAAGCATAGAATTGCAGGAAACTAGCTTTAAAAGTGCATGATTTTCTCCCAGCTCCATGGCAGAATATGTATAATTGCAGGAAATTAGCTTTAAAACGGCAACAAAAATTCAAACATTTACATCACGGAGATGGGGGCCTGTTCACAAAAATGTAGCCACTCACATGGGCCAGCCGCTAATTGCCACGCCTCCTGCCACGCCCACAACCTTTGCCCTTTTTGATCCAGAAAATCCCCTTTATATCCACTGTATTGTTTCTACCACTGAAGAGAGATGTGATCATGATACGCTCCACTAGTCTTGGCAACAGGCTTTGCCTGTCAGCCGTCACGTTCTAACCAGTGATGGATGTGTGAGGCAATGACAAAATCCTTGCATGTTTGCTAATATCCTCTAGTTTTGTTAATGTATAAGTTCAACAATATCAACAAGAAGAATTCCCTGCTCTGAATTATTATTGTGACTCACCAGAAATTGAGTAAAGAGGGACATCTAGTGGTGAATAGTGGGAAGAGTGCCATGTGCCATGACAGTGCCATGAACATGACATGCAATAAAGATCATTAGCTAAATATGAAGTTGACAAAATTACAGGGTCAGTATTGGACAATAGTTGCCTAAACTTTTAGATTTATTTGAACCAATGGCATTCTGTAACAATTAATGGGCAATAGCAGTTTAATAACATTGAAATGCATGTCTCTGTATACAGTATAGTTATTGATCTTTGTATTGTCTGTTGTGTTCCAGCGATGGCAGAAGTCAGGCACCCATCTGGAGCACCTGGCCTCCCACTTCTGCATGGACAGTGAGATGGCCCTGGACGGCATCGAGAGCAGCAAGATGCTGGTGATCAGCCCCTGTGAACTGACAGCCTACACCCAGAGATGGGAGATGCCCTTCTCCTGATCCACCCACAACACAATCCTTCCTGTAGAGGAGGACTACCCTATGAGAAATCACAAACTTCTGCAGTGCTTACTATAGCCAAGGGCTTTTAGAAAGAGAGAGAGAGAGTGATGGAGAGGGAAAGGAGAGAGGAGGTGGATACCATAGTAAAGGGTGTTTTAGGTCACTGAGATAAGTCTTTATAAGATGGCAGGGACTTGGACTGATGTCAGCACATTCAAGTGTTCAACAAGACATTCAGCAGGGCTGAAGTCATTTATTGTGGGCTAATATAGATGAAAATACAGGGGACACCATTTTTCATTGCTGTTTTCATTGAAACTCGTGGTCTGTTAAAACTATTCTTCTAACTGCTGCTTCAAGTGTATAAGTTCTGATTTAGACTTCAACCTGTCTTCGTAATGACATTTCAATGGGATGGGATGCAGCTATGATGGAATTTGTGTCAGGAAATGTAATGCACATGTCAAATGGCGATATTTTAATATCCTATGATTCCCATTTATTTTTAATTGAAATGGAGATGACCTTTACACAAAATGTCTATGATCCTGAAGAAGAAAAAACACACACACACACACGTCTATGATCCTGAAACACAAACACACTGTAATAGCCAGTGCTGCAATGTCAAAAAAGAAATAAAAGAAATACAGAAAAGGGTTGTTTATTAGTTTTGTGTTCAGCAGTGATAAGTAGCCTATGTAGAATATATTGATAACATTTTATAATGGTGAAGGTTGGATGCCCCTTCCCTGATTTAACAAATTGTGAATTAGTCTCAGTATAATTACTTAAATTGCATTAGATGTGACTGGTACCAGCACAGCACTGGCACCTCGGTCAGCATTACCAGCATCTTACAGTTCTGTGCAGTGACACATCATGGGTTAACAAAGACAGACGAACGGCAAGAAGATATGACCACAAAAGGGTTAGGATTTGAGAATAAATAGCATAATAACCGCTCGCTCAAATGAATATGCATACCTGGCTAACTTCCATGGGAAAAGCATCATTCACAGATATGATGTTGTGTCACGCTATCAGAGATGATTTACCAGAGTCTTAATGTTAGCTAGCTAGTGCCCTTATTATTTATTATTTGGGTACAAAAGGATGTCAATGGACTAGGCTAGTCTTCGTCGAGCGCATGCAGATTTAGCTAATTATGATTATTTGCTCTTCAATCTGTCAAAGAATGTAATGGGATTTTCGATGGAATTCTTTACAATTTGAACTGAAAAAAACGAGGTCAAATCATGACGTCAGCGATCTTTAAATCGGAGCTCTGGAAAGACGCTAGAGTTTCCGACTTGAAATTGCGAGTTATCTTGAACACACTGAAGTCAGAAGTCTGAGATTTCTGAGTTCCCAGTTGTTTTGAACGCTAATAGAGCCCCACATTGGAGGTGTCATAATACCCATAAAACCTAGCGGCCAAACAGGGCTTACCCTGGCGTAACATTTTGATAACCATATAAATATCTCTTGGATAAGGGGACTTACATCAATATATTAGTCTCCATTTACTCTCAGATTTGAAAAAGCTTTGCCTCGATTTGGCAGTCTCGTCCAGATCATCATGGCATTTGTAGTTCTTTATGATAGCCACATTAGCAGATCATTTGCATTTCATTTTTGTGGGGTAAATACAGGCGAATATATTGATAAAAAGTAACTTTGTCCTAGAGAGTTATCAAAACGTCACACCAGAGTAAGCCTACACGAAACACAGCCCTTATTTTAAGTGTATATAAAATACCCAATTGGAAAAATGAATGGTGGAGAAACAATTGGAACCATTTCCTTGTTTGACCACAAGGTTTTATGGCTATTGTGACTATTGTGGTATTCTATACTCCAAGTAGACATCATAAGAAGGAATTCCCTTCGACCATGCCCACAAATTGAGAAAAACAAACATTATTTCCCATTGACCCATATTGTAATGTACATACTGAACTACGATTTGCAATCATCCCACATAGGGAAGCAGAGCCTGCGAGAAGAGCCCTGTGGCTTCAGGCTATTCAGCATGGGAGAGTGGGAAATGTGGGGACCAGGTGTCCAAGTAGGCTACACGTAGCTACAGTATGGATGTGGAAAACATTTAATCACAGGTAAGACATACAGTACCAGTTAAACTTTTAGACACACCTACTCATTCAACGATTTTTCTTTATTTGTACTATTTTCTACATTGTAAAATAGTAGTGAAGACATCAAAACTATGAAATAACAGATATGGAATAATGTAGTAACCAAAAAAGTGTTAAACCAATCAACCACACTCTTGGCATTCTCTCAACCAGCTTCTTGAGGTAGTCATCTGGAATGCATTTCAATTAACAGGTGTGCCTTGTTAAAAGTTAATTTGTGGAATTTCTTTCCTTAGTGCATTTTAGCCAATCAGTTGTGTTGTGACAAGGTAGGGGTTGTGTACAGAAGATAGCCCTATTTGGTAAAAGACCAAGTCCGTATTATGGCAAGAACAGCTCAAATAAGCAAAGATACACGACTGTCAAATCAAATCAAATGCTATTGGTCACATACACATGGTTAGCAGATGTTATTGGGAGTGTAGCAAAATACTTATGCTTCTAGATCCGACAGTGCAGTAGTATCTAACAGGTAATATCTAACAAATTCCACAACAAAACCTAATACACACAATCTAGTAAAGGAATGGGATGAGAATATATAAGTATAAAATATATGGATGAGCAGTGACAGAGCGGTTACGATGCAATAGATAGTAAAACATAGATAGTGAAGGATACAGTATACAGTATATACTGTACATGAGATATGTAAACATTCTTAAAGTGGAATTATTAAAGTGACTAGTGTTCCATTTATTAAAGGGGCCAATGATATCAAGTCTGTAGGTAGGGGGGAAACTGTAAGACATGAAGGTCAGTCAATCTAGAAAATTTCAAGAACTTTTGAAGTTTCTTCAAGTGCAGTCGCAAAAACCATCAAGCGATGATGGAACTGGCTCTCATGAGGACCGCCACAGGAAAGGAAGACCCAGAGTTACCTCTGCTGCAGAGGATAAGTTCATTAGAGTTAACTGCACCTCAGATTGCAGTCCCAAATTAAAGCTTCACAGAGTTCAAGTACAGACACATCTCAACATCAGTTGTTCAGAGGAGACTGCGTGAATCAGGCCTTCATGGTCGAATTGCTGCAAAGAAACCATTACTAAAGGACACCAATATGAAGATGAGACTTGCTTGGGCCACGAAACACGGGCAATGGACACTCCAAATTTGAGATTTTTGGTTCCAACCGCCGTGTCTTTGTGAGACGCAGAGTAGGTGAACAGATGATCTCAGCATGTGTGGTTCCCGCTGTGAAGTATGGAGGAGGAGGTGTGATGGTGTGGGGGTGCTTGGCTGGTGACACAGTCTGTGATTTATTTAGAATTCAAGGCACACTTAACCTGCATGGCTACCACAGCAGTCTGCAGCAATACGCCATACCATCTGGTTTGCACATAGTGGGACTATCATTTGTTTTTCAACAGGACAATGATCTAACACACCTCCAGGCTGTGTAAAGGCTATTTGACTACGAAGGAGAGTGATGGAGTGCTGCATCAGATTACCTGGCCTCCACAATCACCTGACCTCAACCCAATTGCGATGGTTAGGGATGAGTTGGACCGCAGAGTGAAGGAAAAGCAGCCAACAAATGCTCAGCATATGTGGGAACTCCTTCAAGACTGTTGGAAAAGCATTCCAGGAGGAGCTGGTTGAGCGAATGCAAAGCTGTCATCAATGCAAAGGGTGGCTACTTTGAAGAATCTAAAATCTAAAATATATTTTGTTTTATTTTACACTTCTTTGGTTTACTACATGATTCCATATGTGTTATTTCATAGTTTTAATGTCTTCACTATTATTCTACAATGTAGAAAATAGTGAAAATAAAGATAAACCCTTGAATGAGTAGGTGTGTCCAAACTTTTGACTGGTTCTGTACATTTAACTTGGTTTGGTATAGTGTGTTTGTACACTACTTGTAGCTGTATAGTCCATTTGCTTGTGTTGTTGGTCTTGGCTAGCTTGATGTTCCGGACTGGTTGCTAGCTAGCCAGCACTCACTCATGTGGCTGCTAGCACCATCATGAAAAGGGGCATGAGGGAGGCCCTACAGTCAATATTATGTTTTTCTAAGTATTGAGAACACTCAGTAGCAGGTAATGTTGAAAAGTAATCTTTATTAAAAGCATGAACTGGCGCACACCCAGAGAAAATGATTTAGTGTAAAGGTGCTGACTACGCTGAAGAAGGCACAGTGATGCCGAAACGTTGGTGTTTTTTTACCCAATAAATTACTGGTAGGTTATATGGAGTGTGCAACTCTTCGTTTTTATAGAAAAGTAATCTTTGGACATGGAACATTTCGTTTTGTAACTGACTAAAACAAGCAGATAACAATAAAATGGCGTTTGAAAAAGGTCAACTTTTTGCTATGGGATAACCTAGGTAACCACCGGTTGTTTTCCCCACAGATGGGTGGGCTATGACGGTCCCTGAGGTCCCTCCGCTCTTATCTTCTTTTTCTTCGATGGGGTTTAACGGAAGTTGGCATCCAATATTAATGGTGCATTACCACCACCAGCTGGACGAGGTATTGAATGAGAAAATAAAAAATCGTGGGAAAGGGGGAAAACAACATCATACAAAATTAAACATATCAACTAACAAAACCCATCCCATTTCTTCAATCACAGTCAGCTACAAAATACCTCCCTACACGGCTCAGAGGCCTGTGATGGCGGAACATTCACCAACAGGATTTCTTGCATGGCCTCGGCTGTGAAATCCCTAAAGACACAAAAAACGTTCAGCTCCCTTCAATGATTCCAATTTTCTTGGACTTCTTCTCCGCTTGCGCTGTACAGTTTATGACCATTGCAATAAATAAAGCAAAGTCCACCTTTTAACATGAAGCATTTCACTTTCACTCGGTTGATGAGAAACCTTCACTGGTCGTGGAGGCTCTACTACCATTGTTTCTTCCCCGCCACTCGTTCCTTCCAATCTTCTCACCACCTCCAGATAGGAGACACGCTGGACACTCCTTACTCTTGCCACCTCAGTCTCCTTCACCTGAACAGGGCACTCCAGGAATTCAGGCACATATTCACCTCCACAACTGCAGCATTTCACTTCATCTGGCATACGATATTCTTCCCTTCTGACACATGACCAAATCTTTTACATTTATGAAACTAACGGGTTGTGCGCAAAAGCTCTAATAGGGTATCTCTTGAATCCTAACTTTATATGAGAAGGGAGAGATTCTTCATCTAAGAACAGTAGCATGGATGAAGTGAATTTATTTTCTCCATCTACCATACAGGTCAGTCGACGTGCACCAACCACTCCATCGGTGTCTTCAGTTATATCCTTATATCCTATATCCTGCCTTTACTTCTTGTGCCACCCCAGAAATAACCCCTTTGATAGGCACCCTGCTACGAAAATCCAAGCAGGAAACATTCCACTCTGATATCTTTTTGAGTCTTAAAACACGCTTCTTCTGCTCCGCAGACACACAAAAAATCTAAATAAGACCACTTCTTGTGACTCTCACCGACTCCACACTTTCCTCCTACACATTCCAGAATTTCCTCGAGACGTTAAACAGATTTCCCAAGTAGTATTGATCCAAAACCCTCACTCTGACTAAAAACTAGTCTAGAGATTTATTTTTTTCCATGATAGCTTTACTTCTCGTTTCCCTTTTTCTTTGCCACGGTAACCCACTCATTCTCACTTTCTGTGCTATTGTCTTTACCCGACTCACTAGCAGTTTCAAACAAAACCTCAGTTTCCACCATCTTCCCACTATCATCTCCTGGGCTGAAAGCCCAGATGATATATACATCTCATATGTATATACTGTACTCTATACCATCTACTGCATCTTGCCTATGCCGTTCTGTACCATCACTCATTCATATATCTTTATGTACATATTCTTTATCCCTTTACACTTGTGTGTATAAGGTAGTAGTTGTGGAATTGTTAGGTTAGATTACTTGTTGGTTATTACTGCATTGTCGGAACTA
The DNA here is from genome assembly GCF_045679555.1 of Salvelinus alpinus. NCBI lineage: Eukaryota > Metazoa > Chordata > Actinopteri > Salmoniformes > Salmonidae > Salvelinus > Salvelinus alpinus. The sequence continues at coordinate 30,658,567 of NC_092093.1, forward strand.
GAAGCACAAGCATTTCACTACACTCGCATTAACATCTGCTAACCATGTGTATGTGACAAATAAAATTTGATTTGATTTGATTTGATTTGAAGCCTAACAACTGTTATGGTTGGAACACTTTCATTTATAGGCAGAGTTATACGGTCACAATCCACACAATATCAAAAGGTTCATTTAAAATGTAATTAGCTATGTTAAAATTTAAGATTGAACTTGTTTATATGTAACAAAGAGTAGGCGCCTCTATTCAATGAATCAGGTGATTTCCCCTCTGAGCTTCTTCTTCTTCTTCTTTTGTGGTTTTATGGCGGACTACAACCCCAAAAGGTGAATTGCAGCCACCAACTGGACAGGTAGAAAAAACAAGATAAAACGAAAAGAAAAGAAAATCAAATGTTATTTGTCACAATGTATTTTCTTAAATTCTTGTTAATCTAACTGCACTGTCCAATTTACAGTAGCTATTACAGTGAAAGAATACAATGCTATTGTTTGAGGAGAGTGCGCAGTTTTGAACATGAAAGTAAGTTATTAATAAACAAATTAGGCACATTTAGGCAGTCTTGATACAAAATTTGGAACATAAATGCAATGGTTCGTTGGATCAATCTAAAACGTTGCACATACACTGCTGCCATCTAGTGGCCAATATCTAAATTGCATCTGGGCTGGAATAATACATTATGGTCTTTCTCTTCCATTTCAAAGATGATGGTACAATTTTTTTTTTGGTACAAAACAGTTATTTTTTTCTTTGTTTTACCTTTTATCAGATCTAATGTGTTATATTCTCCTACATTCCTTTCACATTTCCACAAACTTCAAAGTGTTTCCTTTCAAATGGTACCAATTCATATCCTTGCTTCAGGGCCTGAGCTACAGGCAGTTAGATTTGGGTATGTAATTTTAGGCGAAAATTGAAAAAAAGTGTCCAATCCATAAGGGGTTTTAAATGAGTGATTACTGGGGTAGCAGTAAATGTAAAAGTTGATCAACTGAAGGGGAAGATTCACGGTGTTTGTGATGCTCGTCATTTGATGCAACACAGGCATGAGTGGTGAAACAGAAGAGTCATTGTCTGTTCTTTTGAGTTTTGATGTTGAGTCTTTGCCCGACAAAGTGATGTTAGGATATGTAAGTTATCATGTACAAGCTTTTGTAAATTTTTGGTATTGGAGTGGCCATCACAAAGCCCTGACCTCAATCCCATAGAAAATTTGTCTGCAGAACTGAAAAAGCGTGTGGGAGCAAAGAGGCCTACAAACCTGACTAAGTTACACCAGCTCTGTCAGGAGGAATGGGCCAAAATTCACCCAACTTATTGTAGGAAGCTTGTGGAAGCTACCCGAAACGTTTGACCCAAGTTAAACAATTTAAAAGCAATGCTACCAAATACTAATTGAGTGTATGTAAACTTCTGACCCACTGGGAATGTGATGAAATAAATAAAAGCTGAAATAAATAATTCTCTCTACTATTATTCTGACATTTCACATTCTTAAAATAAAGTGGTGATCCTAACTGACCTAAGACTGGGAATTTTTACAAGGATTAAATGTCAGGAATTGTGAAAAACTGAGTTTAAATGTATTTTGCTAAGGTGTATGTAATCTTCCGACTTCAACTGTATGTTTCAATATGTTTGGACATTTATAGCAATGGTTATCAACTGTACTGCAGGGATGGAACGTCACATAAAATTGAGGTTGTAGTGGCAGCTGCAGAGAGGTATTTGGGTGTGCGAGACTTGACATCAGGAGTTACAGAGTGTGTTAAGTGGTGGTGTCACATTCTTTCAGGTTGTTGGCCTGAGGTAGGATTAAATATATTTAAATAGTGGAGTAGGGTGGTGTTGTTTTTATTATTTTTATTTGTTAATTTTGTTGTGTGAGTATAGTGTTAGATGGCAGAGTATTTGTTTATTTTTATTTTATTTATAAGGGATTTGGACTCCAGACTAGTAGGTGGCGGTAATGCAACATTTATTGGATGCCATCTGCCATTAAACCTCATCGAATAGGAAGAAGAAAGAGATGGCTAACACTTCCGGCTTATTGTGAGGAAACGTTCTTCGGCCAATTACATTCGGCTAATATTTACATATTGTGCTTTACGTGAAATGCGTCAACAGATTGAGAACGCAAACGACAGAATCTACCAGTGCTGCAAAAAGTTGGGTAAAAAACCTACCCTATCTCCATCGCCTACTGCCAAAAAGACCAACAGCATGCACAACCGGTAAATGTAAATCTGATTTTATTCAACATTCTGCCTTGTAGAGACTGTTGCGTCTTTTTCATAGCGACTTCTTTCAGATACATATCTACAGAGTAACCATCAAATCAAATGTTATTTGTCACATGCGCTGAATACAACAGGTGTAGACCTTACAAACAATGACATTTTAAGAAAATAAGTGTGAAGAAAGTATTTACTAAAATAAACTGAAGTAAAAAATAAATAAATGAGAAAAATAGAAAATAAAAAAGAATTAAGTGGCAAAAATAAAATAACAGTAGCGAGGCTACAGTATATACAGGGGGTACCGGTACAGAGTCAGTGTGCGGGGGCACAGGTTAGTCGAGGTAATTGAGGTAATATGTACATTTTGGTAGATAAAGTGACTATGCATGGATAATAAACAGAGAGGAGCAACAGCGTAAAAATGGGGGCGGGCAATGCAAATAGTCAGGGTAGCCATTTAATTAGCTGTTCAGGAGTCTTATGGCTTAGGGGTAGAAGCTGTTTAGAAGCCTCTTGGACCTAGACTTTGTGCTCTGGTACCGCTTGCCGTGCTGTAGCAGAGAGAACAGCCTATGACAAGGGAGGCTGGAGTCTTTGGTCATTTTTTGGGCTTTTCTCTGATACCGCCTGGTGTAGAGGTTCTGGATGGCAGGAAGCTTGGCCCCAGTGATGTACTGAGCTGTTCGCACTACCCTCTGTAGTGCCTTGCGGTCGGAGGCCAAGCAGTTGCCATACCAGACGGTATTCCAACCAGTCAGGATGCTCTCTGGTGCAGCTGTAGAACTTTTGAGGATCTGAGGACCCATGCCAAATCTGTTCAGTCTCCTGAAGGGGAATAGGCTTTGAGTGATCAAGTTCAGAACTGCTGTCAGTCAAAACCAATATAGCACTGTGATGCGCGTAGCCTGAGCTCTGACGTCAATTATAGTGTATACAGGTATGCGTGTAAAGGGTTAAGACTTAATCCCTACTCCCCGATCTGTGTGGGCACTCGAGGTGAAGCAGGGAAAGCACTGGTTTAGCCCGATCCTGATACATCCAAATAACCAGTGACGAAAGCCCCTTACATGGAACTAATACTCCTCGTTATTGGTCTACACGCAGAGTCTGCCCATGGGAGATTCATTAAGACCAGGCCTATTCATTTGAGCTGTAAACTCAGCCTGTTTTAAACTGAAAATCTTGTATCCGCCTGCGTAAAGAAGCAAGAGATATTGCCATTGGAGCGCACGTGTAACATTACCACTAGAGGGAGCCACAGGCATAGAATGTATTTCTTAAACCACTTGGTTTTCCTTTTTCACTTTCTTCACTTTCAAAAATATTGAAATTTTGTACATTTCCCCCCACAGTTTATGAGAAATGTCACATTTCCTTTGATGTTGTGTTGTGTCCCCCCCCCCCCCCCCCCCCATTCCCTTCCCCAGGTTACCAGTGGGAGTACAAGTAGAGGACAGGCAAGCCTAGTGGCTGTGTGGGGGTCTATTAGAAGGACTGCTTCTCCCTGCTGTCCAGTCATCCAGTGAAGTACTTCCGCCTGGGCATCCCCCTGCTAGACCGGGACAACCTGGGCTTGGTGCTGTTACTGCGTGGCCAACACACACCTCCTTTAAAACCCCGGGTGTAACAGTATAACTTTAGTACCGTCCCCTCGCGCGAACCAGGGACCCTCTGCACACATCGACAACAGTCACCCACGAAGCGTCGTTACCCATCGCTCCACAAAAGCCACGGCCCTTGCAGAGCAAGGGGAAACCCTACTTAAGTCTCAGAGCAAGTGACGTAACTGATTGAAACGCTACTAGCGCGTACCCGCTAACTAGCTAGCCATTTCACATCCGTTACACTCACCCCCCTTTCAACCTCCTCCTTTTCCGCAGCAACCAGTGATCCAGGTCAACAGCATCAATGTAACAGTATAACTTTAAACCGTCCCCTCGCCCCGACCTCGGGCGCAAACCAGGGACCCTCTGCACACATCAACAACGGTCGCCCACGAAGCATCGTTACCCATCGCTCCACAAAGGCCACGGCCCTTGCAGAGCAAGGGGAAACCCTACTTAAGTCTCAGAGCAAGTGACGTAACTGATTGAAACGCTACTAGCGCGTACCCGCTAACTAGCTAGCCATTTCACATCCGTTACACGGGCATGGGGACATTAAGCTGGCCCAGCTGGCTATGCTGCTTGCAGAAATCAGAACAGTGTCCCGCCTCTATGACGGCAGCTCTTGTCCCATCGTCCTCTATGGGGACTTTAACTCTGTGTCCCCTCTGTACAAATTTGTTAGGGAGAGTAGCCTGAAGTACGACGGCATTCCCATACGCAAGGTGAGGGCTTCATCATCGACATGCCCAGCCTTAATCTGCAGTGGGATAATAAGCTATGTGGCTGAAGCTGATTACTACAGAGGGAACATTATATTTCGGGAGTCCTGATATAAAAATTGGGCTGTTATAGAATGTTCGTTGAGCTCCTCTCTGTCAATCGTCATCTTTCTGCAGTATTTGTAGTTAATTTTCAATCTGGGTTGAATGCCCTGTCTTTGCCATCAAATCAACTTTTATTGGTCACATACACATGGTTAGAAGATGTTATTGCGAGTGTAGTGAAATGCTTATGCTTCTAGATCCGACAGTGCAGCAGTATCTAACAGGTAATATCTAACAATTCCACAACAAAAGCTAATATCTAACAAATTCCACGACAAAACCTAATACACACAATCTAGTAAAGGAATGGGATTAGAATATATATGGATGAACAGTGACAGAGCGGCTAAGATGCAATAGGTAGTAAAGAATAGATAGTGAAATTAACAGTGTACAGCAAGCTGCTTTACAATGCTAGACAAAACTGTGTGAAGCAACAGAATGTTTCCCGCACTCTGTTACCGCCTACAGGTCACCCATCATCCAACCCTCTCTCTTTTATCCCACACTTTCACAGTGAACAGCTTTAGGCTATTACCAACACTGAGGAAATACACCCGTCTTTCCTCTGATCTGTATGTGATGTTAATACTCTTCTCTCCTCCCAGATGTTGATGGGTGTATCTCCAACCTGTCTGTACAGGACTTTGAAGCACAAGCTATGGCAACTATGAACAGGTCAGTTAGCCCCGGTTGCATTTCAGGGTTAAATAATCATTTAGTTGAGACAGACAGTGCCTGTGATCCCTATAGTCAGTTAGTTCTGTCAGGTAACTGTAGGAGATCTGGTCCTGTCAGGTACTGCACCAGCTGTAGCTCCTCTGACTCACAGCAGACCTTCAATATTAATGCTTTTCAAATCAAATTGTATTAGTCACATGCGCCAAATACAACAGGTGTAGACCTTACAGTGAAATGCTTACTTACAAGCCCCTAACCAACAATGCAGTTGAAAAAAAAGAAGATAATAATAAGTGATAAAAGTAACAGGTAATTAAAGAGCAGCAGTAAAATAACAATAACGAGACTATATACAGGGGGGTACTGATACAGAGTCAATGTGCGGGGGCACCGGTTAGTTGAGGTAGTATGTACACGTAGGTAGAGTTATTAAAGTGACTATGCATAGATGACAACAGAGAGTAGCAGTGGTGTAAAGAGGGGGGGGGGGGGGCAATGCAAATAGTCTGGGTAGCCATTCAACAATATGTTCAGGAGTCTTATGGCTTGGGGGTAGAAGCTGTAAAGAAGCCTCTTGGACCTAGACTTGGCGCTCCGGTACCGCTTGCCGTGCGGTAGCAGAGAGAACAGTCTATGACTAGGGTGGCTGGAGTCTTTGACAATTTTTAGGGCCTTCCTCTGACACCGCCTGGTATAGAGGTCCTGGATGGCAGGAAGCTTGGCCCCAGTGATGTACTGGGCCGTTCGCACTACCCTCTGTAGTGCATTGCTGTCGGAGGCCGAGCAGTTGCCATACCAGGCAGTGACGCAACCAGTCAGGATACTTTTGATGGTGCAGCTGTACAACCTTTTGAGGATCTGAGGACCCATGCCAAATCTTTTCAGTCTCCTGAGGGGGAATAGGTTTTGTCGTGCCCTCTTCACGACTGTCTTGGTGTGCTTGGACCATGTTAGTTTGTTGGTGATGTGGACACCAAGGAACTTGAAGCTTTCAACCTGCTCCACTGCAGCCCTGTCGATGAAAATGGGGCCATGCTCGGTCCTCTTTTTCCTGTAGTCCACAATCATCTCCTTTGTCTTGATCACGTTGAGGGAGAGGTTGTTGTCCTGGCATCACACGGCCAGGTCTCTGACCTCCTCCCTATAGGCTGCCTCATTGTTGTCGGTGATCAGGCTTACCACTGTTGTGTCATCGGCAAATTTAATGATGGTGTTGGAGTCATGCCTGGCCGTGCAGTCATGAGTGAACAGGGAGTATAGGAAGGGGACTGAGCACACACCCCTGAGGGGCCCCTGTGTTGAGGATCAGCATTGGGGATGTGTTGTTACCTATCCTTACCACCTGGGGGGCGGCCCGTCAGGAAGTCCAGGATCCAGTTGCAGAGGGAGTTGTTTAGTCCCAGGGTCCTTAGCTTATTTATTGAGCTTTGAGGGCACTATGGTGTTGAATGCTGAGCTGTAGTCAATTAATAGCATTCTCACATAGGTGTTCCTTTTGTCCAGATGTGAAAGGGCAGTGTGGTGTCCAATAGAGATTGCATCATCTGTGGATCTGTTGGGGCGGTATGGAAATTGGAGTGGGTTTAGGGTTTCTGGGATGATGGTGTTGATGTGAGCCATGACCAGCCTTTCAAAGCACTTCATGGCTACAGACGTGAGTGCTACGGGTCGGTAGTCATTTAGGCAGGTTACCTTAGTGTTCTTGGACACAGGCACTATGGTGGTCTGCTTAAAACATGTTGGTATTACAGACTCGAACAGGGAGAGGTTGAAAATGTCAGTGAAGACACTTGCCAGTTGGTCAGCGCATGCTCACAGTGCACGTCCTGGTAATCCGTCTGGCCCTGCAGCCTTGTGAATGTTGACCTGTTTAAAGGTCTTACTCACATCTTCTGCGGAGAGCGTGATCACACAGTCTTCCGGAACAGCTGGTGCTCTCATGCATGTTTCAGTGTTATTTGCCTCGAAGCGAGCATAGAAGTAGTTTAGCTTGTCTGATAAGCTCGTTTCACTGGGCAGCTTTCAGCTGTGCTTCCCTTTGTAGTCTGTAATGGTTTGCAAGCCCTGCCACATCCGCGAGCGCCAGAGCCGGTGTAGTATGATTCGATCTTAGTTCTATGTTGACGCTTTGCCTGTTTGATGGTTTGTCGGCGGGCATAGCGGGATTTCTTATAAGCTTCCGGGTTAGAGTCCCGCTCCTTGAAAGCGGCAGCTCTAGCCTTTAGCTCAGTGCGGATGTTGCCTGTAAACCATGGCTTCTAGTTGGGGTATGTACGTACGGTCACTGTGGGGACGACGTCCTCGATGCACTTATTGATGAAGCCAATGACTGATGTGGTGTACTCCTCAATGCCATCGGAGGAATCACGGAACGTATTCCAGTCTGTGCTAGCAAAACAGTCCTGTAGCTTAGCATCTGCTTCACCTGACCACTTTTTTATTGACCTAGTCACTGGTGCTTCCTGCTTGAATTTTTGCTTGTAAGCAGGAATCAGGAGGATAGAATTATTGCACATTTAACATGCTGATAGAATGCATTAAAGTCCCCAGCTACTAGGAGCGCCGCCTCTGGGTGAGCGATTCCTTGTTTGCTTATGGTGGAATACAGCTCATTCAATGCTGTCTTAGTGCCTGCCTCTGACTGTGGTGGTATGTAAACAGCTACAAAGAATACAGATGAATACTCTCTCGGTAGGTAGTGTGGTCTACAGCTTATCATGAGATATTCTACCTCAGGCGAGCAAAACCTCGAGACTTCCTTAGATATCGTGCACCAACTGTTATTTACAAAAATACATAGTCCGCCGCCCCTTGTCTTACCAGACACCACTGATCTATCCTACCGGTACATCATATAACCAGCCAGCTGAATGTTGATATTGTCGTTGTTCAGCCTTGACTCCGTGAAGCATAAGATGTTACAGTTTTTAATGTCCCGTTAGTAGTTTAATCTTCCACGTAACTCGTTGATTTTATTCTCCAAGGATTGCACGTTTGCTTGCAGAATGTAGGGAAGTGTTTTTTCCCCCCGATCGACTACGAATTCTCAGTTGAGTGTCTGTGCCGCTCGACGCAGCTCTAATTTGTTTTGATCAGCGTCTGCACATCGGATGCATCCACTCATCACTCTCTCGCCGTCTCTGTTTGTATGCATTGGAGAGAAGAGGAGACAAGAGTTGACAAATCCTTCCCATACAATATTAACGTGAAGCGAGTGGAACTGCTCATAGGGAGAAGTGACAAGTCCCTGGATAATCATCATTGTTTGTCCAGTGCAGTCATTGCAGTGCTCCAACTTAAAGGAGCATCTGTCCGCGTTAATTAACAGTTGAAGTTAAGCCTGTGCCCTGTGTGACAGTGTGTCTCTCCCCCTCCCCATGTCCCACCAGTGAGTCCAGACCCAGTATAGAGCACAGTCTGAGGCTGACGTCAACCTACTCCCACTACCTGACAGAGGACGGCAGGTCTGAGATCACCACCTGGAGACTGCATGAATCAGGCCTTCATTGTCGAATTGCTGCAAAGAAACCACTACTAAAGGAAACCAATAAGAAGAAGAGACTTGCTTGGGCCAAGAAACACGAGCAATGGACATTAGACCGGTGGAAATCTGTCCTTTGGTCTGATGAGTCCAAATTTGAGATTTTTGGTTCCAACCGCCGTGTCTTTGTGAGACAGAAAAATTGGATGTAATAAATGTATCACTAGTCACTTTAAACAATGCCACTTTATATAATGTTTACATACCCTACATTACTCATCTCATATGTATATACTGTACTCTATACCATCTACTGCATCTTGCCTATGCCGTTCGGCCATCGTTCATCCATATATTTATATGTACATATTCTTATTCATTCCTTTACACTTGTGTGTATAAGGTAGTTGTTGTGAAATTGTTTGATTACTTGTTAGTAACTATTACTGCACTGCCGGAACTAGAAGCACAAGCATTACGCTACTCTCGCATTAACATCTGCTAACCATGTGTATGTGACCAATAACATTTTATTTTATTTGAATGGATGATCTCTGCATGTGTAGTTCCCACTGTGAAGCATGGAGGAGAAGGTGTAATGATGTGGGGGTGCTCTGCTGGTGACACTGTGATTTATTTAGAATTCAAGGCACACTTAACCAGCATGGCTACCACAGCATTCTGCAGCAATACGCCATCGTATCTGGTTTGCGCTTAGTGGGACTATATTTGCTTTTTCAACAGGACAATGACCCAATACACCTTCAGGCTGTGTAGGGGCTTTTTGACCAAGAAGAGTGATGGAGTGCTGCATCAGATTACCTGGCCTCCACAGTCACCCGGCCTCAACCCAATTGAGATGGTTTGGGATGAGTTGGACCACAGAATGAAGGAAAAGCAGCCAACAAGTGCTCAGCATATGTGGGAACTCCTTCAAGACTGTTGGAAAAGCTTTCCAGGTGAAACTGGTTGAGAGAATGCCAAGAGTGTGCAAAGCTGTCATCAATGCAAAGGGTGGCTACTTTGAAGAATCTCAAACACTTTTTACTACATGATTCCATTTGTGTTATTTAATTGTGTTGATGTCTTCACTACTCTTCTACAATGTAGAAAATAGTCCAAATAAAGAAAGGCCATTGAATGAGTAGGTGTGTCCAAACTTGACTGGTACTGTACACTACATACAACACAGGATTTGTTGGTAGATTTTTATACTTTAAAGCAGAGTGGGATCTGACGATCCAAAATATTATTTATGATAAGGTGGTTCTTGTAATGTGAACTCTACAGATGCTGCAGTCTGCTTTGCTGCAGTGCAGTGAGCTGTGGAGGTGATTAGTCTCCCAGGCTGCAATTATGTAACCATGACTAGGACCCTGCGTTTTTCTTCACTAAGATCACATCATTAGGGAAACGTCAGGGCTTTAACCATGCCTGTTGTATGTTACTCCCAGAGGGCCCATTGCCCAGGCGAAGGCTGCAGCTGCTGGCCAGACTGGTCCTGGTGGGACAGACCTCGAGCACAACTCCTCTGACCATCTGCTCATACTGGCCCACTTCCGCCTCTGCCCCTGAGACTGGATGTCAAGGGTTAAGGGTCAGAGCCTCAAACAGACCTGGAGGTCAAAGAACTGGAGAGACCAGGGAATTCACCCATACCTCTAACCAGCAACCAATAGCTTCTGTCTCTCATATTTTCATATCACCACAGAGAAAGGCTGTCATTTGAATGACATTTATTGATGATCTTGCAACTTGGCAGTGTGCCTATCTCTAGTGGATAGATATAGGCTACTGCGTCGAGATGTTTACACTTTTCCAAATACTTTTTATCTTATTTTACATTGGTTGAAGATATTATGAAAAGAGACATTTTTATATTTGAATGGTTTTAATAAATGTTGACATGAATTCATTTGAAAATGTGCTGCTGATAAGGAATAGCACTGAGAAATCTACATGTTTTATTCATTATGTCATTATGCACATGAGCACATACTATTTGGTTTGATAATATTGGTATTGAAAATGAAGGCTATTATGTTACAGCTATTGTACCTTATTTAGCACAATAAAATACCTGCAACTAAAGACACCTTGTACATGCATATAGTTCCGCTCTGTAATTATGTCACATTACATTGAATGAGTTCCAGGGATTGTTTGATAACCAAAGGCACACAGGTGGACAGAGAAGCTCCCACGAGCTGATCAGAGAAAAGTGAGAGTTTTCTCACCCGGAGAGGAATGGAAATTAACCCAGGGTACATAACCTTGAGAGACGAACCTGCTTGTGCGTTAGGTGAAAAGCTAATTTATAGGAACAGAACAGTCATCTCTGCCTTTAGATGAAGAATCACTGGAGTCAGCCTCCTGACAGGCAATTTCTCTCAAAACGTTGGGAGTGTTTTCAATATTCTACACACTGCAGAATCCTTACATTTGTTCCTAATATTGCACATCACTCTTTTTCTTTAGACCGAAACTAAGTCAGAGTTTGAGGACATTGAATTTGGAATTTCTTGTCGTGAAAGAAGCAACTCTCCAAAATCTATTGTATTTGGTTGCCTTATATAATGGCCACATTAGTGCTTTCAGCCGCCCTGCTCTAGCACACAAACCGCTGCTTGTAAACGTGTATCACTATGTGGCCTTAATTCTGTTTTGACACTGCTGACATTCTAGTCAAAATATGATCAAGTCTGTGGCCAAATTGAATTAGTGTGTGTTTCCTTGCCAGGGACATGCCAAGGTTTTTAAACAAAAGTAGACACTTCACACCCATGTCCCATTCAAATAAACTCGACTTGCTTTGGTTGATCATCTTTGACTTGTTTTATCTCAAGTCCACATCACTCAAATGTTCTTGTAATGTGCTGTTCTTTGTCTTTCTGTATTTTTCTCCATCTGAATTCCTCACCACCTAACCAATACATGGTGGTGTGAACTGTGAATTAAGGCCATTAGGACTCACGTCTCTGGTTTTAGAGTTCAGTGATGTTCTGCTGATATTGCAAAGCTGCTGCTGCTGCTTTGTGGGATTTCTGGGATGAAAGCATTCACAGGCTGATCGTTTGACGGTTGGTGAGATCCAGCCTCATTGATGATGACTCATCTTCTTGCTTAGACATGGGATGAATCCTAATACTTTGAAGATGAGTCCTTTCCTTAGCTCTTGTCCTTTAACCTCATTGACGATTTCCTATTGTGTAATTTAGATATGTGGGAATGAGGGATAGAAAAAAAGGTCAGAAAGTATTGGGGTTTATCACATTTATTTTCTAACTATACACAATGGTGGGAATGTACCCAACTGTCGTAATTGATTAATATTAAAGATACCTTAATAGAAAATGACTCAAGTAAATGGAAAAGTCACCCAGTAAAATACTATTTGAGTAAAAGTCCAAGTATTTGGTTCCAAATATACAGAAGTATCAAAGTCAATGTTATTGCTAAAATATAGTTAAGTATCAAAAGTAAAAGTATAAATCAGTCCAAAATCCTTAAGCAAACCAGATGGCACCATTTGCATATATATATTTTTTACAGATAGCCAGGGGCACACTCCAACACTTAATTTACAAACGAAGCATGTGTTTAGTGAGTCTGCCAGATCAGAGGCAGTAGGGATGACCAGAGATGTTCTCTTGATAAGTGTGGGAATTAGACAATTTCCCTGTCCTGTTAAGCATTCAAAATGTAAGGAGTACATTTGGGTGTCAGGGAAAATGTATGGAGTAAAAAGTACATTATTTTCTTTAGGAATGTAGTGAAATAAAAGTTAAAGTTGTCCAAAACATAAATAGTCCAAAAAAACTACTTAAGTAGTACTTTAAAGTATTTTTACTTAAGTACTTTACACCACTGAGTATACACTACAGAGAAAAAGAGCGAGAGAGAGGTATAACGTTCCCCAGCATTCCATGAGCTGCTTCAGAGATGAGAAATTAGGGATTCATTTTATAAATCGTCTCTCTGTGTTGTTGCATGTCACACACAGCTGGTGTAAACATATTAATAGAGACCTGGCATCCTGTGCCTGACTATATACAGAGAGATATCAGTGCAGTATGAAACCATAGCCTACTGGGGAATATTCTAGAATTTCAGCATTTATATTTACCCCGATGGGGTCAAATCGGCCCGGTCTAGTCCTTCCTTTTGTGTAAAGTAATAACAACAAAGACAGAATTAAAAAGATAAATCATTTTTTATTATAACATGCTACAGTTGATAAAAAACATTGTCAACTGATCATTGTGACAGTAGGAGTTGGGAGGACATCATCTTCCACCAGTGGTAATAATGCAAAAATAACGCTTTGTCATCATCATACATGTAAAAACAACAGGGACAGATTCTGAAGGCTCATTTCAAGAGAATAGTGAGTTCTGTTAGCCACATCAGGGCTTTTGAAGCCTCGTTCATACCTGGCGCTAAACATGCATCCTTGGTCCTGATCTTGCCCACATTCTAATTGTGCCCACACAATCAGATCATAATGTGTCTTTTGATTGTATACACCGGTCTACAAAAAACAACATACTCAAATGATTGGCATCTTACCATTCAAACAATTAATCCTGATCTAGGATAACTTTTAAAACATGAAATTATTGCTCTAAAAGGATTTGGCTAAAAGCAAATGGACACAATCAGGTCAAAGGGCGCATGCTAGAACCAGGTATAAACGGGGCTTAAGAAATGCTTCCATTAGTTCTGCTGTTGATCTACCATCAATACTTCTTCTCTTCCACTTCAGCCAATGGGACAAAAATCAGCCCTTTCCAGAAAGATATGACAACATTACCAGCCAACTGGTAGCTCTAGCGGCATTAGTATAGAGAGAACACTAACACCCAGAGTTCTAGTCACTTACATTGCCATTTATGAGAAGAGGCCAAGAGAACACCCCTCATGAAATGCACTTTAATACAGGCAAAGTAGTCTCATCTAAAAGCTGAGTTACAGTTGTAAACACAGGTTAAGTAAAGTTCCACATCATGCTTAGAAAACAGCTAAATATTCAGTAGCGCTTAGCCCCAACAACATTGCCTTTTAAGTTATCAACCACTGAATGCAGTAGGTGGTGGTGCATTATAGTGGTGGCAGCTATTTTCAGGTTACTCATATTAGGCAGTTATTCAGATAACTTGATTCTTATATATATATTTTTAAACCACCATTTGGTAAATACAAAATCGCTAAAAAACCCATCTACAGTCATCATGAGGAGTGGTACCGTTTTTCTTCAACCGTATCCCGTTGGATGGTACGTAACGTTTCAAGCCTATTTAGTGTTCAACCTGTTAACTAAGCAAGGCCTTTGAAAATTGATACTGCTACAATGTGGAGTGTCCTTCTTTAAAATCACGCATCGTCCAAAGAATACTACATCATCATCATCATCATCATCAAAACAATGTGTTTTATGATGTGTTTCCACCACATCATAAAAACAACAAACTGCATGATTAAACACTGTACTGAGTAATATATTTGTTCAAGAAACAGCAAAAAATCACCAATGGAACTCATCCATAACATGATTTAGCTCAAAACTAAACAGTTATGAGTAAAAAATCTATTTAAGCCACATCCTTTTCAAGTACTATCTTTCAGTTCTCAGATTTGCAGCAGTGAAAGCAGTCTTTTCTCCCGGTAAGTCTTTATTACGGCAGTTTTTAACAATAAGAGTGTTAAACCTAGCCTATATAGATTAGACAAAGGATTGTATTGTGTAAAAAAGAAGCGCATTGTGCTTCTGTATGACTGTAAAACCAAAGTCAAATATTAAGCTGGCTGTTTTGTGCTTAGAGTAGTCTTTCAGACGGCTGGTACCAATGATGTTGGCCTTAATGGTATACTGTCAGACTAGCAGCACCAATTCACACTAATCAAAAAGGATCATATGAAACATCACTGCACTGATATTGTTCAAAATTCAATATAACAAGACTGGATTTCAATTCTGCTGCAATCTAGAAACCATTTGGATTGAGGAAGACATACGGTAATCTATCATTATCTGTTTGATGTGCATAGCTTCTTTAACCAAATGCTACAAAATCTGATATTGTTCAGTTGGCACCCTCCTGCATATCTGATGATGATGATTTTTGAATACAATAAAAAAACATTCTAAACAATTTTGACAATGCATCCAGGCAGTTAAGAAGGCAAATGAGGAGCTTTGATTTGATTGATATGTCCGTCTTGCGGTGTTCAGTTCTGTGTTTGCATTCTTAACTTCAAGAAAGGCCTCTAGTTAGGAACTACATAACATTATCAAACATATGTTTTTGCATACAACTGTATAGTGAGGCATAAAAGAGTTGACATTTGATTGAACCTAACTTAACGTAACAGGCGTTAGCGTTAACTGGATGTTAGCGTTTTAGAGTGACTCCGCAGAGGCTAGATTCAAACCAACGTCACTGTCAAATTATTTTTGGAATAAAAGGTCATGTTCTGGCTAAGCTCCAAAGCATCATTGTCACCAGCTTTGATTTCTTTACGAGAAAAATTGCTTAAAACATGAATTGATCTATACCAGGGATCCCCAACCCTGTTCCGGGAGAGCTACCGTCCTGTAGGTTTTCACTCCAACCCTAATCTAGCACACCTGATTCTAATAATTAGCTGGTTGATAAGTTGAATCAGGTTAGTTACAACTGGCGTTGGAGTGAAAACCTACAGGAGAGTAGCTTTCCAGGAACAGGGTTGGAGAGCCCTGGTTTATGCTGTATCTGTGAGAGAGGAGGGCGGGCCGACAGAGACAGAGGGGGTAATCTAACCCAGAGCTAACAGGGAGTCAGTCAAGGCTGGGGTTTGCCGCAGTACTCAGCAGGCTCTCTGCTTGACTGCTTTGGTCTTTGGCCCCGCTGGGTTCCCCTCACCTCAGGCCTACAGTACCTCTCTCTCTCTCTCTCTCATTCACTTCTAATCATCACACTGAGCTGCAGCTCAGCCCAGCGGATAACTACTCAACATTCTTTACAGGCTTAGGCAAAACAACAACTATTCAATCTAAAGAATCTTTACATTTTATGAAGGGCTTGAAAAAATAGATATGTCACACTATTTGATCTTTTTTACATGATGTCAGCATCAAATTCACAGCTTTTAAAGCTCGCTTCACATTGTAAATGTGACTGAAGTGTAACTGTTGATCTCCTTTTTACATAAAACAATGTAGAGCACCCACACATACAGTATGTACTTCCCTAAAGGCATGAGAGATCTTGATATGATGTCCGCTATTTAGACACAAGTCCTTTATTCAAAACATAATAGATGTGTATACAGAAGGCATACTGTCCTTCAGGAGTAGAGCAATGTTGAAATACTTATGATGTATGTGTTCGTACTGGATGTCAACCTCCAGTTTAGCACTGAGCATAATGTCATCATATTCACCCTTTTAGAAGAGGCTGGTAAAACCCTATAAATACTTTATGAATATGATATACACAATGTCTGTTAAATAGATATCCCATTTGAGGGTTTGTGAGGCGGACTGGGGGGGGGGGGGGGGAAAGAAGCACCATGGACAGGAGAGGGTGGGATGGGGGTAGGGAGTCGCGGACAGCAGGAGAATGAGTCTCAGATGCGGATCTGGTAGCCGTCATTCAAGGTACTGAGTTCCGCAGGCTTTCGATCCAGAGCTGCAGGTCTGCAAAAAGAGAGAGATCGGACCAATTAGCTTTAGCATCATATATTTTAGAGCAGTCAAAGACAAATAGCCAATCAAACTAAGGCCCTATCACGTTAGCTGATGAACTGTGTTGAACACCTCAGACACACTCAATAACTTCCTATTGAAGTGATGATCCTCTGTCGCACACAGAGCAAAGGTAAGATGGGGAATAATTGACTAAACCATTTGCTCATGTAGAGAGCCAGTTAGTCAGTTCCCCAGTGTCAGTAAAGCCTGGGGCATCCTTTAGTGTCACGGCCTGGGTATAATACTGTTTTATGAAGTGTGGTCACGTAGACTGGCTCCCCATAGGTTCTCATCAGCATAGTGCAGTTGTCCTTGGGCTGAGGAGAGCAGAGGCGCAGCATTTTCTGACAAACACACACGCGCGCGCGCGCGCGCACGCACGCACGCACACACGCGCACACGCACACGCACACGCACCTTACACCGTCAGAAGCATCTGATACCTACTGTTGAGCTCAGAGAGTAAGAGTGAGTGATACCAGAATAGGTATTGGGTTTGTGCTGTGTCGTAGCTGAATCAGAATTAGTTAGGTAACATAGATAAATAAGATGTTTTATTTATTTTATACTTGTCATTAGAATGTCTTCTTTTAGACTATACTGTTGGCAGTTGCATTTTCCTTTCTCCTCTAGGGAAAAAGTCACTTGGGGCCCAGAGAGGGGAGAGGTCAGGCTTGTCTTTTACATGTCTGGTAATATGCAGAATATCAGAAAGGGAGAAGTCAGGTTTGACCATTGTCTTGCATATGTGAATATATCTGTGAAACCATGTGAAGGGCTCCACTATGTCTGTATGCCAGTCATACCCTCCTTTTCCCATTGCGGGGAGGAGTATGGCAGTGTCTGGAACCATTATACCACCCCTCTGATGTTGAACTTATCTTTCATAGTATATGACCTAGAGGTTCACTCCCCTTAGTGAGCTTCTCCAGGAGTGGGGAGAAGAGGGGGTGTATTTGAGATCTAGAATTGACAATTGATATATGCCATTGGATGAGGTAATTTGTTTTGGTAATATGAAGAACCAAGAACGAGAAGTAGAACCTCGTCTAAGAGACCAAACTGAACAATAATTTATAGCTAATGCTATCTGGCTATGGGATACTGCTCTCTCAAGTAAAAGTCTTTCTTTGTGAAGTTCCTAAGATCTGTGGTTCGTCATGTGAGTTGAGAGGGGTGTATCTTGGCTATAAAAGATACTAAGAATTGTTTTGTAAGGACTCTCAGAGAATTCATTTATAGACACTGAATTGATCTGAGAGTCAAAGGGCTATGGTGAAGCTCATATAATTAAAGATGGACTTCAAAATATAACTCTGACTTGTGTGTGGTTTGTAAACTCTCATCATTTAGTAATACAGGAAATTACCACGACAGCTGTAAAACAAACACACACATTTAGTTTGTCAGGGAACTCAGAGGGAAATAGAGGAAGAGTTAGAGAAAGAGAGAGAGGTACGGGGCAGACAGAAAGGGAGTAGTGAGTGAGAGAAAGAGAGAGAGAGAGAGAGTGAAGTATGAAGTAGCAGCAGGACAGTCAGTCAGACAGTCAGACATCACTTTATAATCCTGCGCTGTGGTGGTGCTGTCCTGTCAGCTCAACCCTGCAGAGTTCTAGCACACAACACTGGCACTGCTATCACACACACACACACACACACACACACACACACACACACACACACACACACACACACACACACACACACACACACACACACACACACACACACACACACACACACACACACACACACACACACACACACACACACACACACACAGCACCTTCTCTCTGACAATGACAAAAATACATTTCAAAGAGAGTAAGTATTTCTAAAAAGAGGCTTAGTAACCAAGGATTCATATGTCTCCTCTAATGTTGTCTGTTTTCAATATTCTGTTTGGCTCGAAGACCTGAAGGCACTCCTGCTGTCAGTGTTTCTCATGCTCCATTCCCTCCCTCAGAGTATATTTCCTGCTCAGCAGGGTTGGGGTTAATTCCACAAATTCAATTATACTTCAATTCTCTCTTGCTGTAAATTCCATGTAATTCAATGCAAATTCCAGATCAGTCTTTGAATTCAGAGATAATTAAATTATTCTAAATTCCAATGTTAGGTAAATTCCAATATTTAAATTCCCAATTAAATTTTATCCCCAACAATTCCACAACTTCCAATTAGATTTAAATTCCCTCAGGCTTTCAGGCTGATCATGTCACTGTTTAAACAGCCAAGCTATACTGCAAATATAGAAATATTTTAAAACAAATTCTGCATTCAACATTTGATACTATGTGCATTAATTCCATTAACTAGGAAATGTAAAATACTGAATTCTAATTAAATTAAATTATATTACATTCCACATATGAAATTCCAATTAAATTCCAATTCAAAAAGTCCAAACAGTCTTACTACAATTCAATTACAATTACATAATTTGAATGATTGTTGAAATTCGAAATTGAATTCAACATAAATTCTCCACTTGAGTGAATTCAATAATTTAATTGGAATTTCAAATTAAATTGGAATTGACCATAACCCTGCTGCTCAGTCTCTCCCATCCATCGATCCCCATCTCCCCAGCTCCCTCCGCCAGAAATAGTGAGAATAAGCACTCATCTCAACATCAAACCACTCCATCAATCCAGCGTGTGTCCGTGTGCGTGTATGTGTGAGAGTATCGGATAATACTTCTTCAGTACCCTGGACAGCGCTCCAACTCCCTCCCCTGCTGCTCCGATCAATAGCAATCTGTCTTCCAGGGAGAGGGGGTACACTTAGAGGCCAGGCTTCAACACTCAAAGCACCTAGTCAGTCGATCAGTTAGTAAGACAGGCGTCAACTCTCTCTGAGCCACACCATTCTCATATTAAGGCTTCCCAGCAGCCCTTGTTAAAAGCCCAACTTTCACCACAAGCCTCGGAATTATCATCATTCCTCAACACAAAGAAACACCACTGCTGACCAGTCATCAGAATAAAGCCGTAAGTCCTTAGAAAGAGGACAAATTACTTGAGGGTTGGCTTTCTGTTTTAGGCCTGATCAAAACAATTACAACTGTGATGATCCCCTGTAGGGATCACAGTCCAACATGCCACTGCATGGATTTCAAAGCTGATTACACAACATAGAAGAAAGAGCTCTGTTGAACAATGATAACTCTGGTTTGGGGCAAAGTGAGGAGAGGCAAGTCTATGCTCACTGATGCCAAAGCAGAAAGCAGCAGAGGTGATGGCAGTGACCTTTTCTGGTTAGTCGAGTCAGTGGCCACAGGGGGCCACACTGGCTATGGGACACTCTGGTTGAGGTTACTTGTATGGGCTGACCAGTATTGAGGAGAGTAGGCAGGGGGTGTGGAGGGGAAACACAAGGACAGAGGTCCTAGTAGGCAGAGGACTGTTAGCAGACTATGCCACATGTCTGAACGTGGATGACTGCCCAGATCTGAAGGTACAGAGGGCAGAGGAGGTGGTCTGTGGTGGTTAGGGGACTCACAGGACATGGGGGGTCAGTGAGCCAGAGAGCTCTGTGGTGTCTGAGGCTCCATGTATGGGCCCTAGGCTGGCAGGCAGAGGAGAGGAGAGGCTGCAGACCTAGACTCCAAGCTCTGAGGAAGAGAATGTATTCTGACAGGCCAGAAGCTCAGAGCAGGAAAAGGACAAACACAGCAGTTAACATTCAGCAGCCAGCCCTTCCCAGCCCATTACAGAATAGACAACAGCCAGCCCAGCTGCAGTACTGTCTGCCTCTACAATGTACAGCTAAAAAGGAAAGACAGTGAAGATACGAACAGGAATGACAATGACAATTTTGTCTAAAGCAACGGGTCTGACCCTCTCTGACTTTCCTTGTCTAAACAACATCATTGAATATTTCATTTTTCCGTAAAACAGGTGGTTTCCTTCCAAGCATTAACATATTCCAGTATTATAAACTGGGTGGTTCGAGCCCTGAATGCTGATTGGCTAACAGCCATGGCATATCAGACCATATACCACGGCTATGACAAAACATGCATTTTTACTGCTCTAATTGCAGTACGTTGGTAACCAGTTTATAATAGCAGTAAGGCACCTTGGGGGGGGTTGTGGTATTTGACGGGTTGTGTCATGCCTAGCAACAGACCTTAGCCATGGTATATTTCCCATAAAACCACACCTCCTCAGGCATTTTTGCTTAAATATAACCTTGCATTTAATATCGGGAAACTGGGCGGGTCTAGAAGGTTTCTTGGAGAGCAAATCTATAATTGTTTAGTAGCGATATGACTGTCTCCTACGATGAAGCCAGATGAAAGTGACACAGCCAGAAGAGTGGTAAAGCAGAGCGTTTGCCTTGGGGTCTGTCAGCCTGTCTGAGAGGAAGATCCTAGGGAGGAAATCAATATTTATAATATTCATACACCTTCGTCTCCAGTGTGACACTTCCCACTGGGCACAGACGTCAATTCAACATCTTATCCACGTTGGTTCAACGTAATTTCATTGAAATGAAGTGGAAACAACGTTGATTCCACCAGTATGTGCCCAGTGGGTTATGACTATTTCATCTCTGTCTCTAAAGTCCATCTGCTGCAAAGACTTTGTCTACAAAGTGAAGTTAATGTCAGACTTTATCTCAGCTTCACATTTGAGTGTTAATGAGAACGATAATGCTGTGCTGAAGCCCACTGCTGAGCAGAGCTCTAGATAACTCCCTTAAGTGCATTACCTCTATATTCAGTCTTTTTAATGGCACTGCTAACATGTCTATGGGGACATCTACTGAACCATTCATCCACAACAGAGGAGATTTTCCAAGCTATTCAGGGATACATTAAGCTCTCAAGTCTAGCTATCATTCTGCATTTAACCAATTAGATTTAATACTGTGTTAATAAATCACTGTGGGGATAAAACTCCTGTCCTCGCCAATCAATGTTATTTGGCAGCATTCGTGCCATTAAACAAACGCAACATCTACAAATCTCTGAGGCGGCTTTGCTCGATGAGCAGGCAATGGATGGAGAGAAAAGAGCATTAGCAGGCTTCCACAGATCGGCTATAATAACATGCTGACCACACCGCCCGCGTCTCGCTCGCTAGCTTTGAAAAATAAGTTTAAACATACATGTTATTCAATCATTGCACTCACAATGCTCGCGCATGTCAACGAGCATCTGCGAGGCCAGGCGCTAAAATAGAACCCGCCTCTCCCATCTCCTTATTGGTTTTTAGGAGCATATACCCATGTGGGTGATTGAAAGATGAACAGAGGTCCACACTCCAGTCCAGTTGGTGGTGGTAATACACCTTAAAGTTGGTCCAAGTCCAAAGAAGAAGAACTCTGAAGGAGGAGAGATTACTAGAAACAAACTTGGTTTATCTGTGGATTAATTGTCGGAGTAGAGGACCTTGTGCATTTCAGGTAAAATAACAAACCAATGTTTATATCCCAGGACAAATTAGCTAGCAACAGCAAGCTAGCTAGCTAAATTGCTATAAATGTTTAATGCTTTTCAACCTGTCCCCAAATTAATATAGTTGGTTCAGATTTTTCAACCTGCGTGTCCTGATCACGTCTGGTGTAGATGGACAAAATCAACATGCACGCGAGCGGTGTGGTCAGCATGTTACTCTCCAATCTTTGTACACAAACTCTGACTGCTGATGACATTTTCTGAGGCGCTGGCTGAAAAAAAATGTGTATACCATAGCCAGGGACTCGGATAGACTATGTTGGTTGGCTCTGGGTTTGTGGTGAATAATTGAAGGTGTTGGTGACAGAGGACAATGACGTCTCCCTAGGGGGGACGTGTAGGCCATTACGGGAAAAAACACATGAATTTCACACGTGAACACGTGAAGTGTTCCAAAAACACATGATTTCACATGAAATTTCAGGTGAAATCATGTGAATTTCAACATGTGAAGTCGTGTTTTTTTCAGTAAAAAACACGTACAGTGACACGTACATTGAGGACGTATCAGGGGTTGGACAAGACTCTCTTCCTCAATAATTAATATCTTACAGGAGGTGACAGGCAGAGAGGTGGGTGTCTAAGAACAGGCTCACAATAAATCCCATCAGATTGAAAGGTGGTACTGAACACATACAGTGCTGTGAAAAAGTATTTGCCCCCTTTTGAATTTTCTCTACTTTTGCATATTTGTTATACTGACTTATCACATCTTCAAACAAAAACTAATATTTAATCACATCTTCAAACAAAAACTAATATTTAATCAAGGGAACCTGAGTGAACAAATAAAACAACAATTTAATTTATTTCATAAACAAAGTTATGCAACACCCAATGCCCCTGTGTGAAAAAGTAATTACCCCCTTACAGTCAATGTGTGGTTGTGCCACCTTTGGCTGCAATGACTCCAACCAAACGCTTCCTGCAGTTGTTGTTCAGTTTCTCACGTCGCTGTGGGAGAATTTTGGCCCACTCTTGCATGCAGAACTGCTTTAACTAAGTGACATTTGTGGGTTTTCAAGCATGAACTGCATGTTTCAAGTCCTGCCACAACATCTCAATTGGGATTAGGTCTGGGCTTTAGCTAGGCCATTCCAAAACTTCAAATGTGTTGCTTTTTAGCCATTTTCATGTAGACTTGATTGTGTGTTTTGCATCATGGCCTTGCTGCATGACCCAGCTGCTCTTCAGCTTCAGCTCATAGACGCATGGCCTGACATTCTCCTGTAGAATTCTCTGATACAGAGAATAATTCATGGTTCCTTCTATTAAGGCAAGAGTGGGACAAAATTCCTTCACAGCGATGTGAGAGACTGACTAACAACTACAGGAAGCGTTTGGTTGCAGTCATTGCAGCTAAAGGTGGCACATCCAGTTACTGAGTGTTGGGTTTTACATAACTTTGTTAATTAAATTAAAGTAGTATCACTTTTTTTGTTATTTGTAAACTCAGGTTCCTTTTATCTAATATTAGGTTTTGGTTGAAGATCTGATAACATTCAGTATAAAAAATATGCACAAATCGAGAAAATCAGAAAGGGGGAAAATACTTTTTCACAACACTGTAGATCTCAGCCTGCAGGCCCTCTTTTTAAATGTCACTGTTGTTCACTTAGAAAAGCCTCTTCCCACTCCTTTGGTCTGTCAGGAAAGATAATGTGCATCATTAGTCTCAATTACTATGGTGTAAGAGGCTATTGTCAAGCCACTTCAAGTGGGGATTACGCACATGAAGAAACTCACATTCAGAATTGCATACCCACACACTCCCCTGCGTATATATTTGGAAAGCGAAGCTAAAACTATTAATTTGGCTCTATACTCCAGCATTTTGGATTTGAGATCAAATGTTCATATGAGACGACAGTACAGAATGTACTTTACTGTAAATATAAATAAGAATGGAATATGTTTCTGAACACTTCTATATGAATGTGGATGCTACCATGATTACAGATAATCATGAACGAATCGTGGATAATGATTATGAGTGAGAAACTTACAGATGCACAAAGATCATACCCCTAAAACATGCTACCCTCTCACCGTTACGAATAACAGAAGAGGTTAGCATTTTGGGGGGGTATGATATTTATGGCTATGTAACTTTCTCATTCATCATTAGACACAATTCGTTAATGATTATCCGTAATCATGTTAGCATCCACATTAATGTAGAAGAGTTCAGAAACATATTCTATTCTTATTTACAATCAAATTTATTCCAAAATGACACAATGCATTATTTACCATTAATTTCTATTCGGCACAACATAATCCAAAACACAACCGAAATAAACTGCAAATGCATACAACGAGTTTGTAGAGTCACAAACTTCATGTTTATTTATTTATTTATTTAACCTTTATTTAACCAGGTAGGCAAATTGAGAACACGTTCTCATTTACAATTGCGACCTGGCCAAGATAAAGCAAAGCAGTTCGACACATACAACAACACATAGTTACACATGGAGTAAAACAAACATATAGTCAATAATACAGTGAAAAAAAAAAAAATAAGTCTATATACAATGTGAGCAAGTGAGGTGAGATAAGGGAGGTGAAGGCAAACAAATATATGTATAAATAAATAAAAATATAAAAAGGCCATGGTGGCGAAGTAAATACAACACAGCAAGTAAAATAAAAACTAAAAACACTGGAATGGTTGGTTTGCAGTGGAAGAAAGCGCAAAGTAGAGACAGAAATAATGGGGTGCAAAGGAGCAAAATAAATAAATAAATACAGTAGGTAAAGAGGTAGTTGTTTGGGCTAAATTATAGATGGGCTATGTACAGGTGCAGTAATCTATGAGCTGCTCTGACAGCTGGTGCTTAAAGCTAGTGAGGGAGATAAGTGTTTCCAGTTTCAGAGATTTTTGTAGTTCGTTCCAGTCATTGGCAGCAGAGAACTGGAAGGAGAGGCGGCCAAAGGAAGAATTGGTTTTGGGGGTGACCAGAGAGATCATTGCGTGCTAAGAATATGGGACCAAATACTAAACATTTGACTACTTTAATACACAAGTGAATTTGTCCAAATACTTATGATACCTTCAAATGTGGGGACTAGACACATTAACTTCTTTCATTTCTAAAGGACAAAACAGATAATTAAAATACCCTCAAGCAAAAGGTGACATTCTGTACTGTTGCCTCATATGAAACATTTCATCTCAAATCCAAAATGCTGGAGATTAGAGCCAAATGAAAAGTTTTACCATCACTGTCCAAATAAATACGTAGTGTGGCTACCCGAGTGGCGCAGTGGTCTAAGGCACTGCATCGCAGTAATAGCTGTGCCACTAGAGATTCTGGGTTCGAGTCCAGGCTCTGTCGCAGCTAGCCGCGACCAGGAGACCCATGGGGCGGCGCACAATTGGCCCAGTGTCGTCCGGGTTAGGGGAGGGTTTGGTGGACTGGGCACAGAGCATGCTGACATGGTCGCCAGGTGTACAGTGTTTCATCTGACACATCGGTGCTTCTGGGTTAAGTGGGCAGTGTGGCTTGGTTGGGTTGTGTTTCGGGGGATGCATGGCTCTCGACCTTTGCCTCTCTCGAGTCCATACGTGTAACGTCTGCTTCCAACGCACACACTCAAACATGTAAATCCCCTCAATGCAGCTCACACTCTCAAACACATAGATCCCCTGAACACAGCTCACTCTCCAGATCCCAATCACCTGTATGTCATTATCACACATTAGTTCAGTTCTTTGCACTCCATCACTGTGAGGTTTGTTTTGTGACACTTCTATTCGGAGCGCTGGGTTTCCCGTAATTTAATCCTCCTGTGTATGATAGTTTTTGCCTGCCTCACTAACGACTCCTTTTGCCTATTCCCTGCTTGTACTTTAGCCTATCGAATTTCCTGTTATCTACCTATTGCCTGATCTCCTGATCTCCCAGACTACGCTACTAGCCTTTTCCCTGCCTGTACTGCCTGTACTGTTCCCTTTTTGGACCCCCTGTGTATGACCTTCTGCCTGCCACCTGGACCCAGCTACCTGCCTCCTCCTGTGGTCCCTTGCAATAAACACCTGCTGTGCCCTGTCCTTGAAATCCCCTCTGTCTCCCCTCGTGTTCAATACAGATAAGGAGTTGCAGCGATGAGACAAGACTGTAACTACCAATTGAATACCACAACATTGGGTAGAAAAAGGGGTAAATAATAAAAATTACATAATTTTTTAAAATTGAAATAAATACGTAGTGTATAAATGCACACACACGCGCGTACCCACACGCACACAGACACACACATACCAGATGTCAAAGAGGGTTCACCCTCAATGTCAAATTACAACACACACAAACATACTGTAACCCATGCATGACAAAAATCCAACAATAGGCTTTGGATTGCTGAGCTGAACTATGACTTTAAAAAAACATATCTAGTCAGTCTGAGCCGGGCTGTACAAGGGTGATTACTAGAAGGCATCTCTCATGTATGTAGATCCTCCTCTCTATGTCTGTGTTCCCTGAATAATGTTGTAGCTGCTGCACCCTGAGCCAGCCCCAGATCCTATTACAGCCTCAGCCTGCCCTCTGCCTGCTGAGAGGACACCAAACCAGGCCAGGAGGATGGGTAAGAAGGCTCTCATCTTACCAGATCGCAACAGGGCACTGTGTGTGTGTGTGTGTGTGTGTGTGTGTGTGTGTGTGTGTGTGTGTGTGTGTGTGTGTGTGTGTGTGTGTGTGTGTGTGTGTGTGTGTGTGTGTGTGTGTGTGTGTGTGTGTGTGTGTGTGTGTGTGTGTGTGTGTGTGTGTGTTGTGTGTGTGTGTGTGTGTGTGTGTGTGTGCGTTAGAGATGCGTGGGTTGACTCATAACCCGCAGGCCCTGCGGCTATATCCAAGGGGCGGGCGGGTTTAGGATCATGAAACATTGTGTGGATGAAGGGTGGGTTGAATAAAGAGAAAACAATACATACAAAATTCCGTAAGTGTATCATTCTTGTGCAATTTATATCTATAGGCAACAATGAGATTTTTCTTTCATTAGTGTGTAAGCAGCTTTAGGGCCTAACTTTACGCGAGCCAAATAGCCTCATTGCCAAATAGCCTACTCGCCAAATGCTTTTGGGAATGGGAAGAAAAAGTTCACGTCGATCCACTGAGGCAAAAAGGGCAATGTTGGAGTTTAATTCAATAAGAGAAAAGCTGCGAAATGGAGAGTTGAAAATAAAGAGAAGGGATGGCTAGAAAAGTAATGTTTGGGAAAGATTTGGTGAAGTGGTGGAGGATGATAGCAGTGCCTATGTTATGCATGATGATTGTGAGGCGCTTTACAAATTTGACAGTCACAAGACAGGGACTTAAAATAAATAATATAAAATTGTATTGGTCGCGTACACATATTGTGCAGCTGTTATCGCGGATGTAGTGAAATGCCTATGTTCCTAGCTCCAACAGTGCAGTAATAACAATACAAAACAATACACGCAAATCGCCCAAAATTAAAAGAAAGGAATTAAGAAATAGAAAGTGTTTAGCTTGTCTGGGAGCAAGGCGTCTGTGTCCGCAACGTGGCTGGTTTTCCCTTTATAATCTGTGACTGTTTGGAGTCCCTGCCACATACTTCTCTTGTCTGAGCCGTTGAATTGCGATTCCACGTTGTCTCTGTACTGTCGTTTTGCTTTTTTGATTGCCTTATGGAGGGCATAGCTGGTCTGTCTGTATACGTCCATGTTCCCAGTCACCTTGCTGTGGTTCGCTCTTTCAGTTTTGCACGAATGCTACCATCTCTCCACAGTTTGGATAAGTTCTAATAGTCACAGTGGGAACCACATCCTCAATGCACTTGCTGATGAGCTCAGTCACCGAGTCAGTGTATACGTCAATACTATTCTCAGAGGCAATCCAGAACATATCCCAGTCTGTGTGATCGGCCAATGGCAAATAGGTCTATGGCACGTCAATGGAACTGTAGTCTACTGTTTGTATTTGTATTTATTAAGGATCCCCATTAGCTGCTGCCAGTTACTCTTCTTGGGGTCCATCAACATTAAGGCAGTAATATACAATTCAAAATATTACATGACATTACATTTCATAACACTTTTCACAACACATTAAGTACAGTTGAAATCGGAAGTTTACATAAACTTAGGTTGGAGTCATTAAAACTCATTTTTCAACCACTCCACAAATTTCTTGTTAACAAACTGTCGTTTTGGCAAGTCGGTTAGGACATCTACTTTGTGCATGACACAAGTAATTTTTCCAACAATTGTTTACAGACAGATTATTTCACTTATAATTCACTGTATCACAATTCCAGTGGGTCAGAAGTTTACATACACTAAGTTGACTGTGCCTTTAAACAGCTTGGAAAATTCCAAAAAATTATGTAATGGTTTTAGAAGCTTCTGATAGGCTAATTGACATCATTTGGGTCAATTGGAGGTGTACCTGTGGATGTATTTCAAGGCCTACCTTCAAACTCAGTGCCTCTTTGCTTGACATCATGGGAAAATCAAAAGAAATCAGCCAAGACCTCCACAAGTCTGGTTCATCCTTGGGAGCAATTTCCAAATGCCTGAAGGTACCACGTTCATCTGTACAAACAATAGTACACAAGTATAAACGCCATGGGACCACGCAGCCGTCATACCGCTCAGGAAGGAGGCGCGTTCTGTCTCCTAGAAATGAACGTACTTTGGTGCGAAAAGTGCAAATCAATCCCAGAACAACAGAAAAGGACCTTGTGAAGATGCTGGAGGAAACAGGTACAAAAGTATCTGTATCCACAGTAAAACGAGTCCTATATCGACATAACCTGAAAGCCCGCTCAGCAAGGAAGAAGCCACTGCTCCAAAACCGCCATAAAAAAGCCAGACTGCGGTTTGCAACTGCACATGGGGACAAAGATTGTACTTTTTTGAGAAATATCCTCTGGTCTGATGAAACAAAAATAGAACTGTTTGACAATAATGACCATCGTTATGTTTGGAGGAAAAAGGGGGAGGCTTGCAAGCCGAAAACGTGAAGCACGGGGGTGGCAGCATCATGTTGTGGGGGTGCTTTGCTGCAGGAGGGACTGGAGCACTTCACAAAATAGATGGCATCATGAGGGAGGAAAATTATGTGGATATATTGAAGCAACATCTCAAGACATCAGTCAGGAAGTTAAAGCTTGGTCTCAAATGGGTCTTCCAAATGGACAATGACCCCAAGCATACTTCCAAAGTTGTGGCAAAATGGCTTAAGGACAACAAAGTCAAGGTATTGGAGTAGCCATCACAAAGTCATGACCTCAATCCCATAGAAAATGTGTGGGCAGAACTGAAAAAGCGTGTGCGAGCAAGGAGGCCTACAAACCTGACTCAGTTACACCAGCTCTGTCAGGAGGAATGGGCCAAAATTCACCCAACTTATTGTGGGAAGCTTGTGGAAGGATACCTGAAACGTTTGACCCAAGTTAAACAATTTAAAGGCAATGCCACCAAATACTAATGGAGTGTATATAAACTTCTGACCCACTGGGAATGTGATGAAATAAATAAAAGCTGAAATAAATCATTCTCTCCGCTATTATTCTGACATTTCGCATTCTTAAAATAAAGTGGTGATCCTAACTGACTTAAGGCAGGGAATTCTTACTAGGATTAAATGTCAAGAATTGTGAAAAATTGAATTTAAATGTAGTTGGCTAAGATGTATGTAAACTTCCAACTGTATGTGCCCTCAGGCCACTACTCTTCTACCACATACAGTATCTACAATACAAAATCTACAATACAAAATCTATGTGTATGTGTGTATAGAGTGTGTGTGTTAGCATGTGTATGGGTGTGTGTCTCTTCACAGTCCCCGCTGTTCCATAAGGAGCATTTGTATCTGTTTTCTAAATCTGATTCTACTGCTTGCATCAGTTACCTGATGTGGAATATAGTTCCATGTAGCCATGGCTCTATGTAGTACTGTGCGCTTCCCATAGTCTGTTCTGGACTTGGGGATTGTGAAGAGACCTCTGGTGGCATGTCTTGTGGAGTATGCATGGGTGTCCGAGCTGTGTGCTAGTAGTTGAAATTGATTGCTCGGTGCATTAAACAGTCAATACTTTTACAAAATCAAGTAGTGATGAAGTCAGTCTCTCCTCTACTTTGATCCATGAGAGATTGACATGCATATTATTAATGTTAGCTCTCCGTGTACATGTTCTGAGCCAATTGTAATTTTCCTAAGTCCCTCTTTGTGGCACCTGACCACACGGCCAGACAGTAGTCCAGGTGCGACAAAACTTGGGCCTGTAGGACCTGCCTTGTTGATAGTGTTGTTAAGAAGGCAGAGCAGCACTTTATTATGGACAGACTTCTCCTGATCTTAGCTACTGTTGCATCAACATGTTTTGAACATAGCCGTTTACAATCCAGGGTTACTCCAAGCAGTTTAGTCACCTCAACTTGCTCAATTTCCATTTGCTCAATTCATTGCAAGATTTAGATGAGGTTTAGGGTTTAGTGAATGATTTGTCCCAAAAACAATGCTTTTACTTTTTGAAATATTTAGTACTAACTTATTTCTTGCCACCCATTCTGAAACTGACTATAGCTTCTTGTTTGTGTTGCAGTGATTTCACTCGCTGTAGTAGCTGACGTGTATAGTGTTGAGTCATCTGCATACATATACACACTGGCTTTACTCAAAGCCAGTGGCAGGCCATTAGTAAAGATTGAAAAAATGAAGGGGCCTAGACAGCTTCCCTGGGGAATGCCTGATTCTACCTGGATTATGTTGGAGAGGCTTCCATTAAAGAACACCCTCTGTGTTCTGTTAGACAGGTAACTTATCCATAATATAGCAGGGGGTGTAAAGCCATAACATACAGTGGGGCAAAAAAGTATTTAGTCTGCCACCAATTGTGCAAGTTCTCCCACTTAAAAAGATGAGAGAGGCCTGTAATTTTCATCATAGGTACACTTCAACTATGACAGACAAAATGAGAAAAAAAATCCAGAAAATCACATTGTAGGATTTTTAATGAATTTATTTGCAAATTATGGTGGAAAATAAGTATTTGGTCAATAACAAAAGTTTATCTCAATACTTTGTTATATACCCTTTGTTGGCAATGACAGAGGTCAAACGTTTTCTGTAAGTCTTCACAAGGTTTTCACACACTGTTGCTGGTATTTTGGCCCATTCCTCCATGCAGATCTCCTCTAGAGCAGTGATGTTTTGGTGCTGTTACTGGGCAACACGGACTTTCAACTCCCTCCAAAGATTTTCTATGGGGTTGAGATCTGGAGACTGGCTAGGCCACTCCAGGACCATGAAATGCTTCTTACGAAGCCACTCCTTCGTTGCCCGGGCGGTGTGTTTGAGATCATTGTCATGCTGAAAGACCCAGCCACGTTTCATCTTCAATGCCCTTGCTGATGGAAGGAGGTTTTCACTCAAAATCTCATGATACATGGCCCCATTCATTCTTTCCTTTACACGGATCAGTCGTCCTGGTCCCTTTGCAGAAAAACAGCCCCAAAGCATGTTGTTTCCACCCCCATGCTTCACAGTAGGTATGGTGTTCTTTGGATGCAACTCAGCATTCTTTGTCCTCCAAACACGACGAGTTGAGTTTTTAACAAAAAGTTATATTTTGGTTTCATCTGACCATATGACATTCTCCCAATCTTCTTCTGGATCATCCAAATGCTCTCTAGCAAACTTCAGACGGGCCTGGACATGTACTGGCTTAAGCAGGGGGACACGTCTCGCACTGCAGGATTTGAGTCCCCGGCGGCGTAGTGTGTTACTGATGGTAGGCTTTGTTACTTTGGTCCCAGCTCTCTGCAGGTCATTCACTAGGTCCCCCCGTGTGGTTCTGGGATTTTTGCTCACCGGTCTTGTGATCATTTTGACCCCACGGGGTGAGATCTTGCGTGGAGCCCCAGACCGAGGGAGATTATCAATGGTCTTGTATGTCTTCCATTTCCTAATAATTGCTCCCACAGTTGATTTCTTCAAACCAAGCTGATTACCTATTGCAGATTCAGTCTTCCCAGCCTGGTGCAGGTCTACAATTTTGTTTCTGGTGTCCTTTGACAGCTCTTTGATCTTGGCCATAGTGGAGTTTGGAGTGTGACTGTTTGAGGTTGTGGACAGGTGTCTTTTATACTGATAACAAGTTCAAACAGGTGCCATTAATACAGGTAACGAGTGGAGGACAGAGGAGCCTCTTAAAGAAGAAGTTACAGGTCTGTGAGAGCCAGAACTCTTGCTTGTTTGTAGGTGACCAAATACTTATTTTCCACCATAATTTGCAAATAAATAAATTAATAATCCTACAATGTGATTTTCTGGATTTTTTCTTCTCATTTTGTCTGTCATAGTTGAAGTGTACCTATGATGAAAATTACAGGCCTCTCTCATCTTTTTAAGTGGGAGAACTTGCACAATTGGTGGCTGACTAAAAACTTTTTTGCCCCACTGTATATGTTTTTCCAGCAGCAGACTATGATTGATAATATCAAAATCCCCACTGAAGTCAAACAAAATTCGACAATCTTTTAATAATCAATTTCTCTCGGCCAATCATCAGTAATTTGAAGTGCCATGCATGTTGAATGCCCTTCCCCATAAGCGTGCTGAAAGTATTTGATTTTAGAAAAAGTATTGACTGTTTGCACCGAACAATCAATTTCAATAATGATTGGTCGGCTAGTTGAGCCAGTAAAGCGGGCTTTACTATTCTTGGGTAGTGGAATGACTTTTGCTTCGCTCCATGCCTGAGGGGACACACATTCTTGTTGGCTTAGATTGAAGATATGGCAAATAGGAGAGGCAATATCATCCGCTATTATCCTCAATAAATGTCCATCCAAGCTGTCAGACCCAGGAGTCTCGTCATTGTTTATAGACAACAATAATTTTTTCACCTCACTTTTCAAAATTACAATGCCTGTTGTTCATAATTTGGTCAGTTATACTTTTGTGTATAGTCGGCATTTGTTGCTGGCATGTCATGCCTAAATTTGCTAATCTTGTCAATTAAAAAATCATTGAAGTTGTTGGCAATATCAGTGGGTTGGTGATAAATGACCCATCTGATTCAATGAACGAGTTTGCCTTTTTGCCCAAAATTGAATTGAAGGTGCTTCAAAGCTTATTACTATCAGTCTTTATATCATTTAACTTTGTTTCATAGTATAGAGGGGTTAAATGGAAACTGAAATCTGAACACTGACTGTAGGTCTATAACCTCTCACATGGTCTAAATATTAACTCCTGCAGAATTAAGCAATTCTTGCAGTAGAATTATACACCAAATGTACATTTTGACTCGGGAACAGGAGTGGAGAGAATGCTAATGCACATTTAGGAACAGTGGCCACGTCCCATACAGGCTGTTTGAGTATGAAAAAGTTTAATAGCATGTGACATTTCAATGCCCAGATGCCATACTAATTGCGGCTTTGACAACAGCTGCTCAATTTAATATGGGGATGTGCTACTGAAATCAATGAATAGTAGGAAACAACGCAATCGTGCATGACACATTATCAGTATGCAAAAATATAATGTTTTATAGTATGTGAATTTTCGAAACTCTAATATGGTTTAAATGCCAGGATGTTATACTTAGAATTCCATGCACACTTTTCCACAATGCATTGGAAGAGGTGGCTGCGAGTGATAGGCCCTAGTTCTCTTCAAGTAGCCAAACAACAAAACTAGGCTACTTAATTGTGAAGATGCCGAATAGCGAAGCGTCTGCGGTGGTGTTCAAATGTAGGCTAAGTAGTTTTTGTTCTCCTTAAAATGATCACGAGTATTGCATCGTAGGTTACATCTTAGAAAACAGATTTTTTATTATTTTTTACCCAAAGTGTATTTCTGCTTTCTCATTGAAAAGTGTTTCTTGTTCTCTTGGCCTTCGTCATAGCTTTTAAACTAAATATTAAACCATATTTTTACATCTGAATGTGTCTGCACTGGGGACTCGGGATGTAGCTCGTTATTGATGTCATGTTAATCAGGCCTTTTGATTTGAACATATGGATTGTTTTAGTTTTGTTGGCTAGGCTACATATTTCATTATTTCATTTAATGATCAAGCCTTAGCAGTTATTCTGATCTCGTTCCCAATGATCAGTGCTTTAGTTTATTATGTTGCTGTCAAGCGGTTCTGAATTTGTGATGCCCGACTGTCCACGTTTTCATGTGCAATAGCCTTTTGATTTGAACATTTGAAAAGTTTTGGTGTGTTTACTAGGCTATTTGATGTAATGTAT
This sequence comes from Salvelinus alpinus, assembly GCF_045679555.1. NCBI lineage: Eukaryota > Metazoa > Chordata > Actinopteri > Salmoniformes > Salmonidae > Salvelinus > Salvelinus alpinus. The sequence goes on from NC_092093.1 coordinate 30,692,840, forward strand.
ATATGTTACAGCACTTTGGTTTCACTAATAAATATGTTGAAATGGAACCAAATGATCTGTTTCTGTCTTCAGTCCTTTTTAAATAGGATAGATGGGCTATAGGCTGCGGTATAGGTCAAATGTGATAGTTTGCCTATAACCAGCCTGAGTAGGCCTATAACAGTTTGGCCGGTATAGTCCGTCATTGTAAATAAGAATTTGTTCTTAACTAACTTGCCTAGTTAATAAAGGATACATTTAAAAAAAATCTGCATCATAAAAGCTGATAGTATTTCAACCACATAAAATATGCATCCAAGCTGAACTTAAATCTTATCAGAAACGTATTGGGTCATTTTCACAGCATTCTATTTCCTTACAACTGGTCAAACTGATATAATTAGGAAACTTTGCACAGAAAACATTTCCCATATTTATTTTTTTTGCATTTTCTCCCCGGTCCCTAATGTCTTTGCTACGCGAAAGATGCAGAGATGAAAGAAAGAACTTTACCGACATTATTCTGCTGAGCAAGGGTTTATTTAGTCTTCTAGGGCAACATATACTGACAGAAGAGAAGCTACATGTATCTAATTATAGACAAGTTAACTAACAAACAGCCTACCAAAATGTCGGAAATTATAAGCAGGAACATATATAAATTAGGCAAAAAATCCTGCACACCCTGTAAAAAAAATCATTCCGCTCTCTCTGACTGTTGCCTACAGCACATGTTCAATATTTGCGTGTTAGGGTCGGGTGCACATATAGTCGTTATTTGTGTGATGGGTTATTAGCAATTGCGGGAGGGTGTGGGTGAACAAACAGCTGAACCACGCACTTATGTGTGTTTATTTGTATCAACAACTTCAAGATCTAGTTTGGTTTTAAATAAAGTATCAGTGAGAGTGGATGAGTCTCTCTTCCAGCCTCTATCTCATCAGAAGCACTAGCTTGACAACACTTCCAGTCCTGTTCCTCTGTCTGTGTCTCTGTGTGACACACTCAGTCAAAAGCAAACTTAAATATAGCCAAGAGGAATTATGAGAGTCCATGCATAAATCCCAGGATGCCTTCTGCACAGGCTTGAGGTAGAAGTTGTCCTTCACCAAAGATCTACGATCAGATTACACTAGCCCCCTTCCTAACCTTAACCAATCGAGGATGAGACAAGATCTGATATGGGGGGGGGATGGGCAACATCTTCTACACTCCACAGTGCAAGTATCCCAGCAGCCTCTCTGTCAGGGCAGGATCCTCCATCCTGAATCCTCCGACAGTTCTGGTGATTGATAATAGGAGAGGACACTTCCCTTCTATAAGACACACTCCTCTGGGCTGACTGAGGTTTTCAGATGTTGTCAGCAGAACTTCTTCCTTCCTCCCTCCCTCTGCTCGGCAGGCTGTCATAATACTGCTGTGCTGTCAGAATGGACCGTCAGCCCAGCCAAGCCGCTGAGTTAGGTCCTCCATCACGACACATACTGTGGTGTACACTCACGCGTAGGCTACATACCACTGGAATGCACATTGCACACATTCACTCCCTCGCCCCCACACACATACTGAAGCTAGTGTGCTTCCACGTTAACTCCAACTTAACCATGAGCTGTTCACCCCAGATCAGCCAATGTCCGTATCTACTCTAGTGCTGCTGCTCAGCCCCCTGTTTCCTCTAACTGGCTGCTGCAGCTGATAAGAATATGACAGACTGAACTCTTCCTGAACTGGGATCTTTAGCCAGGAAGCAAGGCAGGAAAAGGGGGTTTAAGGATAAGAGAAGAGCAATCGTCTACAGTAAACATCTAACTTTCGTAACTCCTTAACCCCTTACAATCGTGGGAATTGGCCTATATGGATAGGGGTAGATTGAAATGTTTCTTACAGACTAAATATTAAATTCATATGCATAACAATGGTAGCAATTGAACGTGAACAGTTTGAAGATAATGTGAAAATTATTAGACCAAAGGTGAGTGCACATCAGTTCACCTGACACAACACTGAATCCAAACATTACACAGTTGATTTGATGTGCATTTTAAATTTACTGTACTTTTTGCCGCATTTGTTGATAATACTCTAGATACATCCAGTAACATGATTAGACTATTCCTGGAAAATGTGCAGTAAGTATTCTTACTCCTGACAAAATCTGCCATTTTCAACCCGTATATGGGTACGAGTGTAAAGGGCTACAGTCAGCAACTTCAGTAAGTGTGTCAGGGTTCCATGCCCAGCTAGCAAATAACGTTTTGAGAACCATATTTTTCTTATAGCTTGGTGAAAGCCTAGTTGTCCAATGATTATTTGCATACAAACTTCCTACAAAGTTCTGGGAATGGTGCAAGATAGTTGCTTGGCTTTGGAACATTCAGCACATTTAAGGAACTTGACAAAATAACAATTTTCTTGGTATTTCATTACTTTAACAGAACGTTTCATAAAATGTGAAACATGGTTAAATTGAATTACATTTTTGGTAATGTTCTAGGGACGTTCTCCAACTGGTTTGACATTGGGAATGTTCTCAAATAATTCAGAGAAGGTAAAGAAACAATGTTCTTCTGTGGGAATTTCAGTTCTTCAGCATAATGTTTTCTACAGGTTTCCTCATGATTCTAATTAATTCATTAAAGTAATGATCTCAGAACGTTGAGAGAATATTAAGAAACAACATTATTCTGCGGGAATTTCAGTGCTTCAGCATAATGTTTTCTGCAGGTTTCAGCATGGTTCTACTTAAACTCATGCTCTCAGAACATTAACAAAACTTTCCATAAAAACCACAAGAAAACATTAGTAACGTTCAAAGAATGTTCAAAGAATGTTTAAAAAAATATATACTTTCTATTCTCAGCATAAACAAAACTCTCTCTATCCTCTATCTTGTTAATTAAGTGTGTTCAGGAATGTTGGCTGCTCCCACTAATTGGCCACACCTGATCTTAATGAGTGCTTGCTTCCTTTGAAATGGGGTCTGTTGAATAGACTCAAATTAACAGCTTTGTATGTGTAAAAAAAATGGCATGCTAGCTCCATCCTGGTGGCGCAGTGGACTAATTCCATGGAGAGAGAACAGTAGATCACAGGTTGGAATCTCACTGACGCCGTGCCACAATAAAGAAGAAATGTGTTTGCATTATTATTATAATGCCTAAGCAAATTAATTTTCATTAGTCCTATATGCGCTTGGAGTTCAAAACAGTTAACCCAAATTAAGCTGGCAGTTATTAAAAGTCTCAATTGAAACATTCAGTGAATGTTTTAAGGAAGTTATTCAAAAACCTCAAAATAAACTATTATTTCCGTTCTCACAACGTTAATAAAAACCTCCCAGGAAAATGTTCAGGGAACCATAGTACAAAGTTTTCAGAACCTCCCTGCAACCTTAAAATTAACATTCCCAGAAAAGGCTACATTTCACTTCCATTCTCAGACCATTCTCAAAAGCATTCTGATTTACTGGTCAGGAAACGTATTGCTTCATTCCAAGAACCAATGGAAAACCAAAAACATACGTTCCCACAACTTCCAAGGAACCAAATGTGCTAGCTGGGTGCCCTCATTGATATAAAAAGAGGATGAAAAACATGGCATAGACACACAGCCAATTCATCTCTCTCTAACATCATAGCGTCTAGCCAAGAAATCAAGATGGGATATTGAGAGGTTTTATAGTTGTGATGATCAACAGTTGATATGAATTATTAATCTCACTCATGCATATCCAATCTGATTTGCTTTAGATTCATTTACTTTTAATTAAAACCTGCCCAACTTTCAATTAAATCTCTAAGAAAAGATTTAAATTAACTCTAATCTCAGGATTCTTGACCATAAAACATTAAACTAATGATATCCAGGAAACTTTCTTCAAAAGTAACCTGATGTGACCTCTTCCTAGTTGTTAGGGAGTGTTGAGATGTTAATGTAAAACAATCTAAGAAAGGCCATTCCCCCTTCCACCTTTTGTCTCCGATTGATCCCAAGGATACTTACGACTTGTCTCTCCGGTGGATGTGGCGTCTTTGGGGGCTGCTCTGTCGGCGGTGGGGGGAGAGAGACTTGCCTCTGGTCCGTTCTTTGATGGGAGACTGGGCACTCGATGACTTCAGGATCTGAGATAAAACAACAGAATAAGACTTAGGAATCTAATGTATAAGATCCGGTTTGAGCTGCAGTTTCTTTACTGCACTAATAAGTGTTGTTGGTTTTGTTTAAAGCTGCAAGCTACAGGAGGAGTTGCTTTAAAAAACATCAATTAGCAGACATGTTCACCATTCAGTGCCATGGGGCTGGGGAAATGAAAAGTTCCACTTCAATAAAGAGAGCAGTTGAAGAAGTTAACTTTTAATGACACAGTGGGATCTCAGGGACATAGTGAGTAAAGGCGCCATCTATGAATCAATGTAGGGAGAAGAGGAGAGAGGATGACGACACTGTGGGGAGTGGAGAGACTTTGGAGAGGAGAGCCGAGAGTGTCTCTCTTCATTAGTAAAAACACTAACAGACAGTAATGAAGACAGCCTCCCAGGCAGTGCCCTCATTAACGTGATGATACCCCATTAACCCAATCAGCCCACTAGTCAACTCTCTCTGCAAACTCAATTACCCACGGGGCTCACACCGGCACATATAGGCCGTTTTTAGGCACACACACAGGCAAAAACACACAGGCACACATGCACACATGCATGCAAGCACACACACACACACTACAGGCACTGAAAGAGAGACTAACATATTACTAACATCCACTGTTTGGTTAGCAGAATTCGAGTTTCAGGGTCACCCTGTCCTGTTAGAAACCTAATGAGAGCTCACTGCTGACGGACAGTCCGGAGGAGACTGGAGAAGAATTATGAAAAGGATTTCCTGGAATGAACAAACAGGAAGCAGCTCATATTCCATGCTCTAGAAACCACATGCAGCTGAGAGCATAGGCAGGATGTTAGTCATACGATTGGTGATAGACATAAGGATGTGTGTTGTAGTGGGGGAGGGTTAAAGGACAGACAGTGCTCTGCTATATTGTATAAAATGCAAGCTTTCTGTCTGTGTTGTGCATAGAAGACACACTAGATGAATTTCCCGAATAGCCTTTGAGGATTATCACTGTAAAATTATTCCTAGATTGATTCCTTCAAATGAGAAAAGTGTTTTTACACTAATGTCCCTATTACTAGTTCTAAAAAGGAAAAGGGTCGTAGGTGAGTTCTTCAGCATCCAGAAATATCTATATATACACTGACACATTTTCGGTATGTACGTGAACTATGCACAGCTGACGAGAGGTCAAATACAGAGGTTAAGGCTGTTTCTCCAGCGCTGGGCAGCTGGGAACACATGACCTACATTTACTGTTGCTGTGATAGTCAGACGCACCATCTTACTACCATCCCCCACCAACCACCACGCTACAGCTGAGTCAGATAAATCTGGGAGATGTGGTCCAACCAGCCAGCTTCTCTGTCTTCTCTCTCTCTCTCTCTCTCTCTCTCTCTCTCTCTCTCTCTCTCTCTCTCTCTCTCTCTCTCTCTCTCTCTCTCTCTCTCTCTCTCTCTCTCTCTCTCTCTCTCTCTCTCTCTCTCTCTCTCTCTCTTCCACTGAGGGGAACTCTGGCCTTAATTATCCCTGACGGTTCATATTACACCCATCGCCCCTCCGTGGTAGCCGCCCTGGTTTCAGACGGGGAACAAAGGGGGAATTCCATGACATGATGCCGTTCCAGACGGAGGCCAAGCCAAAGCAACACAAACGAGTTGAACGCTCCTTCAGGGATGACCTCGGATCAGTCGACTAGAGAGCGTATCTATTGTGTTGAACATTTTCAACCTAACAGAGTTCAAGGGTACAGTATACTGTACCCTAAAATTCAGAGTATTTTTCAAAGGTGAAATATAGTATTTGGGCATCCACAGGGTTACATACAGTGTTGTAGATACTAAACGGGGGAAATGTATGAAAGGAGGGCAGTGAGGCGTCAAGTAATCAAGTTTGACACATATGACCTCTCATGTCTGCCTAGAGGAGAAAAATGTGAGAAAGTAGGACAACAACATGTCACCTTCATCCTCATGTCTCGGCCATGTTTCTCCAGCTCCTTCCTCATGTCCTCTCTCCCTAGGCGGGCGGCGTTGAGCACCAGGTACTTCCACTCGATGGGCTGGAAGACGTGCGGGTCGTGGGGCACGTACAGGCCGATCTTCACCTTCTTCAGCGTGTGCTGGTAGCGGCGGTACGAGTCCTCGAACTCCATCACCAGCTCGCTGAGCGTGCGGAAGGTCAGGGCCTTGTCCATGAGGTCTTGGCGGCGGCTCATGCCCAGCGTACCATAGCGTCCGTTGCAGTAGACGCCCAGCACCACGTGGTGGAAGTGGTTCCCTGAGAACTGGGTCTTGAAGCTGATGGGGAACCGCTCCACCGACGTCAGCCCGTTGGTCAGGTATCTGGGGTGACCATGGTCAAGGACGTTAACTGGCATCATTAGCAACAACAACAGTTTCGGGGAATTTAATCCTGTCTACTAAATGGTTGTAATTATATACACAGGAAGAGAAAGCGAGCGAGTGAGAGAGAAAAAAGAAAGAAAGAAATTTATAAGAAGGTCAAAGCAAAAGCATCATGGTTGAAGGGGCTAGCATCAGTAGCATAACCAACAACTACTTTCCAGAGATTTAATACTCCCTAATAGTCTCCTGAATGGTGATCACTTGATGTTTACGAGAGAGGGAAAGAGAGAGAGAGAGAGAGAGAAGGACGTATCCAAGCCAGTGTTAAGCCCACTCACAAATTCATTATATTATTTTCCATTAACTCATTAGCTAACTGGCATTGGCTGTTTGATTAATGGAGTAGCAGATTTAGTAAGAATGGCTTGTCTTTGAACCCAAACACAGCCACACTCACGATATCTCTAAATCAAATCAGCTAATGGAGGGAGTGAATGAGAGGGCTTGGAGCTGAGAGGTGTAACAGTCATTGCTTCAGTTTCATTACAGCAGACAGACTGTAGTACATCTCTGCACATCATAGGATGGGATACTATCACAAAACAGATACATTTCTTTCAAATGAAATTTGAGGATACATTATATGCATATTTCATTCGAAAGTAGCCAGACACTCAAAGACTGTTTTTCCTAAAAGTCCCAGGAATAAATAGCTGTGGTGTCCCAACGTGGCATCTAGTGTCTCACACAATGCACATCAGGCTAGCCTCTCCCTGGGGCCTATACTCTGTATGTGGCTCCCCAGAACTCTTATGTAACTGGCCTGTGGATCCACTGCAGCGTAGCTGCGCGGCACACGATGCGGCAGATTTGACAAATCTGGCCTGCCCAGGAGAGAGGAGGGCGGAGGGGGATACGGCAAGCTTGGAGATGGGTTATCTGGGACTGTCCAGGTCCCGAGGCAGTAGAGGCACTATAGTGACACACACAAGAATATGAAACTCCACGGTGTGTGTCAGTGACCTAATGACCAGTAAAAAGCAACTGACTGGCCTGAGAAAGGGTCAATCAGATCAGAGTTTGACCCACTACCAACCATTAGCCTCAGCAGTACTCTGTGATAATGACCTCATCATCATCCAGACATATATTATGCATCTATGATCAATGATCCACTCATCCGTATCATCATCAGTAATGTTGTCGTCTCATGTTTTCAATAAGCAGGCTGTTTTCATGGGCCCTCACTCTGCAGTGTTGTGCAGTAACAATAACACAAGCTGGCTGCTACTGTGGTTGAGATAATACATTGGATCTGAGAGAGGGAGCACATTTCAGCATCAACTGACTGGTTTGTGGCTTGGATCTGTTTCCTCTCAGCTACCAGCTACCAGCAACCATCTATTTTAATTTTTTTATCTCTCCACGCCAAGCCCTCTCAATGGCCAGAGCACCTGTCCGTCATCTTCACATCCCGCCCGCCCGCCCACCCCTAACATCACAGCACTGTACTTTCATTAAATAATCATAGGGGCCAGCCGACCAGTTTAACAGCTGCAATAGGGATTCCCTTCCACAACATACATAGTTAAAAGGCATCTTTGTAGCGTCCGTGTACTGTCACAAGTCATGTTTCACAAGCAAGATGCCTGTAGAGCAATATTCACAGAGGAAGCCTCAACTAAATAAAGTGGGCTTATCCCATTTGAAGAAGAGAGCTCTTGAGGTTTGAGAGAAGAGTGACAGGTATTATTTAAGATCACCACAGGACAGGAAGCATCATGGAAGGAGGTTATGGTAGTTGACATCAACACTTTGGTCAGTTACACTCTGTTTTCCCATGAGAAACAAACCCAACGTTGGGAGAATACAGACATACAGCAGAAATAATCCCCCTCAGAAAGAAGACTTTTTTCTGACACCTTGTTTTTTCACAGAGTAGGGAGCGCAGTGCGGCGTCGGCTGCAGATAGTTGGTGTGATTATTCATTGAGGCGGCAGTTAGAGCAACAGAAAAAAACGAAAGCCCCTCTGTCCTCCCCTGTGGTAGCTGGGTCTGTCTACACTGACTCACTCACACACACACACATACTGTACACACACACAGAGTCCCCCCATTGCTTCTACTTAATGAATGCCCCATTAACTAACTACAAAAATATCACATATTACCAATGATGCAAGGCATGTGATCCACCCCAACCCCAATAGTAGCATATTTCCTCTTATCTGCCACCAGGTAAGAGCTCTTTCCATCACCTGGGGAGGATTATTGTTGCCATAGAAACCAAGCAAAGCGACGTGTTTACTAGCTCCAGCAGTACTAGCTCATGCTGCTTTGACACCTGAGCTGGGCAAACTCCAGGGAAGCGTTGCAAATATTAATGACACGCCTGTTAACTGCCCCCTAAGCCCTTCTCCAACAGAACAGCATATCTCTAGGTATATGGCAAACACTCTGTCAGTGTTTGGTAGATTAAGATACATGCTTGCTCGGTCGCCATGATGCTGTGTGTGGAAGATGGCCCAGAGTAAATATGATCCACGATGCACCACTGTGTGGTCAAGAGGAGGGTCAGCACTTTAGTAAAACCATCTGCTGCCCCTCTTAAAAATGTTTTTTAAAACCAAATATCAATCATTAAGTGAAAGGCAAAACCAACTCACAATAAACATCTAAAAATTCTGTTAGGACAAGACTGCCATTGACCCCTGATCCAGCACATTCACTGTTTTCTGAAGTACTAAAATGATATGCCCTCACTTACCCTAATTCTTTGATGTTCTATCAATCCTCGTAACAGGCAACGACAAAAAATCGGTTTAAATGTGTGACAATAATAAGAGCATACATAGTTCCATTACAAATATGTCCAAGACCTGATGAAACAGAGTTACTCATAATTACTCATAAACTCTGTTTCTCCTCTCTGCGATACGCATCTTAGGCTACTGTACTCAGAACCTCTTATCTGTAGTAGAGGAATCTGCCTTGGGTGGACCTACTAATGCACCACGTTACTGGTGGCCTCAGCTCAACACAAAGACAAGGCTGAAGTAGTTGATCTGGAGGGAAACATAGGTTGTATCATAAGAAAACACGAGTATACAACACTCCATCGACTAAACCATTCACAGAACAAAACTAAGAGCCATGCTGTAACAACTAAGTCTCTCATTTTTCTCACTGTTAATAATGCATGAACTGAGTGTTGTCGGTGAGTATCTGAACATATCAACTGGTTTTGTATCTTAGCATACAGCTTGGCTGGCTCTTTCATCTAGGAGACCAGAGAACGTCTGTTGCAATTCAAAGCATCATTGAGCTTATCATCTTTGTCAATGAGGGTTAACAGGTTCGGTCTCACCTGACAGACTTGGACTTGAGCCTATGACATCTCACTGGGCAAAAAACTGGCCGAATCAACGTTGTTTCCACGTCATTTCAACCAAAGAATTCAATGTGATGACGTTGAATCAATCCAACTGATTGGATTTGAAAAAAAGTAATTAACGTAAGAGAATTTGGTATTTATTTTTAACCTAAATCCAATGACATGATGACATTTAATTAATTATTTCATATTGAATTCAAGTTAGTTGACAACTCAACCAAATGTAAATGAAAACTAGATGTTGAACTGACGTCTGTGCCCAGTGAGATAAACCGAGAGAAAAGCCTGTCAAGTCAACAGACACAACAGACACAGCCTTTTTCTTCATGATACCAGCCTGCGGTTTTGACTGAGGATAAACCTGTGCCCATGAGAAAGATCAGGCTTGGACGTGACAGTAATCGTTTGTGAAAAGGCCCAGCAGCCAAGCAGCTCTAAATGGCAATGTGCGAGACGCTGCAGAAACTTTGCTCTGCCTGCCTATATGCGAGGAGGGAAGTTACATTTTGAACTTTCAGACTCTTGTTTCCTAGCAACAGGGGCATCTGTGAGTTTTATTGGCCTAAGGGGGAATATTAAAGGGAAAGGGTATACCTAGTCAGTCGCACAACTGAATGCATCTAATTGATTTCAGGGGTTTCATCGGGCACCTCAGGACCTGAAACAGATCAGCTCTAACTCCCATCGGTTAATGTGTATCTCTGACTGTGCCTACAGACAAAGAAATGATACATTCCAAGGATGACAGCTTCAAGGCATTTGATTGGAAGAGATTCCCTGATCATTTCTCTCGCAGTCTCCATCAACCTGAAAGAGAACAAAGATGATTGTAGTGAATATTCTTGTTTCATACAAAGTCCCCTTTGGTGCCTTATACAAGCAATGACACAATGGTGTTATTCAAACAGGATTGACAACAAACCCTGTTTGATTGACTTCAAATGTGTCAAGTACAAGCCAAGTACACTAATGAAAGCACCATCTTCTAAATACGATGACCCCTTTTACATATTTTCGATAACACGTTAAATGTCCTGGCTGTCTTTTCAGAGTACATGCACATTGCATATGTACTCTGGGTAAAGGACACAGCAAGAGGACAGCTATTTTCAACATATGAACTGGCCTATATTCTTCTACAGACAAATTATGTTGTCTCACAGAGTAGTGGGACCTCTCTTCTGGCTCGGTACAGTGGCAGACACAGTAAAGACACAAACAAAAACCAATTGAGATACCACAGAAATGGCCTCACAGCCACACTTACCCACACAATGGTCTGGTTTTCCTTATCTCAAAGAACTGAGTTCCTGTGTGATTGTATCTGACAGACAGTTAAGGGGCATTCAAAGGAGTCTGTAATTATTTACAACGGTTGGGCGAGCGGGGAATGGTGATGTTTCTGATATCAGGTTGATGTAATGTATTGTAGGCTAGAGGTTTATGAATACCTGAGAGAAATTAAACTGTACCTCAAAGACCTAATTTATTACATTTTGTCCCCCTCACTGTCATGTGTCAAGTCTAAATGAAACTAATTTGAAAACTATGGCTATTCTTCATCTGAATGTGTCTCCTGCAGTTAACAGAGTGAAGACTTTAAAGTACTGTGACATTATTTACAGACCCACGGAGCACCTGTAGCTACAGTATGACAGTTGGTGCACCTGCACTCCCCTGGCTACAATCACAACAAATTAAACCCACCTGAAAACGTTGACACAGTGTTAGTTAGCTAACACACTGCATACATACTGTTCAACCCCCAGGGCTCCAGAGTGAATTAAACAGTGTGAAATGTGTCACGGATCTGCAATGAGCTATAGGAGGACACTGTGCCCTAAAAGGAGCTGTGGTTTCTCTCTTCTCAGCGTGTTCTGTGAACGGGGGATGAGAGGAAGATAAGGGAAGGGAGGTGGCAGGTTGCGTGCTCGGCAGGGAAAGGATACTGCAGTGTCTTCATGTAGTTCTGGATGGCCAGCAGCCAGGCAGGGACAGACATGGATGGCTTGAAGTTGGGGACCGATGGCACAGGGTGCTGTGGAATGACAAAGAAAGACTATGTTAGATTGATCTTGGTGGTGGTGGAAACATAAACATGTGGCAATATTGGCTTCCTGTTAAGGCAAGGGCTGATTTCAAGGTCTTAACCTGCTAACCTACAAAGCATTACATGGGCTTGCTCCTACCTATCTTTCCGATTTGGTCCTGTTGTACATACCTACACGGACGCTACAGTCACAAGACGCAGGCCTCCTAACTGTCCCTAGAATTTCTAAGCAAACAGCTGGAGGCAGGGCTTTCTCCTATAGAGCTCCATTTTTATGGAATGGTCTGCCTACCCATGTGAGAGACGCAGACTCGGTCTCAACCTTTAAGTCTTTACTGAAGACTCATCTCTTCAGTAGGTCATATGATTGAGTGTAGTCTGGCCCAGGAGTGTGAAGGTGAACGGAAAGGCTCTGGAGCAACAAACCGCCCCTGCTGTCTCTGCCTGGCCGGTTCCCCTCTCTCCACTGGGATTCTCTGCCTCTAACCCTATTACAGGAGCTGAGTCACTGGCTTACTGGTGCTCTTCCATGCCGTCCCTAGGAGGGGTGCGTCACTTGAGTGGGCTGAGTCACTGACGTGATCTTCCTGTCTGGGTTGGCGCCCCCCCTTGGGTTGTGCCGTGGGGGAGATCTTTGTGGGCTATACTCGGCCTTGTCTCAGGATGGTAAGTTGGTGGTTGAAGTTATCCCTCTAGTGGTGTGGGGGCTGTGCTTTGGCAAAGTGGGTGGGGTTATATCCTGCCTGTTTGGCCCTGTCCGGGGGTATCATCGGATGGGGCCACAGTGTCTCCTGACCCCTCCTGTCTCAGCCTTGATTATTTATGCTGCAGTAGTTTATGTGTCGGGGGGCTAGGGTCAGTCTGTTATATCTGGAGTATTTCTCTTGTCTTATCCGGTGTCCTGTGTGAATTTAAGTATGCTCTCTCTAATTCTCTCTTTCTCTCTTTCTTTCTTTCTCTCTCTCTCTCGGAGGACCTGAGCCCTAGGACAATGCCTCAGGACTACCTGGCATGATGACTCCTTGCTGTCCCCAGTCCACCTGGCCATGCTGCTGCTCCAGTTTCAACTGTTCTGCCTGCGGCTATGGAACCCTGACCTGTTCACCGGACGTGCTACCTGTCCCAGACCTGCTGTTGTCAACTCTCTAGAGACAGCAGGAGCGATAGAGACACTCTTAATGAGGACATTTACTCCTGAGGTCCTGACTTGTTGCACCCTCGACAACTACTGTGATTATTATTATTTGACCATGCTGGTCATTTATGAACATTTTAACATCTTGGCCATGTTCTGTTATAATCTCCACCCGGCACAGCCAGAAGAGGACTGGCCACCCCTCATAGCCTGGTTCCTCTCTAGGTTTCTTCCTAGGTTTTGGCCTTTCTAGGGAGTTTTTCCTAGCCACCGTTCTTCTACACCTGCATTGCTTGCTGTTTGGTGTTTTAGGCTGGGTTTCTGTACAGCACTTTGAGATATCAGCTGATGTAAGAAGGGCTATATAAATACATTTGATTTGATTTGATATTGAAGCTCTTCTACTGTACAGTCATTGAGTCAGTCAGAACCGGAAAAACAAATATATGTTTTTGTGTGTGTGTGTGTGTGTGTGCGTGCGTGCGTGCGTGCGTGCGTGCGTGTGTGTGTGTGTGTGTGTGAAGGTGACCCAGTAGACTAAACGCCATGTGATTTCCTCAGGGTTGTTTCTCTTCTCAACAGAGCTGTAAAACAGAGCTTATCTGAGGAGTCTGGTGTCATGCTGAAGACAAACAGTTTAGCCCTCTGTCTCAGTCACACAAACCCTACTATGCTCTATTTGGAAAGCCTGAGGTGATGGATCAAACTAATGACAGAGTACCATGCCCTAAATCCAGAGGGAAGACATTTCCTTTCCAGGATATTAGTAATTCTAGTTAGTCATTGTTAGGTCTGTTTCTCTGATCAATCAATGGTGCACACACACACACACACACACACACAGACACACAGACACACACACACACACACACACACACACACACACACACACACACACACACACACACACACACACACACACACACACACACACACACACACACACACTGATCCTTTCAACCAGGTTTGTGTAGTATCTGATTCAACAGAGACCAGTACAGCCACTGGATCAAAGGCCTGACAAGTACAGAGAAAGAGGGTGTGAGAGAGACAGCAAATGTGTATATTTTCTGTGGAGAGGAGAAGAGAAACCCAAACCAATCAAGGTGAGATAGGGATCATCAGCCCTCTACGTCCTACAGATAGGTCTCATCAGCCCTCTACGTCCTACAGATAGGTCTCATCAGCCCTCTACGTCCTACAGATAGGTCTCATCAGCCCTCTACCTCCTACAGATAGGTCTCATCAGCCCTCCACCCCCTACAGATAGGTCTCATCAGCCCTCCACCTACAGATAGGTCTCATCAGCCCTCCACCCCCTATAGATAGGTCTCATCAGCCCTCTACCTCCTACAGATAGGTCTCATCCGCCCTCCACCCCCTACAGATAGGTCTCATCAGCCCTCTACCTCCTACAGATAGGTCTCATCAGCCCTCTACCCCCTACAGATAGGTCTCATCAGCCCTCTACCCCCTACAGATAGGTCTCATCAGCCCTCCACCCCCTACAGATAGGTCTCATCAGCCCTCTACCCCCTACAGATAGGTCTCATCAGCCCTCCACCCCTTACAGATAGATCTCATCAGCCCTCCACCCCCTACAGATAGGTCTCATCAGCCCTCTACCCCCTACAGACAGGTCTCATCAGCCCTCTACCCCTACAGATAGGTCTCATCAGCCCTCCACCCCCTACAGATAGGTCTCATCAGCCCTCTACCCCCTACAGATAGGTCTCATCAGCCCTCCACCCCCTACAGATAGGTCTCATCAGCCCTCCACCCCCTACAGATAGGTCTCATCAGCCCTCCACCCCCTACAGATAGGTCTCATCAGCCCTCTACCTCCTACAGATAGGTCTCATCAGCCCTCTACCCCCTACAGATAGGTCTCATCAGCCCTCTACCCCCTACAGATAGGTCTCATCAGCCCTCTACCCCTACAGATAGGTCTCATCAGCCCTCTACCCCTACAGATAGGTCTCATCAGCCCTCTACCCCCCTACAGATAGGTCTCATCAGCCCTCTACCCCCTACAGATAGGTCTCATCAGCCCTCTACCCCCTACAGACAGGTCTCATCAGCCCTCTACCCCCTACAGATAGGTCTCATCAGCCCTTTACCTCCTACAGATAGGTCTCATCAGCCCTTTACCTCCTACATATAGGTCTCATCAGCCCTCTACCCCCTACAGATAGGTCTCATCAGCCCTTTACCCCCTACAGATAGGTCTCATCAGCCCTCTACCCCCTACAGTTAGGTCTCATCAGCCCTCTACCCCCTACAGATAGGTCTCATCAGCCCTCCACCCCCTACAGATAGGTCTCATCAGCCCTCTACCCCTACAGTTAGGTCTCATCAGCCCTCTACCCCCTACAGATAGGTCTCATCAGCCCTCTACCCCTACAGATAGGTCTCATCAGCCCTCTACCCCCTACAGATAGGTCTCATCAGCCCTCTACCCCCTACAGATAGTGTTCTAAGCTCTCACTCATCACACAGGCTCATTTCAAAAGCTTTATATCAAAGCTGTGCAAATGAACAAGCAAACAAAATGTGTAATATTCAGCAGTTAGTTGCGCTGAGTCTTATTTCTGAATAATCCCTCACACAATCCCCCTGCCAGCCCTATCTCCACTGTGGAGAGCCTGGAATGGAACATAATTCTGCTGGGTCAGGGAAGGAGTACAGGGGTAGTTCTTTCTTCTCTCCCTCTCTTTACGTCTCTCTCCACAGCAAACGGAGGGATGGGAGGATGAGGATAAGTGCTGACTGAGGAAAGGATTTCCTAGTGCTTGGTATCAGACATCTTCTCAAAGTGTAGCCAACCACATCACATATAGAAATGTAATAACACAACCGTCTAAGAAGAACTTAATTGACACTCAAAGCTGGAATCCTTAATGGTGAAACTGCCAAGTCCATTTGCAATATTACAACAACAAAGAAGTTACTGCAAAGAATGAACACAGTATTTTGGGGGGGACATCATTGCACGTGTGATAGAACAGCAGAATATGTACATGTACTGCAAAAAAAATTAAAAAAAGTGGGGTGGACAGTGGCGCTGTTTCCTCTTCTGCGGATTCCATATTAAATAGTACAATGTAAACTTGAGTAGCGGCAGCTGTACCCTCGCTTAGACAGCCCGCTTAGAGTTTGTCAAAAGGTCTGATGAAACCAAGATTGAAATCTTTGGCCTAAATGCCAAACATCACATCTGGAGGAAACCTGGCACCATCCCTAAGGTAAAGCATGGTGGTGGGAACATCATGCTGTGGGGATGTTTTTTAGCGACAGGGACTGGGAGAATAGTCAGGATCGAGGGAAAGATAAACGGAGCAAAGTACAGAGAGATCCTTGTTGAAAACCTGCTCCAGAGCGCCCAGGACTTCAGACTGGGGCAAAGGTTCACCTTCCAACAGGACAACAACCCTAAACACACAGCCAAGACAGAGCAGGAGTGGCTTCGGGATAAGTCTCTGAATGTCCTTGAGTGGCCCAGCCAGAGCCCGAACTTGAACCTGATCGAACATCTCTGAGGAGCCCTGAAAATAGTTGTGTAGCGACATTCCCCATCCAACCTGACAGAGCTTGAGGTGTGCCAAGCTTGTAGCGTCATACCCAAGAAGACCCGAGGCTGTAATCGCTGCCAAAGGTGCTTCAACAAAGTACTAAGGGGTCTGATTATTTATGTAAATGTGATATTTCAGTTTTGTATTTTTTATAAATTTTGGGGGAAAAAAGGACTCCATCACTCTCCTTCTTGGTCAAATAGCCCTTACACAGCCTGGAGGTGTGTAGGGTCATTGTCCTGTTGAAAAACAAAATTATAGTCCCACTAAGCGCAAACCAGATGGGAGGGCAAATCGCTGCAGAATACTGTGGTAGCCACGACAGTGTCACCAGCAAAGCACCCCCACACCATCACTCCTCCTCCTCCATGCTTCACGGTGGGAACCACACATACGGAGATAATCTGTTCACCTACAGTACTCTGCGTCTCTCAAATTTGAACTCATCAGACTAAAGGACAAGCAAGTCTCTTCTTCTTATTGGTGTCCTTTAGTTGTCACGATCGTCATGGGAAGAAGTGGACCAAAGCGCAGCGTGGTACGGGTTCATTCTATTTATTTCTTTAATGAACACCGACAACAACAAAACAAATACGAACGTGACGTTCTGCAGGGCAAAATAACAACCAATGCAAAATTAAGAACCCACAAATGAAAGAGGGAAAAAGGACTGCCTAAGTATGATTCAACGATAGACAACGATAGACAGCTGCCTCTGATTGGGAACCACACTCGGCCAAAAACAAAGAAATAGAAAACATAGAAATAAAGAAACTAGAATGCCCACCCTAGTCACACCCTGGCCTAACCAAAATAGAGAATAAAAACCTCTCTATGGCCAGGGTGTGACATTAGTAGTGGTTTCTTTGCAGCAATTTGACCATGAAGGCCTGATTCAAGCAGTCTCCTCTGAACAGTAGATGTTGAGATGTGTTTGTTATTTGAACTCTGTGATGCATGTATTTAGACTGCAATTTCTGAGGCTGGTAACTCTAATGAACTTATCCTCTGCAGCAGAGGTAACTCTGGGTCTTCCTTTCCTGTGGTGGTCCTCATGAGAGCCAGTTTCATCATAGCTCTTGATGGTTTTTGCGACTGCACTTGAAGAAACTTTCAAAGTTATTGACATTTTCTGTAATGACTGACCTTCATGTCTTAAAGTAATGATGGACTGTCGTTTCTCTTTGCTTATTTGAGCTGTTCTTGCCATAATATGGACTTGGTATTTTACCAAATATGGCTATCTTCTGTATACCACCCTTACCTTGTCACAACACAACTGATTGGCTCGAAAGCATTAAGGAAAGAAATTCCACAAATTAACTTTTAACAAGGCACACCTGTTAATTGAAATGCTTTCCAGGTGACTACCTCGTGAAGCTGGTTGAGAGAATGCCAAGAGTGTGCAAAGCTGTCATCAAGGCAAAGGGTGGCTACTTTGCAGAATCTCAAATATAAAATATATTTTTTATTTGTTTAAGACTTTTTTGGTTACTACATGATTCCATATGTGTTATTTCATAGTGTTGATGTCTTCACTATTATTCTACAATGTTGAAAATAGTAAAAATAAAGACAAGCCCTGGAATGAGTAGGTGTGTCCAAACCTTTGACTGGTACTGTATCAGATAAAAGCATGGAATTATAAAGTGTGTCTTATTTTACTTCTATTCTCATTTAGATGCAGTGTTAGTGTTGAGAGAGTTTACAGAAGCGCAACACACAATGCTCCCAATTCACGCTGTGTAATTAGCTGTCTGCCTGCTCCTCTTTCTTCCTTTCCTTTTCTCCATCTGGAGAAGAGGAGGGTGCCCTGCGGAGCTCAGAGAACTACCGGAGCTGAACGTAAGAGTGTGTGACTCAACTTAATTCCTTATTATAAAGGTGTGAAAGACTTCTTATTAAAAAAAAGAGGACAATTACGCAGAGGGAAATGGAGACAAGCTTTGAAATGTATATTTCAGCACTGCAGTAAGTGGGATAGTATTAACACCTGGTGACCTTACTGAGCAAGGCTGAGGCTGGCAATGCATGGTCTGTCTGTCTGTCTGTAGACGTACCATACGTTCCTCACAGGTGGACAAGCGGGAATTAAAAGGTAGTTCAAAGAGGGACTTTCTCCCTTTCCGTCCAGCCGTCCCCTGTCTGTCTGTTCCCCAGCTTTAGAGAGGTCGTGTGGGGGTCGAACAGGCCGTCCCCTGTGTGGTGACTCTAATCTAACTTTACTTCCCCAGGGGACATCACTGAAACCTGATAGCGACAGCCAAGATGTGACTGCAGCACCAAAGACCCTGGGCATCTGTCTCTCTCAAGAAGATAGTTGGGCATTGGTCAGAGACTAGGCCTGTTCAGAGCATGATTGCTTACGGTTTTCATGTGATTACCATAAAGGTACCATAAAACATTAGATTGAACCTTCTCCCATTGGACTGCATGTGAAATAAAAACAAATACATAAATTATTCTTCATTCAGTAGCACCACATTTGGAGATCAGTTTATTAATTTTTTTATCTGTTATTTTACCAGGTAAGTTGACTGAGAACACATTCTTATTTACAGCAACAACCTGGGGAATAGTTACAGGAGAGATGAATGAGCCAATTGTAAGCTGAGGATGATTAGGTAGCCATGATGGCTTGAGGGCCAGATTGGGAATTTAGCCAGAACACCAGGGTTAACACCCCTACTCTTACAATAAGTGCCATGGGATCTTTAATGACCTCAGAGAGTCAGGACACCTGTTTAACGTCCCATCCGAAAGACAGCACCCTACACAGGGCAATGTCCCCAATCACTGCCCTGGGGCATTGGGATATTTTTTAGACCAGAGGAAAGAGTGCCTCCTACTGGCCCTCCAACACCACTTCCAGCAGCATCTAGTCTCCCATCCAGAGACTGACCAGGACCAGCCCTGCTTAGCTTCAGAAGAAAGCCAGCAGTGGTATGCAGGTATGCAGTTCAGACTAACCAAATCCTATTGTGATGCAATGAGGTGCACATGAGGTAAGTTTGAAACAGAATGGGAGGCTTTGGGCTGAAAGCCTGTTTTGTTTCCTGTAAAAAGCTTTTTGGAAAGAATTATGCCATAACAGATTATCCTAGAATCAAATCCGAGATGGTGGATTAGTTCGCTCACAACCAACCCCTTCAAATAATCAGGGCAAAGTAAGGCCACAGCGCTCACGCAGTGGTGTTACCATTCCTGACATGGCATAGTAATGTTACCATAATATCAATAGAGCAGAACATAGAGAAATACAGTATTTCAGGAGACCGAGAGTCAAATCTGCTAACGTCTTACCAACATGCCATATGGGTGGGACAGTGGAACCATGTATCAAGTTTCCAAAACAATGAATGACTACAGGTAAATACAGAAAACCCTTGCAAAAATTGCAAGGAATGAATGGATCACGAGGCACGCTTTAATCACACCTCCAGTCCTCAGTGCAGGTTGATGCTGTCTGACACTTCACAGGTTTCTCTCTGTAGCCTATAGCTCTGTATGAATACATGTGAGTTCCACAGACAGCAGTGCAATGCTCATTCGTTCCTCCACACAGTTACCCAGACACTGGCCCTGAGGTTATCCCTGAGCTGCCTGTAACACTGCCCAGTCTCTTTAATGAGTTAGCTAGCCCAACGGCTGCACCTGGAGATCACAGGCTGGTCAAGCAGGCCTCAATATAGGTCACTGTTACTTCTGGGATATTCAGGACTCCACTCTCCTTTCACACTTTTTGGGCCATTTGTGTTTTTCAAAACAGTGTTAAGTTACCGCCTAGTATTGCGTAAGAATGCAGAACACAACTACCATTCACCTATTCACAAAGGCATAGCCTATAGATAGTGTTTGTGTTGGTTTATTCTTGAGTGGAGAGGGTTAGATGATGGACAATGGTATATAATGGCATGAGTGAAATCCCACAGGACTGACCAGGCCTACAGGTTACTGTTATTGTGGACTGCCAAAGGGTAGTTCATAAGACACTGAACATAAAAGCAAGTTTCACACTGTCCCTTGATGATGCAGCACCAAAGCAGCCCCTGGTCATAGCTCCAACAACTAGTGCAGAAGCAGCACCAAGAATGGACACAGACTGTGGCAATTACAAAGATTCCTGTGTGCATTGTTGTCATATGCTTTATATAGCTGACAGTGTACTATGAGCTTGGGATTTGCCATCACATGCACTAATTGCCGACGTACAAATTAGTAATGCTCCAGAGTCTCCTTTCTCAGCACAGTCCCACTCCCACCAGTGACAGAGAAAGAGGCTCTCAACACTGATCCCTGCTTGGTGACACTCAGTCCCAGTTATGTCTGGCCTCTGATGAAATTACTCAGGCAATGTAGTGTCCTGTTGGATGCCAGGGCAGGCTGAAATAGTCTGCATGCCTTAATGCTTCATTCTTCAACAGGATAATCAGGAAAGACTTTCAGGAGGAAATCTTCAACTCATCCTGTTATGTTCCTGTGAACACTACTCTCTGTTATTATCTATGCATAGTCACTTTAATAACTCTACCTACATGTACATATTACCTCAATTACCTCGACTAACCAGGTGCCCCCGCACATTGACTCTGTACCGGTACCCACTGTATATAGCCTCGCTATTGTTATTTTACTGCTGCTCTTTAATTATTTGTTACTTTTATTTCTAACTTTTTGTAGGTATTTTCTTAAAACTGCATTGTTGGTTAAGGGCTTGTGAGTAAGTATTCACTGTACGGTCTACTACACCTGTTGTATTCGGTGCATGTGATTTGATGGATTCTTTGCATGGATGGAATTGCAAATGATATTTGTTAAATTGCAATTTGAAGCATATGTCAGTGTTGGTTATTACATGGTAATTGCACAGGATTTTTAGGACAATATCACTGCTTATCTGTCTAGCTTTGAGGCTATACTTACTTTGGGAAGATATGCAGCATTCCTTATCTTGCTGACCATGTCTTGTCCATCGGGGTGTACTTTGGCTACATGAGTCCACATCCTCTCCCAAGTGACACCCTCAATGGGAAAACCAGTTCTGTTCACGTAAAAGAGCACACCCCCATCTTTCTCATCTTCTTCTCCCGATGAACGTCCAGCGTTGTTGGGGGTGCTAAGGGTGGCAGATTCAGCACCCGGGCTCGAGTTGCAATACGTACTGCCACTGGTACTTTTGGATCGGTGCCTCCCCATCTTAGCTGCAGATGAACAAGTGCTAGTGGCGTTGGGTCCAGTCATCGTTCAATTCAAAAGTGGAGGTCCCTGCAGATGGCAGCCCGTGATGATTCCACTTGCTTTTGTCAATAACCCAGGCTTCCTATAACATGTTGCTGTACCAATATCCACTACCGTACATCCAAATAACGGATACTGCAATTACTCAAATAAACGAAATTAAGAAAAAAATCGCATATGTCAAGCTTTTTAGGTAGAAATGCACCAGAAAAAAATATGCATTTCATATTCAGCTAAGCATAATCTTTACTCATTAAAAAGACTGAAAGATGCCACCAAGTAATCAAACCGCAAAGCATAACCTACTTAAATACCGCATAGTGTGTGGACCATTCATAACAATGTAGTTTGCTGGTTAGCCGTAGTAGAATATTCACGGTTTGGCTCGCTCCTCTTTAACTTCATGCTTTGCTCAGAACACTGCTGGAACGTATGACCCCCACAGCTTGAGACAACCCCTGCAATGCATTCCGATTCGTTCGTAGTCTACATATTTCCCCAATATCGAGTAGGCTATTCGAAAGCTTTGTCCTCATGATGAAAACTCCTCTTTGGTAATTTAGTCATCCATCACATGGTTAATTTTTTGCTTAAATGATGTCACTATGTGGTTCTGTCTATAGTAACCCCGGCAGCCAGCCGCGTTCTAAATTATTTAATTGGGTGTAGCAACAAAGAGAGGCGGACTTACGTAGACTTCATACCAAATAAGGAACTAGTCCCTTGCTGTGATTGGTGGCGATAGCGGATGAGGGCGTCAACAAGGGAAATTTGCAAAAAAATTGGATATTTTTTTTCACCACTGGTCAACACTTTTAAAGTCGTACTGTCATACAGGTTGTTACAATGTAACAACTTCACACTGATTCAAGGTAACCAGTTGGTGTCGGACGTGAAATGGTCAGTGGCTATTCAGAAAGTAAACTTATGGACATACTTACATATTGTCCAAGATGATCAAAGGCTTGATTGTTAATGCATAGAACCAATAAGTATTGTTAAGTGATAGGAGGACATTTTATTTATGTATCAAAATACCCTAGCGGGAGATCAAGGTTAGGCCTACTTGTTTAGAAATGTGAACATATGCACTCCAGTAACAGGCTAGTTGGTCAAATATGCACAATTTCTGGACAATGTCAGCCAATTCTAATTGGGTTTTCTAACTTTCTCTACACGTTTTCCAGTATTGGGAAAACCTAGAGCTAGCATTTCAATCACTTATGATACTGTCACAAAAAAACATAATTTGTTGAACCATCAAGTTATTAGAACACAGTATGCTTTTAAAATTGATTTGCATATTGGTCACCACATGAAGAAACCGTTGTTACAATGTCTAAGTCATTACTACTCTTCTGTAACCACCTCATTGACTCCAAGTTATAAAAAAGATGCAAAATAATAACAACCACTGACAATACTGAGCGGAAAATCCTTTTATTGTATTGTTTTCACTTCCAATTAACATTATCTGCAGATAAGCAAGTATCCATGTGGCCCCTTTCCACGGACAAAATTCAAAGGACAAAAAACATAAGCAATACAAACACCTTAGTTTTACAGTACACTCTGGGGCACTTTGAAGGGATTGTGCAACATCATACACATTATATAGCAGCTGCAGTGTAACAGTGTTGGCACTGACTATACTGTGGATTACATTGCTAAATTATAATCAGGCTGTCAGAGACTTTAGATAGTGGCGTGTCAAAGCCATATAATAATAGATGGTTAATTGTCACATACACCAGATAGGTGCAGTAAAATGTGTGGTTTTATAGCCATAGTAGCACAGCACCCCTGGAGTAGGGTTACGTGCATTGCTCAAGGGCACATTGATGGATGTTCTACCTTGTCGGCTGGGGTATTCGAACCAGCAACCTTTCGGTTACTGACCCAACGCTCTAACCGCCATTCTACCATATGGTGTATTGCACATACACTACATAACCAAAAGTATGTGGACCCAGCTTCAAAGTAGTGGATTTGGCTATTTCAGCGACACCCGTTCCTGAAAAGGTGTATAAAATCGAGTACACAGCCATGCAATCTCCATAGACAAACATTGGCAGTAGAATGGCCTTACTGAAGAGCTCAGTGACTTTCAACGTGGCACCATCATAGGATTCCACCTTTCCAACAAGTCAGTTCGTCCAAATTTCTGCCCTGCTAGAGCTGCCCCGGGCAACTGTAAGTGCTGTTATTGTGAAGTGGAAACGTCTAGGAGCAACAACAGCTTAGCCGCGTAATTGGTAGGCCACAGAAGCTCACAGAATGGGACCGCCGAGTGCTGAAGTGCGTTGCGCGTAAAAATCATCTGTCCTCGGTCTCAACACTTACTACAGAGTTCCAAACTACCTCTGGAAGCAACATCAGCACAATAACTGTCTGTCGAGAGCTTCATGAAATGGGTTTCCACTTGGTGGAGGAGAAATAATGGTCTGGGTCTGCATTTTATGGTTGGGACTAGGCCCCTTAGTTCCAGTGAACGGAACTCTTAACGCTACAGCATACAATGACATTCTAGACGATTCTGTACTTCCAACTTTGGGGCAACAGTTTGGGGAAGGCCCTTTTCTGTTTCAGGATGACAATGCCCCCGTGCACAAAGTGAGGTCCATACAGAAATGGTTTGTTGAGATTGGTATCAAAGAACTTTACTGGCCTGCACAGAGCCCTGACCTCAACCCCATCGGACACCTTTGGGATGAATTGGAATGTCGACTGTGAGCCAGGCCCAACATCATTGGGCGAACTTACTAATGCCCTTGTGGCTGAATGGAAGCAAGTCCCGGCAGCAATGTTCCAACATCTAGTGAAAAGCCTTCCCAGAAAAGTGGAGGCTGTTATAGCAGCAAAGTGGGGACCAACTCCATATTAATGCCCATGATTTTGGAATGAGATTTTCGACGAGCAGGTGTCTACATACTTTTGGCGATGCAGTGTAAATACTGTATATAATTAGTTCAGTTTGGATGTACTCATTCTTAATTGGGGACAAATAAGAATGAGTGTCTATGCAAGGATTACATTTAATACAATTATTAATTTCAGTGGTCTTTGAAATATCAAGAGCTTGGTAAATGGAATAAATTTGAAGTAAGATAAATAAATAATTGAGACATAACTACATTGCTATAAAACATGTAATAAGTTCATTATCAAAATTAGAAAAAAGCAATGAAATGTTATGAATGTCCATATAGAAATGGTACTTCTTCATTATTCACAACTAAGTAAAATGCTAGAAAAGAAAGGAAAACATCTGTCAACCAAATAAATATCTTTTCTACAGTCATAAGTAGCTAAATAATAACATTCGCTCTGACACCCAAATATGAATAATTATAAGCACATATCCTGCAGGAAGCAGGATAACATATAAAGGCATATGGATTGGATCTTCTGATTAATGATTGGATGAGAGGATTTATTCCTGTTAAAACAAAGAAAATACAAGAGCCAATAGAGTGGTTTAGAAATGTTCTGGGAGATGGCTACTGTGCATAGTCTTTAAAGACACAGAGTGAGCTATATAAGCTCCTATGAAGGTTTGGAGATGTTTGAATTGTGATGCTGCAGTCATTATGACTCCTGTTTGTGCTTCATCATCCACACAGCATTCTTAGTATTTCCACAAAATCCCTCTAGGTGGCGCTGCTATACCATTAGCTACCTATCTCGGCAGAACAATTATCTGTGCCATGTATTCAACAAACGTATCAATGTTTTAACACTTTCAAAAGCATTCATGTTAGTAATATACTGAAAAGTAGACTGTGCATGTTGCACATTTGCCATATGCCTTGTGCACCTTGTGTGTCATATTTGGTCCATATTTGTATGAATGGCTTAAATCTCAAGACAAGAAGTAACAATGATCATCCTCACAGGCCAAGGCAGGTCAGAGATCCTACATTCTATGCTCCCGTGTGGTTCTGTATTATGCCTTAAATAGGTTTAAATAAGCACCACTTCATGAACCAGAGATGATGGTGATTGTAGAGACAGTAGTGGATCATCAAGCAGAAGAAGCAGGGGGACTATGGGAAGTCTGAAAGGTGTATTTGAGTGCTTATAGTTTACCTGTCTGTAAACAAATCATGGCTCAGCTAAAACCACTACAGTAAAAACATTATCATAATAACACATTACAAGATACAATCCAGAGAAAATGGAGATTTCAAGTAACCTCAGGAAACTTTGTTGAATGCGCTGTAGGCCTCCAAAATGTTCCGTAGATTGTTAAGCGACCTATTTGGGTTACAGTGAGGTCTCCTGGGAAAAGCTGACAGATGTGTCCATCTTGGCGCCATTGGTTGGCTTGTCTGATAGGCACTTAGTAGTGACCTAAGACAAGAGGAGGAAGATATATTTAATTAAAGTCTTACATAGTCCTTTCATGAGAAGAGTCTTCTCATCACTCAAGTGGCTAGTAACAATGGCATAAGCCAATCACTGTTCATTAAACCAACACAGTGGGGTGCATAATCACAGAGCCAAATTCTAACGTCATAGGGCATCTCAACTGCCTGAAGACTATTTCAAATAATGCATTGAAAATACATGAATTAAAAGGTTTTATTTTCTTTCACTCTGCTCTCTGCACGATACAGATTCACATTAGACAAGCCCGGTAGAAAGACTGTTCTGTCTTTTGATGTTTACCCGGGTCTTGATGTGGGCAATCTCATGACATATGAGACAGCTTCAAAATGGCTGTCAATGTAAAATAACAAGCAGACTAGTGACCTGACCTCTGCGTGTGATACATCATTCAAGGAAAAGGTCACAAGTGATTGAGGGGGTGACCTTTCAGCAGAAAGAAAAAATAAAAGAGAAAATCTCTCTGAGGGAAAAGGAGAGAACGTGACTTACTGCTTGAAGAGTTTTGCTGTCAATGCCCATGTTGACATTGTTCCTTTTCAGTTCTGATTTTATTAAGGCTGAAACAAAACAAAAGAAAGTGATTAAGAGAGCCTCAAACAATATATAAACATAAACATTTGTGGCGTAGCCTTCATAGTATTGTTATGTATTGTATTATATTGTATTCTCAGTCTGTTTCAGTTTTCATAGCAGAAGGTGAATCATATGGAAGACATGCATACTCCACAGAACAGAGCAGAACAGATGAGAGCAGAACAGATCAGAGCAGAACAGATCAGAGCAGTGAGCCAACCAACCTGTGAGAAAGATACCCAGGAAGATCCAGACACAGATGAACAGGTTCCCAGCCAGGGGGTTATAGTCTGTTGTCAGTTTCCCCTGGATCAAAGTAAAAATAATCCCAAAGATCTGAGGGAAGAAGGTGATATGAGAGTGAGAAAACATTGGACACCTGTATTGTCTCAAGGGTATACAAGCATTATACTAACTGACAAAACACATTGCCTTCCCACTTGGCAAAGAAGCTTAACCTGTATGAAGAATCAGAATAGAAAGTATATACTGTGTGGATATATACTTGTTTGAAAATGGTTGTGGTTTGGGTAAGGTTACACAATATCCTGTTAAGAGGAGGACACATTTTGTGTTGTATGAGAATGCACAAAAGTATTTACCTGAAAAATTCTCTGGAGTCAGTCACACATGGTTCCACAAACAATGAAAAAGACTTGTGATTGTTAGCACGTGTTTGGGGCTCACCTGTGCAAAAGCATTAAGGAGACCAGAGGATGTCCCTTCCGATTCAGGATATGTAATTTCAACCCCAAACTCAAAGCCAAGCGGAAGGTAACCTGTCATGAAGAACCTACAGAATGACAAAATCATCAGTGAACCATGGCTGCCCTCAGGGAAAACAGACTGCTTTATGGCGATGCCGTTGTTTTGGTTGAACATAGCCTCTGGCCACTACATAGCTAATAAAGTGGAATTGTGTGTGTGAGTGTTTACCTTCAAAACATACAAGAGCAAGAGGAACTGATGACAAAATAAGTAACGACAAGAAAAGAAGGTGCCTGTTTTTTAACGCCATACTGTTCACTAGATCTTCATGTTGACACAATGTGCAACATTGGCAATTATAACTATATTACTTCTTAATTGTCATTTCAAGAACTTATTTACAATTTTAGAACAAACCAGGTCGTCATTGTAAATAAGAACGTGTTCTTATTTGACTTACCTGTATAAATAAAGGTGAAATAATAAAAAATACAAAGCAGGGTTATCTTACCCCAGCACCCCAGCAGTGAAGAACACCAGGTAAATGGTGTTGAGGTTCAGAGTGAAGCTGAACAGCACCATACCAATGAAAGACAGGATGTACACTATCAGAGTGGTCATTCTGAGGAACAAGCACAGGACAGAACATCGTTGGGAATAAAAGTGGATGTTCTATACAGAGGCTCACAATTGAAGAGGGAATAGTCCGGTATCATGGGGCAGGGAAAATGTACGTCACTCCCACCTTCATCATTCTCTCTATGTCTCAGGGACTTACTGTACATAGCCTATATAAGTTGACTTTATTATGAATTACTTCATAGCTTGCTGAAAATGTCCCTGATTCTAACCATTGGTTTCATACCCAACCCAGCACCTGTATGAATAGCATATCAGAACACATCACAGTTCTCCAGAGGATAATAAGTTAAGCAGAGGGTGACTTTCAGAGCAAATGAGAATGCTTAGTCATGTGAGAAATCTCCCTAAATCTGATTAGTCAAAATGACTTGCATTAAGAGCATGTTACTTCAAACCTGTGTTAATTGGATCTGAACTGGCAGGACATCATTTTTGGAATGTACAGCAGGCTGCTTATCTAAAGGATGAGTTAAAACTCATACACTTCAGTTTGTCTTTACAACACTTCCCTTTCTAGTAACCGCAGAGTACTGTATGTCCAGAAAAAAAGCCACCTTAGCGCACAAAGTCTCCAGAAATAACCGTAACGCTTTAGAAAGACATACTGTAACTGCCTTCTGCAACTCACAACTGCATCATGTGCAACATAGTTTAATAGCTGTGTCACCGAAGAATGTAGTGATTTATGTCACTGGCAGTTGGGCTTGGGGATGGTACCTACTTGTAGGTTTTGGTGTGGTCCAGCCACAGTCCACAGATGATGGAGCCCACCATTCCAGCCACCACCAGTGTCAGGCCAATCCTGCCTGCATTCAGCTCCTGGTTCTGGGGTGAAGAGGTTGATGTTAGTAGAAGGTACAGCAGGCTTTTCCAGGGACATGTGTCACACTATCATATTCGCATGAAGGGCCACCCACCAAAAAAGGGCCACCACCCATCAGAAAAGCCATTCCATGACCCAGGAAACAAAACTGCAAGGTTTCAACATCATTACATAGATAGCTTTTTGAATATGAACACTGTGGTTCAAGACTTGTAAAAGTTTAACATTAGTTCAATATTATGAATCAAAGGTACAATTTCGAAATCATAGCGCATTTTGGGTAATTCCTCCCAGCAACATTATGAGGTTGACATGTCACACGTTACGCTGTTCATGCTTACAGAAAGCAACATATTTATCGGACGAGAGGAATCCCAAAATAATAAAAGATTAGAAGTTGTTGAAACGTGCTAAATGAATTTTTCTCAGATGCCAAACCAGCGCTTTATGTAGCTGTCGGCACCTTGAATGTTTTGTGAGCTGTATTAGCTAGCAAACGTTGTGCTTTCTTTCGTTTGGCTAGCAGGAAAAACAAAGCAATGATGGCCTTGTAGGCTAAATACATCTGCCAAAGCGACTTCTATTAACTGCGAAAACCAATGCACATGGTTGAAATATATTTCCTTATTTCAGGGTTCATCTGGATCAGTGAAGGACGGGTAACGTGTTGCTTGACCTTATGCAAGGGCGAACACTGAACGGACAAATAGTTCTCTGTTCTGTGTGCCAGTGTGCAACAAAAGCAACCAAGGTGAAAAATGGCAACGTCAGAACGTTGCTAGGGAAATTACCCAAGATGTGCTGTGATTTCGATGCTAAATATAGTAACTTTGATTAAAGATTGCAGTTTTACACGTTCTGAATGAGACAGTGTTCCTGTTCATAACATTATCTATATGTTTGATGGGTGGCTCTTGGACTAACATGGCTAAAGCAGAAAAACTCACCAGAAGCGGGCAGGCAGAGCAAGCAGAGATAGGCGAATGGAAAGGACAGGACAGGCAGAACAGTGACTATACGCTAGCAGGATAGTCCATAACTCCAATCATCTTTGTTGATAGGGATGTTTGGTTTCCATACATGGATGAATTGGTCTAATTTAGCATGTACGGTAAAGCCTCAACCCATAGCTACCTCTTCCAGTTCAAATGAGCTCTAAAAAAACATTTGTATTGTTTTTTTGTGTGACTACAGCGCCTGCGATAAAACTCAAAAATAGAGACACTTTCTCACTGAGCGAGGCGTCAAAGCAGACAACCCACCCGCCCGGCTTCAGTTGGGTCATTATAATTCAAAACAATGCATTCAAAAATAAATCACATACACCCCTCGCATGCTCGCCTTTGGTGAGTTTAGGCCATAAGCTAAAAGTTGAGGCTCAAGAGGACACCAGACAAAATATGGCCTGGATGCATGTATACTTTAGAAAGAAAAGGAGAGCCGCACGCTCTAGGAGCTCAGATGCAATACTTTAATAACCAACGTTTCGACAGCCAAGCTGGATGCATGTATAACCTTAAAGCTGGTCACATGGTCTGTCGGTTTAGGGGGTACAGTTCAGGGATTTATGGAAGGTCTGGTGGGAAAGTGATGTTTCCATCATTTGACATTTTACAGTGAGAGGAGGCTGCTACTAGAGTTCACGGAATGTTGCTTGTCTTTCAGTCTTTCAACCAACCCTGACTGTCTCTCTCCTCCAAGGGTAGCAGGCATGCGTGAAAAGTGGTTATGAACTACAAACAGGAGACAATGGATTCGTGCCCTGTCATGGTTTGAGCTCTCATTTCACTCCCTTTTCCTTCAAGTGTTTTACTTTTGTGCCGTTCCAGAGCTTGTGTTTGATCTAGCTATGCATGTAGTAAATCAACCCATCAAATAATCTTGATTTTCAGTAATTGGAACACACATTTTGTACTTCACTTACCTCGTAAAATGCCATAATCATCTGATTGAGAAGTGTTGACACAGAGTAGAAAGAACCAGTCATGATACCTAAAAGAAAATGTATTTATTTTACTGTTTTATCCCGACATAGTGATAAACTTCAATAATCTGTATAGTACACACAAAACCATGAAATTTAACTGAACACCAACAAAAGAAACTCAAATTCAAGAAAGGATTAGCTAATAACCGGACTGAGCACTGACTGGGCAGTCAGTCTGCCTTGGGGTGTATGGGGTTAAAGACAGAAGGATCTCATAATGAACAACTATCCCCAGGAAACAATCAGTGGAATGGACAGAATGCTACAACAAGAGACTTTGAAGGACAGCACACAGGATAATTGGCCTGGCCCCAGATCTGTGTGTGCTTTGGTCAACACCTCAAACTTTCATTGTCATGTAATAAACTTTGTAATGACAACAAACACAACAGATGAGTTAGCTAAAGCACAGATCTGAGTCCAGGCTACTGGCAAGTAGTCAGGTGTCTCACCATAACTTTTAAGAAGCTTTAGGTTACTGCATGTAATACAGCAGTAATACCATAGTTATAGTGTAGTTACAAGATAAGGCGTAAGATAAGGGAAGATTATAAGTCTGGTGTCTCACCATAACTGATGAGGAGTAGGATGAAAGGTTTGTTCTTGAACAGGTTGATGATGGACTGTCTGTAGGAGTAGTCTTCAGGAGCACAGTCAGGTAGGACAGCCTGAGCTTGGCTGGGAGGTAGTGGGGGTCTGTCTTCCATGACTAGGAGAAAAGAGACACAGACAACATCAACACATTTGTCTGGAAAGTAGTGGGGGTCTGTATTTTATGTCTAGGAGAGAAGTGTCATAGTCAACACTAACACTGTATTTACAGCTTTACAACATAATGGACAAGTGTTTCTCTGTTTCTTGCTTCAAAAGCACTCAGTAGCATATGACTGCAACGACTCCTATGCAAACCTGGTTTACAGTGGTATGTTTGAATGGTTGGTATGTTTGTATGGTATCCGTAGCCTGTGGAAAATATAAGTGCAGTCGTCTGGACCTATGGAGTTTGTTGCTACAGTGACTATGATGTGCTATCCACCGGGTGCATTTCTGCAGAGTACCATTCCAGATGGCATGACAAGGCTTGTCTCAACTTAATTACCAATTACAGTCAAGATGAACAGAGCAGTGGAGACTACAGCCGTCCCATAAAACATAATGCTGATGTTGTGTCCCATCAGCTCTATGTCTTCCACAGTGTTGGGGACCAGGACAGGGGGAAGCAGGAAGCCAATAGCAGTGCCCAGCTAAAGAGGGATCAGACAAATTCATCAATGTCACACATACTCCATCAAAATACAGAAATGTCATTTTTATACAGCAGTCAAACATGTACACAGCATTAGCCTGTAACGTTTACAATGTCATTAGGCTAAGGGATTCATTAGGAGCCCCCAATCACATGACTCAATAGGCCTACACACCTGGTTACCTAGCACGGCTGTTGCACATGCGGTAGACACCTCCTTCGGGCCAAACCACACTGATGCAATCCTAGAGGGCAGCCCGAGGATGAAGACTTGGGCTACGGAACATATTATCTGTGCAAACACTGTTACACCGAAAAGATCGGGCCGGACGCTGGCGCATTTCACCCACGCACCGACGCAGTTGAAACCCGCGCCCATAAGGGCTGTCAATTTCAGTCCTTTTTTATCCAGTAACCATGTTGCGGGGAAGATCAAAGGCACATACGCAACCATGTATACAATTGACAGCCAATCGATCTTGTCGCTGGATACATTGTAGAAGTGGGCGAAAATGTTGGTGATGATGCTGTACTGGATCCATTGAAATGCGTTGACGAGGGAGTAGAGGCTGAACACAGCTAAAACGGCGAATCTTCTCCAAAAGAGCTTAGTTTCGATACATTTTTCATCTCCAGGAAGCATAGCCTGTTTCTCATCTGGCGGTATCTCCTGTTCCAACGCCTTCGAGTCCAGTTCTGTCAGATGTGCCGCTCCATTCGTTAGGTCGAAGTACTGATCCCCGGTTGGGACTGCTCCGTTATGCACCGGCGTCTTGATGTTTATTTCCGATGCGTTGTCAAGCCGCAAATGCTCCTGTACTAACTCGCCAGCCACCATGATGCTGGGCGGACGTTGCCTATCTCTATACCTTATAGTTAGGAAGTACGTTTACACAAAATAGGGCAGAGCCAACATTCAGTTAGTAGGTAATACAACAACTATTCATACCGTTTAGAAAAATACCTTTTAAAATGTTGTTGGCTATCTGTGTTATTCACTCTCATATAAAGCGCCTTCTTTCGCATGGTAGCCTATGTCGGTGGCGCTTTAGTGGATGCGCAGGGGATGCACATGGGCAGGGTGCATTTACATCACACAACTCACACATGGAGGCCTTCCGATGATGACTCCGACCAATCAAAATGCAGGATTTGGAGGGCTCTCCGAAGGGACTGTGTTATAGTAGCACTAACTCTACAGTACGGTTATGATCCCCAACCAGTCCCAAATATGTGAACGAAACAAGTGCGCACCGGCCTCTATGCATAGTAGATGAAGAAAAAATATTGTGATAGTAATTTGCTGTTATTCAAATAAACTGCATAATTTCCTAAATAGTATTGAGGTTCAAAGGTGGTATCGTTCGTTAGTGACACATAGTCTCCTCAATTATCTCTCCCTAATCCTAATCTTAGTTAAATCCAGTAGGCCTGCCTAGCCTATTGGACACTCGCACTAGAAAACTAATGATTAGACAATGTGTAATGAAATCATCCACCTCAATGACATAGGCCTAAAAAATATAATTGCTCAGTTAATTGTAGGCCTTAATAGCTACAATAGATTTATAGATGGGATGTTACACTTTTATTAGGCCAGGGTGTATTGATGCATTTGAAAACGTGGGTCTTCAACTCATCCTCAGATTTACCCATTTTCAAAAGGTTACTTTTCAAGAGCCACTGGCACACGTAACTCCCTTCCACTATATCATTATGAATTCTAATAATTTAGTAATTTAATTGGATCTGTATGATGTCACAGTCAGCTTTGTTGCGCGAAATTCTCAGGTTTCCAAATCCATGGAAGCCGCAGCGGGGCTAGAAGGCACCAAAAAGCGCTCAATACAACACCTCATTATACACCACATCATTTGGCTGCTATTTGCTATAGCGCAGTGGCGACCCATCATTCAGTGCAGGTGGGGCAGAACCCCAGCTGTTTCAGCCCCACCTGTGTAGCTAAAAAAAATATATATATATATTTGGCTTGTTTTGCATGTTATTTTGGCATTCATTTGTGTCACATATCAGTTTGCTAACAATGTAAAAACAAAATACAGTGCATTCTGAAAGTATTCAGACCCCTTGACTCTTTCCACATTTTGTTACTTTACAGCCTTATTCTAAAAGGGTTTCAATAGTTTTTTTCTCATCAATCTGCACACAATACCCCTTAATGACAAAGTAATTTGTGGAAATGTGTTAAAAATAAAAAATGAAATATCACATTCACATAATTATTCTGACCCTTTGCGCAGTACTTTGTTGAAGCAGTGATTACAGCCTCAAATCTTCTTGGGTATGATCTTACAAGTTTGGCACACCTGTATTTGGGGAGTTTCTCCCATTATTTTCTGCAGATCCTCTCAAGCTCTGTCAGGTTGATTGGGGAACGTCGCTGCACAGCTATTTTCAAGTCTCTCCAGAGATGTTTGATCAGGTTCAAGTCCGGGCTCTGGCTGGGCCACTCAAGGACATTCAGAGGCTTGTCCCGAAGCCACTCCTGCGCTGTCTTGGCTGTGTGCTTAGGGTCGTTGTCATGCTGGAAGGTGAACCTTTGCCCCAGTCTGAGGTCCTGGTGCTCTGGAGCAGGTTTCATCAAGGATCTCTCTGTACTTTGCTACATTCATCTTTCCTTCGATCCTGACTAGTCTCCCAGTCCCTGCCGTTAAAAACATCCCCACAGCATGCTTCTGCCACCACCATGCTTCACCATAGGGATGGTACCAGGTTTCCTCCATTCAGGCCAAAGCTTTCAATCTTGGTTTCGTCAGACCAGAGAATCTTGTTTCTCATTGTCTGAGAGTTCTTTAGGTGCCTTTTGGCAAACTCCAAGCGGGCTGCCATGTGCCTTTTACTGAGGAGTGGCTTCCGTCTGCCACTACCATAAAGGCTTGATTGGTGGAGTGCTGCAAAGATGGTTGTCCTTCTGGAAGGTTCTCCCATCTCCACAGAGGAACTCTGAAGCTCTGTCAGACTGAACATCAGGTTCTTGGTCATCTCTTCTTCCATTTAAGAAGGATGGAGGCCTCTGTGTTCTTTGGAACCTTCAATGCAGCAGAAATTATTTGGTACCATTCCCCAGATCTTTGCCTCGACACTCCTGTCTCGGAGCTCTACGGACAATTCCTTCAACCTCATGGCATGGTTTTTGCTCTGACATGCACTGTCAACTGTGGGACCTTACATAGACAGGTGTGTGCCTTTCCAAATCATGTTCAATCAATTGAATTTACCCAAGGTAGACGCCAATCAAGTTGTAAAAACATCTCAAGGATGATCAATGGAAACAGGATGCACCTGAGCTCAATTTCGAGTCTCATAGCAAAGGGTCTGAATAATTATGTAAATAAGGTATTTCTGTTTTTATACATATATATTTTTTTTTACGGTTTTTGCTTTGTAATTATGGGGTATTGTGTGTAGATTGATTAACCCAATTTTTTAAAATCCATTTCAGAATAAGGCTGTAATGTAACAACATCTGGAAAAAGACAAGGGGTATGAATACTTTCAGAACGCACTGTATATTGAGTTAATAAAGCTGCATACAAACGTGGTCTCTTTTTTGCTTTCTTGAATAAGGCAGGTCCAAAATGCAGGTGTTTCAGCCTAGCTCAGTGCTTTCTGTGGTTGAGGGGCAGCCATCAGAAAATACAACGCATATGCGTTTGTAATCTTCTCTAATTGCGCAGTGATTGGTTGAGTGTTCTATCACTCATGGGGACACTACGTCACCACAGAATCTACAGGGCGAGCTAGGCAATTCAAGCCCCCTTAGGTGCTGCCATAGATTTACATTCAAAGTCCCCATCCAAGAAGGCTCAAGATCATTGGCCAACAGATAAAATTATGTCAAATCACGTTATATCTACCATAGCGTTGATTGGACTGATCATGCCAACATCATACTTTCAAAATCTTAGCTAGCAAGCTTGACAAGCAGTCATCATCATGAATCATGTCAACAATCTACTGGAAAATCATTTTCAAACCTTTATATTTGAAGAGAAATTATAGATAAAACGTATCGGTGCTCATCGGCCATTGAACATAAACATTACACAACAAGTCAGAAATCACAACTTCAACAATGAGTGGTTAAGAAGGAATCAGTGGCTAACTCCAAGCGTTGCAAAGCAATCACTATTTTGCGTCCTCTGCCTGCTATTCGGTGGAGAGTGTGTGTGGTCCAAGTCTGGATTTAAGTATTTAAAACATCTATCGCTTAAGAGGATAAACATTCACACACAACACCATGGGCCAGAAAAGGCTGAATACATTGGCTATTCTGTCAATCCAGCATGACTTCTGCCACTTTCAAAACAACTGGAAACTCGGAATTGGGAAATCTCAGACTTCAGTGAGTTCAAAACAACTGGGAACTCAGAAAAAAACGAGCTCCGACTGGGAAAATAGGGTTTTGAATGGTCATCCAACTCAGATTTTCAAGTCGGGAAATCACGCCTCTTTCTAGAGCTCCAGCCTGAAGATCACTAACATCAAGATTTTACTTTGTTTTTTTCCATATTTCCCAGATGTCATGAAAGCACTATGAATCCAGAGAATGCTAGACTTTGATGACAACATTTGCCCACAAGAAGGACCGCCGTGCCACCTTCCTGTTCAAGTGAGCATAGCACAATCCAAAAATGTATTGTATGCTGCTACATACATGATTTAATACACCAGGGAGATATGCATACTGTAGCTAAGAAATTAATACTAAGTGTATGTTGTGTAGTAAGCTATTAGTAGCCCATGTGTCTCACCCTAATAATTTGGTCCCTCTCCCCCTCAGAACTTTGCCTACTGTTCTGAATTAGTGGTGCACATGTAGCCTATAGCCTATTTTAGAGAAATGTCATCAGCTAATATTGTAAAAGCTTTCGTTGTCTGCTCATTTGCCCCCGTTATTTATTCTTCTGTTCTGACTTGGTGCACAGGGATAAAACTGTAAGAGCGGGCCATGTTCTGAATTCTGTCGCGGTACATTTCAAAAGTCCTGAACAAATAGTTATATTGACTACGTCCGTCTTAACTTGCTCCTCGAAATTACGGCTTGCCTCTAATCCGCTCATTGTTCCCTCATGGCATAGTTTGTACATCTCAATTGTTATAGGCCTATTGCTTATATAGGTCTATCCCATTAGTACTGTGTCTTATTGATAGATTTAGGCAATATTGGAAGGATTTAATTGTTTTGCTTACTTTGTGTATTATAATTAGCTCATGTGATTTTCTTCATGAGGAGGGGATACTATATAATGTTATTGGGTCTGTTACCAATCGGAGGGCATTCTCTGTGGTGGCATGAATAACCATTTGAGGTGTGATTCCTTTGACTTGAGCAATGTACTCACAGACAAGCAGTGTGTTCTTAGGTTCATTCCTTTACTGGAGAGGGGAGATATATAATACGTTTAACGATTCAAAACAACCAGGTTGCTGCTTTCCATATTGTTGCATTCCAAATGATGATAACCCACATGTTTTTATGTGTTTTATGTTTTCATGTTTTTCCCAAGACAAAAGAGTCTGTCTCCAGACAGATGTGTTCCAATGGAATCAGTTTGGCTCTCTGTTACAACACAGTAACAACACAGTAACAACACAGTAACAACACAGTCATTATGAGGGGACTCAACAGGAACTATCAAAAATCATGTCTGGTTTTATCACACCATACGGCCGTTTCAGAGTTTTATGTTTTGCAGAAAACGCACACAGCATTTGGCAAAGTGAAAGCAGCCTTTAACCAATCTTTAAAACTTGAAACAAGAGCTTTGAATGCATATTCAAAGATCAAGGGGTTAGAAAAGGTAAGGGATATCTATAACAATGAGGACATACAGTACTGAGAGATTACTGGATTACTGCAGGTTAATGAACAACTATCGCTCACCTGTTCATTGCTGCAGAGACAGCTGGAGAGAAGGAGAAGAAGTACCCTGCCTGCACTTCTTCCGTGGCCACTGATGGTTTCCCTGCAAAGTTGTGCATCAAAGCACGAGTGGTACCTAATAGGATAGCCAAAATAGCACATGTTAAGGCCTTCTAAAAACACATTCATCACTTCAGCAGTGAGGCAGTCCTCTTATGCAATCCTGATTTTAATACATCCACACTGTTCTTTCAGAGTAGCTATGGTGACCTTTGCAGCTGATTGGGAATGGATGTTCCTGCGTCACAGAGGAAATGCCCTCAACTTTGGTTACACAACAATAAACGGTCAGTAGAAATATACTGGTGACAAATAATAACGCTCAGTAATATCCAGTTACAGTGAGACATTCCATGCAAAGCCTGTTCTTATCCCTGCCAAGGACACTGCTCATTGCACTTGCCCACAGTCTGATAACATTCATGTAATGGTGTGTCTAGTACACATAGCAATATGGATCAAGGCACTATCCACGATGAACTGACACTGGCAAATCCAGCTCCTTGTACATTTGTAATTGCTTGTTGAAAACAGTCAACTGTTCTTATCTGTCCTGAAAAGTGGGGGCGTACCAAGGTGTGAAGTCAAGACCAATCTGTAATCAAAATAATAAAAAGAGACAGTTTAACAGATGAGGGTCGACAGAAAAATATCCGAACTGTCAATGATTCAGTCTATTGGCAAAACATAACCTCAGCACAAATCTGAAATGGGCACTAGGCAGTGCAAAGTAGGACCCCGCTTATTGTAAACCAGTTGAACAGTGGGTGGTTAGCCAAAGGTTTCCCAGCCCGTGCCAACAGTCAGTCAGTCCCACACAAAAACACATGCTGGGAATGTCCAGCTAGAGCGCCCTGTCCCCACCAGCTTACTCTGCGTTGTTATTGAGACATTGTTGACTTTGTCCAAATACTTGCCTCTCTGGGCTCCACCAAATTAACACTGTGAAAGAATGGTTTATGACAGACATACATTCCTTCCAAAGCTCATGCAAAGGATATAGATAATTTAGGGTATCAGCAGGCAGGGTGAATTGTTAGTGACTTAAGAAGTTGTTCTGTCAGAGTTCACATGCAGCTTAGCAAGCGGGAGCACAGGCTTAATAAGTCTAATCCGTTTGCTTTACAGAAGTCACATCATCTTACAGTTTTTACACCAGAATATGACATGTACGTTTCAGCATGGTGCAGGGCCAGACAGACCTGCTGCATTGGACTGGTGATCTGATAAGTGGCTTTTCCATGGGATTCTATGAGTAGGCCTACAGTACAGTACATTCGGAAAGTATTCAGACCCATTGACTTTTCCCATATTTTGTTACATTACAGCCTTATTCTAAAATGGATTAAATAAAAAAAATGTCCTCATCAATCTACACACAATACCCCATAATGACAAAGTGAAAACAGGTTTAGACATTTTTGCAAATGTATTACAAATCAAAACAGAAATACCTTATGCAAATAAGTATTCAGACTCAGAATTGAGCTCAGGCGCATCCTGTTTCCATTGATCATCCTTGAGATGTTTCTACAACTTGATTGGAGTCCATCTGTGGTAAATTCAATTGATTGGAAATTATTTGGAAAGGCACACACCTGTCTATGTAAGGTCTCACAGTTGACAGTGCATGTCGGAGCAAAAACCAAGCCATGAGGTCGAAGGAATTCGAGTCGAGGCAAAGATCTGGGGAAGGGTACCAAAACATTTCTGCAGCATTGAAGGTCCCCAAGAACAAAGTGACCTCCTCCATTCTTAAATGGAAGAGGTTTGGAACCACCAAGACTCTTCCTAGAGCTGGCCGCCAGGCCAAACTGAGCAATCGGGGGAGAAGGGCCTTGGTCAGGGAGGTGACCAAGAACCTGATGGTCACTCTGACAGAGCTCCAGAGTTCCTCTGTGGTGATGGGCGAACCTTCCAGAAGAACAACCATCTCTACATCACTCCACAATTGTAGAGTGGCCAGACGGAAGACACTCCTCAGTAAAAGACACATGGCAGCCCGCTTGGAGTTTTCCAATAGGTACCTAAAGGACTCTCAGACCATGAGAAACAAGATTCTCTAGTCTGATGAAAGCAAGATTTAACTCTTTGGCCTGAAGCTGGCGGGCGGGGGAGCAGAGGCGGACACCTAGGTCCGGCAGGCTGGTTCGACGAGGTTGTGGACTGACCCTGCGTTCTGCGTCGAGGCTGATGTCCAGTGGGTCTGTTCGGGGGTCAACCCCGAGGTCGGGGAGCGGGACGATCCAGACAGTTATGGTGAAATGCCTGAATCATCTCTGGGTCGAGGATGTCCTGGTCGGGGACCCAAGACCGGCCTTCAGGCCCATAACCTTCCCTGTCCACTAGGTAGTGGATGCAACCTCTCAGGCATTTGGAATCAAGGATGGCCTGAATGGCGTAGGCAGGTTCCCCTCTGACATCCAACGGTGGGGGTACAGTGCAGGTAGAGACTAGAGGATGAAGAGGATCGTAGGTGACCGGTTTTAAAAGAGACACATGGAAGGACAAGGAGATTTTATACTGACGGGGTAACTGGAGGCGGTACGTGACAGGGTTGATGCGATGGGTTATCTTGAAGGGACCAATGAAGCGAGGACAGAACTTTATGCAGGGGAGGCGGAGCCGGATGTCTATGGTAGAGAGCCACACAAGCTGTCCAGGGTGAAAGAGTGGCATAGGTCGGCGGCGTATGTCGGCAAAGCTTTTCTGTGTATTAAAGGCTACCTGCAGATTCCGGTGAGCGGTCTCCCATACACACTCACTACGCCAAAACCAGTCGTCGACAGCTTGGACAGTACCAGGCTCCGCCTCCCAGGGAAACATGGGGGGTTGGTAACCAAGAACACACTGAAACGGAGTAAGGCGGAGGGGTGAGTGCATGAGTGAGTTCTGAGCGTATTCGGCCCAGGCCATATAGCGACTCCAGTCGTGTGGAGAGGCAGAACATTGTTGGCGGAGGTACTTCCCTATTTATTGGTTCTGGCGTTCCGTCTGACCGTTGGTCTGGGGGTGGTACCCG
This sequence comes from Salvelinus alpinus, assembly GCF_045679555.1. Taxonomy (NCBI): domain Eukaryota; kingdom Metazoa; phylum Chordata; class Actinopteri; order Salmoniformes; family Salmonidae; genus Salvelinus; species Salvelinus alpinus. The sequence goes on from NC_092093.1 coordinate 30,734,003, forward strand.
GAGGAGAGGCTGAAGGTGACCTCCAGTCGGTCACAGAAGGCTCGCCACACCAGGGAGACAAACTGGGGCCCGCGGTCAGAGACGATGTCCTCCGGAAACCCGTACAGACAGAACATCTGCTGGAACATACACTCCACCAATTCCATTGCAAATAAGGAAGAGGAACCAGACACATTTTTGAAAAACTACTATGGCAAGGATGGTGGTGTTACCAGAGGATTCAGGAAGGTCTGTGATGAAGTCAACAGCTACAGTTGAAGTCGGAAGTTTACATACACTCAGGTTGGAGTCATTAAAACTAATTTTCAACCACTCCACAAATTTCTTGTTAACAAACTATAGTTTTGGCAAGTCGGTTAGGACATCTACTTTGTGCATGAAACAAGTAATTTTTCCAACAATTGTTTACAGACAGATTATTTAACTTATAATTCATTGTATCACAATTCCAGTGGGTCAGAAGTTTACATACACTAAGTTGACTTTGCCTTTAAAAAGCTTGGAAAATTCCAGAAAATGATGTCATGGCTTTAGAAGCTTCTGATAGGCTAATTGACATCATTTGAGTCAATTGGAGGTGTACCTGTGGATGTATTTCAAGGCCTACCTTCAAACTCAGTGCCTCTTTGCTTGACATCATGGGAAAATCAGAAGAAATCAGCCAAGACCTCAGAAAAAAATTTGTAGAACTCCACAAGTCTGGTTCATCCTTGGGAGCAATTTTCAAATGCCTGAAGGTACCACGCTCATCTGTACAAACAATAGTACGCAAGTATATACACCATGGGACCACAGCACCGTCATACCGCTCAGGAAGGAGACCTGTTCTATCTCCTAGAGATTTACTAGTACTTTGGTGTGAAAAGTGCAAATCAATCCCAGAACAACAGTAATGGACCTTGTGAAGACGCTGGAGGAAACAGGTACAAAAGTATCTATATCCACAGTAAAACGAGTCCTATATCGACATAACCTGAAAGGCCGCTCAACAAGGAAGAAGCCACTGCTCCAAAACCGCCATAAAAAAGTCAGACTACGGTTTGCAATTGCACATGGGTACAAAGATTGTACTTTTTGGAGAAATGTCCTCTGGTCTGATGAAACAAAAATAGAATTGTTTGGCCATAATGACCATTGTTTTGTTTGGAGGAAAAAGGGGGATGCTTGCAAGCCGAAGAACACCACCCCAACCGTGAAGCACGGGGGTGGCAGCATCATGTTGTGGGGGTGCTTTGCTGCAGGAGGGACTGGTGCACTTCACAAAATAGATGGCATCATGAGAGAGGAAAATTATGTGGATATATTGAAGCAACATCTCAAGACATCAGTCAGGAAGTTAAAGCTTGGTAGCAAATGGGTCTTCCAATGGACAATGACCCCAAGCATACTTCCAAAGATGTGGCAAAATGGCTTAAGGACAACAAAGTCAAGGTATTGGAGGGGCCATCACAAAGCCCTGACCTCAATCTTATAGAAAATATGTGGGCAGAACTGAAAAAGCGTGTGCGAGTAAGGAGGCCTACAAACCTGACTCAGTTACACCAGCTCTGTCAGGAGGAATGGGCCAAAATTCACCCAACTTATTGTGGGAAGCTTGTGGAAGGCTACCTGAAACGTTTGACCCAAGTTAAACAATTTAAAGGCAATGCTACCAAATACTAATTGAGTGTATGTACACTTCTGACCCACTGGGAATGTGATGAAATAAATAAAAGCTGAAATAAATCATTCTCTCTACTATTTTTCTGACATGTCACATTCTTAAAATAAAGTGGTGATCCCAACTCACCTAAAACAGGGAATTTTTACTTGGATTAAATGTCAGGAATTGTGAATAACTGAGTTTAAATGTATTTGGCTAAGGTGTATGTAAACTTCCGACTTCAACTGTAGCTAGCCTGCAAAAGACAAATAATAATACAGCTTGATATGTACATATTACTTTAGTTAACTAGCTGAGATAAAGGTGTGTTAGAGATGTCGGCGATGAGTATGACGGATCTCCTTGCTAACGCCCAGGAAGCTCTGATTCAAACTCTCATTATTGACAGCTCTGCAAACGTGATGTCGAAATATGTTCGTTACTCACAAATATAGAATTTAGCTGAGAAACTCTCTTAATTTACTCCCATTACAGCTGGTATGTACTTCCAAAAAAGGTATATAAAAAATGACTGAAACAATGCCTATTCGGCACCTCCAATCAAATCAGTCATTACTGTCACGCACAGATCGGAAGTCTACAACAGCTCAATACATTGAAAGTGCCAGAGGCATTATTTTGGTTGCTTGTACATCACCTGAAGCATGTGCATAAAATGACAATGCATGCAGAAGACAAATACATACTTATTGTGCACGTGTTTACATGGTTCTGCACATGCTTCAAGTGATAGAAATCTTGACGCACTACCAGCGCTTTGAAAAGTTGAGGTAATTATACTTTCCTATGGATATATTGTCTCACATTCCTACTTGCAAAAGGACGAATAGCAGACAACCGGTCAAGTAAGTTAAAATATAATTTTATTAAACATTCTGGCTTGTAGAGGTTGTGAGAGGAAACTTTCCTGACCCAAACGCTCACTTATGCAAGTCAACATCCGGTCTCCAGGCTGTGTGAATGCATTGCGTTAATCTGAAATATCTGCAGTGCATCGACAGCTCATTGCATTTTGGTACACCAGAATTATTCATTTCCAGTGAAACACTGCGTTTGCCTTGCAGCATTGCAGAGGCAGTTGCCGTGTGTTTGGTCAAACTGTATGCATAGACAGCTTGACAGAAATGGTAGCAGAAGGTGAAGGTTGAACTTTTGTAGCATAAATATCCAGATGATGCTGTATACTATTTTGCGAAATGACGCTGTAGGTGTGTGTTCGAAGCGTCGTTGCGCAAAATAGTATGCAGCATCGTCTGTGTAACGAGTGCGCTGAGAGTCAGGAAGCAAGTACAGGGAGTGAGTGTTTTAATAAATAATTAAAACAATAAACACGAAACACAAACGCACCGACATGAAACTGAGTCAATAACACCTGAGGAAAGAACCAAGGGGAGTGACAGATATAGGGAAGATAATCAAGGAGGTGATGGAGTCCAGGTGAGTGTCATGAGGCGCTAGTGCGCTTGACGATGGTGACAGGTGTGCAGGATAATAAGCAGCCTGATGACCTAGAGGCCTGAGAGGGAGTATACGTGACCGTACCCCTTTCCCGACGTGCGCAGGACTCCGACAAAGGGGACGAACCCGGGGATCAGGAGCGTACCGGTCAGCCCTGCTGAAGTGCGGGAACCTGTCATGCCGGCTGGGGCGCGGGGACCTGACAGACCAGCTGAGGCAGTGGAAGCATGGGAGCCTGGCGATCCGGCTGAGGCATGAGAGCCTGTAGCGACTCCCGGACCCGACGTCATATACACTGACACAAAAAAAACTAAAAACACTCCCTGATGCTTCCTTTAGTTGAGGTGTTATTCTGTAACGAGTGCGCTGAGAGTCAGGAAGCATGTACAGGGAGTGAGTGTTTTAATAAATAAACAAAACAATAAACACGAAACACAAACAACGCACCAACATGAAATAGAGTCAATAACACCTGAGGAAAGAACCAAGGACAGTGACAGATACAGGGAAGATAATCAAGGAGGTGATGGAGTGTCATGAGGCGTTGGTGCCCTTGACGATGGTGACAGGTGTGCAGGATAATAAGCAGCCTGATGACCTAGAGGCCTGAGAGGGAGTATACATGGCAGTCTGGATTTGTATGCAACAAAAGTTCAACATTTACCTTCTGCTACCATTTCTGTCTACGCATACAGTTTGACGCATACATTCGATAAATCCAACATACAGTATGCACCACACCGCAATGCTGCAAGGCAAATGCAGCGTTACTTTGGAATTTAATGTAATTCTGGTGTACCAAAATGCAATGATCCTGTCGGTGTGATCGAAGCGCAAGACTCAGTTTAACTTGGTGTCTTGATTTCTAGAACTTCGAGAGCGCTGTTAAAGAACGTGTTGATCAATGATCAGACATGGGAGGAGGCTCGAAAGGAAGAGGGTGAGCATATCTCTCTGACATATTTCCTAACTGTGTCGCCTATTAAAAAATATGGCTATTGCCTTTCAATTGAACAGATGAAATATATGTGTACTATCAACCACAATGAAATGAGTTTGATATTCTCCTCTTTTGATCAGTTGTTTTGAAGATAGTGAACATGCTTTACAATAAACCTAGAATATATGTTCACTGCACCTGTGTACCCCACAACTTCGCTGTTTCTGGGAAATCATTCTTGCTGGCTGCATGTGATATTAAAGTGTTAGAAATGTAACCTACTGTAGTTGTGAGCACAGATAGTTTGATTCTGGCTAAGCAGCTCAAGGCACATAGGAGACTTTGTTGCTCAGTCTATTGACAATTTTTGATACGGTATGCAGATGTTTAGTTCCCATTATAAAACAAATAAGTTAATTCAGAAAGACTTCCAAATTGCAGCAGTAAAATATCACTTAGAAGATGAACGCAGTGCTCTTTACAGCCTGCTGGATGAGAATATTTTGGGAACGGCTCGGAAACGACGTAAATGTCCTATAGAGATCCTCCCCTATGTCGTACAGTCATTAAAGGCAGAACGTAAAGTCATGGTTGGTTTCATTTTTTATTACGTTTTTATAATGGTCCTATTGAAAAGGGTAGCATTACTTTTGCATAGCCGTGATTATATGTCACTCTCATATTTAAAGCGTCAATCAGCAGTAGAAACGATAACAAAGAGTACTCCCCACCCCGGTTCGGTAAAAAGTTGCGAGTTTGGGCTGGAGAAATATAACCATTCTCAAATTCAAAGACTGAGCTATGGATGTAAAGACTGACCATCCATTATATCAGAATGATAGTTTTAAGCATGATTTGAAGCTATATAGTGTTTGCACTTCTTTGTTTACAAACGTTGGAGTAAAACATGCTTATATTTTGGGTTCTAATGGGGTACTACAGTTGAACTAAACTCATGAGGCATTTATATGTTATATTCTTCAAGAATAAATAGGCACATATCATTAATTTATAAGTCCAAAAATGGGCATAGACACTGCTGATTGCCCCTTCAGTGTTGCTGTTTGAACTTTCATACATTTGAAAATATAACATACACCATATGTTCACAAACTGAAAGTATGCTTTATTTTTTATCAGGTATCAAGGTAAGACCCAGATGCAGACAACGTCGAATTAACAATGGTTTAATATTCCAACAGGGCAGGCAATAGACAGGTCAAGGCAGGCAGCGGTCAGTAAACCAGAGGTGGAGCAACGATACCAGACGGCAGGCAGGCTCAGCGTCAGGGTAGGCAGAGATCAATAATCTAGAGGTGGGGCAAAGGTACAGGTCGGCAGGCAGGCTCCGGGTCAGGTGCAGGCAGAGTGGTCAGGCAGGTGGGCTCAGAGTCAGGACAGGCAAGGGTCAAAACCAGGAGGGTGAGAAAAAGAGAGACTGGGAAAAGCAGGAGCTGAGACAAAAACGCTGGTTGACTTGACGAACAATACGAACTGGCAACAGACAAACAGAGAACACAGGTATAAATAAACAGAGGATAATGTGGAAGATGGGTGACACCTGGAGGGGGGGTGGAGACAATCACAAAGACAGGTGAAACAGATCAGGGTGTGACAATACCACCCCCTCTAAGGGCGCCACCTGGCATCCTACCTGGGGGCCAACCTGGTTGACCGGGGTGCCGGCGGTGGAAGTCGGCAATGAGGGCTGGGTCCAGGATGTCTCTAGCGGGGACCCAGCACCTCTCCTCCGGGCCATAACCCTCCCAGTCAACCAGGTACTGGAAACCCTTGCCCCGTGGTCGAACATTCAGGAGGCGTCTCACTGTGTATGCTGAATGGCCATCGATGACACAGGGAGGAGGACTTACATTTACATTTACATTTAAGTCATTTAGCAGACGCTCTTATCCAGAGCGACTTACAAATTGGTGCATTCACCTTATGATATCCAGTGGAACAACCACTTTACAATAGTGCATCTAACTCTTTTAAGGGGGGGGGGTTAGAAGGATTACTTTATCCTATCCTAGGTATTCCTTAAAGAGGTGGGGTTTCAGGTGTCTCCGGAAGGTGGTGATTGACTCCGCTGACCTGGCGTCGTGAGGGAGTTTGTTCCACCATTGGGGTGCCAGAGCAGCGAACAGTTTTGACTGGGCTGAGCGGGAACTGTACTTCCTCAGAGGTAGGGAGGCGAGCAGGCCAGAGGTGGATGAACGCAGTGCCCTTGTTTGGGTGTAGGGCCTGATCAGAGCCTGAAGGTACGGAGGTGCCGTTCCCCTCACAGCTCCGTAGGCAAGCACCATGGTCTTGTAGCGGATGCGAGCTTCAACTGGAAGCCAGTGGAGAGAGCGGAGGAGCGGGGTGACGTGAGAGAACTTGGGAAAGTTGAACACCAGACGGGCTGCGGCATTCTGGATGAGTTGTAGGGGTTTAATGGCACAGGCAGGGAGCCCAGCCAACAGCGAGTTGCAGTAATCCAGACGGGAGATGACAAGTGCCTGGATTAGGACCTGCGCCGCTTCCTGCGTGAGTTTGGTGTGTGTTTGGTCAAACTGTATGCATAGACAGCTTGACAGAAATGGTAGCAGAAGGTGAAGGTTGAACTTTTGTAGCATAAATATCCAGATGATGCTGTATACTATTTTGCGAAATGACGCTGTAGGTGTGTGTTCGAAGCGTCGTTGCGCAAAATAGTATGCAGCATCGTCTGTGTAACGAGTGCGCTGAGAGTCAGGAAGCAAGTACAGGGAGTGAGTGAGTGACTTGGCTTGGAAACAGAAGAAGGGGGGGAGACACAGGCTTAATCCTAGACACATGGATAGTAGGGTGAATATGGAGGGTACGGGGTAACAAAAGACGAACAGCAGTGAGGCTAATTTACATTTACATTTACATTTAAGTCATTTAGCAGACGCTCTTATCCAGAGCGACTTACAAATTGGAAAGTTCATACATATTCATCCTGGTCCCCCCGTGGGGAATGAACCCACAACCCTGGCGTTGCAAGCGCCATGCTCTACCAACTGAGCCACACGGGACCACTAATGACTCTAAAGATTGGGAACGGGCCGATGAAATGGGGGGAAAGTTTATGGGACTCCACCTTGAGGGGCAGGTCCCAGGTGGAGAGCCATACTCTCTGCCCGAGCCGATAGCATGGAGCAGGGGTCCGGTGGCAATCCGCTTGTCGCCTATACCTGGAAGTGGTCTTCAACAGATCGGCCCGTGCTCTCTTCCAGGTACGGCGACAGCGGCGGATGAACATCTGGGCAGAGGGATTGCTGACTTCCTCCTCTTGCTCGGGGAAGAGCGGAGGTTGATATCCCAAGTAACACTCGAAGGGTGAGAGACCAGTGGCAGAGCAAGGAAGGGTGTTGCAGGCGTACTCAACCCATACCAGTTGCTGACTCCAGGTGTAGGGTTGGCAGAGACTAGGCAGCAAAGTGTTGTCTCTAAGTCCTGGTTGGCTCGTTCTGACTGGCCGTTGGACTGGGGGTGGAATCCGGAGGACAGGCTGGCCGACGACCCAATGATCGTGCAGAACGCCTTCCAGAACCAGGACGAGAATTTCGGACCCTGGTCAGAGACTATGTCCACCAGGAGACCGGTGCGCCTCCCGGACCTGTTTCCCTATACCCCAGCTGAGTGCCGTCGCCAGGCACGAGGTGGGAAGGATGGTCTCGGGCTTTGGGGTGGTTGCCGTGGGGTTATAACTGCGAGACAAGGCATCCGGCTTGACGTTCTTGGACTCTGTCCGGTAGGAGAGGGAAAAGTTGAACTGGGTAAAAAGCATGGCCCATCTCGCTTGCCTGGAGTTGAGGCGCTTGGCGGTGCGGAGATACTCCAGGTTTTTGTGGCCGGTCCACACAATGAACGGATATTCTGCCCCTTCTAGCCAGTGACCTCATTCCTCCAATGCCATCTTCACCGCGAGAAGCTCCCGATTCCCCACATCGTAGTTCCTCTCTGTGGCATTGAGGCGGTGGCAGAAGAAGGAGCAGGGATGCAGCCTAAGGTCCAGGGCAGAATGTTGGGATTGGACAGCCCCCACTCCGACATCTGAAGCATCGGCCTAAACCACGAACTGACGGGAAGGGTCTGGATGAACCAGGATAGGAGCAGTGTTGAAGCGGTGGTTAAGGGCTCGGAACGCCCGGTCAGTGGAGCAGGTGTTCTTGGGGAGAGCGTGAGAAGACGAGGATGTCATCAATGTAAACGAAGACGAACCGGTTCACATGTCGCGGAGAACATCATTCACCAGAGCCTGGACACGGCAGGGGTGTTGGTGAGGCCAAAGGGCATGACCAGCTATTCGTAATGGCCGCTGGCAGTGTTGAAGGCGGTCTTCCACTCGTCCCCCTCTCGTATCCGCCCCAGGTGGTAGGTGTTTTGTAGATCCAGCTTGGAGAAAACAGTGACCCCCCCTGGAGCGGGTTGAGGGCCGAGGAAATGAGTGGTAGTGGATAACGGTTCAGGGTCTTGTCCTTTTTTCCCATGAAGAAGAACCCTGCGGGAGAGGAAGAGGGATGGGTAAATCCTGTAGCTAGGGATTCCCCAATGTAGATATCCATAGACTTGGTCTCTGGTCCCGACAGAGAGTATAGACATCCCCAGGGCGTGATGGTGCTAGGGAGGTCAATTCCGCAGTCATAGGGGTGGTGTGGTGGAAGGGACGTGACCCAGGACTTGTTGAACACCTCCCAGAGGTCCTGGTACTCTGCGGGAATGTCGGAGAGGTCAGGAGCAACTTCCAAGCCCCCAGGAAGACATCCCGGGGCAGGTTGCGCCGACTTCAGACAATGGGTGTGGCAGAACAGACTCCAGCCCATGATAGCACCCGTACACCAGTTGAGGGGATTGGAGCCAGGAGTGGTGTTATGGGTGACCCGACCTCTAGAGCACCCGTCCAGCGCTCTAACATCCTTGGGAATGGAAAGGGGCTGAGTGAGGATGTTCAGCTCGGAAGCCAATGTGGCGTCCAAAAGTCTTTTACTGGGCAAGAGGACACAAAATGACCAAAAGTCCCGTAATACAGACAGCTCTTTGTGTTGATCCTGTGTCGCCGTTCCGCTGGCGACAGCCCAGCTCTGCCTAGTTGCATAGGCTCGGGAAACAGCGTGATGAGGTAGGCTATCTTGGAGTGATCTGAGGGGAAAGAGGAGGTCTGAAACTCGAAAATGAGGGCACACTGAGCTAAAAACGCCCAACAGTTGCTCGGCTCTCCTTTAAAGCGTTCCGGGGGAGGTAAACGGGGCTCCCGGGAAGGAGGAATGGCCGGTGGGGTGGCGCTGCTAAACCCTGAGTTACTGAGGGGCGGTGGGGTTACCACCGTGGCAGGCTGCCCCCTAGACAACCCGCAGAACTGCTCCAGCAGCATGTCCAACGCCTGGCCATGGCGCTCAGCCAACGTTTGGACCACCTCCATAAGACCACGAAGCAATTCCTCGTGCCTACCAATTGAGGCTCCTTGGGAGGAGATAACGTTGCGCAACTGGCCTGGGTCTGCTAGGTCAGTAATAGCCAGTTCATACTATCAGGTATGAAGTTAAGACCCAGGTGCAGACAACGTCGAATTAACAATGGTTAAATAATCCAACAGGGGCATGCAATAGACAGGTCAAGGCAGGCAGGGCAGTAAACCAGAGGTGGGGCAACGGTACCGGATGGCAGGCAGGCTCAAGGTCAGGGTAGGCAGAGGTCAATAATCCAGAGGTGGGACAAAGGTACAGGTTGGCAGGTAGGGTCAGGGGCAGGCAGAGTGGTCAGGCAGACGGGCTCAGAGTCAGGAGAGGCAAGGGTCAAAACCAGAAGGGTGAGAAAAAGAGACTGGGAAAAGCAGGAGCTGAGACAAAAACGCTGGTTGACTTGACAAACTGGCAACAGGGGGAGGGGCAATGCAAATAGTCTGGGTACCCATTTGATTAGCTGTTCTGGAGTCTTATGGCTTGGGGGTAGAAGCTATTTAGGAGCCTCTTGGACCTAGACTTGGTGCTCCGGTACCGCTTGCCGTGCGGTAGCAGAGAGAACAATCTGTGACTATGGTGGCTGGAGTCTTCAACAATTTTATGGCCATCCTCTGACACCGCCTGGTATAGAGGTCCTGGATGGCAGGAAGCTTGGCCCCGGGGATGTACTGGGCCGTTCGCACTACCCTCTGTAGTGCCTTGCGGTCGGAGGCCGCAGCTATGCTCCCATTACACCCTCTTCTATCCAACATAAGTGTATATTTCATATATGACCACGGTTAAGAGTGACTGGTGAGAGATGTGTCTGCTGTAAAGTCTCTCCAGGCGGTGCATCAGAGGGCTAAGGGTCTGAGACAGGTGCTGAACATGCGTCCTACAGCCAAGTCCCTGGAGGTGTTTGGGGAGGTGTTCAGCAGCAGGCCCAACAGAGAGGACAAGACATATAGCAGGACCAGACCACCCATCAAGAGAGCCATAGAGCAGGCAGAGCTCAGGAACAACTATGCTCCTATTTGTGCAGGAACAACTATGCTCCTATTGTGATTGGAAGGATGCAGTACTGTAGTATTTCAACAGTGATGGGGTTTATGTTCGCAGAAGTCTGTGATACAATATCGCCCTCAGGTGGTGGATAACGGGAACTGCATACCGTATGTATAATGTATACACCTCTATAGAATCACTTTAAAACAGTCCCCTTTTTTGCTATTATTTTGTATACAACATTTGTCATAGCGTTGAGGTCATCCTCAGTTGTAGGCTTATGAGAATATAAGAATACAAGCTGTAACAGCCAGATTGAACATAGCATTAAAAAAAAAAAATCTTAATCTTTCTGAAACATTGTGGGAACGAGCATCTGGTCCTAAAATGTAAAGAAAATGTATAAAACATGTTGTTTTGAATAACAAACCTAAATCTATTTTAAACAATTTAACAAGCACTTTTAAAATAAAGTAAAGTATGTGCTGCTTTGCTCTTGTCCCAACGCTCAAAGGGCGTCACACACTATTTAGCACGTGATTTAAAATAAATATTGGCGTCTTCAATGAAGCGGCAAGTGCACTTTGAACAACTGAAACTGTTTGTCTCTTGCATGCAAATCCGTATCACTTTTGTAGATTATATATCTTGGAACTTGCTACCTTCAAAAGCGACTTTTTTTTTTTAATACATTTCATATTTTAAATAATCGATATAGGCTAAACTTATTGCGTCTGGGATGTCTGACTGCGATATTTCTAGCGGCTTTCTGCAAATCAATGATCAAAGCAGTTTTATGCTTCAAAGATGCGAGGTAAGTGTCAAATACACAAAAATAGTAGGCTAAAGTTGAATGGTTTATACAATTATTCCTTTGTTTACTTTTTGTCAGTCTATACAATTTATCACAATGGAATCTTTTTTTTATTTTTTAACTAGCCTATTTATCATGTCATGAGGATTAACCGGACATTTCTAGAAACTATTGACAAATGGAATGGTAATCAGCATCATTGTGTTGGATGACCACACAAAGCTTAATCAGGGAGGGAGTAGCAGTGTTGTGTGATATTCTGACTGACATGTGGCATTCTGTACCTTTGCTGCAGAGCTCTGGTGATGAAGATGATGACTGGAGACTAAAAAGAAGGGACAATAACAGGGTGGCAGCACAGAAGAGCCGAAAAAGACAGACACAGAGAGCAGATGAGCTGCATAAGGTGGGTCTTTACGTGCGTAACAGACTCCTTATCGTCACACAACTATCTTGGCATAGTCTAACCTTTTCTCTTATATAACAGGAATAACGCAGCTATCAATGTCACACTTATTCTCTGAATCAAGTGGATTCAACTTTTATTCTACTCTACTAGTAAGATTGTAAAGTAACTGAGCCCAGTTTGTCCCATACAGGCATATGAGTGTCTGGATCAGAAGAACAGGCGGCTGAAGAAGGAGGTACAGTTTCTGTCTGAGGAGCAAAGGCGTCTGACTGAGGCACTCAAGGCCCATGAGCCTCTCTGTCCAATCAGGCACTGTGTTCCCACCCTCGGGTCAGGGCCCTGGGATGTAGGGGTCCTCTCCAGTCTGCCCAGATAGCCACCATACCATGCAAAGACCACAGAGACAAACCAACATGGGAGACTTGTAAACAGTTAACAGGTCAGATTATGCATGTCCTCTGTCCTTTGTACTCTCTGTGTCAATTAGTTTTGTATAGCTTGAATCAAGTTGTAATCAAATAATTATAGGATGAAGTAATGAGCTTCGTTTCAGATGTTCAAATTGTTTGTCCTGTTTAAAATGTTTTGTATAATAAATTGCAAATACATTGCATATCCCTCTGCCATGAGACCATCTCCCTTTGAGTCTGATAAATGTGGTTACCGTACCTTTAATCACTTGTGTTTTTGAACTGGTTTTCCGGTATCTGGGTTTAGCCATGAGGGAACTTCTCCTTTAGCAGAAACAATAAACCATACAATTTTTTGGGGGGGGTTTCATTATTCCCTACTCTAAAACAGGTTATACACTGGCTATTACTAATGTATTTATGAATTTCAACACTTAATTGATAAATTAGATAATCAAATCACTTAATCCAAAGATCAGATGTAGAGTAATATTACATTTTTTGGTTAACTCATGTTATTACATTGTTGAGGTTACCCACTCTCTCTTCCCTATAATGTGGGTAAACACTCACTAACCTCATGTCTTCTCATACATCTAAAAAATGTGTGATGTTGAATAATGTTGCATTCTGGTCAACATCAATGATCTACAGTACGTTATGGTCTATCTTGATGACATGACTGCAGGCTTCTCTCAAACGTTATTATGGATGGTTGTATACATTCCCAGTAGTCTAGTATTTGGCAAGGCTGTTTCTAAGAAATGCAGGCTGACCAATGAGAGAAGTGAAAGACTCCAGCCACACAGGCAGTGCTTTTCATACCAGAGGAATTGATTGACTTCAGTGTACTGTATTTGAGGGAGATTGTGGTGATTATCATAAAGCCTTTTGTGTGGATCACTCCTTTCAAAAATGGTTTATTTCCCACATTTAAGTAACATGCACTTCTTAGTCATTTTCTCTTCTAATTTCAAATGAGCACAGATTGCTTGGACATAAACAACACAGGTTACTACTTTCAGTTCCATCCCGGAGATATTGGGGCATCATGTGGTATTTCACATGCCATCTTTTGAAGAACATGCCATGCTCTTCTGTAAGAATATTAGTTTACACGTTCAGGTTAACATGACTTCACTTTCAGTGTATGGCCTTACTGGAAAATCATATCCTTCACTTCCTTCTCCTTCATTGGCAGTTATACAATAGATACCCTACATTCAAATGAAAAAATATTCATGTTAACGGCATAAAAACAGCATACCTTTTAAAAAAAATGATCGTCATTGTCTGTGTGTGCCCCATGGCTGTCAGATTTGGTAGCCAACAAGCATAAACTAGTCATTTTACTGCACTTTAGTGACTGAACCATGAGAGACATATCCTCAATCTTTGTCCCAGTCTTGTCCCATCGCTGCAACTCAGGAGAGTACAGACTCGGGAGAGACGAAGGTCGAGAGCCATGCGTCCTCCGAAACACGACCCTGCCAAGCCGCATTGCTTCTTGACTGACACACTGCTCACTTAACCCGGAAGCTAGCCTCACCAATGTGTCGGAGGAAACACTGCACAACTGGTGACCAAGTCAGCGTGCATACGCCCAGCAGGCCACAGTTTCTAGAGCGCGATGGGACAAGGACATCCTTGCCAGCCAAACCATCCCCTAACCCGGATGACACTGGGCAAATGGGTCTCCCGGTCCCGGCCGGCTGCGACACAGCGTGGGATCGAACCCGGGTCTGTAGTGAGACCTCAAGCACTGCGATGCAGTGCCTCACCCATTAATTTCTACACCTTGTTGCTTCTGAAGAACAGAGGCACATATCCAGACTTTGCTGAAGCTGAACATCCATACAAAACCAAGCATGAAACAGTGGTTGGCAGGGCTGGCCCTAGCCTTTTGGGTGCCCGAAGCAAAATTGTATTGGGGGGCCCATCCACCTCAGGGGAAAAACATTTGAGTGGCCCCCCTCTTGATGATGGAGAGAGAAAAAAATTACATTTTAGAGTTTAATTCTACACATTTTGCCATGGGGCGCAGAGAAAATGTTGCACATTTATAGCATGTTTGTTGCAATTCTACACGTTTGGCCATGGGGGTTTTGCAATTTTATTACAAATTTAATGCAATTCTATTCATTTTGCCATGGGGTGGAGATAAAAATTAGCATTTTTACAGCTAATTTCATGCAATTCTACACATTTTGCCATAGGGTGGAGAGAATTGTTTTTGCGGTCTACACATTTTGCCATGACTTATGCCATACAAATATGTTATCTGAGTGAGAGTGACTAACAAAATCAATGGGGCCCCCTTCATGCCTGGTCGATAATTCGGCCATGATTACAAGTTTAGATAGCTGACTAAACTAATTTACCAATATGAAGTTGGCATGGGCTAATTGAGTGACTGTCAGTAGTCAGGTTTCCATCCAATTGGCGACAGATTTGAATGCGAATATTCAAACATCTGTATAAAAACACTATACACATTTTCCCACCAGAGATCTGTTTCCATCAAATTGACTTGTTCCAGGTAAAAGGCTGTGCGTGATGACATAGTGCAATTTTTTTTTAAATGCGGTCAAATTCCCATATACCGAATAAGTTAAATGAGTTTCCATCGCATTTTCAACTCTACTGAGTTGTTTGTGTTATATAGCGTGTTTTCCCACTTTGGTATTGGCACGTGTGCTCTAGCCAAGCATTGAAGATCATGTCACCAGAATAAGACCTTCAATATTTATTGGAAAAGAGTGTCAAGCTCATCAACCTTGAACTTTCACCATCTTGTGAAGTTCACAATTTATTAATCTGCAGCCTAATAAACTGCATACTTTCCTGACAAGTCATAGTGGGGGTACCATACAACATGTCATCTCGTGACTCCAAGTTTAGTTCGATATGATGGTTATTATATCAATATGTGCGCATTAAAGCTTTTCCACCAACATTTCTCGCATAATTATTTTTACTGACAAAAAAAAGGTCCCACCTTGTTTCAGCATATTTTGTTTCGTCTACGTTTGGAAAGTTTACTTAAAAATGTGCTGTTTCCATCAGGCCAGTCAAGACATTTTTTATCCGACATGCACTTTACAGGCATAAAAAGGTTGAATGGAAACCTTAGTTAGTTACTGACATAACATGAGATAACTGCTGAGGCACAACCACATTTTTAAATTGCACCTTGTGTATTCTACTATTCTAACGTTCAACAGTAAACTGAGACGTTGACTGAGTTCCTAAAACTAAATGAGAGCGACCACTTATGCCTGGAGCTAGCCCTGGTGGTTGGCATTAAGCTGTAATTAAAACACAATGACACAACTCTGCAGCAGTGGAACTAACATTTCACAAGGGACCTAAAATTGCTGTTGAGTGCATGCTGTTCTCATATGAATTTATTGCATCAATTTTCCACATGAACTGAACATCATGATACTGTATGTCTGAGAAGCTTGCCTCATAGTACATTTCCTGTATGGGCACAGCATGGTTTCTTGTCTTGCATCACCCAGAGCTTCATGACACAGTGTCAACCAGACTGTGATGACTCTCATCTGACCCTGACAGAGAGAGGTCAGTTTATGAACAAACTGACACAGCTCAGAGGAGAATGGATATCTGGATGGGGATTTATGATATAGATATTGATTTACAGCATCCATCAGTTCATGTGTGGATGCTTGTAATAAGTGGTTGTCCTGTATTACATAAGAAATCCCCAAAACCTTTGGAGATTAATTCAAATGCCATGCCCATTTCATAATCTTGGAAGCAGGTCAGGATGTCATTTTTAAGCATAGGTAGCTGCCTCATGTTATGGGTATGGTTGTAATCGTTAAGGACTGGGGAGTTTTTCAGGATAAAAAATCAATGGAATGGAGCTAAGCACAGGCACAATCCTAGAGGAAACCCTGATTCAGTCTGCTTTCCACCAGACACTGGGAGATTAATTCACCTTTCAGCAGGACAATAACCTAATAACCTAAAGGCCAAATCTACACTGGAGTTGCTTACCAAGACGACAGTGAATGTTTGGCCTAGTTACAATTTTGACTTAAATCTACTTGAAAATCTATGGCAAGACCTTAACCACTAGGTATATTCAATGATCAACAAACATTAGAGACTTACCCAGAAAAACTCACAATTGTCATCTCCGCCACCGGTGATTCTAACATGTATTGACTCAGGGGTTTGAATACTTATGTAAGAGATATATTAGTGTTTTATTTTTCATATATTTTTTTAACAAATTACAATGGAACATTAGAGCATTTTGTGTAGATCGTTGACAAAAATGACAATTAAATCCCACTTTATAACACCCAAAAAATATTTTCTGAAGGCACTGTACAGGATAATAACATACCTCAGCCTCTGCAAGAGAGAATGAAAACATCCCGTGTGGTGCTACACATATGAGAACATTACAGCACACAGACCTTTTCACCTCCCAACTTTCCCCAAATTCGACCTCTGGTGCCAAATAATGATCCAGTGCCTTTAATATGGTTAATCATTTGTTTAGATCATGATCCACTGTTCAGATGGACATTTTCATCTCAGAGTGTGTTAAACTTCCTGTGTTTAGGGAAATGTGTCAGAGTAATCAGTTATCTAAGTACATCCATATTTCACAATCATGTTCTAGAGAAGCACTGAAGAGGATTCTGTAGAAACATTACAGGAAAACCGCTGGACGGTCAGTAATTTGATCTACCGTAGCAGTCTGTGACAAGAATAAAGAAGTCCCACAGTCTGGCTGCATTGTGGCTGTTATGAGTCAGTCATTTGTGTAGTTATCAAAAACCACCATCAGAAAAATGGGATATTACTTTTTATGGAATATGGACCACAACGGTAGGGTGGAGTGAGGGATACTTGTGTTCTGAGTGAAACATTATTTCACAGCCTATCTCATCAGATAACACCCACTGAACTATACTGAGCAGGCCTGGCACAGGAGAACACACTCTTTCAGTCTGGAAAGGGAGACATGTCCTGGCTTGTACTCAGATGAACACCAACACAAATAATGTGCTGAGATGCTAAACATGTTCATGAATATTTGTTTTGCATCACAACTATGCAATGTCAATATACCAATGTCATTGAATACCTTGCAAAAAATATTTTTTTAAATGTTGTGAATCCTTCCCCAGAAACAATAGAAAACAAAAACATTTGAAGTATATATATATTTATTAACAAAGTATCAAAAACAGAAAAATCAAAAGACAGAATAGAATTGAGTACTTAATTGGTTTCATCTTGTGGTTTTACCGGACTTGATACAATGTGATATTTCGCATTACACTCAAATACTTTTAGTGAACAATGTTTAAGTGAGAGAAAAAATGGAAGGTGAAACAGAAAAACAAGACAGGTATTGAAGAACATAAAACAGGCGTGTCATCCTTCAAATTAAGTATTTCAGTAGTAAGCCCCCAGCCATGACTAGCATGCCTGTTTGAACACGAAACACTGAACTACACAAAAACAAATAAAACATATGGACGCCTGCATCTCTCACCGTCTTCCTCTCAACCGTTTACTCACAAACACACACAGATAAACAGTACCTTACCATAAACCACACATGATATTTTGAGACATTACAGAATATAGAGACAAAAGCTACTATTGATCATAAAAATGTGTTGTTTGAGCAATGAGCCTACCCAGAGGACGTCGCAGAATAACCAATGGACTGAGGGGAGAGGGAAGGGGGTTGTTTGGCAGTGACTTGGTAATTGCAGCCAAACACTGAGGCAATTCATGTAATCTTCCAAGACTTCAAAGTGAAAACCTCAGACAAGCAGAGTGCTAAATAATTCCACTTAGATATCTAGCTACTTATACCTAGTGGTTCTATTTTATAAGTCCAGCTTCAATAACACAAACAAACAACTTTTTGAAGACAATAGGGAGGTGTAAGTTGGTTTACATATATGTTATACAGTAAATACACACTTTTATACATGTGAAATGTAATAGGAAACACACAAGCATAACTTCAACATTTCAGAGAAAATACTACAGATCACTATGAAATCAGGGTCTAATCAGAATACACCAGCTTACAAAAATGTAATGACTGATTTTCAAGAAAGGAGTTCCGGGGCTAACAGTGCCATTGTCTGTCAGTAAGTTAAATGAAATGCTATCTAAGTGAATCAACATTACATGCACTCCCTATATTGTCCTCTTATTAGAGGGTTCCTGTGATATGAACTATACCTGTATAGTCTGAGTTAGTAGTAGCAGCTTCAGAGGTTTTTGTTAGGCAAGTCAAGGGGGAAGAAAGTGAGCTATAGCCAAAGCTAATACAGAATATATTCAATAACAGCAAACACTTCATACTATGTATGCGAAAAACTTTCAATACGACAGTAATAACACAGCTATCAATGTAGCACACAGTCATTACTATCTCTCCACATGTATTGTGTGCCATAAAGATAGCTTATACAAGTAGTATTTTTCCTCAACAAGCATATATCTCAACTGACCAGTGAAATCATGTGCCTTTACCACCTTGACATCATGCTTTAGTACAAAAATAGAGAATGAGTAATTTACCTCAAATAAAAGTGTTAAACATTTAAGGAAACAATAAATACATTAGATGTATTTCTATGTTTTAGTGCTTTGACATTCGCCCTATGTGCCGGAACAGCCCAAGCCACCCTAGGTGGAACACGGGGTGTCCGTCCTTGTGCTGTCCAGTCCTTCCTCTTATCACCAACCCAGCTGCAGTCACTATGTTGAGGAGTGGAACGTGTAAAGCTCCTTTGCTTTGATGGCCTGACAGAGCCTTCACTTGATGCAGGTACAGAGTGCAGTAGCCAGGGGAAGGTGAGTGCTTGAGTGTATAAGTAGTACCCTACTACCCAGAGTGGGTGGATCAGAGATGGCCACAAGCGGTCGACACTGAGGTGTGGCGGTGATCAAGCTGACCCATCTGCAGGGTTCCCTCCTTGATCTGCTGGATGAACAGGTTTCTCTCGTCCTCAGGGGTCTGGCCGTTCTGGGCCCGTACGATGCAGGTGGGCCGGTGGAGGTTCAACATGTAGACTAACTGCTGCTTCTGGCTCTTCAGCTCCTCAATCTGGGCCTTCAACTCAGTGTTCACCAACTCTAGTTTCTCAGACTCCTGGAATAGTAGTTTGGTCAGATCCTGTTAACCATGTTGGTACATCTTTTGAATACTCAATTATGTTTAGTGTATTTGAGTTTGTATGCAAATAATTACATTGAGCTCTTAGATAAAAAAGGGGAACCTCTACCCTTCACTTAAATCATAAAAAAATAATGGGAGATTAAATAGAAAGTTTCACTGAGGCACATTCATGAGGCTCTAACTTTATTTGAAAAACCTTTTGAATAAATAAAGATATTGCATAATATAACACTGTATGTCTACTGTCTGGCAGCCTCCGGGTAAAATGTATAATCTCTCTCCATCATAATAAGGTTGTACTGCCCTTTAAAATACACATTGAACGTACCTTTAGCAGACAATCCGTTTTTTCCTTCTTATTATTCCTACATTTGGCAGCAGCTACTTTGTTTCTTTCTCGTCTTCTTTTCCTCCTCTCGCTTTCCTCCGGGGTCGCCTGATAAACACACATTGGGAAAATGAACAACCTCGAATAACAGCACCAAACTAGTATGTGCTAAAATGTGTCGGTAAACCTGTAATTACAGGTTTCTGTATAGCTACGAATTAATTTACCACCATCTCACACGATTCAGTGAAAACGTAGGCCTATACAAAAAAAAGGCCCCTATAAGATTTATTACTATGTAAGAATTACTATTGGCTTTATGGGGGCCAAAAAATTACTTAAAGGGAGTAGATATTACAGTACGCGGCTAATGTCGACATCCTTACCTGTCTCTTGACACTTGTGGCTTCTGACGGTCTGTCTGAACTTGAGCTTGCACAGTCGCTCATGATATCGGTACTCAGTCCGTTGGACAGCCGCCTGTGCTGGATAGCGTAGCGCAACTCCTCCTTTACCAGGGGAGTGAAGTTGGTGAAGTCCTCGAGCGTGAGTGTTCCAGGTGGGGACAGGCAGGGTACAAAGGCTGACGCGCTGATCTCGGACAGGCTGAATCCCTGATGCTGAAGCATCATTATGAAAAACTGAAACAAAAAGTGGTGCTCTGTCACATAACGCGTACTAAAATCGAAACAAAAGCAAGACAATAACCCTTGGACACTGGACTGAATATAACGTCAGATAAGCAGCAACATCTTGGCAAGTGAGCAAGATTATTAATAAAAGTTTATAGAAAAAGTGTATTCACGTCAATTTGGCTCAAAATATAGTTTATTGCAAATTTGTATACCATTGGAATATTTTACAATATAGGCCTACAAAAGATGGCTAGCGTGTTCTCTGTTATGGGTGTGATACCTAGAGGCTACGTCGCTACAATTCCACCAGACACAGCAGTTAAAGTTTTCTACATTGTAGCCCAACATGCCAACAATGTAACCCAACAATGTAACAATACCGGCAAATACATCAATCACCCTGTTAAACAATGTAACAATGCGTGTCACTTTTAGGGACAGTAAATGTAACATCTAACGTTACCCAGTCGTCGGATAAGCACAGTCCATTTATAATTCAAGTTTCAAAATAACTAATAAGACAAATATAAATAAACTCTAGTTTAATTCACAAAAACAAAAGTTACGAGTAGCCTAAGAATTGTGCATTTAAACCCGTTTTCTTTATGAATGGACATCGGTCCGTCTTAAACTATGCAACATTTCGGCTGTTGTGGGCACCCTAGGCGGATCTTCTGAAAACACTTCGATCCCACACCGGAAGAAACTTCTTATTAAGAAAATAGACCTACCTGATTTTGTTTTCAGTGAAGAAATTATGTTAGACGTTGAAAGGCATTTATCGGCTCCTGGGTGTGAGACTCTTCTGTTCTGTTAAGAAAGTTACAGTTGTCGACTGAGCGTTGCATCACCCCTTTTTATAGTGGACTCTTCGGCATTTACTAGTTGGTGGGCCGGTCGTGGTGACGTCATCCTATTTATAGCACTGTGGAAGCTTAGTTGCGATGATGCAATCCAGCAACCCTTTGTAGCACACCATAAAAGGGCAGGCTCAACCCCCTTTACCCACAAGGAATTTAAGTCGTAACATTTCATACTAATGAGCAAATACAGACATAATAGTTGAATGATCCGAGGTGTTTTTTGTCAAGTCTATACACTTTATTGGCTAGAGTAAAAAAAAAATAATGTTAAAGGTGGGCTTGCCCATCTATCTCCCTGTTAACATATCAGTCATATCATCTCTAGCATTCAGTGCAAGGGTATGTCTCGGCTACTAGCAATAATAATAATAACAGTAATAATAATAATAAAACCTAGTTCATCAGGGAGCTTCCATGAAGTAGCATATTGCTTCTGAATTTAGCTTCTGAATAAAGTAAATGTACATTGAACTACAGTAATATTTTCAAAATAAGGATTTGCCATTCAAGGTACTGTAAATAATTTTATATTTGTTTGTGTGCTTTGTGTTGCTTTTGGATGTTATGTATTACTTATACCCAAATTACTTAGATTATTGAAATATTATAATTGTAGATGTCATATCTGATGTTAATTACACGTTTATTACATAGTTATTCATTTAAGTTAATTACAAATCTTGAATGCTATGGGTGGCCAGGAGGACATGTCAGGACTTTATATATATCATGCATTAGGTCTCATGGAAAAACTGATATTTGGAGGACTTGATAACAGGCATGAAATCCCCACTATTCCATGGTATCTTTGTTTGATTCCAAAACAAGATAGGAAACTGTGGCAAACCATGCTAGTGAGACTGTGAAGTAATACAGGGTTCACTGCTTACATTTCTTAGTTGGAAAATCTTTCAGTTGTGGGTACACATTGATCAGTTTTAGTTTCTCAGGCTAGTTAAACGTTTTACTTTATATATTTATATATAAGATATAAACTTCTAAGTCATACTTGCATTTCAAGAGGTTTCAATATTTTTGCGAGGGGGCAAGTTAAGTTTTAGTTTTATTGTGTTTTGTATGTCATGAACATAAAGTGAGTATGGATGAAGAGATTTTCAAAATTATGTTTTAAAATATGAAATAGCTTTTGAAATCTTGATAATTGTTCATAGGCTCACTTGAAAGTGTTTCACTATAGTTTTGTCTTTGTTCAAGCTGTGCTGGCCTCTGGGAGAATGGTGGTTGGGAGTGTGGAGTAAGCGAGTACTGCATTCCTCTAGTTGATGTGAAGTGCGGCTTTCTGGTGATAGTCAGGTCAGCCAGTCTCCCCTCCCATCCCCTCCTTTGCCTGATCCCAGCTATTACCTTTGTGTTCTGGAAACTTTCTATCCTATCCCCAATCGTTCCACCATTAATCATTGCTACACCTTCTGCTGGCTGCTGGTTTCATTTGTTTCTGTACAGACACATTGTTACCAGGGAGCCATATCATAGTAAGTGGTGGAAAAAGTACCCAATTGTCATACATGAGTAAAAGTAAAGATACCTTAAGAGAAAACTACTCAAGTATAAGTGAAAGTCACCCAGTAAATTACTACTTGAGCAAAAGTCTAAAAGTATTTGGTTTTAAATATACTTAAGTATCAAAAGTAAATGTAATTGCTAAAATATACTCAAGTATTAAAAGTAAAAGTATAAATAATTTCAAATTCCCTATATTAAGCAAACCAGATGGCACAATTGTCTTATTTTTTATTTAAGGATAGCCAGCGGCACTCTCCAACACTCAGACATAATTTACAAACGAAGCATTTGTGTTAAGTAAGTCTGACAGATCAGAGGCAATAGGGATGGCCAGGGATGTTCTCTTGATAAGTGTGTGAATTGGACATTTTCCTGTCCTGCTAATCATTCAAAATGTAACTAATACTTTTGGGTGTCAGGGAGAATGTATGGATTAAAAAGTGCATTGTTTTCTTTAGGAATGTAGTGAAGTAAAAGTAAAAGTTGTCAAAAATATAAATAGTAAAGTACAGATACCCAAAAAAACTCCTTAAGTAGTACTTTAAAGTATTTTTACTTAAGTCATTTACACCACTGATCATAGTATTGGAAACATCACTATGTTGATTTTCCATATTGGAAGCTTTGTAGACATCATACAGTCATATAACCATGACTCCGAGGCATACCTTACTTGTAAAAGTTAATGTTAACTAGACGGCTTCCCCAAACGTGGATATTTACCTTAGGCTTAACATGTTTTGAATGTGAATTGTAGGCTAAATAAGCAATACATGTAAGGGTGTATACAAAAATAGTCAAAGTGTTCTAAGCACTGCAAGTGTCCTAAAAAAGCCATAAAGAGGATATACAATTATTGCATAAAGTTGAGTGAAAAGAAAAGAAAACAGGAAAGGCAGCATGTTTAGGTTTAACCAACACCTCAAAGTACATTTGAAGAGTGATTCTTCATACCAAAATGTATTGATTTGACTAACTTTATCTGGTGATGAGATCATTGGGACCTTTATGTGTCATGGTTATTTGAGTGTTGTTGATATATTTTTTATACCCTCTCAGAAAGTTCAAGGCATATAAACAGTTACGCTGAGCCAAAGACCATGAGCAGTTTTCCAAACATACAACATCACCTAATGCATCTAGACAGCCTGCACTCCCAAGATATACTCACGTCATAGTACTTTACGTCTCACCATACGTATGCAGACAGGTGTTTCAAAGGTCTAGGGTCATGCCCGACCCTCAAAAAGATGTTGGGTCTGTGATACCATCACATACTAACCCCACTTGCTATTTATACTGTATGATAAAATCTGGCTTGCTATATCATTTAATGACTCTCAATTGAATATGACAATAGAAAATGTTGAATTAATGTTTTGTTCCTCCTGGTATATGAAGACATTTACTTCCTTAAGTTATGTCCTCTTATTCATCAATTTAGAAGTTTCTGGAAAAGGCAGGATGTTTTGTCATTTTGTCACACTTTAGCCTCTTCTTGTTATGAGCTGTGACCACAGTTTGTGGACCGTGTGATAAGCAAGCAGGACTAGACAGTCACAAAGTTTCATTACACGTGAAACACACAGGCATCTCTCCGGGCTGTTTCTGATTCCCTAAATCTCTTTAGCAAATGATGGACAGAGGCTAAACATTAACTCATGTTGTGCAACTATAAATGTTCATCCATCATGACAAAGCAAATTGATTTACCAAACTTGTGTCCGTGCAAGTTTATGGCTTGCTGGTTTACTTCCACAAAACGTTGATGTTTGTTATTTATTTAATTTAACTAGTCAAGTCAGTTAAGAACAAATTCTTATTTACAATGATGGCCTACCCCGGCCAAACCCTAACCCGGACAAAGCTGGGCCAATTGTGCGCTGCCCTACGGGACTCCCAATCATGGCCAGTTGTGATACAGCCTGGAATCAAACCAGGGTCTTAGTGATGCCTCTAGCACTGAGGTGCAGTGCCTTAAACTGCTGTACCACTAGGGAGCCTCGGGCAGATACATTGAGATACCAATCATTATGCTGTTGTGTCAAGCCACATTTTACAGGACAGTTTGGAAAGTTTAGGCCGAGTAAGTTGATAAAAGTTGTTTTGCAAGATAAAAAATCAATTCCATACAGCCTGTCATGATTTTGATGAATTTTCATGTATTTTATTATACATTTATATTCTATTGTGTTTGTTTTTCAATAGGGGTAATATGTAGACTATTTTGGCTATTCATTTACATTTTTTGCCCTTAATTTTGTTTCATTATAGGAGCAAATACTTTCACTATTTATTTTGTTGTGGCATCACTTTAACTTGTATTTCGTCATGTGACAGCTACAATAGACGTTCCAATGTTTATACTCCATAGTGATATACCCTACATAACATAACATGGTTCTCCCTACTTGAAAAAACGTCGATACTTGTTGATTCTGACAAGGAGCAGAATACGTCATCGTTTCCGGGAAGTGAAGTGGCCGACTCACCCTGCCTTTAGCATTATAGGCAACCAGCTGGAATGTGGGAAAACGAATCAGAGAAAAGGTAGAAATCATTTTAACTAGGTTCGAGGGGTAGGCAGTCAGGCTATACAAGAAGCACTTTCGATCTGAGTGAATCACCACCACATTCCAGTAAGGCGCAGAACATTAGTCATGAACTGCAATCCACCTGCACCGAGAAACGCTCCAATCTAAAAAAGTATATAATATTACGGTTCGGCTATTCAGCATTAACGTCGAAATATAAACATTTAACACAAATTGTAGCGTCTCGTTTTGCGGGGATGTGTAGTTTATAGATATCCCCCACCATCAATTGTAGCCAGAATTCGCTGATGCATTCAGCCATGATTGTTTGGAACCTGTTTTGTGAATATTTGCTGAAGAAATAGGCAAACATAATCAACAATATAAAGATAAATGAATGAATTAGGAGCAATAGTAGTAGTAATAATATAAATAACAATAATACATGTATTACATAATAATATTAAAACAACCATTGAATATTATATTAATTATTATTAATCAACAATATTATACCATAGCATTGTTGTAGGGCTAATGCCACCGTATTTATTAAGAGGGGCTTCAGAAGTGACTTCATTTCGTTTTTCTCCTTTATAGAATGTGTTGACATGCCTCTTGGTCCATCATAGCTGTTTAGTTGATAGTTATCTAGTGTTGTTGAGGCCATAACCCATGAGGTGTCTTAATGAGTATAGTCAACAGTGAGTGTCAGAGAATTCCCCAGATAATTTGACACAGTATGAGATCTAGGGAAACCCTAGCGATATTCAGAGACATTGTTCAAGGCCTCAGTATTATGAGGCCCTAAATTAGGATTTTCTTTAATACAAATATTAAAGGATGGTTAGCAGTAACTTCCCTCTGTTACAAAGGTCACTGAAATCAGGAACTAACATGTACTGCCCTTCATCGCAACCACTATTGCAGCTAAAAGGATCCTGTGAGCAATGGCTGGCAAAGGTGAGGGCAAAAATTAGTCTAGATGTAAATAGGCTCAGTGACACTCTGTGACGTTGCACTTTCACAAAGCCAAAGTTGGCGAGATGAGCTCACTACGTTCGGGACGTTGACTGACACGGTAGCCTTTCTCAACACTGTACATTGGCATCGTGCATGGACAGCAGAAGTCATAGTTATTTATAAAGCAAGCCCCAGTTAAATCAGTACTACCTCCTCTAGTGCGCTCACCCTTGAACGTAGCCCAGATCCCAGCCTTGTGTTTGTGTTTACCCGGCTGCAGCCATAGCAACGCCCTCCCACTCAATGGACTTTCATCCTAGGCATGCAGACAGGCAGGGCAGGCAGCAGAGGGCAAGCCGCGACTAGGATTCCCAAGCCCTTCACAGGCCCTGACCTCATTTCCTTTTGCAGCTAGGCTCCCTGCATTGTATTATTTCAGTGTAATTTGTAGACTGGTTACATGAACTTGGCAACACTTTCTTCACACGCAGCCCCAGTACTGTAGGTTGTTTACCTGGAAGCAGTGGATAAGTTGCAGAATCAGGGGTGAGAACATGTCAGCTAAAAAGGTTGTTGACATTCATACACTACCGTTTGGGGTGTCTTAGAAATGTCCTTGTTTTCGAATGAAAAGCATACACTCAATTAGTATTTGGTAGCCTTTGAATTGTTTAACTTGGGTCAAACGTTTCAGGTAGCCTTCCACAAGCTTCCCACAATAAGTTGGGTGAATTTTAGCCATTCCTCCTGACAGAGCTGGTGTAACTGAGTCAGGTTTGTTGGCCTCCTTGCTCGCACACGCTTTTTCAGTTCTGCCCACAAATTTTCTATGGGATTGAGGTCAGGGCTTTGTGATGGCCTCTCCAGTACCTTGACTTTGTTGTTCTTAAGCAATTTTGCCACAACTTTGGAAGTATGCTTGGGGTCATTGTTCATTTGGAAGACCCATTTGCGACCAAGCTTTAACATCCTGACTGATGTCTTGAGATGTTGCTTCAATATATCCACATAATTTTCCATCCTCATGATGCCATCTATTTTGTGAAGTGCACCAGTCCCTCCTGCAGCAAAGCACCCCCACAACATGATGGTGCCACCCCCGTGCTTCACGGTTGGGATGGTGTTCTTCGACTTGTAAGCCTCCCCCTTTTTCCTCCAAACATAACGATGGCTAAACAGTTCTATTTTTGTTTCATCAGACCAGAGGACATTTCTCCAAAAAGTACGATCTTTGTCCCCATGTGCAGTTGCAAACTGTAGTCTGTCTTTTTTATGACGGTTTTGGAGCAGTGGCATCTTCCTTGCTGAGCGGCCTTTCAGGTTATGTCGATATAGGACTCATTTTACTGTGGATATAGATACATTTGTACCTGTTTCCTCCAGCATCTTTACAAGGTCCTTTGCTGTTGTTCTGGGATTGATTTGCACTTTCCACACCAAGGTACGTTTATCTCTAGGAGACAGAACGTGTCTCCTTCTTGAGCGGTATGACGGCTGTGTGGTCCCATGGTGTTTATACTTGCATACTATTGTTTGTACAGATGAGCGTGGTACCTTCAGGTGTTTGGAAATTGCTACCAAGGTAGAACCAGACTTGTGGAGGTCTACAATTATTTTTCTGAGGTCTTGGCTGATTTCTTTTGATTTTCCCATGATGTCAAGCAAAGAGGCACTGAGTTTGAAGGTAGGCCTTGAAATACATCCACAGGTACACCTCCAATTGACTCAAATGATGTCAATTAGCCTATCAGAAGCTTCTAAAGCCATGACATCATTTTCTGGAATTTTCCAAGCTGTTTAAAGGCACAGTCAAGTTAGTGTATGTAAACGTCTGACCCACTGGAATTGTGATACAGTGAATTATTAGTGAAATAATCTGTCTGTAAACTATTGTTGGAAAAATGACTTGTGTCATGCACCAAGTAGATGTCCTAATCGACTTGCCAAAACTATAGTTTGTTAACAAGAAATTTGTGGAGTGGTTGAAAAACAAGTTTTAATGACTCCAACCTATGTGTATTAAAACTTCCGACTTCAACTGTGTATATATACACTGCCGTTAAAAAGTTTTGGGTCACTTAGAAATGTCGTTTAAATGTTGTTTAAAAAAAAAAAAATGTACGCTTACCACGTAAGGTCCAGTTCTTTCGACGGCCATTTTAAAAAAGCATCTGTTTCCAGCTACAATAGTCATTTACAACATTAGCAATGTCTATACTGTATTTCTGATCAATTTAATGTTATTTTAATGGACAAAATATTGATCAGAAATACAGTATAGACATTGCTAATGTTGTAAATGACTATTGTAGCTGGAAACAGATGCTTTTTTTTAAATGGCCATCGAAAGAACTGGACCAAGGTGCCGCGTGGTAAGCGTACATTTAAATTTTTATTATTTTTATTATAAAATGTCGCCAACAAAACAAGAACCAAATAAACAACCGTGAAGCTTACAGGGCTAAGTGCCACTAACAAAGTTAACTACCCACAAAGAAAGGAGGGAAAAAGGGCTACCTAAGTATGGTTCCCAATCAGAGACAACGATAGACAGCTGTCCCTGATTGAGAACCATACCCGGCCAAAACATAGAAACACAAAATCATAGAAAACATAACATAGAATGCCCACCCCAAATCACACCCTGACCAAACCAAATAGAGACATAAAAAGGCTCTCTAAGGTCAGGGCGTGACAGTACCCCCCCAAAGGTGCGGACTCCGGCCGCAAAACCTGAACCTATAGGGGAGGGTCTGGGTGGGCATCTATCCTCAGGTGCGGGACGCAGACCCCGCTCCACCACTGGCTCACCCCAGTGAAGAGGCGACTCCGGCATGCTGGCCTTCTAGGCAGAGTTGCAAAGAAAAAGCCATATCTCAGACTGGCCCAAAAAAAAGAAAAGGTTAAGATGGGCAAAAGAACACAGACACTGGACAGAGGAACTCTGCCTAGAAGGCCAGCATCCCGGAGTTGCCTCTTCACTGTTGACGTTGAGACTGGTGTTTTGCAGGTACTATTTAATGAAGCTGCCAGTGCTGACAATTTCATTGACGGAAGCTACACTCTATCTGCAATTTTAAAGCTGATCTACCCCCTTAAAAAAAAGAAGGGAAAAAAAGACCAGTGTAGTTCAGTGTAGGAGAATATACACTGCCGTGACGATAACCAACGAGTCTGCATTTGATAGTGAGGTATTCCAGATTGGGAAACAAAAGGACTGTACTTCCTGTACGACAATCACATCATGAATAGTTAATCATGAAACATACACCTCCGCCGTTCTATATTCCGGAGAGTTCTTTCTTCCTGTCCGCACGATGTACGGAGAATCCCGATGGCTGTATAGACGAGGACAGTATATCCAGAGAGATATATATATCTAGAGTGTATCACTGATTTACTGGCATTCATTTCTAATGAATTGTTACAATAACTCATACTCTTTACAACTTGCAGAAGCGGCGTCATATGAGGACAGCCATGTGATTATTTTTTGTAACTTCACTGTTTTGAAGTAGGGATCAAATTAATGCTCATTGTTCGAGCCTGCCATTATGGGGTCTATAGCCAACGGGATTCCTCAGGTGAGGTGACCTCATCTCTCCAATCTGTGGTGTGACTGTAGCGTGCATCATCACAGCACTCTGTGAATAGTTAATGAGAACACTGGCCCGGGACCAATCAGGACTTAGGGCAGAGATTACTCCAGGGACTGGTTTAAGAAATCAATAACACACACACACACACACACACACACACACACACACACACACACACACACACACACACACACACACACACACACACACACACACACACACACACACACACACACACACACACACACACACACAAATGGACTCTCTGCTTTGAACAGGCTGCTCCGTTAGCACGCTTACAGCCAACCCTCTGATAAGGGCTGCCAAAGACACATGGCTGGTAAACAAGTCTAGCACATGGTTTAGATTACATTGCTTTTAGATTAGTTTGAAATACTTCTCATTATTATTTATAAAGCTACGGTAGCCTACAGTTGAAGTTGGGAACCATTTCTCTCCCAACATGCTGTATGCCTATGTGATAAAGAGATAATAAATAGCCTATTTCACTTGAAACCACAGCCTCAGTAGAGGGTTGTGATACTGTGATAAGGGTTGTTATTGTTATGGGTTTGATAGGAAGAAAGGTGAGCCAAGTCTTTTGACAGGGAAGGTTCTGGTGATTCATCGCCAGTTGTGATGACTCACCCTTCATTGCTGGAGAAGCAGACATTTAAGATTGAAGGATTAAGTTAAGTAGAACAGATATTCTGTTCTACTTAACTTAATATTCAAAAGTAACCCAGATATTCAAAAGTAACCCACTAGTGACAAAACGCTAGAGATAGTGTTATAAACAATATATTTTATTATTGGTCTGAATTGGGTCATAAAACATTCACATTTTTACTTATGTACTACACTAATTTCTTTCCAGCATACACATCAATATCTACCAGTGGAGGCTCCTTAGAGGAGGAAAGGTAGGACCATCCTACTTAGTGAATTTCATTAAAAAATATATTTTTTATATAAAACTAAACTAAATATTTTCACGTCACCAAATAACTGATTAAAACACACTGTTTTGCAATGAAGGTACACTGCAGTGCATAACATGTGGTGAGTAGTTGACTCAAAGATACAGAAAGACAATAGTTGAACAGTTTAAAATATATATATTTTTTCTTCTAAAAAATTAAGGAGAAGCAGCAGAGAGACAAAGAGATATCGGTGTATTTTTTCTTCTTCTTAGTTTACCTTTCACTTACTTAGCTAATGCAGCTAATTTTTCCTACTCAACAACCTGACTCAAACAGAGAGAAATGCTATTTATGTTAGCAAGCTGGCTAAGGCTATCCAACACTAAAACTCTTCCAAGTCAAGGTAAGCTTTCCGGTTAATTAATGTATTATCACCGGGGCCCGCCGGTGTAACTGCTAAACTGCTTGCTGTACACTGTACTGCGTGATTGTACAAATGGATTGGTTTGTGGGTTTACTAACATGTTAGTTCTAGTTTGTTGACTATATCGTTAATGTAGCGACAATGATGTAGGCTGTGTAGCTGTTAGTGTTTATGGTGTGAAGGTTTGGCTTGAAGAGGTTTTTGCGCCTGGACACAGTTGTGTTGTGCACTGAAGTCCACAAGCTTAGGGAAAATGTGATAGGGGGAGAGTGTGTAGATGCGAGAATGAATTATACAACTAGTAAAGTGATGATGCTGTATGTGGCTGCTATGAAAGTGAACTGTGTGTGTGGATGATCAAGGTTGTATTCATTTCACTGATTCTGTTGCAAAACGTATCTTAAACTGAACCAAACAGAATGAAACGGAGAGGGACCTACCTGAATTTGTCTAATAGAAATATTTGGACGAATGATTACACTTCAGATCAGCTAGGTGCAGGCAAGCGAGTGCAATGCGATATTGAATGAGGCCCTGTCTGTCACCTTGATTACTCCAATTTGGCTCTTGATCTGTTATCCTATGTTGTAAATTGTAATTTGTTGGCTAAGTTGTAGCAACCTCATGATCGGTATAAGGCAAATTTGGATATCATGTAGTAGCTAGCCTAAACCTATTGATGTTATATTGAGCTGGATGAATGGAAAATTAATAACAGTCATCCAATATGCTGTAATAGAAAAGGCCTCCCTAAAAAAAATTGTCCTCCCTAATTTTAAACGGAACAGACCGTCACTGATATCTACAATACAATACCAGAATGTATTAGTTTGTGTTATCTGTTAGTAGCTACTGTTGTCCAGCCTTACTGTGTGTCAATGTCAGTTTAATCGAGAAAGAATACAAGGTTTGAGTTCTTAACAAAGCCATACATTTTTTTATGCAAAAAACTAAAGGGACATGACTGACCAGCGAACCCATGTTAAACTTAATTGGTTATGGTTAGGTTAAGGTTAGGGTTAGGGTTAGGGTTATGTTATATCATGCCAGTCACAATGTCCCTTTTTTATTTTCTGCAACCATAGCCATTTAACTATAGACAATTATATGATTAAATAACCATCTATTAATAAAATTTTAAAATTAAAACACAAAAAAAACAAAAAGTTTGGAAAACCTGAGGTTTGAAAGTAGTCTGAGGACAGAAATGTAATGACCTCAATCTTTCTACAATATGCTCTGTAACAACATGCTATTGCAATAAGTTATGCAAACTAGTACTGCTACATTCTAATATATAAACCTGCTTAATCATTCTCAGAGTAGGAAAGAGCAGGGAAAATGTCTGATGCAACATCTCTGAAATGTTTACCAAAAGTATCTCCCATAATGTTCCAGGATGTCTGCCTTCATGCCTTCAGCTTCTTGACCACAGTCATGTGATAGGGGAATTTCCTGTTAGCTGGCAAGCACACAAGAAAGGGCACACTCACAAGTCATGTGATTGGAGGTGAGCTGTTTGTGAATGTGCTTTGTGGAAAACACCCTAACAATTACTCAGCACATTTAATTGCTTAATGTAACAAAGCATCCATTATGGACGTTTACACTACCCCTCTATTTGGGCATCAAAACTGCTTTCGTCAGTATGACTAGACCAGTTTCTCCCCATGCCACACAATTGGCAAAGGATTGCTATCACTTTTAGCATCACTTAACCCATATTAACCATAGACCTGAGTACACACTGTCCTTTATTTAGCCTTGCTCCAGGTCTCTGACTGGAAAGCTTTGTTATGAAACTCTGGGAACTTTGACTAGGGCCATTAGAAAAGTGCCATAATGGCACCACCAGATCAGTCACAATCTTACACTCTTTTGTTCTTTAGGAATGAATTTTCTTTCATGTCTATGTTTCATAAACCGCCGGCTGTGTTGAGGACATAAATAGCACAATGTAAAACCACAGTTTAGTAGCAGTCTACTCTTCCAAATCACTAGACGCACTGATGAGTGGGTGTGTGACGAACATGCATTCTTTCATTGCAACAGAAATAAAAGTCTTTGTTCATATTTGGTATTTTGTATCCCCATTAGCTGTTGCAGAAGCAGCAGCTACTCTTCCTGGGGTCCACACAAAACATGATACATGACAAAATGCATAATACTAATAGACAAGAACAGTCACAAAATTTAAAATAAGAACAATACAACTAAAAAAGTCCTGTACTGCATACACCATATTCATATATAGCATATACAGGTAACTGACAAAATAAAGGAAACACCAACATAGTGTCTTAATAGGGCATTGGGCCACCATGAACATGAACAGATTCAATATCCCTTGGCATAGATTCTACAAGTGTCTGGAACTCTGTCGCAGGGAGGCCACATCATTTTACTATGAGAAATGTTATCATTTGGTGTTTTGTTGATGGTGGTGGAAAATGCTGTCTTGGCGCCGCTCCAGAATCTCCCATAAGTGTTCAATTGGGTTGAGATCTGGTCACTGAGATGGCCATGGCATATGGTTTTCATGCTCATCAAACCATTCAGTGACCACTCGTGCCCTGTGGATGGTGGCATTGTCATCCTATGGGGGCATAGCCATGGTAGCCAAAATAATGGCCTGTCCAGCATTTTCATACATGAACCTAAGCATGATGGGATGTTAATTGCTTAATCAACTCAGGAACCATACCTGTGTAGAAGCACCTGCTTTCAATATACTTTGTATCCCTCATTCACTCAAGTGTTTACATTATTTTGTCAGTTACCTGTACATACAGGTTTTTAGGTCATACAAGGTCAGTGGCGTCGTGCCGGGAGGTTTTGCCTCACTTGTTTTTTTAAGATAACTTTGCTACTTGCCTGAGTGATCCGAGTTGGAATTGAGTTCCATTCAACCATCGATTGATACAACACGGTGCATTGATTTGAGTACGTTCTGGATTTGGGGACTGTGAAGAGTCCCCTGGTGGCAAGTCTGGTGGGGTAAGTGTTGGTTTTAGAGCTGTATGTAAGTTGATTATACAAACAATTTGGAATTTTCAACACATTGATGTTACTTACAAGAAATAATGCAGTCAATATCTCCTCTACTTTGAGTCAGGTGGGACTGACATGCTGTTGACCTTAGCCCTCTGTGTACAGTGAAGGGAAAGACATGCTGTTGACCTTAGCCCTCTGTGTACAGTGAAGGGAAAGACATGCTGTTGACCTTAGCCCTCTGTGTACAGTGAAGGGAAAGACATACTGTTGACCTTAGCCATCTGTGTACAGTGAAGGGAAAGACATGCTGTTGACCTTAGCCCTCTGTGTACAGTGAAGGGAAAGACATGCTGTTGACCTTAGCCCTCTGTGTACAGTGAAGGGAAAGACATGCTGTTGACCTTAGCCCTCTGTGTACAGTGAAGGGAAAGACATGCTGTTGACCTTAGCCCTCTGTGTACAGTGAAGGGAAAGACATGCTGTTGACCTTAGCCCTCTGTGTACAGTGAAGGGAAAGACATGCTGTTGACCTTAGCCCTCTGTGTACAGTGAAGGGAAAGACATGCTGTTCTGGGTTTTCTTAGGTCCTTTTTTGCAGATCCTAGCCATATAACCAGGCAATAGTCAAGATGTGACAAAAGCAGAGGCTG
This sequence comes from Salvelinus alpinus, assembly GCF_045679555.1. Lineage (NCBI taxonomy): Eukaryota > Metazoa > Chordata > Actinopteri > Salmoniformes > Salmonidae > Salvelinus > Salvelinus alpinus. The sequence continues at coordinate 30,768,781 of NC_092093.1, forward strand.
CAGGACTTGTTTGGTCGAATGTTATGTTAAAAATGCAGAGCACCTCTATCACAGACATACTTCTCCACATCTTTACAACAATATAATCAATACACCTTGACTATGACAGTTTACAATCTAAGGTATCACCAAGAAGTTTAGTCTCCTCTACTTGCTCAACAGCCACATTATTCATTACCATATTCAGCTGAGGTCCAGTACTTAGGGAATAATTTGTACCAAATACAATGCTTTTGGTTTTTAGTTATGACCAGGACTAGTTTACAATTGGCTCATTCATCCCCCTCCTCTCCCCTGTAACTATTCCCCAGGTCGTTGCTGCAAATGAGAACGTGTTCTCAGTCAACTTACCTGGTAAAATAACGGTAAAAAACTAAAAAAAACTAAAAATAAATCCTAGCAACCCATTCTACAACTGACTGCAACGTTTTGTTTAGGGCTGCAGAGATTTCACTAGCTTGGGATGCTGACATGTACAGTGCCTTCAGAAAGCTGAAATGTCTTGAGTCCAAAAATATTAAACCCCTTTGTTATGGCTAGCCTAAATAAGTGCAGGAGTAAAAATGTGCTTAACAAATCACATAATAAGTTGCATGGACTCATTCTGTGTTCAATAATAGTGATTGACATGATTTCTGAATGACTACCCCATCTCGGTACCGCACACATACAATTATCTGTAAGGTCCTTCAATCAAGTAGTGAATTTCAAGCACAGATTCAACCACAAAGACCAGGGAGGTTTTTCAATGCCGCGCAAAGTAGGGAACCGATGAAGTTATTCATTAGGCTTTAGATGGTGTATCAATAAATCCAGTCACTAAAAAGATACAGGTGTCCTTCCTAACCCAGTTGCCGTAGAGGAAGGAAACTGCTCAGGGATTTCACCATGTGTCACGATCGTCGTAGTGAGGAGACCAAGGCGCAGCGTGAGAGAAATACATTCTCCTTTTTAATAACGAAGAACACTTAACACACAATACAAAATAACAAAACGAACGTGACCGCTATAATACTGAGTGCAAACATGCAACATCACATAGACAATAACCCACAACCCGTCTAATGCCTATGGCTGCCTTAAATATGGCTCCCAATCAGAGACAATGATAGACAGCTGTCTCTGATTGAGAACCACTCAGGCAACCATAGACATACCTAGACACCTACACTGAACACAACCCCATAAACTCTACCAAAACCCCCTAGACACTACAAACACCCTCGACTAGACAAAAACACACAAACATCCCCCATGTCACACCCTGACCTAACTAAAATAATAAAGAAAACAAAGATAACTAAGGCCAGGGCGTGACACCATGAGGCCAATGGTGATTTTAAAATAGTGAAAGGATAAAACTGAGGATGGATCAACAACATTGTATTTACTCCACAGTACGAACCTAATTGACTGAGTGAAAAGAAGGAAGCCTACACCGAATAAAAATATTCCAAAACATGCATCCTGTTTGCAACAACGCACTTAATACTGCAAAAAATGTGGCAAAGAAATGAACTTTTTGTCCTGAATACAAAGCGTTATGTTTGTGGCAAATCCAACACAACACATCACTGAGTACCACTGTTCATATTTCAAACATGGTCGTGGCTGCATCATGTTATGGGTATGCTTGTCATCGGCAAAGACTAGGTAGTTTTTTGGGGGGGTATTAAAATAAATGGAATACAGCTAAGCACAGGCAAAATCCTAGAGGAAAACCTGGTTCAGTCTTCTTTCCAACAGACACTGAGGAGACAAATTCACCTTTCAGCAGGACAATAACCTAAAACAGAAGGCCAAAAGTACACGAGTTTCTTACCAAGACGTCATTGAATGTTCCTGGGTGGCCTAGTTAAAGTTTTGACTTAAATCGGTTTGAAAATCTATGGCAAGACCTGAAAATGCATTCCAGCAATGATCAACAACCATCTTATACATAGACACACAGGCTTTGTTTAAGGCCAGTGGTAGATCATTAATGAGGAAACAGTGAAGGGCCAAGATAGCTCCCTTTTGGAATACCACGCTTGACATGTTTTACATCAGAGAAGCTCCCATTAAAGAAAACCCTCTGTGTTCTAATAGATAGATAGCTCTCTATCCAAGATATGGCAGATGTTGTAAAGCCATAACACATGCGTTTTTCCAATAACAAATGACAGTCAATAATATCAAAGGCTGCACTGAAATCTACAATACAGCTCCCACAGTCTTATTATTACCAATGTCTTTCAGCCAGTCATCAGTCATTTGTGTCAGTGCAGTACATGTTTCACCTGATGTGAACATAGACTTTATTTCTTTACTTACTACTTTTATGATCCCTTTTAATTGTTTTTAGTATATCGCGGCAACTTAACATATTTGAAATACAACAAATACTTTACATCTAATCACACTTTACAATTTTGGGAAACAAAGGTTAACAAGGTTTTGTTTGCCATCAGTATTTTCTAGAACTCGTAATAAATGGTGATGTTTCAAAAACAAGTAAAGTACACAAAGTATTGTATGTTATAGGTCACTTTTGAGCTTTAACTTTATAAATCATGGAGGCAGATACATTTGTAAAATAAATAAATAAATAAGACCAAGAAAGTTAATCAAATGTGTTTGTCCCAAAAGCATTTGATAGAGATGTAGCCTACTTGATCCATCATACATGTTAATTGACAGGGGCAGTATTGACGCAATGGGAGTCCAGTATAGTGTTAGTCCTTACTGTTCTGTGCTGCCCTCTGCTGCTGAGCAAAGGAACTTCTAAAGAGATTACAGTATGACCCTGAAGCAAAGTGGTCCATAAAATAGTTACCTACATTTATATTAGGAAACACAAATCAAAGTGCCACTGAATATATTAAATCGTGATATTTTATTATAATTTTCAATGTCAATGCTACAGTACTTACATTTTCTGTTGTCATTCAGAATGTTATGTTACAAAGAGTAAATAGACAGGCCTACATTCTCACTTCAAGTACCCAAACAAACCTCAAGGTTAACTTTAAGGCCCACCCCCATTCCCTAACAGAAATATGAGAACATTTCCAATTTCCATGATTTAAGAAAAAACATTGACATTTCAAAAACAGAGACAAAGTAGATGAAGTCAATAGTGCAGTGAAGTACTGAACATTGTTGAACAGAAAGTAGACCTAGAGGTTGAATGAGGAATTGCAGCCTAGATGGCACAGCACTGGATATCTTAAAAATCCTTCTTTAACCTGTCTCAAAGGATAGGGGTGCCCTTTGATATTTTAAGTAGAAATTGTGCACAAATATTGCATTTTAAAAGCTGTTATATTAAAATAAGTGCCCTTAAATATAGACCACATAGAGAATTCCATAAATCAGAATTATCTAAATAGGCGTGCCAAATTTCAGCATTGTAACATCTCCCTTTGTCTCAGGTCAGTGTGACAGCCATCTGCACTGATCTGACGTGAGACAATGATGGACATGTCAAAATGCTGATATATAGAATTATGTTATTTGTTAAAAAAAATATATAAAACCTGGTGTTTTGTGGTGGAAAACAGCGAGGGTCAAGCATAACACGTCAACCCTGTTAGCCATGGATACAGGCTAGAAATATTTTATGCTTGAATTCAATTGCCCTTTCCTGCTGCACACAAGCTTCCATTACCCCACCACAAGGGGATTTATGGCTGATTTAAGATGAAGTCACTTTATTTGGCACTTACAATGGTCTTTACTTTTACCTGTTGATGTTGTAAAATAGTTAAGATGAATGTGTGCTCTTTATTGCAGAATGTTAAAATTAGGTGAAATACTGTAAAACTGGCTTTTTTCTCTAAAAGTTTCTCGCAAAGTTACACTACTCAAAAAGGCACCTAATTGGTGGAACAACACATATTACAACAAAGACTTTACTTCAAACAACAAAAATCCCTCGAACATCATTGCACGAGCTATAGAACAGCAGAGTAAGTACTTAGATTTTTTTTACACCACAATGCTGGGTGCTCATTTCCTCAAAACAAAAACAACAAATGCTCCTGGGGCAGTCAGTGGCTCCTTTTGGCAGATTTCAGCTTTAATGTACCAAAGCAACAGCTATGTAAAGTGGGATAAGGCTTTCAGGATTTTCTTTATAATGACACAGGAAAATGACCTGATTCATGGAGGGCTGTTTGGCTGACTTTTTAAGCCTTGGGGGAACAGATCAGTAAAGGTAGGACAAAAACTCAGGTTCTTAAGATTGAACCTTTATTTAACTAGGCAAGTCAGTTAAGAACAAATTCTTACTTACAATGACGGCCTACCGGGGAACAGTGGGTTAACTGCCTTGTTCAGGGGCAGAACGACAGAAGATGCAGTGGGTCTTTGACCTTGAAGTGTCCAGGTAAAGGCAGCAGTTTACAACCCTACAGTCCACAATGGAACACATTTCTCCCACCAAGGACAGGGAACAGTAACTTTCCAAGGACCCGATCCTCTTGAGTTTTGTGACTTGGTACAGAGAATAAGTGCATTTCTTCCTCCATTTCTTATGTCCACAGTGTCATGCAGACATACAGAGAAGGCTGAGAGGTCCAGGTCTACCAGTAATATGTCCACTTCCTTATTTCTGCAGTTCATGGGAGGTGCTGAATGTCTCATACACATTGGCAGTAAACTCCTTCACTTTGTCTATCATCAGGAGATCCTGCAAAGAGGGAAGGTGTCAAATTCTTAGAGTCAAGACCTCGTGTAACTTGCTGGGATTCAAAAATGAAGGAAATGCTTCCACAAATCAAATGAGCTCTTACCTGTACAAAGCGACTTGGTATTTCACTGTAGATCGAGTGGATCTGTCCATTTACAATCTGGATTATTTTGGCAACTGGTAGACTTAAATGCGAGAGTCTGGAAGAGATTTTGGGAAGGACATTAATTGATAGGCAGAATTTATTTCCTACAAAAAAGCTGTGTTTATTTTATGTGGCATTCAGACAGTGATTTACTACGATAAGACAACCTTTTAGAAATTACTGTCTATTAAATTCATCCACAAAAAAACAGACCCATCAGGTGTAGTGCTGGGGGCGGAGTCTTCCTGTGCTCTAGGACCCACCGAGAACTCTACCATGTTGTCAAGCCCAAAGTCCGGGCTGGAGGATAGAGGACACAGTTCAGCGCGTGCACACAAAATAAGCCTCTCTAAATAAGGGTCAATGAGTTTTTGGCCTCGGTCTTACCTTTCAAGCACATCTCTGGTCTCATTGAGCAGCTTTACGGTAGTGATATCATTCTCCGTCAGACCACAGGCCTGTCAAACAAACACAATGAAATAATGTACAACCCAGTGTAAGCCCAAATAAACAAGAAGAAAATACATTAAGTTGTATAATGTGCACCACCATCACCATTACTCTGACCATGGTTGACAATCCAGTAATGTTCAAAATAACAGATCCCCATAGCGGAGCTGTGAGTAGTCCAGTGGTAGTGGCAGGTGAGGGCTGTTACCTGTGCAGCCAGAGTACTCTCCTCATCAGGCATCATGTACCAGGAGAGACGTCTGTATGTGGAGCCCCCATCCCCCTCCTCCACCTGGGCTCTGACCTGATTCAGGTGCTGCTCCAGCTCCTGCAGGGACAGACTCTGCTTCAGGGACACCCTGGGTGGGGGTGGACATAATACAAATAATATAAATAGATACAATTTAATTTGACCGACACACAGACACAGGTCACTGACAGACAGGCAAAATAATCACATATGACTTAACAATCCTCCTCCTGATGTGGTTTGAGGTGCATTGTGTGCATGTGGTTGGCACTGTCTGACTTACCCGCCTAATGTATTCTGCTTTCTTCATCGCCGTTATCATCTCACTCAACCCTTGGGAGTGAGAGAATGCATCAAATGTAAGGATGCTTTCCATCACATGGAACCAATTTAATAATAATAAACATAGCATATCTGAGAAGACTAGCTATTTCAGAAAGACGTGAATATCTCTTACCATCCCCAAGGAGGTGCTGGATGCTGGAGAGGTACTGTTGTTGCACATCCGGAGGGGCCAAAGGTATCTGGTGGAGCACAGACCACAGAAATGGCATGCATACACCACCCCACATTGCACATTTAGGGGCGGTTTTCTGGACACAGCTTAAACTAATCCCTGAAATAAAAGCATTTTCAATAGAGATTCTCCATTGAGTTTGCTTTCTAGTCCAGGACTAGGCTTAATATGTAACTAGGAATTGAAGCTGCCCCATAGGGTACAAGACATTAAAGCTTAATGGCTTACCATTCAATTCTTGCTGACAGAATTGTCCATGTATAAGTAGCCACCAATGATATTGAGCTGAACACGGTGTAAAACAATCAACATACAGGTACTGTACACAGCCACGACACTTCGGGTGAAACCTGGGGGAATGGGAAAAGAAGAGTGATTGCCATATGACAGATAGCAGTACATCAAGTGATTAAATCACTTTAGTTATTGATTCAAATGAATTAATGTTGAAGAATAATAACACTGATAATATTCAGGTCCTCCCATATTTCAAGTTTATTTGCTGGTCTAGAAGAGAAACAGGTGATGTCATTAATAAACTAATAATTTTGCTGAGCTATCAAGTCATGACCACGTACTTGTACTTCAGCAGTGCTGTGAGGCTCTGAGTTCAGATTATGTAAAATGGCTTCTCTTAAGGTAGGGAGCATTGACAACACTGAAAATAAAAACATCAACAGGGTTTCAAACTGCACAAATATGAATATGAATCATCAACACAGCAGTATCGCAATCATTTGACATAACGAGTGTTGGAGGAGATTTCAGGGACTGTTACTGTTAATAGACTAAAGGTGAGATGACTATCTGTAGCCTACCTGTCATCTTGCACGTTCTCTGGTTACTCTCGAAGAGGAACTGACGTCGGGTTTGAGCGATATACTCTGATGCCTCACGCTCCTGTATATTTACCAAGGAAGTACACACCTGGAACAGGTAGGCAGGATGTAGCTAGCTAGAATGACTGCACCAACATTTGCTAACGTTACGGTCATCAGCTAGTTAGATTTATTCGGATTATATTTCATGCAATTTATTTTATAACTATTTAGATATATCTTAGCACTAGTTAACGTTAGCTTAAATCCGACAAAAGTCCTTTCGAAAATCAATTTCATTTTGTGGCGTTTCAGGAAATTCCAATTAGACGAAAACATTCTTGAGACGATTGCAGATTTATAAAATACAATAAATAAAGCACACAAGTGTGTTATTTTCCACAGCGCACATGACACGAAATTGATGGATAGGTGTGACTGGGAGAGGCATACTGTATGGTCTATGTGGACACGCCTGGTGCCCAAATTGGTGACGTGTTTCGCTCAGCGAGTCTAGTGGAGACGAACGGATCAGTCAGTTGTCTTGATGAGCCCTTCTCAGCTAGCTACTGTACTTACATATATTTTTTTAGCTAGTGTAATTTGTGTTTGTGGCTAGAAACTTCAACTACAATTTGAAACTTGTCTGCCAAAGTTGGAACTTGGGAGATTTTCAGAATCATTCAGTCATCTTTTTTGTACAAAAAATATAGACGTGAATGCCGCAGTAGTAGGCCTACATTTTAAACTGAATAATAAATACATAAAAATGACTGGTCAATTGTGTGTCAGGGCGGTGCCCAAGAGGCAAAAAATTGTATAAAATAAATAATACAAATTATCCACCCACAGGAGCCCGCTCTAAATGTTCAAAATACACCAGAGAGCATAATTTAGCCATAGAGGATCAACAGGTTATAAAAAATAAATGTGGATTACGTTATCACAAGCACATACAGGTAGGCTATCTGTCAAATTTAAGGAAACACCAACATAAAGTGTTTTAGGGTGCTGCGCCACCACGAGCAGCCAGAACAGATTCAATGCACCTTGGCATAGATTCTACAAGTGGATTTAAACCATTGCATCAAAATGCACCCTACACCATAACATATACTTTGTATCACTTGTTTACTCAAGTGTTTTCTTTATTTTGGCAGTTATCGGTATGCATACAGTCGGGGATGCCGCGGTACAGTTTGTTGCTTTGTGGCCATAGATATAATCCAATTATAAACTATATCGATTATATATATATATATATATGGTTGGTTGCGCTGTCAATTTGCCTTTTGCAGATTTCAAAATACAATCGCTGGAAGAATGCACGGTTTGGAAAGAGAAGACTAATCTGTCTGTTGAACCAGTATATAAAAACATTCCTCAACAACTCCCAATTTGTTGCTAACAGTAGCACTGTTTATTTACCAAGCCACGACTAGTGCATCGGCCATCACCTTGAGTAGCCTATGGCTTCATCGTTTGGTGAGTCAGTGTGCCAATGGAAATTGTATTTAGTAGCCTACTTTGTAGCCTATAATATACTGTTTATATATTTCGTGCTTATATTGTACAATATGTGTGTCGTTTCATTGGCACGGCTTGTTTGTTTGAATTCAAGACCAGATCGACATTTGTTAGTAGCCACTCATTTCGATCATTTCTGTGCCATTAAAAAAGTATCAGCTAATGTATTCTGTCATACAAATTACGTAAAATTGAATGAAATGCGTTTTTAAAAGGCTGGGTGCCTATGATTTCTTAATCCGGTCCCTGCCAACAATGCAAAGAGAAATAATAACACGAGGAATAAATACACAATGAGTAACGATCATTTGGCAATATACACGTGGTACCAGTACCGAGGCAAAGTGCAGGGGTACGGGGTAATTGAGGTAGATATGTACAAGTAAGTGGTGACCAATTACAAGTTTTCTCCCTCGCCCATCAAAATGAACATTACTTTATTTGTTGTTGCCGACTGACTGAACCGAATACATTCGTCTCCTCACTACTCTTTAAAAAATAATAAACAATGTTGTAATTGTATTATTAACAACAAATCAACACAAGTACATGGGGGAACACAAGTGTATATATATACACAAACGACAATTGGGCTAGGGGGTACAATATCACATTACACAAGGTCCTTATGGGACATACACACATTATAATTCTAACAGCTTTTTTGTTGGTAGAGTATTTAATTGTCTTAAAATAGTTCAATTTATTTTTGCAGTGTAAGAAAATGTGTTTTGTTTGTACATTTACATTTGTGAATATGAAATTTGACCAAAAGAATAATGAAATTAATTTCATCAAATTATTTCAACTTATTTCTATCATAAGTAAAGAATCCAAGCAGCACATCTCTCCATAATAGTGTAAAATCTTCATAAATGTGTTCAATTATAAATCTACTGATGTCTTGCCACAAATTCCTTACATGAATACAATGCCAAAAAAAGGTGCAACACTGTTTCTGGGTGGTCATTACAAAACCTACAACTTTGAATTTGTTTTTTTAAACTTCTTCATATAGTGGTTGGCAGTATAATATTTATGAATAATTTTAAAAGAAACTTCCTTAATTGTGTTAAGTAGGTATGTGGCAACATCCAAACATTTTCCCAACATATATTATCAATAAAACCATTCCAGTAAGTTTCCTGTTGAAACAAAGCTCGTATAGCTCTATTGTTGTTGAATGGACTAAAACAAAAACACATTTTTCCTACTGATGAGTCAACAGGGTTAATTGTAGGTATGTTCAGAGGGTCAGGGCCCTCTTTCAGAAAGCGGGTTTTGTGAAAACTCAGAGTTAGTTGACTCAGAGTTGAAGGAAACTCTGGGTTTTCGGTTTCACAAAGCCAGTTCAGTTTAACTCTGAGTCAGTTACTATGGCAACATACTCTGTGAAGCTAACCTGCTTGCTGGCAGGTTTTCAACTAGCCCTGAGTTTCTCCTCTTTAGCTGAAGCCTGCAGATTTAAGAAGGTGTCAGACATGGCATGTCCTTTTCTTGAAGAGCCAGTTGAAATTGAAGCACAAATACTCCACAGAAATCTGTTGGGAGAGGGTGATCAGACCCCACTTGGATGTTTTATCATTCCCTGATTATGTTTGTGCAGAAAAACAGAAATGTTCAATCGATCATTCATCTGAACAATATTCTCAGCCCTCATATCGTTCATATGACACATCATGGACATGCTCTGTTTGGAATAAATTAATTTGTTGCACTTCGTTTTTTTGCCAACGGGAGTTTTCTATAACATTGGTGACGATGAGCATATTTCCAAGGCAACCGTCTGTTGGGCCGTCAGAAATGTGACTTGCACTGAAATGTTTACTGTACACTTGTGGCGTACCCAAGTCACAGACTCACAAGACTCAAAGAAGAATGCCACAGAATTACAGGTATCAGTCTAAGCAATAATTAATGTATTTAGTATGAAGCACTAAATCAGTTAATTTGATATATTTAGGGTTTCCAGGTGTGATTGGCTGCATAGATGGCACTCATATTCCTATCACAGCGCCTTCAGTAAAGGAAGGAGATTATGTGAATAGGAAGTCTTTCCACAGCATTAATGTGCAGGTAGGCCTAAATAGTAGCCTTTAGCATTCCAAATAAAAGATACTTCACAATACAGCTACTGCAGCTAATTACTGTTCTGCACTGTGAAGATCATATGTGATGCAGCCCACATCAGCAACGTCAAAGCAGTGGCCTGGGTCTGTGCATGACTCATTAATTTTTCGTGAGTGTACACTGTGCTCTAGATTTGCCCGTGGTGAGTTTATACAGTTGAAGTCAGAAGCTTACATACACATAGGTTGGCATCATTAAAACTCATTTTTCAACCACTCCACAAATTTCTTGTTAACAAACTATAGTTTTGGCAAGTTGTTTAGGACATCCACTTGGTGCATGACACAAGTCATTTTCCCAACAATTGTTTACAGACAGATTATTTCACAATTCCCATGGGTCAGAAGTTTACATACACTAAGTTGACTGTGCCTTTGAACAGCTTGGAAAATTGTCATGGCTTTAGAAGCTTCTGATAGGCTAATTGACATAATTTGAGTCAATTGGAGGTGTACCTGTGGATGTATTTCAAGGCCTACCTTCAAACTCTGCCTCTTTGCTTGACATTATGGGAAAAATCAAAAGAAATCAGCCAAGACATCAGATGTTTGTTTTTTGAGACCTCCACAAGTCTGGTTCATCCTTGGGAGCAATTTCCAAATGCCTGAAGGTACCATGTTCATCTGTACAAACAATAGTACACAAGTATAAAAACCATGGGACCACGCATTACCGCTCAGGAAGGAGACACATTCTGTCTCCTAGAGATTAATGTACTTTGGGGATAAAAGTGCAACTCAATCCCAGAAAAACAGCAAAGGACCTTGTGAAGATGCTGGAGGTAACAGGTACAAAGGTATCTATATCCACAGTAAAACAAGTCCTATATCGACATAACCTGAAAGGCCGCTCAGCAAGGAAGAAGCCACTGCTCCAAAACTGCCATAAAAAAGCCAGACTACGGTTTGCAACTGCACATGAGAACAAAGATCGTACTTTTTGGAGAAATGTCCTCTGGTCTGGTGAAACAAAACTAGAACTGTTTGGTCATCGTTATGTTTGGAGGAAAAAGGGGGAGGCTTGCAAGTCGAAGAACACCATCCCAACCGTGAAGCACGGAGGTGGCAGCATCATGTTGTGGGGGTGTTTTGCTGCAGGAGGGACTGGTGCACTTCACAAAATAGATGGTACCATGGGGAAGGAAAGTTATGTGGATATATTGAAGCAATATCTCAAGACATCAGTCAGGAAGTTAACGCTTAGTCGCAAATGGATCTTCCAACTGGACAATGACCCCAAGCATACTTCCAAAGTGGTGGCAAAATAGCTTAAGGACAACAAAGTCAAGGTATTGGAGGGGCCATCACAAAGCCCGGACCCCTCTATCCTATAGAAAATTTGTGGGCAGAACTGAAAAAACTTGTGCAAGCAAGGAGGCCTACAAACCTGACTCCGTTATACCAGCTCTGTCAGGAGGAATGAGCCAAAATTCACCCAACATATTGTGGGAAGCTTGTGTGGAAGGCTACCCAAAACATCTGACCCAAGTTAAACAATACTACCAAATACTAATTGAGTGTATGTAAACATCCAACTTCAATTGTACATACATATAGCTATATCCTATTATAATCAATATTTTGTTTCCTCCTATTGCAGCTGAACATTTAAACTGTAGCCTCGTATTATAGGAGAGTTCAATGGTAACCTGCTCGGTGACAAAGGGTACCCCTCCCAGCCCTATTTGCTGACCCCTTACCCTGATCCTGGGCACGGCCCGCAGCAACGTTATAACTTGGCTCACTGCAGGACACGATCCAGGGTAGAGATGACCATTGGGATGCTCAAGGTCCAGTTCCAGTGCCTTCGTAGGCTCAGGGTCACCCCAGAAATGGCATGTGTGATTCTCCACAACATTGCCACAATTAGAGGAGAACAATGTCCTACTCAACCAGTGAACGATCATGACATCACCCCGCTGACGCACAAGATGGAAGAGGAGTCAGACACAATATGCTACCATTTCTGATTGACCCATCACCTCCCCAGTGTTAAATAAAGACAATATGCCTTTATTTTTATGAAGTCTTCTTTATTTCCTGCAAGTACAAATGCAGTGCAGTAGTTTAATATTTATGTTGTTCAAACAAGTAAAATCATCCACCTGTGGGCACCTCACCCACCTTTAACTGATGTTCCAGCAGTTGTATTTCTATCTTTTGCATCTGCAGCCTTGTGGTCAATTTCTAAATGACATTTTTCAATTTGGTTCTTTAAGTACACCTTGTACAGCTTTTTCACAGGGAGCTATAGGAACACTAAAAAATGACATTGAATTTCACTGCCAGGTCTACTTAGTTTCATTGTATGTAATGGGCCAATGTTGAACAGAATCTTACTGAGGTAAGTTGTGCTGTGTAGGTGTAATTTCCAGCATTGCTCTGTTAGAGAAAAAGGTGCAAGTTTTATTATGGTACAACACTATCATCAACTGTTAAATGTTATTTTTAAGGTGTGATCCTCAATAGGCCTCTCTGTATCTTCCCTCTCTGTGGCAGCTGACAAGGTGTCTTCATCATCATCCTCCTGTAATGAAAAGTAACAATTTTGGTGTTCTACTCTAACCCATTATGAAAAATCAGTGGAGTGTTAAGAGTACTTACAACTGCATGGAGGTCTGTTATGGCAGAAGGCTCCAGACAGATTATACGATCAGTAACTGGTAGAATATTAAGATTAGACAGTTCAATTATAACTTTACCCAGAAAAGTGCCCCACATAATTTGAATTTTGGTTTTACAACAGTGTGTAGGCCACATTACAATTTTTTCAAATATATAATTCTGAGTCACCTTAAAATAGATCTGAAGGACAACTAAGAATCTGAAAAAGTAACATAAGTCAATTACAAATAATTGTACAAAGTTGTGTCTAAGATGGATGGGTGGGCATCACTGAGGAAACACTGGCAAAAGGATGAATGTACGTATCATTAATGTGAATAACTAAACTCTTATGTAGGCCCTTGTGTCCTGGGGGGTGGCTGGGTCAGATGAGCTCCTCCAAAGATACCTTCATCAATAGGTCACCCACTGTTTTGACTGAGGGTCATCTCTTCAGCCTCTGTGAGTGGTGGTGGACCCTCACCTGTTTTTCAGCCCTCAGCCTTTTTCTATTGGTTATAATTGTAAGCACAAATTCAGAGACATGCATGTACAAAGGAATTTAGGTGTAACTTTCAAATACGGGCAGTGTTGGGATGGCTGAAAAACACTTTTTTGCTTAGAAAATGTCACTAACTACTTAAATATATTATAGGTTGAATGTAGCCACTGAATGCTGTTTAATTAGGTAGGGTAGGCTAAACAACATCACAATTGCTTGTAATGAAATTATATCTTACCTGTTTGAAGTATATTTTTATATTTCATCTTCAGTGGCTGCCAAGTAGGTTTTGTGCCTATTGGGTTGGACATGCATTAATATTAAACACGCGCACGCATGCACACACACACACATTTATATTATATAAAATGTTGAATAAGTGGAACACTCGAGATAACTTCTTTAAATTAATACTCAAGCATTGACTCGGTCAGCAATTTTCTGCCACGCCAACTCACGTTCTTTTGCTGCTGCTACTGCATTGCTTTTTTTCTTAAATATATGCTCATATTCTGCATACGCATTCATTAATATGTCTAACTCCACTGGACAAGTAGGAGGTTCGAGCCCTTTTCTCCCGTTGCCATGATGAATCATGTTATCTGCGTTCCATTGATGAGGGCTTTTTATCTCCTCATGCAAGTGTTTAACTCAGGGTTAACTTAACCAAGAGTTGATTGAACTAATTGTTATCACCTGCTCTGAAACCGAAAACTCTTGAGTTTGACAGCTCAGAGTTAGTCAACCCAGAGTTCAGGTTTAAACTCAGTTTGTTAAACCTGCTTTCTGAAACAGGGCCCGGGTCTTGACACGTTCCTCAATAATCAAGCAACACCTGAGGGAATGGCATCTAAAACAATTGCAAAATTCCACACTTGACACTCAGCTGCGCGATATACTTACACACGTAATCAATTTGGGCACCAGGTGTGTCCGTATAGCCAAAGACAGAAGGTCTTAACACCGCGAAACTTCCCGGGATCTTACTTATTCATTCATTTTCTCGAAATCTAAAGGAACAACCTAGATTTGAGCCAATGTCTTTTGTAGTTGAACTTGTTATGACTCCAACCCTGTGAGAGTCACAAACTGACACGTTTTCATTTTCGTCAAAAACAAGTTTATATAGAAGGAGTGCCTCTGAGTTGACGACCGGCATATGCGCAGTACGGCGCGAGACGACCCGATAACGTGTTTCTACGTATGAGTTTTGCTAGCCAACGTCGCTTACAAGTAATTTATTTATTTACATTTTTTGGGATGTTGTTATTTGTCTTTTTAAAATGTATTTTTATTAACAACAAATCAATACAGAAAGTACATAAGGGAACACAAGTATATATAGATTATATATAATGGGCAATCGAGCTAGGGGGTACAATATCACATTACAATTACACAAGGACCTTAAGGGACATACATACACTTACAATTCTAACAGCTTTTTTGTTAGTAGAGTATTTAATAGTCTTAAAATACAGTTCCATTTATTTTTGTAGGGTAAGAAAATGTTTTTTTGTTAGTAAATTTACATTTGTGTATATGAAATTTGGCCAAAAGAATAATGAAATTAATTACATAAAAATGTTTCAGCTTATTTTTTATCGTATGTAAAGACAAATAAGTATTTTTATACAATATATCCCGATTATCCCATATATAATATCTGTGTGGAGAAAAATTGTGTTTATAAATTAAGGACCATGACAAGAAAACCTGCCGATGAAAAGCAGAAAGTTTCACTGGAATTTTGTCAATATTATAATTGCACAACAACATGAAGTTAAGGCCACCAAAAGTAGAGAAGACATGATGAGGAATAAAATTCCAGATAGATAGATAGACGTCGCTTACAAGTGTGCCCGGGGATCTTCATAATGTACTGTCTTTGGTATAGCCTCTTCCTGGCTAGGTGGCTGGCTAGCTGCTAGCTGTCAAACACGCAGGTGCGAAGCAGAACACTAAGCAAAGCGACAACGATTCATCGGTGTTTCTGCGATCATCTGTAAATTACTGAGTGGTCCGTTCAATATTATCTTCCCCCTCAATGCACCCAAGCGCCATAAATGAGTTCCAGGCAGCGATGGTGTTAAGGCTGTCGCTTGAGCATTCTGGTAGTTCGTGTGTGTTTGTGGCATCTTCTAATTGATGTAGTTTCTCAGACTGTACATCTAACATGGGGATAGAGAATGTGGAAAAGTATGTCGTTTCTAGAAAATACTTTCAGCCATGTGCTTTTGACTTACAGAGATTGATGGCCAGTGTCTTTGACATGCTAAGTTTGACATAGGCATAGGGGCAGGACATTGCGCCGTTTGTGGTAGCTGTTTCGTTCCTCATATTTAGCGTTAACTTTTAGAGAAACAAAACAAACAAAAAATCTTTTGCGTTTTCACTACGAAGAAGTAAAACAAACGGAACGAAACAGTGACGACTAAAGGCGCATTGTGGCTAGGCAGGACAGGACAGTCCCACCAGTAAATTACTACAACAACAAACTACTTGTAATGGTCTGCTAATAATAATCTCCACCTCTTTACAGGTAAAAAAAAAAGAAGCTTTGGATAATGGTTTGTTTAACTTTGCAATCATTGTTTTTTGTTTGACATAGATGCGAGTTTGGGAAACCCTGCTCTATGTGACTGGAGCCATGCGCCAGGTGTGCAGGAGCTCTTCGCCTGATCAGTATCCTTGACCTCATCAACCAGTAAACCTGAGTTTACCCATTGCGGTTTACCGTAGCATTTGTGTATGTTCATTGTGAGGGTTATTACCTTGAGAATTCCTCTATAGTACATGTCTGAGTATAGGTCATTATCTGTTTTGCCTTAACAGTGAGACAGACATTCCTCTGATGGTGTATGGGTGTTATAATGGCAGGTTTGGTGACTGTGGATCTGTTCTAGACATAACTCTGCTAATCTACCCCACACTGGGTCATCATTAAAAGTACAGTCTAGTGTTTACAGCATTTTGTAGAAATGCATCCCGTGTTCAAATACATCCTCATCAATGCAGCAGCCTTGATTTGAATAGTTGAATAGGATCATTCATATACTTTATTCATATATATACTCCTTTATTTTCAGTGTTTCTCATGTTTTCAGAGCAGAAGAAGCAGTGCAAATGCTGAAGACCTTTTTATAAACAGGAGAACCCAAATGGTAAGATCTGCAACTGTTATCTTGTAACATGGGTATCTTAAATATTTCCACCTACAGTATGCCTGCAACTTGGATTTTCCCCCTTCTCTTTCAGCCCCCAAGCCCAAGACAAGGAAGGAGTGAGATACTGTTGATGTCCAGCAGGGGGCAATATTCGTTAAGTAATGAGGTGAGGAGCAGAGAACGATCATGAGACAAAGAGAGTAGCTAACAAAGGGTGCTCCTGAAACAGACTTGGAACACAACCATGGTTCCTATGGATTTGTTTGTCTGACAAAGAAATCAAATGTACTTTTTCATCTTTTCACTTATTCGCTCAGCCTTTTTCATCAGCACTAATTTTTATTTTCATATTATTGATAGTGTTTTATACCCTTACAGCATAGTTTGGATGGACAGTGGACACTATCCATGGCCTGTAAAGTGCCTTGCTGCTATAACAGCCTCTACTCTTCTGGGAAGGCTAGATGTTGGAACATTTCTGTGGGGACTTCCATTCAGCCACAAGAGCATTAGTGAGTTCGCCCACTGTAGTTGGGCGATTAGGCCTGGCTCGCAGTCGGCGTTCCAATTCATCCCAAAGGTGTTCGATGGGGTTGAGGTCAGGGCTTTGTGCAGGCCAGTCAAGTTCCTCCACACCGATTTCGACAAACCATTTGTGTATGGACCTCGCTTTGTGCACAGGGTAATTGTCATGCTGAAACAGGAAAGGGCCTTCCCCAAACTGTTACCATAAAGTTGGAAGCACAGAATCGTCTAGAATGTCATTGTATGCTGTAGCGTTAAGATTTCCCTTCACTGGAACTAGGGCCTAGCCCCAACCATGAAAAACAGCCCCAGACCATTATTCCTCCTCCACCAAACTTTTTATAGTTGGCACTATGCATTGGGGCACGTAGTGTTCTGGCATTCGCCAAACCCAGATTCATCCCTATATGCTGTCTTGTCATTGTTGGTGATCAGGCCTGTCACTGTTGTGTCATTGGCAAAGGTAATGATGGCGTTGTGCCTGGCAGTGCCTCCACACTGCCTGGTGAAAGGGCAGTGTGGAGTGCAATAGAGATTGCATCATCTGTGGATCTGTTGGGGCGGTATGCACATTGGAGTGGGTCTAGGGTTTCTGGGATAATGGTGTTGATGTGAGCCATGACCAGCCTTTTCGAAGCACTTCATGGCTACAGACGTGAGTGCTACGGGTCGGTAGTCATTTAGGCAGGTTACCTTAGTGTTCTTGGGCACAGGGACTATGGTGGTCTGTTTGAAACATGTAGGTATTACACTCAGACAGGGAGAGGTTGAAAATGTGAATGACGACACTTGCCAGTTGGTCAGCGCATGCTTGGAGTACACGTCCTGGTAATCCGTCTGGCCCTGCGGTCTTGTGAATGTTGACCTGTTTAAAGGTCTTACTCGCATCGGCTGCGGAGAGCGTGATCACACAGTCGTCTGGAACAGCTGATGCTCTCGTGCATGTTTCAGTGTTACTTGCATAGAAGTAATTTAGCTCGTCTGGTAGGCTCGTGTCACTGGGCAGTTCTCGGCTGTGCTTCCCTTTGTAGTCTACTAGTTTGCAAGCCCTGCCACATCCGACGAGCTTCAGGGCCAGTGAAGTACGATTCGATCTTAGTCCTGTATTGACGCTTTGCCTGTTTGATGGTTCGTCGGAGGGCATAGTGGGATTTCTTATAAGCTTCCGGGTTAGAGTCCCGCTCCTGGAAAGCGGCAGCTCTACCCTTTAGCTCAGTGCGGATGTTGCCTGTAATCCATGGCTTCTGGTTGGGGTATGTACGTACAGTCACTGTGGGGAAGATGTCATCAATGCACTTATTGATGAAGCCAGTGACTGATGTGGTGTACTCCTCAATGCTATTGGATGAATCCCGGAACATATTCCAGTCTGTGCTAGCAAAACAGTCCTGTAGCTTAGCATCTGCTTCATATGACCACTTTTTTTTATTGACCGAGTCACTGTGTATGAATTTGAGAGTGCTTTCATTTCTCCAGCTCCATCCCTCAGGTTTTTAGATAATTTGTCTTTGAGTTTATTCTACAAACAGTGATTAGGCCCTTACATGCTGTCATGTTATTGATCTTAATCACGTAATAATAACCTCTCTCCAGTTCCCTCTGGTTTTGTGTGTTATGGTTCATTCCTTCATAAAGGTTTTAAATGTTTGATGCTTGCAGTAGTGGCGGGTTAGATGAGAGATGTCATGCCCTTGGCTACATTCTGACCATACAACCCCCCCAGAAGGTCACTCATGTAGAGCTCTGCTGCTACGGCCAAAGAACCACTCAGGATCCCTGCCTAAGACTGGCACAGTACACATGCTCAGCCGCCTGCCCCCACACATCCGGTAGAGAAACACACACACACACACACACACACACACACACACACACACACACACACACACACACACACACACACACACACACACACACACACACCTTGCCAAAGGATCTGTACTTCGTATTTTCTGTGCTTGGAGGGTGCAGGGGTTGAGTGCCACCACAGTGAGTACTTGGAGCCACTATGCAGGGCTATATTTGGGCCTCCATCTTGTGCCCGCTGAATGAGCTGCTTGGTGTCACTCTGATTTTCCACCCACTGGAGCCTGGAGAACAGAAAGGCTGCATTTAAACTGCTTTTACTTCCACTAATGTCAGTACGCGTTGAGCGGTAATGTTATTTGTGCTCAGACTCTCTGGCATTTCCGCCTGCAAGTTTGTAGTTATCATACTTTTGATTGGCTGTGACTAAGCCTTGCATGTTGCTCAAGCTTCTCCTGCTTACCAAACACCGTTTACTTCCCAATTACTATGCTAATGTATGCCAGCAAAAAATCCTTCAAAATGCATTCAATTTGTCACCTCCACATGGGGGACCGGCAGTGTTAATGAGAAGACTATGAAGTGTCGTTCTCTCGTTATCAAGCTGACAGAGAGCCTGCGACGGTGCACACACTCCACCATGACAAAAATGTATACAAACAACTTACCCGGCAAAGATGTCATTATCTATCAGAATGAAAAACCACAGTTGTCAAGAGCACCTATTTCTGTTTCACTACAAACGACTGTGTTTGCAGAGGAATGGATGAGAATAGTTGAATTTTTCCATCTAATTGAGCTGACGGCTACTATTACGGGAGCTGACTGGTGGCAAACTTTTAGAGGTTTTGTTTTCTAAGAAGTGGGGATAGCTAGAGAGGAGATGCAGTATAGTACACGGTTGTGTTTTGGCTCTACGTTTAAACATTTTATAGGGTTGTAATACAATGACAGCCTGTTTAAAAATGATAAACAGCAGCTGAGATCATATCACTGTCAAAACAAACTTACAGCCACTCATAAAGAATTTATACCATTTATCTATTATGCTACGGTGGTATACTGTCATTTATAGGCTAACATATTATTTCTTGAGACCTTCTGAGGTCTGTCTCCCAGAGTTACTAGCGCCTTGGAGTAGCTGTGATGTGAATAAAAAGGCATATTATGGGTACATTTCTTTTGTATTGAGCTTCTGGTTATTTAGTCTGTCGAGCTAACCCATTTTCTTATGGACTGGAATGTGTGTTTCTCGTTAAGAGCTTGTCCAGCACTGCACAAAGGAATTGTTATGTTAGGGCAGAGTCTGCGTCTAAAAAAGCCAGACAGAAATGCCAGAGAAAATATAGGCCAAACATTAAATCACAAGTGTGGTGATTTTTCTTTTTAATTTAAGAGAAGAGCTGTAGTGAGACTCTGACTGACACACACACACACACACATCTGACTCGCTCTAAATAACTTAACACCTTTTTATTGAAAGACCATACACACTTCAAGAGTCAAATGCTGTCATCCCTTTTTTACAAAAACATAAAAACAAGAAAGGGTAATTTTGAACAGTGGAGCTCACAAGTCTGGCTGTCCTAGAAAATAACATTCTATGTTACAGCTGTTAGACACTACACAACCAGGAAAAGGCTGTCATTCATGCCACTCTGTAGGAGAGATGCCCTCGCTAGAAAGCTCTCCAGTGAAAAGGGGGAAATAAGAAGAAAGCTCATCCTGATACATGGCTTTTGCTAACTCTGCCGGAGTGCCTAAGCATCTTAAGATTAATATCACACCCATAGCAATAAGTTAATTCCATTAATGCAGTATACTCGGTGTTCAGATAATACTTGAGTCGTAGAGATGGATAAACAGGATGATTAAATAGTAAATACTAATACGTGAGTAAATGTAATGTCATCGTAATACCTCCAGTCCATAGCAAGGGGGTGAACTCATATCCCACCATGTCATTGATGGAAAACAGGCGTCTCAGGTCTTAGCTACAGTCCAACAACTTCAAGAGGAGGCCTCAGCACTTTAAATGCCCAAAAGGTTATTTTCAAAAGAGAAAAAAATCTGATCATATTCCCACGTATTTTTAAATAATTTATTTACATAGAGGTTGTTATTATGCTGTCCGGGTTGGGATTGGGCCTGTCTTTGCAGCGACCCACAACGCAGTGTTCCTACTCCGCAATGGCCTTCAGTCAGCTTTAGCCTTGTCTGTGTCTAAAACACCTGGAAGACAGAGATTAATATCAATGCAAGGTTTTCTCTTGTTTAATCATGCATAACTTGAATCAGTGGTGTTGAGGGGGGAATATGAAGTTGTATAAGACAAAAGAACAGGAATACTAAAGAGTTTGTACATTTTCAGAGACCATCATTTCTAATACGACTCTGTATTCACTCCATCCAAAATGAAATGCCAATTGAACATTCATAGCAGACCAATTGGCCTCATATACTGTAGCTATCATTAAATGTCCCATTTGGGTATATTGCGGTTATGTTGGAGCGGTGAGATGGGAATATGAGCTCTGAGGGAAGGAGCTGTGGGAGAGAGAAATGAATTAAATCACAGCAGGACTAGACCAGGGAGAGGAGGGAGGGGATTGGAAAGAAAGGAGGGAGAAAGAGGAGAGGAAGAAGGGACCGAAAACAAAAGGGAGAGAGGAGAGAACGGGTGAAGGAGAAGGAAAGAAATGAGAAGAGGAAACGGGAGAGGTAAGAATGAATTAGAAAGGATAGAGAGGTGTGGGAAGAGTGAGCAGATTGTAGGACGTGTAAGGGTGTGAGAGGAAACAGAATGGTAGTGTTGATTTGTGGGTCAGTGTTAAACAGGTGGGAGGAGGAGGGATGGAGGGATTTGGTGTCTGCTAGCTGCACTCAGTCTACTTTTCGGCTCTTCTCTCCTATCCCATCTGTAGCGCTGCAGATAGCTCTCCTCCCACGGACCTCCCAGCCCGCACTTCATATGCAAATAGGTACAGGAATGTGTATGTGTGTGTGTAAGCTCAACGGTGTACTTGTGTGTGTGTGTTTGAGTGAATGAATGTGTTAGTGTGTGTACACATTTTGAACTCGTTTGCACTTGTGGGTGAGTGCTGGTGTGATTGAGAGCACCACTAGAGGCTCTGAAACCACAAGGATTCATGCTAGTAGAGGCCCTTAGCGTGCTATCCCGCTCCACACTGTGGAACACACACCCACACAGAGCGAGCAGCTGCCAGACGTGCTGAGGGCTTACATTTGGAGCAGTCCCAGATGTAGCTGTTGAGGATCTCTCCCAGGACGTAGTAGATGTTAATCAGGACAGTGAGGCAGGAGAAGAAGGCCACCTTCGCCAGGGGACTGATCTGCTCCAACAGGGGGTAGACCCACACGCCGGTCACATGATGCACCCAGCACATCCTGATGGAGGGAGGGGGGTGAGATAGAGGACAGAGATATATAAGGAAAGAGAGTACAGTTTGTTTATATTATAAACCGGGTGGTTTGAGCCTTGAATGCTGGTTGTGTTGAAAGCCGTGGTATATCAGTATACCAAGGGTATGACCAAAAATTGCTTGTTTAGTGTTCTAATTATGTCGGTAACCAGTTTATAATAGCAATAAGGCACCTCGGGGGTTTGTGGTATATGGCCAATATTTCACGGCTAACGGCTGTATCCAGGCACTCCGTGTTGCGTTGTGCGTAAAAACAGCCCTTAGCCACACCTTATTGCTCAATTATACCCACTTGTCTGTTTTTGTATTTACTATGGATCCCCATTAGCTGCTATTCTTCCTGGGGTCCAGCAAAATGAAGAAAAAAAACATTACAATACATTCACAACACACTGTGTGCCCTCAGGCCCCTACTCCACCACTACTGCATATCTACAATACAAAATCCGTGTGTATAGTGTGTGCGTTATCGTGTGTATGCAATAGAGGCTCAAAGATGGCCAAAGTGGAGATCCTTTGTAGCTGCAGTACACCCACTCTCTGTGTCACTTTGTCTGCCTACTATAGTATCCAGCCACTTCCTTTTCATAAAGTTGGGAGTCTGGTCATTTGAGTGTGAGACAGACAGCTGTCTTACTGTAGGAATCCAGAGACTCAATCTTTTTTTATAGTGAGATGATGATTTTAAAAACATACCGGCCCTAAATTATGCTGAACCACTGAGATGAATGTAACATACACTGAGTATACAAAACATTAAGGACATCTGCTCTTTCCATGACAGACTGACCAGGTGAATCCAGGTGGTTGTGGTGCAACTCAATATTAGGAAGGTGTTACTAATGTTTGGTATACTCATTGTACACTTTTGAACATAAAGTACTACTGATACATAACAGTAGCAGAGGACATTGGAAGTACCATCAGTGGAGAGAGAGACTGCCAGCCAGGGGATGTCTCGGGTAGAGAGTGTAATTTATTTATTTACTGTATATTGTTTATTATCTATTTCACTTTGAATAAAGCCACTTAAATTGACATTTAATTGAGCTAGACACTGCCAGGGGAGGTCTCAGGGAGAGAGAGAAACACTGCCAGGAGAGGTCTCAGGGAGAGAGACACTGCCAGGGGAGGTCTCAGGGAGAGAGACACTGCCAGGGGAGGTCTCAGGGAGAGAGACACTGCCAGGGGAGGTCTCAGGGAGAGAGACACTGCCAGGGGAGGTCTCAGGGAGAGAGAGAAACACTGCCAGGGGAGGTCTCAGGTCTCTGGGAGAGAGAGAAACATTGCCAGGGGAGGTCTCAGGTCTCTGGGAGAGAGAGAAACACTGCCAGGGGAGGTCTCAGGTCTCTGGGAGAGAGAGAAACACTGCCAGGGGAGGTCTGTCTCTGGGAGAGAGAGAAACACTGCCAGGGGAGGTCTCAGGGAGAGAGAGAAACACTGCCAGGGGAGGTCTGTCTCTGGGAGAGAGAGAAACACTGCCAGGGGAGGTCTCAGGGAGAGAGAGAAACACTGCCAGGGGAGGTCTCAGGGAGAGAGAGAAACACTGCCAGGGGAGGTCTCAGGTCTCTGGGAGAGAGAGAAACACTGCCAGGGGAGGTCTCAGGTCTCTGGGAGAGAGAAACACTGCCAGGGGAGATCTCTGGGAGAGAGAGAGACACTGCCAGGGGAGAACTCAGATCTCTGGGAGAGAGAGAGACACTGCCAGGGGAGGTCTCAGATCTCTGGGAGAGAGAGAGACACTGCCAGGGGAGGTCTCAGGTCTCTGGGAGAGAGACACTGCCAGGGGAGGTCTCAGGGAGAGAGAGAGACACTGCCAGGGGAGGTCTTAGGGAGAGAGGGAGACACTGCCAGGGGAGGTCTCAGGGAGAGAGACACTGCCAGGGGAGGTCTCAGGGAGAGAGAGAGACACTGCCAGGGGAACTCAGGGAGAGAGAGAGACACCTGCCTTGTGACAAAACATTCTACTGAACCAGGGGAAGTCTCAGGGAGAGAGAGAGACTGCCAGGGGAAGTCTCAGGGAGAGAGAGAGAGACTGCCAGGGAAGGTCTCAGGGAGAGAGAGAGAGACACTGCCAGGGGAGATCTCAGGGAGAGCGAAAGAGTGTAATGTTTACTGCACTTTTTTTTTTTTCATTTCACTTTTGTTTATTATCTATTTCACTTGCAATAAAGCTACTTAAATTTACATTTAATTGAGAGAGAGAAACTGCCAGGGGAGGTCTCAGAGAGAAACATACAGTACTGGACAAGGGCACATTAGTGACAGAGTAGTGTCAGCTGTTCCACTCACAGCCTCTCCTTAGCTCACTGATTCCAAAGCTATCACTCAGGGTGAGACTGGACTGGCCCTTACCCTGGCCCTAGGCTGCTCCACAATACAGGTAATCTCACTAATATCAAGTGATTAGACTACTTTAGACCACACGGACAAGCTGTGAGTAATATGGTAAATTATGTAAATGCTTCAATTAGCTGAATTCAACAATTGTGCAATTAATTGAATGGGAATATTAGGTCTTCCGTTTGCACATGTGGGGGGCAAACAAGGTTGTTCATCTAACAGTTACATCCGTTGACCTCTCCCCTCATTTATGATGTACTGTATGCTTCTTTCGTAAGCCACAAAATATTTTTTTTTAGACTGACTCCATGGATTCAGGGGAAAATCCCTACATTCAATGTTCATTTGAGTAACATAGCATTTCCTCAGTTTCCCGATTTTAGAAAATCCTAATTATTGAGCCTACCTGTGTCTGTATTATTTATGGTCTCTGACAGATCAGATTGTCAGATCAGATTGTCTGCCACTGAAGCATAACTCGTCCTACTTTAGGCTTGACATCTTTCTCTATCCCTCTTTCACTCCCTCCTCCTCTCTCTCCCTTCCCCTCTCTCTCTGTAACTCCCATGGCTGGGTAATCCCCATGTAAGGCAGACTATGGATTTACCCAGCTCCAGCACTTTCCCTCTCCTGCTGAGGGAAGCGAGACAGATTCTCTGACCCTGTGAGACGTGTGGGGATATAATCCTCTTCATTTTAGCCAGGGATTAATACAGAGAGAGGTGTGGGCCTTGACACTTCTAGTGAGGCTCCTACATTTCAGGTGATTCTGGAAACCCTTTCTCCATGCTGTCGGCCCTGGTTAGCTGCAGTAGAGGGCTCCTCCAGCTCCCAGCCTCTCCTGTTCTTCCCTCTTCCGTGAGCATTAAATCTGCCGTGCGTGTCAGGATTAGGGTCTGGTTCTCTGGTTCAGTAGAATGTTTTGTCACAAGGCAGGCCTCTCCCAGACCAGAGACAGATCTCTCTCTCTCTCTCTCTTTCTCTCTTTCCTGACTGATAGAGGAAGGTTAGAGGCTGTTTTATCTGCAGGAGATTTGCGAGAGACTGTGTGTCATTATGCTGGGAGAGGGCCATCCATCATGAGGGTGTGGAGGGACAGAGCCATGAGAAACAGGTGTTGAAGTGGAGCTAGCTGCCAGAGCCATGGGCCTGGAGAGGAGAGGTAGCCAGCTAGCCTGATAACATGCTCACTGGGGAGGGGCGGGCCTGCTGGTCTTCAATATGCAGTGTTTATAAAGTGATGTTTCTCTGTTCTGTACAGTATGTTCTTGTATTTAATGGCCAAAACCAAAGTTAAGTGGAAACGGACAATAACATCTTATGGACTCTTATCAATTAGCAACAACAACAAAAAAGAGTCCAGCCTACCATTGTGGGAAGAAAAGGGGGCTCTTACCACAGAACATATCCCACAGCGAAGCTGCACACAGCTATCAGTCCACAAGGCCTGCTGGGATACTGGTGGTGCGTGGTCCTCATCTCAATGATGATGAAGGGGAGGACGGTGGTGTGCTGGAGCAGAGAACTCTCGTTAGCCACGTACAGACAGCTAGCTACTATAAGTGACACACTGCCTGTCTCACCTCAGGCTCAGTGACAACAATAGAGACATGACACATTAGTAACACACAAAATGGCTTTGAGAGAGGTGTTATGATGAGGTACTCAGGCAGACATACTGTAGATGGGCTCATGTAAACAGTGGGAGTCTAGAAGCTCTGTCAGTCTGGGACACAGAGTGCAGGGTCATAAGAGGGTAATGAAGTTTTTTTATAGAGCCATGTGTGGGAGACATTAAACAGATGACGTGCTCTGCTCTCCAGAGTGAGTGTCTTGTGATTAAAATCCCCGCTGCTCTCCTCTTGTGTTCTCTCGCTGACACACCTCACTTTTTCAAGAGTTCAGTAATCTGCTTGCTTTGGCTCGCGATGTGGCACCTGTTTTCCGATGTGCTGAAAGGATCAGATCTTTTTTAGAGTCTGCCTGCCTCTCCAGCATGGTACAGATGTGTTTGCAGAGGAGTGGGGGCCTACAGCAGACAACATTAACTATTAACACCCTTTAATATTTACTGGGAGGGTCGTGGCGTGCTGCTATTTCTCACCATGTTATTTCACCTAGCTGACCCAGCAGACCACTTGGGCCCGGTAGAACCCACCCTGTCCCGCCTACCACACACAGAGCAGCGGAACGCGACAGCTCCCTGACGATCGGCTCTAATTAATCAACGTGCTCATGACTCAACTGCTGTTCTTATAGACCACCTGCGCTCTGTCAGGAACAGAACCGTTACCTTACACCACTGTGTGTGTCCGCGTCTGTGTCTAGGTGTCTGCGCACAGCTGATTAGAAATAGGAGTGCTGGGTTTGAAAGCACATCGTAACAGGATCAGGCTTGGTAACAGGCTAATATCTACAATATCTATACTCAAGTTAACCTTGTTTCTAGTCTGTTTCTGCTTCAGCCAATTATTCTATCATTGTTGTACCAAATAAGTTGGTATCAAGCAGAAACGGACTGAAAACCACACTGGCATTGACAAAGACACAGGTTGGGTGGCCGTGAAGGAAATGTTCTATGTGACTAATTGCAAATGGCAGCTAATGACCGTCTCTCTAGAGCTGCCGTGACCATCTGGGGGAGATGTGGAGGGTCACAGTGCAGAGACCTCCCTCTTGCGCTAATTGAAATCTGAATCAGCTCCCTGAACATACACTTCCACTGAGTGGGCTAGAAGCGGCCTGGGTTCATAATACAGTATTAACATGTGTTTCATCCAAAAATGAAATTGTTTTATGTGAATGGTAATGGCTCGGCCCATATAACCATGTGGTGAGAATGTCATTCACTGGTCAGTGGCATGTAGGCAGCCTTTATGCTAGGACGTTAAAACAAAGCTTACAGTGCTCCAATGGTACTTATCTCATAAAAAGATAATTGGAGGACCCTGTCTGGCCTCTCCATGTATGTATTACTTACACCAGTCACCAGATGGCAGCCTTCTTACATTCAGACCAACAGAAAAGTCTCCTCCCATACCTGTCTAGCCTCAGTTGACCCAATGTACACTACATCACATCAATGACTATATATGAGCCATGTTCCAATCTAACCTGTTATTTAAATACCTGACATGTTGGCATGACGCATCTCTGCCCAGAAACAGTGGTTTTTACTCTCAACTCCTCATTAATGTGCTAGTAAGTGTTATTCAGTGGTATTTATTCCACCTCTTACTGGCCTCTCACCACACTACAGCAGAACAGAACCTATTCTACCATGTCATGGTCACACATGAAGCTTCCTAATCACTCTATTGAATTGCACTCACGACACACAGCGACAGTGAGTATCCCCATGCCATAATGGTTGTAATGCTGTAACCGAGTATTTCCTCACAGCTGGCCTCTCTCTGTCTGTCTCTCTGTCTCACTCCGCTTCACTCTTTGACCATAATGACATAATCTATCTAACTATATACCCGTATAAAACCATCAGAGACATGCTGTATTTCTCACATTTCAAAGTTAATCTATGTTACACTTACCTGTCTAGATTACCTCCCATTTTCTTAGTGAGACAACTGGGGACATCTGTATTCATTTACATAAACTACAATCTGTTTGTAATTTGTTGTTGGTACGATAACAAGATTAAGACAAACTGACTGTTGATCTTGGAGATGAACAATAGAATTTCATACGCCTTAAATCTTTCAACCAGCCACATTTCTGGGAAGAGTGTTAGGCAAGCAACGTTCCAGTGACCTAAACCGCCAACCATTGACTGTTAGGAAGAAACTAGAGATTGAGAGTTGAAGGCACCTCGTTAGCCCACCTAAAGCCTGGGAGTGAGCCATGACACTCGGCAGATCTATGCAGCTGCTGCAGGTGCAAATAATGATGGTAAGAAGTCCCTCATCTCCTCAGAGACATTACGTCCTCCCTGTCAGGAGACAGAGAAGAGCTCTTCCTCTGCTCTACTCTCCTGGATCTGAAAGTGCTCTCGCTCGCTGTTTTATCTATCTGTCTTTCCCTCACTTGTTTTCAATCTCCTCTTTCTCTAATAGAAAAAAACGCAGACATTGACACTCTTTTTCAGACAAAAAAAAAGTTGAGGCAAGAATAACCTCTAGATTTACAGTATGGGTTTACTTGAGCACTAATGGCTATCACCCACGGGCCAATCAGGATTAGGTGGAGTGATCCAGGGGAAAGAGTTTGGTTAGCACTGCTGAGAAGCGTTCTCCCACAACAGACTCAGGCCAGTGAAGGAACCGGGTTTTAACACAAGATCCAAGAACAACCCTCCCCACCAATGCTCACACGTAATCTCTTTTTACTTGCCACATGAAAACCTTGTCCATGATGAGCTTTGCTCTCATGCTCCCTGACAATGATTATTCATTCATGCAATGGAGAGGTCTATGATTTCCATTGAACATGTTGCTTGGCAGATGCCCTGGTCCACAGTGAAGATACCCTGGAAGCTACTCAGGCTCTCCGTTTCCCCACAGAGCAATTAGGGTAAAATTCACAGCTGTAGCCTGGTTGGGATTTGAACCCGACACCCTGCGGTCAGGAGTGCGAGACCTCAGCTACTGGTGCTTCTATTTTCATTGTTGTCTACTACTGCTATCCAAGCGCTGGGGGAGTATTTTGAAGACCTCTGAGTGTATGTTATGCAAAGCATCGTAATTACCATAACCGCACACAATGGACAGCCAGAGAACAAATAAATAGACAATAAGAGAGAGCATTTCTAAACCCACAACGTCTCTGGCCTTTCCATTTGTGTCACGACTGATTCAGTTACATAACAGACTGTCCATGCACAAATGAACTGGTTCCAGTGGTCTTTGTGGCAATGACTTTAAGTGACAAAGGGGACATATGTAGGCGTACATACTTATGCACAAACACTGGGGACTCAGTGGCTTTTCTTAACCCCCCATGGTGAGTTACCCTGCAGTAGGTTACTAACACTGTGAGGTGAGAGCGACCCTCTCCTCCACCTCCCGTCACATATACTGTAGATGGAGCATGAATTATTGTCTGGGCTCTCAGTTCCCTTTCTAATCGGGGCCAATAAAGACGCCGGACATGCTTAAGTAATTTCTCCCTGTGCACATAGTGTCATGAGCTATCCCCCTAGTCCCCTCCCTCCCAGGCCGCATGTGTGTTCGTGTGTGTGCTGCCATCAGGGCATTATGGGATTGTTGACGGCAGAGTTATTTTGCTGTGGCAGGATGGGATGCCTGCTGGACTGGTGGAGGGCTCCCAGAGGGTATAGGGTGACAGAAAGAGCACTCCCTCCCAAGGTCGGGTCTAGAGTTTTCCGCCCATCACCCCCCACACTGCTTCCTCCCTCCTGCGCTACACCCCCATCCCATCCCTCCCCTGCTCTCCTGGCCTCCTGCTTCACGCC
Source organism: Salvelinus alpinus (assembly GCF_045679555.1). Lineage (NCBI taxonomy): Eukaryota > Metazoa > Chordata > Actinopteri > Salmoniformes > Salmonidae > Salvelinus > Salvelinus alpinus. The sequence continues at coordinate 30,799,107 of NC_092093.1, forward strand.
ACACTCTCAGCAGCTCCCAATCAACAGGGGGCTCACATGTCCCCATAGCCCCTATTTCCCTGGCAGCAAGCAACCCCCCATGTTTTATTTTAGACTTGTTTTTTCGCCCCCCACATGAATCTAACGTGGCAGTCTCTCGCTCTCTCTGACCACCAGATTGAGGAGCTCTCAGATGCTTGTGGTTAAGACTGGATGCCAGCACTGTCTGTGGAAAATCCCCTCTTACAAAACAAGCGCAATTCACTCAAGCGGTCCAGGGCTAAAACAGGATAGGCCATGTCAAACACAAACAAATAGAAAGAGCAGAGAGGAGCGGGTTCACGTTGCTCCGAAAATGGCAAGTAGTAGATGAGAAATGAATGTTTCAGTGAGTAGTGTCAAGACTTTATCTCATTATGCGTTGAGGAGCCAGCGTTCGGTATCACACCTCACCTGCTGCCACATGATCACAGATGTTTGGAAATGTACTGCAAAAGCAGACACACACTCAAGGAGTTTGTAATTTTAACAAAATAACAAATTGTGTTTTTCTAACCAACTTACTCACGCAGTCAGCTTTACACCGGCTTTGGGAACAATGGGCAAAAAAAGCAAGCTGTGAAACGGCCATCGTTCACTGGGTCGAGATGAGTAAATATTTCCCAGTTGTCAAGGATGAGCTAGTGAGCCAGCTATGCACCCATTTTAATGACAGGGTTTGGACGGGGGAACTTAACCTAGTAACTTTTCCAGGCTCAATGTGGCCGGCGACTCAATCATGATATTGTACACCCCTGCGCCTCGACTGCCCTGAAATATTAGCGTCCAGAAAAATGGACCTGCAATTATCGATATTTTTTAAGTAATCCCCCAGCAGTCTGCAAACCAGAAGGAAATAGCAGAACAGAGAACACTTCAAACGGGAAAGGATTGTTTTCCTGGCAGAGAATCAATACCATTGAACACTCGTTTTTTTCCCTTCTCTCTCCCTATTTCTTTCTGTTTTTCTTTCTCACTCACTCACTCACTCTCTGGCTTGTTGGAGAAGCTGGGTTTATTCTCTCCAGCTAACTGAATCTGTCTCTCTCAGACACCGTGCACATCTGTTCTCCCACTTCACACACAACTGGCCCAGGCAGCAAGGTAGAATCAGATTCTTTTCAGCTAAATCTTCCGTCGAAATGTTCCCCCACGGTAAGCATCTGCACGGCAGGGAGGGCTCTGAGAGCACTACATTAAAGTGTTTAACAATGAGTTGCCTCTCTGTTTTCACTTAAATAAGGTCAGTCAGGAGCGAGTCAGAGCTGCGGCTTTAAGAAAGGCCTCCATTTCTGCTGAGTCTGCAGATGTCCATAGCCCTCATCATCTTGCTAGAAAGTTAAAAAAAAATAAAAAATGTAAACATCAAACCAGACTCAAATATCAATTATCTTTTCTGCAGTGCTGTTCTTTAACCCTCTGACACTGGAAGAAGTGTCTCTGATGACAGGGAGCAGCTTCATGCCCCTACAGGCCCCTTCAGCTCACCACCACTGTGTGTATGTGTCTGTAGCTCCAGAGGCAGTAGCCAGGCCAGCGGGTGATGAGAGCTGGGTTAGAGCGGGCCCACGGCCCTCCCGGAGAGGAGCTGTCAGCTGGACACCTGTCAACCATGGATACCTGCCACCTCCCTGCCTCAGCCCTCTAACATGCAGCCTGGGATAGTGCCGGCATTCACAGGGCCTCTTCCAAAAATACCCAGCACGGCTAAACACAAACCTCATGTCTTATCTTGTGTATGAGAATGATAAGAGTGGACCTCGCTCATTATAATGGCCCCTCTGTGATATCAAATGTTACGTCACATACGCAGAATACAACTGGTGTGAAATAAATGCTACTTTACTGTGAAATGCTTGCTTACGAGCCCTTCCCAACAATGCAGAAGATAAAGATAAAAAATATAATAGTAACACAAGAATGGACCTATATACAGGTAGTACTATTACCAGATAAATGTGCAGGGGTACGAGGTATTTGAGGTAGATATGTACATGAAGGCAAGGCAAATTGACTAAATAGAGTAAAATAAAGAACAGGGTAGCAGCAGCATATGATGAGTGTAAAAGTGTGTGAGTGTGCATGTGTGTTTCTGTTGTGTAGGTCTGCGTGTGTGTGCATACAGTTGCAGCCGGAAGTTTACATACACTTAGGTAGAAGTACTTAAAACTAATTTTTCAACCACTCCACAAATGTCTTGTTAACAAACTATAATTTTGGCAAGTCATTTGTGCGTGACACAAGTAATTTTTCCAACAATTGTTTACAGATCAATTATTCCACTTATAATTCACTGTATCACAATTCCAGTGGGTCAGAAGTTTACATACACTAAGTTGACTGTGCCTTTAAACAGCTTGGAAAATTCCAGAAAATGATGTCATGGTTTTAGAAGCTTCTGATAGACTAATTGACATCATTTGAGTCAATTGGAGGTATCTGTGGATGTATTTCAAGGCCTACCTTCAAACTCTGCCTCTTTGCAAAGTGCCTCTTTGCTTGACATCATGGGAAAATCTAAAGAAATCAGCCAAGACCTCAGAAAAGAAATTGTAGACCACACGTCTGGTTCATCCTTGGGAGCAATTTCCAAACGCCTGAAGGTACCACGTTCATCTGTACAAACAATAGTACGCAAGTATAAACACCATGGGACCACGCAGCCGTCATACCGCTCAGGAAGGAGACGTGTTCTGTCTCCTAGAGATGAACGTGATTTGGTGCGAAAAGTGCAAATCAATCCCAGAACAGCAGCAAAGGACCTTGTGAAGATGCTGGAGGAAACCGGTACAAAAGTATCTATATCCACAGTAAAACGAGTCCTATATCGACATAACCTGAAAGGCCGCTCAGCAAGGAAGAAACCAATGCTCCAAAACCGCCATAAAATATCCAGACTACGGTTTGCAACTGCACATGGGGACAAAGTTCGTACTTTTTAGAGAAATGTCCTCTGGTCTGATGAAACAAAAATAGAACTGTTTAGCAATAGTGACCATCATTACGTTTGGAGGAAAAAGGAGGGGGATGCTTGCAAGCCGAAGAACACCATCCCAACCGTGAAGCATGGAGGTGGCAGCATAATGTTGTGGGGGTGCTTTGCTGCAGGAGGGACTGGTGCACTTCACAAAATAGATGGTACCACGAGGAAGGAAAATTATGTGGATATATTGAAGCAACATCTCAAGACATCAGTCAGGAAGTTAAAGCTTGGTCGCAAATGGGTCTTCCAAATGGACAATGACCCCAAGCATACTTCCAAAGTGGTGGCAAAATAGCTTAAGGACAACAACGTCAAGGTATTGGAGTGGCCATCACAAATCCCTGACCTCAATCCTATAGAAAATGTGTGGGCAGAACTGAAAAAGTGTGTGCGAGCATGGAGGCCTACAAACCTGACTCAGTTACACCAGCTCTGTCAGGAGGAATGGGCCAAAATTCACCCAATTTATTGTGGGAAGCTTGTGGAAGGCAACCTGAAATGTTTGACCCAAATTAAACAATTTATAAGCAATGCTACCAAATACTAATTGAGTGTATGTAAACTTCTGACACACTGGGAATGTGATGAAAGAAATAAAAGCTGAAATAAATCATTCTCTCTACTATTATTCTGACATTTCACATTCTTAAAATAAAGTGGTGATAAACTGACCTAAAACAGGGAATTTTTACTAGGATTAAATGTCAGAAATTGTGAAAAACTGAGTTTAAATGTATTTGGCTAAGGTGTATGTAAACTTCTGACTTCAACTGTATGTAGTGAATGTGTGTGGGTTTTGTGTGGGAGTGTCAATGTAGTGTGTGTGAGTGTGTATATGGTTTGTATATATAGACTAGTGAGTGTGCATAGGGAAATGTTAGGAAATGTCAGTGCAGGTAGTTCGGGTAACATTAATTTACTTTTTAGCAGTTTGGCTATTTAGCAGTCTTAAGGCTTGGGGGTAGCAGTCTCGGTTGGTCCGAGAGCCGATGCTCCGGTACCATTTGCCGGATGATAGCAGAGTGAACATTCTATGGCTTGGGTGGCTGGAGTCTTTGGCAATTTTTCGGGCCTTCCTCTGACATCGCCTGATATAGAGGTCCTGGATGGCAGGTTGTCGGCCCCAGTGATGTACTGGGATGTCTGCACCACCCTCTGTAGCGCTTTGTGGTCAAGGGTGGTGCATTTGCCATACCAAGCAGTGACGCAGCCAGTCAAGATGCACTCGATGGTGCAGCTGTAGAACTTTCTGAGGATCTGAGGGCCCATGCAATAAAAATATTCCACCTCCTGAAGGGGAAGAGGCGCTGCCGTGCCCTCTTCACGACTGTGCGGGTGTGTGTGGATCTTGTAATTTTCTTGATGTGGACGCCAAGGAATTAGAAGCTCTCGACCCGCTCCACAACAGCCCCGTCGATGTGGATGGGGGCGTGCTCTCCCCTCTTTCTCCTGTAGTCCACGATCAGCTCCTTTGTCTTACTGACGATGAGGGAGAGGTTGTTGTCCTATCACATTACATATGGAATGACTCTCGTACTTTCAAATCAGCTTATTAGCTACATTTGAATGATTGTAGTATCAGATGCACCTCTAATAGTGACATCACACTGTTGTCTGATGGGCTATATTAAAAATCTGCTCCATGCATCGAACAACAACACATGCTCGTCTGTGTGACACTACCATCCTGACACATGTGCTGTGCGGATTTGCGGTTCACCTGCTATTTTACAAGTCTGTTGTGATGCGCAACTCTTTTAGCGTAACTATAGCAGACAGAGAACGCTCTCAAAACCGCCTGACGCCCGGTGAATTTGGCCGCTCCCTGGTTCGCTCATCTGCGCTCAGAAACCCGTTTCTGGAATCCTGAACCGAACAAATTTCAGCAGATGTGAAAAGCTTTGAGCGACGGCCAACATCTTCTAAACCAAATAAGCAAGTCTAAGTTGACGGGGAGAGGCTCACTGCTGAGTAGCTAATGATGCCAGGTTATTTTTTTCTTCTGCACTCCTCCACTACACTCCCCCCATCCCCTCCCTCTGTTTTCCCTCCAAAGTCTGTGTGTGATATAAAGAACAGTTCATGGCAGGCCCACAAGGTTTCCGTGAAAAATGTTACACCATGTTTTAATACGCTCCTCTTGGTTTTACAGTTCTTCCCAGGACGAAGATCTAAACAGGAAGATTTTCTCGAGAGGCATTGTTTTCCTCCAGCTTGAGAAGTCGGGCTTAACCTAATGTACATTTCAGGCGGGGGATGTGTCTGTGTGAAGGGGTGGGAGTTTAGGGGCGGAGGGAGGAGATAGGCAGGAAGCATTAGCTGGCGTTTTTATGACACAGAGGGACAAAAATGCACCTCTTGGGAGAATCTTGACGGATATTGTCCGAGGATTGAGAAACAGTACGCAGAGACTTTTGTTATGATGACTTACCACAGAGCAGAGGTTAAGATGTCCTGTGTCATACAAATGAAACAAGCAACAATATCTCCCTCCTTATCCACTGAAAATTATGGCATTTGACTTCCCCTCAACATCTAATTACATTGAAGCATAATCAGAGTGGAGAAATGAAAGCTAGGGCCGTTTGGTTCTCCCACTGGGGATTGAGTTGCTGTGTAATGTCTTCCATTAGGAAGGAGAGAAGAGGATGATTGCATTGTACGACAGATAGAAGGAGCCAGATGTCTCACAGGATGTATAAATCTGAAGCATCCGTTTAGAACATCTTCTCACCACCAAATATGGTGATGAGAGGAAGTCCAGTGGCGGGAAGTGGGAGTAGATGGAGCTAGATGAAACTTGGCTGACTCTGCTTATTCTCTCATCGATTAAATATTAAATCTCAATACAGTTTTCTGTTCCCAAAACCTGAAATATGTTACGAACAGAGTGCAGTTTTTTAGACTTCACTTGACCCTTTGTACAAGTTTTAAAAATGTTATTGTTTAGGAGTGCAAGGGCGTTTTGAGTTATTGCACACGTGCCATTTAGAGTAGGCATTCCCTAACGGAAATATGCAAATACATGCTAGAATGCCCCAATAAAATCCCGCTAGCTGGTGCTTGGCTCTGCCCACCTGCTTGCTTGTCATGCCCAATATGCTTCATTTGTTCCCATTGGAAACAATGCCAATGATATATCTTGAGTTAGTTACCAGTATCTTTGATTGTACTATATGGGAGCAGAACACTGGGCTCTGCTGGCAGTCTTGATGTGATTATCTCATGTTATGACAGGCTGTCCTGGATGAAAATGCCTGGCACCAGTGTTAGGGCTTCTCAGGGCTAGAGTGGGCACGCTGTGTAGTGATGATGTGCCTAACTCTTGATGCCAGCTGGGGCCATGACCTTTGACCTAACCCTGAGAACTGGACAGGCCAGTTGGGAGAGGCCCCCATTGGGATGGAGGGATTAAATAGGAAGGGAAAAGGGGTGAAGGATGGCCACCCTCTAGAATTGTAGAGTTATAGATCACAGGCTAGATAGCACCTCTGGCCTTGTGTTGTCAACAATGCCTCTTACCATTCTCAATGATTTGTTGTGATCGACTGTCTTTACTGGGCGTTAATCAAAATGAAACTGGCCCATTCTGTATTCTGGAAGAACATGGGGGAGCTGAGTCATAAAATAACGTATGCCTGCCTTTCTCTTATTCTTCACTCGTCTTCTCCTCCCTCTGCCATCCCAGCCACAACTGAGCATGTCTTACATAAGACTGGGTTACACTATGTCCTTAGTGAGATATTGAACACCTGCCAGTAATAACATACAGATCCCATCTGTCACTTTCCAGATTTTCTAAAAGGCTGCAGGTAGTAAGCGTGTAAAAGCGAACACTTACATGACTGTATAATGGCAGAGAAAACATGAACAAGCAGTGGAAAATGAAGCAAGGTATAGCGAGTGTGGTTTTGGGGTTGGTTGTTACATACATGCTCAGTCAGGTTATGGGACAGTGTTATGCACTCTCAAGTACCCTGGTATGTCTAATGAAGCACAATGATTATACCCAGCTACCTTTAATAGCTCTATGGTTCCTACTACTAGACTGCTATCCAGAGACATACACCGCTGTGCTGCTATCTCGTCACACCTAACATCTTATATAACAACGCCCCACAGAAGAGTTATCTACATTATGACACTACATGGAGAATTCTGTGGGACTGCCCTGAGTGATGGGTCTAGTCATCAGATAATGCAAGGAACACTAGGCCCCATAACAGGTCGAAATGATATATGTCAAGGTACAAATGTAGGAGGACCCACAATTGCCTTTATACCTGCAATAAAAACGTGTCATGTCAGCCAATAAACTTTGATTCATGTGCCCATGTGCCAGGCAGCTATGGACAATGCCCACCAGGGGGCAATCTTATTTCAGCTGCCTCTGTCTTACCTGGACTGTAACAGTGAGGTGTTTTATCAGTCCAAGACAGAGGAAGCACCACAGAGTTTAGAACATGACTGAATGATTTAGGTGGGAGCTGCAGTGCTGTAACAACGGGGGAAGTCTGGTTAACAATGGGCTACGCCTAGCTACGTCTTTCTCATTATGAATGTGGTGTTCGTCTCATCTGTGTTTGCGTTCTTGAGGTTGCACCTAAAACGGCTTGGGATCCAAGTGTGCATACAGTACGTAATGTGAAGTCTACAAGAGTTCTGAAAAACAGTCGACTTAAACAAACACTTCTGTTTCTCGTAGTAAAAGTGTCTTCTCTTAGGTCTGGGTAATAGCATTGGTTGAAGTTACACTACATAAACTACTGCAGTTTAAGATCATTCATAGGACTTTCTACACTCCTGCCCGAATCCATGTAACGCACCCAGAAATGTCACATCTCTGTTAGAGATGCACAAAGGATGTTGTGGTCCTGTGATAAACTGACACCGTTCTGGGATTATGTGCTGTATGTGCTGTCATTTCATTGTGTCTAGGAATTTATATCCATCCATCTCCACAATTATGTCTGTTGGGAAATGTAAATATTGGTGAACAATAAGTTCAGAGTAAGTTTTGTGATCTAAGTCTAATTGCTGCAAAAATAACAAAGTGGAGGACTGAACTATCTAGTGATGCCGCAGGGTTTTGTGAATTATGAAGTTAAACAAAAACCAGAAGTGTTTGACAAAATGTGGAAACCATATGTTGATCATCTTGGGGAATGTGTTGTATAGTGGCCATTTTGTTTGTGTGTTGTGTTGTTTGTGGGGTGCCGTGGAAAAACAATAAAAAACACATTGTCAAAAAAAAAAAAGAAGAATACAACTAAAACGAAAAGAACTTGAAAGCTGTCTGGGACTGTATGTAGCTCCTTAGGTGTTGGTAACCCAAACATGTCATTATCAACCATGTGGACACCATTAGAGTGCATTGGAAGCCTGAATCATCTCAGCAGTATATTGGAAGGGATGCTGATCGGTCATAGCCATACTAAGAGAGACCTCTACTTTCACAAGAGTTACAGTAGGGACTGTAAAGTCTTACTTTAAATGGATATCTCCTCCGTCCCAGTCCTAAACTCCAAAGTCACAGCAGGGGCTGACAGTTAGAGACAATCTTCTCCTCTGCGAAAGGCCTATTCCACTTTTGTCTGTGGGCACTGCTATTTTCCACTCTTAACGACTGCCTGCAAATCCAGCACAAGGAATTGGACTGAAACGCCACAAATAGTTCAGAGACAGTTTAAGAGGCAGTCTACAGAGTTTACAGCGTCTTCAGTCCAATCACTGTACTAACTTCAAAACTAATGAGAGACATTCAGGGAGAAAATCGCATTAGATAGATAAGCAGATGGGAATGAGGAGGTGATATTGAAAATGCACGTATAACTACATTGTTGGTACAACCATGTGTGACGAACTCTTTCAAATAATCCAAATGCATTTCCACTTGCACATGACAAAGGAACATAGAGAGGGAACACACACAGAGTTAAAGAGGAGGGACATGAATAGTTGATGTTGGGCGAATCAGAGAGCTGCTCTTATGAAAAGGGTGCTGTGGTGTATCACATTGTCTCTCCGGCTTTACACTTGGCAGCGCAACTAAAGGCCTGGCCAACATAGGGGGTGTTTACCAGGGATAATCATTCATAAAGGCCCCAGTGCACAATGAGGTCCATCTCAAGGCACAGTGTCATTTAAATGTCCCCTGAAGCGACCTGCTGAATTAAATATAAGGTGGCCCAGACAGAGCGAGAGATGGATAAAGGCTTCCTTCTAACTCCACAGGGGCCGAACAAGAATACCTTCAAACTTGCAACTTGTCGGTTTCTCTCTCAATCTTTTCTATTGTTTAGTCAGTTTCTGTCTCTCTCATTGTTGTTTTTGAGAACCAGGACATTGGTATCGAGTTCCATCCCTACACGTATCCCTCTGGGGAAATGTAAGATGTTTACTTCCGTGTTGACGCGCGTTGAGCTGCTTTGAACCTGGGCTGTGGGAGATGGCTGGCATTAACATTACAGTAGAGACAGAGAGAGGCCCTCTGTGACAGCCCTCTTTCGGCAGCCCACTAATTACATAGTGGAGATGTGGATTATTGTCAAAGTGAGTTTGACGCAGGTAAACTGCCTCCTGATGGTTCGGTGGAACTCTCACGGTGAACGCACGACACCGAACTCTTTAAGTGGCGATGAAGTGACTCTGCCCTAATTGTCACAGCCACATTAAGGGAGTCCTGTTAAGCTTGTCAAACATGCAGCACCGGGTTTGACAACATCAAAACGTGTGCTGAGGAAAACTGTCCCATCTATTCCCACTTTGGTTGCAAATGCTCCGGAATTCACACTGGTTTATTTTCTCTGCCTTTGTGTAAATTCTTGAAGGCAAATCTCTTGACGGCAGATCTGCACTTTCCGTGGCACACTTTTCAAGTCACGTCTCGCTTTACTTTGTGAACTTGAAATTAATATTCAGGGAGGGATATTCTGCATAAATGAACAGAACGTTACTAGGTTATTCTGTGGGATATAATTTTGACAGTACTACACGCTGTACCAACAGCATAGTAATTAGACCACTCCTTACAGAGTCTATAAAACATTTCTGTCTTCTCTTTGTGCATTCCCTGAATAACGTTATCTCTAGGGCTGTGTGCAGCAGTGCACTGTGTCAGGGACTGTGTCAGGATGGTCTGTCGTATCTCCCACCCAGAGGGAAAGGTGAGACCGGGTTTCTATCAACACCTCGCTCCCTGTGTGCACCAAGGCTTCATTGTGTGGTAGACAGGGTGCAAAATACCTCCCGACCGCCTTCCTTTGCTATGTTAGATCCCATCGCCTGCCTGTGTATTTGAATCTTCAAAACAGCAGCCATGTGATAAGCAGTGTGAGGAGGAGATATATATATATACACTACTGTTCTAAAGTTTGGGGTCACTTAGAAATGTCCTTGTTTTTGAAAGAAAAGCAAATTTTGTTGTCCATTTAAAATAACATAAAATTGATCAGAAATACAGTGTAGACATTGTTAATGTTGAAAACAACTATTGTAGCTGGAAACGGCAGATTTTTTATGGAATATCTACATAGGCGTACAGAGGCCCATTATCAGCAACCATCCCTCCTGTGTTCCAATGGCACGTTGTGGTAGCTAATCCAAGTTTATCATTTTAAAAGGCTAATTGATCATTAGAAAACCCTTTTGGAATTATGTTAGCACAGCTGAAAACTGTTGTTCTAATTTAAGAAGCAATAAAACTGGCCTTCTTTAGACTAGTTGAGTATCTGGAGCATCAGCATTTGTGGGTTCGATTTACAGGCTCAAAATGGCCGGAAACAAAATACGTTCTTCTGAAACTCGTCAGTCTATTCTTGTTCTGAGAAAGGAAGGCTATTCCATGCGAGAAATTGCCAAGAAACTGAAGATCTCGTACAATGCTGTGTACTACTCCCAGCATCCTGGAGTCTCCTCTTCACTATTGACATTGAGACTGGTGTGAAGATGGTGTGGTGTGAAGATATATATATATATATACACACACACAGTGTATATACAGGGCTGAACCAGGCCACACTCTCTTGCTCTGTAGTGAACTGCAATAGCATTCACAGGCCAGGCTGCCAAACAGTAACAGGGTTCGGTCACTCTCTCCTCATACCGAGGGGAGCTGGAGACAGTTGCCGTGGCAGCGGGGGTAAACAAACAAATGCGGTACCATGAAATGCAGGAAAATAGTTACTGTGGAGTAATAACTCTGCTGCTGCAGTCGTCACCCGTCCCATGCTCAGCACTCACATACTGTATCTGGAGGCTTTGCATATCATGAATTGTTTTCAGCTGTTGGACCCGTTGTGGGTTTTCCCTGGGGTCAGCCCTTAGTAAAATAGTTAGCAGGACTGGAGGCCATACCACTCTCTGTGAGTGTCTGTTCTGGGTTAAACTGGGTCATGTTGGTTCACATGACTGTTGAGGCGCTGGGTAACATCTCGTCCTGACTTAAAGACTCTTGGTCTGTATTTAATCGGAGCATTTGGGACTTGAATTGACCGTAGCAACACAGACTCCAACACACACAACAAACAACACTCCCGGCACGCGCTGAAGTGGATATGGGTCGGGGTAATACGCTTGAGGAAATTAGACCGGCATTTTTGCATAGCGCCGCTGGAAAACGATCGGATTTATCTCTCACGTGAATGGAAAGATCGCATATCCATAGTTACAATCAAAACAAGGCTTTATTCCACGGTTTGACTGCCAAATCTATGCTGATATTCTGTAGTATGGCCCATTAAACACCAATTAATATCATCATACATAATGCCTTGGACATTTACATACACTTCAACCCAAATTGCTTACACAGAATTTCCCATAGAGTCTTTGTGAACAGTTACTGTTATGTAGCAACCAGTCTGTGTACTATTATTGGTTGCTAGCAGTGACAGACTACTACAGTATGTCGCATCCGTCAAGATATCCATTGAGGCTTCTTTATACACTGTCTATGGACACAGCTGGAGGCTCGACTCTTGATGCAGGATTGGGATGTGATTGTGGAGCCAAAAGACATGCAGCACGGGCGCACGCACACACACACACACATATAATACACACACACACACACCGAACGAACACATCCATCAATCACCAGTCTCACCAGCTAGAATAACAAGCCTTTCATCTAATTGTGGCAGCCGGAGGGCTTCGGTTCCACCTGATAGATATCACTAGTTACACAACCTCTTCCCATTGTTTTGACTGCTGACGTCAACATGACCATAGAGAAGATTATTGGGGGGAACAAGATGTGCCTCACTACTGTGTCTGCTATTATGGGAAGCGTTTAGGCACCATTAGCTGCCCATTGTCCACTGTGACTGATGTGTTTGGGGCTCCAGATATGCTTTTAAATGTCTATTTATTTACTGAGTGGGCTCTTAAATAGAGTGGGGAAAATGGAAAAATGCTCTATGGTCTATAATACATACCTCTACTTGATAACATGTTTGTAAATTATAATGATAAATAACAAATATGACCACAGAGAAGTGTGATGGGTGAAATAACATTTGTCTTTTGGACAAGAATGTTGAGCAAAAATGAAGGATTTTTTTTATCGGATTCTAGCTACCTAAACACCTTGTACTAACCACGCTAAATAATCAACACTGTAACGCTATGACAGGTCTGGGAACAGTATAGTAAACAGACAGTACTCACCATGCCATGGTTGAGCCACTGGGGTATGAAGTTGTCCAGAAGTCTGGGGTACACCAGGTCTCTGTCATACAAGTACAGGGCCCAGAACATGGTCACCACAAACTGCAGAGAGACAAGGACACAGAGACATAGTGAGGCCATAGGAGACATAGCAAGGACATAGGAGACATAGCGAGGACATAGGAGACATAGTGAGGACATAAGAGACAGTGAGGACATAGGAGACATATCGAGGACATAGTGAGGACATGAGACATAGTGAGGACATAGGAGACATAGTGAGGACATAGGATTCATAGTGAGGATATAGGAGACTGAGGATATAGTGAGGACATAGGAGACATAGTGAGGACTTAGAAGACAATGAGGACATAGAGAGACATAGTAAGGACATAGAGAGACGTAGTAAGGACATAGAGTGACATAGTGAGGACAAAGAGAGTAGAGACAGTGATGACATCAGTTACATGAAAAGAAGATTAACTATCAAACAATCATGAATCACACAGATAAACAATCAAACAGATAATCCTAATCGAGAAGATAAAATGTTTATGTAAGACAGCAATGATACAGCTTACATTTCTCAGAAAACCCATTCATCAAAAAGTCATGTTTAGGATTAATTCAAAGTTAAATTTCGCTGCACTTCACATAAGCATATTGGTTGACGTGGAAATACTATGATTGAATATTGAAACAATGCGTGGTGAGTCTATAAATATGTGACACACATACCATTACACACCCAAACGTACAGCACCCTGAGCCATGTCATGGCTCACACCATCCAGCTAGGCACTGTCATACAGTATATCACCCTATATCCCAGTGGGCAAAACCTGGTTGAAAAGATGTCAGTATAATGTTATTTTATGAAAACTTATTCTGGTCGCAAACTGGTAAAAAAAAAAAAAAGTTATGTATTTTTACTGACCAGAATATGATGTCTTTTTCTGACCACCATACGACAAGTGGATTATAATTGTGACCACTATATGATGTGCTATATTACAGTGCCTTCAGGAAGTATTCACACCACTGTAATTTTTCCACATTTTTGTTGTGTTACAGCCTGAATTTTTATGTTGTGTCAATGACTTACACACAATACCCCATAATGTCAAAGTGGAATTATGGTAAATACAATTTTAAAAAAGGAAAGCTGAAATGTATTGAGTCAATAAGTATTCAACCCCTTTGTTATGGCAAGCCTAAATAAGTTCAGCAGTACACATTTTCTTAACAAGTCACATAATACCTCATCTCTGTAGCCCACACATACAATTATCTGTGAATTTCAAACACAGATTCAACCACAAAGACCAGGGAGGTTTTCCAATGCTTCGCAAAGAAGGGCACCTATTGGTAGATGGGTAAAAAAAAGCATGGTGGCTATTAATTACACTTTGGATGGTGTATCAATACACCCAGTCACTACAAAGATACGGTGTCCTTCCTAACTCAGAGGAAGGAGAGGAAGGAAACCGCTCAGGGATTTCACCATGAAGCCAATGGTAACATTAAAACAGTTAGTTTTCTCCTATCATTAAACTCTTGATGATTCCTATCATGAATCAACAACATTGTAGTTACTCCACAATACTAACCTAAATGACAGAGTGAAAAGAAGGAAGCCTGTACAGAATAAACATATTATGTTTGTAATATTCAATGTTTGTAATAAGGCACTGAAGTAAAACGGCAAAAAATGTGGCAAAGAAATTAATTTTATGTCCTGAATACAAAGTGTTACATTTGTGGCAAATCACATCACTGAGTACCACTCTTCATATTTTCAAGCATGGTGGTGGCTGCATCATGTTATGGGTATGCTTGTCATCAGCAAAGACTAGACGGAATAGTACAGGCAAAATCCTAGAGGAAAACCTGGTTCAGTCTCCTTTCCAACAGACACGGAGAGACAAATTCACCTTTCAGCAGGACAATAACCTAAAACACGAAGCCAAATATACACTGGAGTTGCTTACCAAGATGATATTGAATGTTCCTGAGTGGCCTAGTTGCAGTTTTGACGTAAATCGTTTTGAAAATCTATGACAACTTGACAGAGCTTGAAAATAATGTGCAAATATTGTACAATCCAGATGTGCAAAGCTCTTAGAGACTTACCCAGGGGTGTGAATACTTATGTAAATTAGATATTTTTGTATTAAATTTGCAAACATTTCTATAAGCATGTTTTCACTTTGTCATTATGGGGTACTGTGTGTAGATAGGTGAGAATTTTAACAACAAAATGTGGAAAGTCAAGAGTTATGAATACTTTCTGAAGGCACTGTATATACTGGTCATAGATAACACATAACCTGAATGACCACCTGATTACAGCTTATTACCTACAGTAAAAAGTATTGCAGAGGATGAAGTTTGATATTGAATACATGGTTCATTACATTTCTATAGGCACCAATTAAATGTTTCAATATGCAACATATTCTTACATTTAAAAATATATCAAGCAATGGCAAAAACTAATATACTTCAAAACATTTTGCACATCTGCATACAGTAATTGTTTCATAATTCACCCACAAACATTACATGCATAGAAAGACTGGGACACAGTATATAAAGGCTCATTGTTTTTATTTGATTAATGATTAATAAGAGTGGTGTGATGGGGTAGATCCTCATGAAGGACCTCTGAGGACAGAAGGCGATCTGGAGCGTAGTGGTCCTCTTGAAGAGTCGTGTGACGGATCAGATCTGCAGTGAACAGAATCAGTACATCACTACTTTATCTATTTGAGATTTTAAAGAAAACTAGAAAATAACATTCCTGAAGAAACTTTGGACACTGACTAAATGTATTTCCATGGTAGGAGTTGAAAAAGTTTGTGTGGCAGTTATAGATTAGAGGTGTCTTCAAAAAAGAGCAACTTGTACAAAACATTAGGAACATCTGCTCTTTCCATGACATAGCCTGACCAGGTGAATCCATCTGAAAGCAAAGATCCCTTATTGGTACACTTCAATCAGTGTAGATGAAGGGGAGGAGACAGATTAAAGGAGGATGTTTAAGCCTTGAGACAATTGAGAAATGGATTGTGCATGTGTGCTATTCCGAGGGTGAATGGGCAAGACAAAAGATTTAAGTGCCTCTGAACGTGATGTAAAGTTGTGATGCAATGACTACAAAGGGAAGCACAGCCGAGAGCTGCCCAGTGACACAAGCCTACCAGACGAGCTAAACTACTTTTATGCTCTCTTCGAGTCAAATAACACTAAAACATGCATGATAGCACCAGCTGTTCCAGAAGACTGTGATCACGCTCTCCACAGCCGACGTGAGTAATATCTTTAAACAAGTCAACATTCACAAGGCCGCAGGGCCAGACGGATTACCAGGACGTGTACTCCGAGCATGCGCTGACCAACTGGCAAGTGTCTTCACTGACATTTTCAACCACTCCCTGTCCGAGTCTGTAATACCAACATGTTTTAAGCAGACCACCATAGTGCCTGTGCCCAAGAACACTAAGGTAACCTGCCTAAATGACTACCGACTCGTAGCTCTCACGTCTGTAGCCATGAAGTGCTTTGAAAGGCTGGTCATGGCTCACATCAACACCATTATCCCAGAAACCCTAGACCCACTCCAATTTGCATACCGCGCCAACAGATCCACAGATGATGCCATCTCTATTGCACTCCACAGTGCCCTTTCCCACCTGGACAAAAAGAACACCTATGTGAGAATGCTATTCATTGACTACAGCTCAGCGTTCAATACCATAGTCCCATCAAAGCTCATCAATAAGCTAAGGACCCTGGGACTAAACACCTCCCTCTGCAACTGGATCCTGGACTTCCTGATGATTTGGCATGGGTCCTCAGATCCTCAAAAGGTTCTACAGCTGCACCATCGAGAGCATCCTGACTAGTTGCATCACTGCCTGGTATGGCAACTGCTTGGCCTCTGACCGCAAGGCACTACAGAGGGTAGTGCGAACGGCCCAGTACATCGCTGGGGCCAAGCTTCCTGCCATCCAGGACCTCTATACCAGGCGGTGTCAGAGGAAGGCCCTAAAAATTACCAAAGACTCCAGCCACCCTAGTCATAGACTCTTCTCTCTGCTACCGAACGGCAAGCGGTACCGGAGCGCCAAGTCTAGGTTCCAAGAGGCTTCTAAACAGCTTCTACTCCCAAGCCATAAGACTCCTGAACACCTAATCAAATGGCTACCCAGACTATTTGCATTGCCCCCTCTTTTACACCACTGCTACTCTGTTGTTATCATCTATGCATAGTCACTTTAATAACGCTACCTACATGTACATATTACCTCAACTAACCGGGGCCCCGCACATTGACTGTACCAGTACCCCCCTGTAAATAGTCTTGCTATTGTTATTTTACTGCTGCTCTTTAATTACTTGTTACTTTTATTTCTTATCCGTATTTTTTTTTAATGCATTTTCGGTTAGGGGCTCGTAAGTAAGCATTTCACTGTAAGGTCTACTACACCTGTTGTATTCAGTGCATGTGACTAATAAAATTTGATTTGGAATGGGGTATGGTAGTAGGTGCCAGGTTCACTGGTTTGAATGTGTCAAGAGCTGCAACCCTGCTGGGTTTTTCACACTCAACAGTTTCCTGTATGTATCAAGAATGGTCCACCACCCAAAGGACATCCAGCCAACTTGACACAACTGTGGGAAGCATTGGAGTCAACATGGGCCAGCATCCCTGTGGAATGCTTTCGACACCTTGTAGAGTCCATGCCCCGACGAATTGAGGCTGTTCGGAGGGCAAAAGGGGGTTCAACTTAATATATGGGAAGGTGTTCCTAATATTTTGTATACTCATGGTACATACTTTGTGTCCTCCTCCACCACGACAGTCAGGGGCACATTTTAGGACTTTCCAGAGGGCCCGTAACACATCAACACTTTCCAGAGTAACACGTCAACCTCCTGAGTGTTCTGACTTTTCATGACACTTACTGTAAGCATAAAAAGAGAAGAAAATAAATGAACGATTTGGCATAATATGGGCATGCAGGATATGACAGAACAGTAATACACAGTAAAACTATCTTTAACAGTCAGAATCTACAAAAAAATGTTTCATTAACATTGGTTTCCATCCAACCTTTTTATACAAGTAAAGTACAATTTGGAAAAAAATACTGTATCTCATTTACATACTGTAAGTATTCACAACTCTGAGTCAATACTCTGTAGAAGCACCTTTTGTAGTGATTACAGATGTGAGTCTTTCTGTGTAAGTCTGTAAGAAATTTCCACACTTGGATTGTGCAACATTTGCCCATTATTCTTTTCAACATTCTTCAAGCTCTGTCAAATTGGTTGTTGATCATTGCTATACAACCATTTTAAGGTCTTGCCAAAGATTTTCAAGTAGATTTAACTGAAAATTGTAACTCAGACACTCAGTAACATTCCCTGTCTTCTTGGTAAGCAACTCCATTGTAGATTAGGCCTTGTGTTTTAGGTTATTGTTCTGCTGAAAGGCGAATTCATTAATCTCCCAGTGTCTGGTGGAAAGCAGACTGAACCAGGTTTTCCTCTAGGATTTTGCCTTTGCTTAGCTCCATTCCATTAATTTGTTTAACCTGAAAAACTCCCCAGTCCTTAACAATTACAAGCATACCCAAAACATGAAGCAGTCACCACTATGCTTGAAAATATGGAGAATGGTAATCAGTAATATGTTTGGGGCAAATACAACACAACACTTGTATTCAGGACAAAAAGTGAATTGCTTTGCCACATTTTTTGCAGGATTATTTTAGTGCCTTATTGCAATCACGATGCATGTTTTGGAATATTTTTTATTCTGTACAGGCTTCCTTCTTTTCACTCTGTCATTTAGGTTAGTATTGTGGAGTAACTACAATGTTGATCCATCCTCAGTTTTTTCCTATCACAGCCATTAAACTCTGTAACTGTCATGGTGAAATCCCTGAGTGGTTTCCTTCCTCTCTGACAACTTGAGTTAGGAAGGACGCCTGTATCTTTGTAGTGACTGGGTTTATTTATACACCATCCAAAGTGTAATTAATAACTTCGCCATGCTCAAAGGGGTATTCATTTTTTTTTTTACCCATCTACCAATAGGTGCAATTCTTTGCAAGGCATTGGAGAACTTCCCTGGTCTCTGGTTAAATCTGTATTTGAAATTCACTGCTCGATTGTGGGACCTTACAGATAATTCTATGTGTGAGGTACAGAGGTGAGGTAGTCATTCAAAAATAATTTTAAACACTATTATTGCACACAGTGAATCCATGCACCGTATTATTCAACTTGTTAAGCACATTTTTACTCCTGAACTCATTTAGGCTTGCTATATCAAAGGGGTTGAATACGTATTGACTTAAGACATTTCAGCTTTTCATTTGTAAAACTTTTGAAAAACAAATTTCTGCTTTGACATTATGGGGTGTAGTGTTTGTAGGCCAGTGCAAAACATCTACATTTAATCCATTTAAAATTCAGGCTATAACACAACAAAATGTGGAAAAAGTCAAGGGGTGTGAATACTTTCTGAAGGCACTGTAGGTAGCCTGCCCACATTGTATCTCCCAGCTGTTGGCTAGAGTGCACATGCCAAGACTAAAGTGGGCACATTCACTATATAAGGCAACATTTGTTGTGACAAAACCATCAGTAGAGTTGAAAATGCAACAGAAACCCATTTAACTTGTATTTCTTATTCGGTACAAGGGAATTTAACCGCAAAAGTTATGTTTACTACGTCATCACGCACAGCCATTCATCACCAAAAAGTCAATTTGATGGAAACTCATCTGTTTGGAAAATGTGCATATTGTTTTTATGTGTATTTGCGAATATTCACATGAAAATCTGATGTAAACCTAGCTGTTGTTTATGCCAAATGTCTCAACTGCTCATATTTACTTACCAACTACAATGAAGAGCACACACTAGTGGTAGCAAAGGCATGCTTGCTCCTCCTGGCCCTTATATTGAAGTGGAATATTAATTCATTGGTCATCAATCTGAAACATTTTAAGAAAAAGGATAGAAAAATGTAACAGTAGTTGGATAATATCTCTAAATGTTTTAAGAATGAGCAAGAGAGAAATGGGAGAAACTTTACATGACTCACCAAGAGAGGTAGGTATCTCTTGAATCAGAACGGTTTTGCACCTGAAAAAAAAAAAGTTAGTTAAAATAGGAATTTATATGCTTTACAAACTTCTATTATTAGAAGTGGTGCTATTCCAATTTGATCTACTTACAGCAATTTGGATCTACTTACTCAGGCAATCATGGGCAGCTGAATAGCATGTCTCTTGGGGAATCCAGTCTCAGTGATTTAATGAAAAAATGTTAACGATCATCAGCATAGCTAGTACAAACCTAGCTCTTACAAAGCTGATTAGTAGGAATCAATACACATTGAATATCAGAGTATCAAATAAAAAAAATAAAAAACATTTTCCACCCAAAACTGTCAATGACTATGGATTTAAGGAGGGGTTGGTCTGCTCTCTCCTATCCCAGTGATGTAGTAGAATAGGTCACTGGTAACTGAGTGTGTGGCCAAGCACTGCTGTAGAAGCCGTGCAACAGGTCATTGACATGTTTCAGGAACTTTAAAGACCGAGACAAATCATGATTAACCATTACCTAAGGTCTTGCTAGGCTAAGTCTATGTTGCCCCTCAGCAATCTGGCAGTCAGGCCGACAGATGGAGAGAGATAGACAGCAAAACATAGGCTATTTAAATGTCTTAGTCAGCAGGCTGGATAACTTCTGTACTCCTTTCCTTTGTTACCGCCTCTATCCTTCTATCCAAGCTGGACTCCACTGGGCACAGACGTTAATACAACGTCTATTCCACGCTGGTTCAACATAATTTCATTTCAATGATGTGGAAACAACGTTGATTCAACCAGTGTGTGCCTTGTGGGAAGATTCCTGCAAAAAAAGAGAATCAAGAATTGAAAAAGGCAGTTGAGAGGTGCAACATGTGAATGAGTGTTGAGGGGGAGAAGGTATAGCAAAATGTATCATATTGTCAAATACAAAAAAATACAAGGATCTCTGATGAATCAAGAAAAACTTTAAATCCATATTGGGGGGGGGGGGGGGGTAGCTTGCAATGTCTCACACACACAATCAATGTTTCTTATATGTGTCATCAACTCTCTCACACACACACACAACTAGTATGTCACAATGTTGACATCACAATAACTTAAAGAAAATATAGTTATCATCATCTCTCTCTCCCTCAAACACACTCTCACACAGAGAACACACATACATTTACTGTCATTAACTAAACATTTATCAAAATGAAAACTTACCATGTCAATGGAGGATTAGCCAGAGAGATAATGTTAGATAGCTAAAGTTAGCTAGCTAGCGAACCTTTCCTTGACGTTCTTTTCCCCAACAAACCACCGCTTTACGTACAGCAGTAAAACAAGAATGCAGGAGAACAGACTACCACTTAGCAGTCAAATATATATATTTTTCTGTACATTGAGAAACTGTCATTCTTTTCCAGCTGTGCTGTTGTGTTGCCCGGTGCTCTGTCCCAACGGCCTTATGGAATGTTGATGCTGAAGCAAGCAGGCTGCCTGCTGCGCGTAGATATCTATTGCTGCACGTGAAGCACAGATTCCAATCCAAGTTTCAGCTGGAACTGATATGCCTACCTCCTTATTTAGCCACCGAAATTAAAATACAATTACTGCCCTCATTATGTTAATTGCTTAAAAGCGTTAAGGGGAATTATTATAGTCATATTTTCAGGTTCAAATTCAGGTGCAATCATGTTTGACTAATTAGTGATTCAAATAAATGCGATGAAAATAGGATTTTGTAAATCCTGGTAAATTGTAGTAGGATATTGAAAAAATAGGCCTGTGTGTTATTTGTTAAATTCAGATCTTTTTTTGTTAGTCATAATAGAACATCAAAATGGCATACAGTGGACCAGAAGAACATGTGCAGCACAATAAACAGTGCAATTAGCTAACACAGACAAAAGATGACCATAGAAGCCAACACATACAGCAAGTTAGCAGATATCATTAATTAAACATCCAGTATTTCATTGTACTGCAGTCTTACTGAATTTTAACGGCATTGAATTTTTGTAAAGTTATTATTGTGCATGGATATCTTATATGCTGGTAACCTAGAAACAATGTTATGGAAATGAATGAGCACTTTTTAATTGGGTGGACTGTAAAACAAAAGCTGCCATGGCCTTTAGTAAAAGCAAAAGCATTTATAGGATTGGATATTCTCTAAATTATGGACCATCTCTGATAGCTATAGGACCGCAGAGACTGACACAAATTTTAACTTTCAATGACCTAGAAAATTCGATGACCTGGAGGTGAAATATATATATTTATTTATTTTCTATATTGGTATTTCATCCCTTGCTGAATAAAAAACATAAATGGCCCTACTCCTGAAAAAGTTAATCGGGCCGGATAAACTGAAATGGGCCTGGCTCGAGTACCATTAGCCGGAGCCCAGAGTAATATGATTCTGCCGGACTCGGGAAGAGCTCATCCGCACGAAGCCCCCAAGACTCCATGCCGAGTCCTTCAAGTCTCAAACGGAATAGGCACGAGCCCAGCGTGTTGACTGGGTCCAGTATGCCATGAGACCTTAACCCGCTTTGGTGCGCTCTGCCAGCTGTCGTTTGCCAAATGTTTTGAGCTGAATCATGCAAACCCTGCTGAAAAAGAACATTTACTCCAATTTTAATAATTTTAATGGTTCTAGTGTCTTATATCCAATGGGTGAATGATCCCAAACACTATGTACAGTGCATTAAGAAAGTATTCAGACCCCTTGACTTTTCACATTTTGTTACATTAAAGCCTTATTCTAAAATGGATTAAATTAAACACCCCATAAATGACAAAACAGTTTGAGACATTTTTGCTAAAATATTTAGGGCCTCCCGGGTGGCGCAGTGGTGGCGCCACCAGAGTCTCTGGGTTCGCGCCCAGGCTCTGTCGCAGCCGGCCGCGACCGGGAGGTCCGTGGGGCGACGCACAATTGGCCTAGCGTCGTCCGGGTTAGGGAGGGTTTGGCCAGTAGAGATATCCTTGTCTCATTGCGCTCCAGCGACTCCTGTGGCGGGCCGGGCGCAGTGCGCGCTAACCGAGGGGGGCGGGTGCACGGTGTTTCCTCCGACACATTGGTGCGGCTGGCTTCCGGGTTGGAGGTGCGCTGTGTTAAGAAGCAGTGCGGCTTGGTTGGGTTGTGCTTCGGAGGACGCATGGCTTTCGACCTTCGTCTCTCCCGAGCCCGTACGGGAGTTGTAGCGATGAGACAAGATAGTAATTACTAAAAACAGATACCTTATTTATAAAAGTATTCAGATCATTTGCTACGAGACTTGAAATTGAGCTCAGGTACATCCTGTTTCCATTGATTATCCTTGAGATGTTTCTACAACTTGCATGGAGTCCACCTGTGGTAAATTCAATTGATTGGACATGATTTGGAGAGGCACAAACCTGTCTATATAAGGTCCCACAGTTGATAGTGCATGTCAGAGAAAAAACCAAGCCATGAGGTCAAAAGATTTGTCCGTAGAGCTCCGAGACATGATTGTGTCGAGGCACAGATCTGGGGAAGGATACCAAAAAATGTTTGCTGCATTGAAGGTCCCCAAGAACACAGTGGCCTCCATCATTCTTAAATAGAATAAGTTTGGAACCACCAAGACTCTTCCTAGAGCTGGCCGCCCGGCCAAACTGAGTAATCGGGGAGAAGGGCCTTGGTCAGGGAGGTGACCAAGAGCCCGATGGTGAATCTGACAGAGTTCCAGAGTTCCTCTGTGGAGATGAACCTTCCAGAAGGACAACCATCTCTGCAGCACTCCACCAATCAGGCCAGATGGAAGCCACTCCTCGGTAAAAGGCACATGACAGCCCACTTGGAGTTTGCCAAAAGGCACCTAAAGACTCTCAGACCATGAGAAACAAGATTCTCCGGTCTGATGAAACCAAGGTTGAACTCTTTGGCCTGAATGCCAAGTGTCACGTCTGGAAGAAACCTGGCACCATCCCTACGGTGAAGCATGGTGGTGGTAGCGTCATGCTGCGGGGATGTTTTCCAGCGGCAGGGACTGGGAGACTAGTCAGGATTGAGGGAAAGATGAATGGAGCAAAGTACAGAGAGATCCTTGATGAAAACCTGCTCCAGAGCACTCAGGTCCTCAGACTGAGGCTAAGGTTCACCTTCCAAAATTACAGCAACCCCTTGCACACAGCCAAGGCAACGCAGGAGTTGCTTTGGGACAAGTCTCTTAATGTTCTTGAGTGGCCCAGCCAGAGCACGGACTTGAACCCGGTCGAACATCTCTGGAGAGACCTGAAAATGGCTGTGCAGCAATGCTACCCATCCAACCTGACAGAGCTTGAGAGGATCTGCAGAGAAGAATGGGAGAAACTCCCCAAATACAGGTGTGCCAAGCATCATACCGTAGAAGACTCGATGTTGTAATCGCTGCCAAAGGTGTTTCAACAAAGTACTGAGTAAAGGGTCTGAATACTTATGTAAAATGTGATATTTCTGAGGGGGGGGTTATACATTTTGCTAAAATTTCAAAAACCAGTTTTAGCTTTTCCATTGTGTGTAGATTGGTGAAGGAAAACATCAATTTAATCCATTTTAGAATAAGGCTGTAATGTAACAAAATGCAGAAAAAGTCAAGGGGTCTGAATACTTTCCGAATGCACTGTGCATGTTTATATAGATTGGTGTCTATTAATTGAGTAGCATTAAGATAACTGGACAGTTGTTCAATCAGATTTCAACGAAAAAACATATTTCAACCAAAATAAGATTTATTTTTCATGACGTCAAAAAGACATCATGAAAAAGGTGTCGTCATCTGGTTATAGATGTCCCGACCACATTTCAACCAGAAAAATACGTCTTTATCAGGTCGTATGCCCACTGGGATGTATATCACAGAGAGCTGGAGAAGCTATGGGCCCAGGGGGTCAAATAACCATGAATGTTTACATGCTGCCCATGTTATCCCAAGATAATATAGGTCAAGCTATCCACAAAAGAGATATGCATAATAGCTATGGGTATAATAAAAATACAAATCTAAGTACATTATATTTTCAGTCAAATACAGTATGTTCATAATTTGACAGGCAATGTAATGGTCTATTGGGGTTTTCCAGACCATTTTCCGCCCTCGTTTTATGCCCTCTGGACACGCCATTCACCTCAGGTCATCATATACCCAGGAAATCTACTGGTTCTGTGACCTGGCTCTTCTCTTGTCTCTCCCTGAGGTTTCCTGCTTGGCCTGGCCTGGGTTGAGCTTGACCCTGCTGCCCCCACAGTCTGCCCCTCTAAGGACCAGTCCTGGAGCACAAAGATGTCAGCCTCTGACCTGAGCACTAGCTATCTCCTTCATCCAGGTTGCCTGGCACTCCGACTAACACCGAGGCGAGCTAGCAATAAAGCCTGCCATGCCGGGTGAGGCGAAGCGAAGCGACAGTTCTGGGGCTAATGTTTAAATATCAGCATACCATAATTAATCCCTAAGAGGTGACTTCTTCGCCGCTCCTTGTCTCTTATCCCGACGCTTCTCCACCAGCCCTGTATGCCTCCTGTAAGAAGGACAGCAGTAAGCTTGTGAGGAGATCAAATGCACAGCAAAAACAAGCATGTTACTGTCGAGTGTACAGGCTTTGAAAAGGGGTGTTTGAAGTTCCAGCTCTGTGGAGTGGCTTCCTCGATGAAAGAATTCCAGTTCTGCCTGTAATCCTTCTGATCCAGACAGTTGTAACTGCTCCCGACCCTACCAAACTACCCAACCTATTTATATTAATCGACCTCGATTAGGGATTTGACAGAATCCTGTTTTGCTTCGTACTCACATTATTTAGCTGGATCTACGATTTCCCGTAAGTCTCTTGCCACTGTGGCCAAATAAACAGGCTGCACTACAAGGCCACAGCAAGAAGGCAGGCCTGCTGAATGGAGAGCATTGACTCTGAGGGAGCAGCTTATTTCAGACCCTCGAAAGTGAGAAACAGCATTTCTTATTTCCTCTCCGAGGTGCAGAGTGTGAGTAAATGGATTCAGTCTGAGACAGGTAGTTTATTTAGACATTTCACATTTCCACACCCTCAACCTTTTTAGCTGCATAGGCTCCATGTCGTCAGGCCCGCAGGGAAACCACACCTGGTCCCGCAAGGGGCCTCCAGGCCTGTCCAGGAGCCAAACCATCCACAGCCCAGCCGAGGGGGATGGAATTACCTGGTCTGCCATCTGCGCCTCAGATGGATGCATGTGAAATGTCCCCGCTATTGTGCCCTGATGGCACACTCTCCTCTTTCATCATCATGTGGAGAGGTGGGAAGAATGGAAGGGTGCGCTCGACCCTGCCAGGGATACATTCACACCTGACCAATGCAGGGAGAATACACACATATACACACACACACAAACCAGAGCAGCACGCAGACTACAGATACACACATATTACCATTATCCAGCATCAACGCTAATGGGGGCTCATTTCCCGGCATTAGCTGCGGTGCACATGACATCCATTGTGTGGTGTGTAAACTGAACTGTGTGGCCAACTCTCAGACAGGGGTTGGTGCCAAGTGGCTCATCATATAGCAGCCTCCACTGCTCTGTGACGGTGACGATAAAAGGGTTCTTCAGCTGTCCCCATAGATGAACCCTATGAAGAACCCTTTTTGGTTCTAGGTATAACCCTTTTGGTTCCAGGTAGAAACCTTTACACAGAGGGTATGTGTTTTTTCTAAGAGAGTAGCAACTGGTCCCTAGTTTCTAGGAGGATATCTAAGGAGCAGCGCGTCGTCTCGCTCTCTCCGCTCTGCTGCTCTGATGACTCATGTCTTACAGCCTACCTACGCAGAAGAACACAGGTCACAGCACACATCACATGATCTCTGGTAAGCAGGGCCTGTGATGTATATAACACGCATGTCCCTATTTCAGTATACAATGCCTTTGGAAAGTATTCAGACCCCTTGACTTTTTCCACATTTTGTCACGTTAGCCTTATTCTAAAATGGATTCAATTAAAAATGTTCCTCATCAATCTACACACAATATCCCATATTACAAAGTGAAAACAGGTTTAGACATTTTTGCAAATGTATTAAAATAAAAACAGAAATACCTTATTGACATTAGTATTCAGACCCTTTGCTATGAGACTCGAAATTGAGCTCAGGTACAACCTGTTTCCATTCATCATCCTTGAGATGTTTCAACAACTTGCATGGAGTCCACCTGTGGTAAATTCAATTGATTGGACATGATTTGGAGAGGCACAAATCTGTCTATATAAGGTCCCACAGTTGACAGTGCATGTCAGAGCAAACACCAAGCCATGAGGTCGAAGGAATTGTCTGTAGAGCTTCAAGACAGCATTGTGTCGAGGCACAGATCTGGGGAAGGGTACCAAAAAATGTTTGCTGCATTGTAGGTCCCCAAAAACACAGTGGCCTCCATCATTCTTAAATGGAAGAAGTTTGGAACCACCAAGACTCTTCCTAGAGCTGGCCGTCTGGCCAAACTGAGCAATCAGGGGAGGAGAGCCTTTGTCAGGGAGGTGACCAAGAGCCCGTTGGTAAATCTGACAGAGCTCTAGAGTTCTTCTGTGGAGATGGGTGAACCTTCCAGAAGGACAACCATCTCTGCAGCACTCCACCAATCAGGCCTTTATTGTAGTGTGGCCAGACAGAAGCCACTCCTCAGTTAAAGGCACATGACTACCCGCTTGGAGTTTACCAAAAGGCACCTAAAGACTCTCAGACCATGAGAAACAAGATTCTCTGGTATGATAAAATCAAAGATGAACGGCAAAGATGAACGGAGCAAAGTACAGAGAGATCCTTACATTTCCTTACAGATCCTTGATGAAAAGCTGCTCCAGAGCACTCAGGTCCTCAGACTGAGGTGAAGGCTCACCTTCCAACAGGACAACAACCCTAAGCACACAGCCAAGGCAACGCAGGAGTGGCTTTGGAACAAGTCTCTTAATGTCCTTGAGTGGCCCAGCCAGAGCCCGGACTTGAACCCTATCGAACATCTCTGGAGAGATCTGAAAATAGCTGTGCAGCAACGCTCCCCATCCAACCTGACCTGTAGAGAAGAATGGAAGAAATTCCTCAAGTACAGGTGTGCCAAGCTTGTGGCGTCATACCCAAGAGGACTCAAGGCTTCAACAAAGTACTGAGTAAAGGGTCTGAATACTTATGTACATTTTATGTAAAAAAAATAATATTTATATTTCAACAAAAATGTCTAAAAACCTGTTTTTTTGCTTTGTCGTTATGGGGTAGTGTGTGTAGATTGATGAGGGGGGAAAACGATTTAATCCATTTTAGAATAAGGCTGTAACGTAACAAAATGTGGAAACAGTCAAGAGGTCTGAATACTTTCCGAAGGCACTGTAGGTCATGATAAAAATAGATATCATGATGATGACACGACATGCAATGTTCTTCCTTATTACACAGTTACTAAGCCAAAGTTAGTACAAATGAAATTATTTCCCTCTCTTTTGGCTTGAGGCCTGGAAGAAAAACGGTATACTAGCAACCAGTACCTTTCCACTATAATTCAAATATTTACCCAGTACTTTATAAATGCACATCCCTGTATGAACCCCTCAGCACCTGCTGCCTGGGCACCCTGGCACCTCACCAACACCACCTCACTATATAAAACTAAAACATCACCTCTCCCTGCTAACAGGAAAAGAGGCAGCAGCAAAGACCCAATTTAAATATTTTCCGAGTAATTATCAGATGGCCATCACGGACACAAGGGCATATAAAAGTAAGACAAACATGCAGTGTTTCCTTTTTCTCCCAGGGCTCAGCCCTCTGGTCCTGCTACTCGCTGCCCGTTACCTCCAAGGCCACGGCATGACACCCGGCCAGGTAGATGACTTGGCATTTGCAAAGCAAATGGGCCGTGCTGCATCCAAGACAATGTGTGTCGGTGTCCCTACTAGGCTTATGCAAAGGCCCTCCCAGAGGACAGTGCAGTCCAGGATAGGCCACAGGCAGCGGTATGCAGCAGGGAAAGAATGCCGACAGTGTCCACTAACTCAGACGGAAGGCTAGCTAGGGGACTTTTCCTTTCCATCAGCCTTGCTGTTTCACCTGCGAGGTGTGAGACAACCCTAGATTTGGCTGACCTACATATAGACTAAAGACTAGCATTTGTCTGGCGAGGTAGGAGGAAAACAGACACTTGTTTATTAGGTCTGGAGTTGTTGAGTTTCTGTTCTATTTCTCATATACAGGTAACTGCCAAAATAATGGAAACACTTGAGTAAATGAGGGATACAAATTATATTGAAATCAGGTGCTTCAACACAGGTGTGGTTCCTGAGTTAATTAAGCAATTAACATCCCATCATGCTTAGGATCATGTATAAAAATGCTGGGCAAGCCATTATTTTGGCTACCATACTATTCCCCCATAGGATGACAATTCCCCCATCCACAGGGCACGAATGGTCAATGAATGGTTTGATGAGCATGAAAACGATGTAAACCATGGGCCATGGCCGTCTCAGTCACCAGATCTCAACCCAATTGAATACTTATGTGAGATTTTGGAGCGGTGCTCCAAATGATGGAATTTCTCGTGGAAGAATGGGGGTGCCGCACTAGGCTGCGGTGCGTTCTGTGTACTGCATGCGTTCAATATTTTCAACTCGTGCATTGTTTTACCGTGCAGTAGTACAAACAGAAGTACTGTACAGTCACAGACTCGAACTAGCTAGCTTTTAGCTAGTTGAAAAGCGAAGCATATGTGTCAATTACGGAAAATGCGAGATATGGAATAGCCCATCTGCAACCACCCAACTATATGTACACCCGACCCTAATCCGCAGATATAGAAAATGCGCTATAGGCTACAGTCAGACGGCAGAATTATTTTTTTGACAGGGGGTGCAGGATGTTTTTGATTTACAGTGCATTTGGAAAGTATTCAGATCACTTGACTTTTTCTACATTTTGTTGTTACAGCCTTATTCTTTTTTCCTCCTTTTTTTCACTGCACAGCTATTTTCAGGTCTCTCCAGAGATGTTCATGTCCGGGCTCTGGCTGGGCCACTCAAGGACATTCAGAGACTTGTCCCAAAGCCCCTCCTGCGTTGTCTTGGCTGTGTGCTTAGGGTTGTTGTCCTGTTGGAAGGTGAACCTTTGCCCCAGTATGAGGTCCTGAGCCCATGGAGCAGCTTTTCATCAAAGATCTCGCTGTACTTTGATCCGTTCATCGTTCCCTAGATCCGGACTAGTCTCCCAGTCCCTGATGCTTGGCATTCAGGACAAATAGTTCAATCTTGGTTTCATCACACCAGAGAATCTTGTTTCTCATGGTCTGAGAGTCTTTTAAGTGCCTTTTGGCAAACTCAAAGCGGGCTGTCATGTGCCTTTCACTGAGGAGTGGCCACTCTACCATAAAGGCCTGATTGGTGGAATGCTGCAGAGATGGTTGTCCTTCTTTAATGTTCTCCCACCTCCACCAAGGAACTCTGGAGCTCTGTCAGAGTGACCATCGGGTCCTTGGTCACCTCCCTGACCAAGGCCCTTCTCCCCGATTGCTCAGTTTGGCTGGGCGGCCAGCTCTAGGAAGAGTCTTCAAACTTCTTCCATTTAAGAAGGGTGGAGACCACTGTATTCTTGGGGACCTTCAATGCTGCAGACATTTTTTGGTAACCTGGCCCAGATCTGTGCCTCAACACAATCCTGTCTCGGAGCTCTACGGATAATTCCTTCGACCTCATGGCTTGGTTTTTGCTGTGACATGCACTGTCAACAGTGGGACCTTTATATAGACAGGTGTGTGCCTTTCCAAATTATGTCCAATCAATTGAAATTACCACAAGTGGACTCCAATCAAGTTGTAGAAACATCTCAAGGATGATCAATGTAAACAGGATGCACCTGAGCTCAATTTCGAGTCTCATAGCAAAGGGTCTGAATACTTATGTAAATATGGTATTTCAGTTTTTTATTTTTAATACATTTGCAAACATTTCTAAAAATCTATTTTTGCTTAGTCATTGTGAGGTATTGTGTGTAGATTGATGAGGGAAAATAATAATGTAATCTATTTTTTACAAGGCTGTAACATAACAAGATATGGAAAAAGGGAAGGGGTCTGAATACTTTCCGAATGCACTGTAGATAGCATATGTTTCTGCTTATAATTTCCGCCATTTTAGTATGGCTATTTGTTAGTCAACTTATCTATACTGTAATTAGATACATGCAGCTTCTCTTCTGTCATATGTTGTCCTAGAAACAATATAAACCTTTGCTCACCACAATGTCATAAATCGATAGAATGAATGCTTCAATCAAGTTCTCTGTCAACTCTTCTTCTTTCGCCCAGAAAATGCAACAACTCTAAAAAAACCTGGAAAGATTTTTTGTGCAAAATGTCCAAATGACATGTTTGACCAGTTGTCTATGGTGCATGTACTATGTAGGTACCTGAGCTGAGCCATACAAGAGACTAGGCATCTATTGTACCACCCCACTACCAGATTAGAGGGGGCAATGTCGCCTGTTTTTTGTCTCCCCACGTTGGTTTTGAAATCACCATCACCCACTAATTAAGTATTCATTTTTGCAGATTAAGTGTTTGAGCTAGTAATGTACAGGGGAGTAGTGCTGCCCTCACTTTTTTTCAGTTTGAGAATACACGGAGCTGATAAAACTATTTCTGGAAAATGAATTATAAATGATATTTAATTACCACTAAAACTCCATGAAAAACGATAGAATGACAAACCAAATAAATATGTATAGCAGCCTAGAGGTGAATGGTGGTTTCTCCCCTGTCTTCTCTCTGGCGGTGGTGAGAATGAGGAAAAACTATAGGCTATGTGTGTGTGCACTGCGGAAGCCCGTCGGCTTGGCCAATCAGAACGTTGAAAAAAAATACAAATTCACTGTGTGTCTGCCTTGATGTTCACAAAAACGGACCCCTCTTGCGCAGTGGAACCCAGAACAATATGCGACCACTTGGTACAGTGGTACCATTCTGCCGAGGACACCCAAACCTGTCTGGAAGTTGCTGTAGCCCTGCTGTGGATCTTTAACCTATATTGACTATTGGTTGAGATGCAGGGCCTGTTCTAGCTTAGTATGTCAGTGGGAATGTGAATTGTAAATTGGGCCAAGTTGGAGGTAACAATGCATTAAGCTTCTAGTTTATTGAGATGCATGAATATGCCACACCAAAATATTGATTTTATGGCTGTTTCATAATGAATTTCCTGTAATTATATGTAGTAATGGTTCATGTTCACTACTTGGTCAATTGATTTGATAGCATGTTTAATCTATGCAAATAAATTCTATGAAGTGATAGTTCACCTCTGTTTTATTCTGTAATAGGGTATATTGTAACCATGGGTTTAAGCTAATCAAATCAAAGTTTATTTATGATGCAGTGTGTAAGCTACACAATACAATGAAAATGCCTACACGCAATAAAGCTCTCCTCGCAAACAGTGTAATGATATTAAGCTATATGTATTTGTATTTACATTAGGCTATAGCCTACAAATAGCTATACCACATAGTCACAGGTCTATTAGGCAATAGGCCTACTGCAAATTATTGTTGTTCCTGAACTGGCCAAATGGCAGCGCTATCCTTCAGCACCACAAGTTGGTTCAACTTCTTTAACATCATTACGCAATCCTGGCGCTGTCCTTTCAGCACCACGAAGGGCGCTCCAATCGTTTAAAATAACACTCATCAAGATCTGTTGCCTACGCCTAATAGTCCTCATCACTTATTATTATTATTATTATCATCATTACAGAAGATCATCACTTCTCACAATGGTGCTCGTTTAGTAAAGTTAGATCAAAGCTGAATCAATGTCTCGCAAGATCACATAACGATGAATTAGAATTTAATATAACAGAACCAGATATAATACCATAGCATAGGCCTTTAACGTTTACTGTTCCACCAAGAACACCTCTTCATTTCTAATGAGATTTCAGGATGGTTAGCTGAAGCTGAATAGTCAGACAAAAAAATATAATGTGCCAAAACTGTGCCACTAGACAGGACATATGGTTTGATTGAAACAAAATACAAGAAAGGCTAATAGTTTGTTAATACCGTCTGCTCTAATTCGCTCATGAAACAGTCATTCAAGAAGATCTAAATGCATATTCCCATGAAACGAATTGAGATCAATCAAATTATTAACATGGAGATGCAGTTTGGAAGTTTTACGATGGACAGGGATGATGGCCTATTTAGAAATTAGGTAGCCTATGCCTAAGTTGGTGTTTGAGGGTATTACAAATAGAACATTTTCTTGAGACAATATGTGTGGGCACATGCAGACGTTGCTATCGAAGGAGCATATGCATTTTCTATAATGATGGGCTATTAAATTGGCTACATCTGCCTGTACAAACTTTGAGGAAATTATGACAAATTTTAAAAAGCTCTTCCTCACCTAAAAAAATAGCACTACACCACTGGTAATATATCAATAATTATCGTTTCCAAATTAGCTATGACATAGTCAGGCACAACTTTGGATTTCACCCCCATCTCAATGGTTTTGACCGTTTAGAAGTATTTACGGAGATGCTCTCTTCTTTCATTATGGCCATACAGTGCACCTCGCAAAAGTGATTGCTCGTTATGAAATGATTCACTTTACCGTATATATCTAAAAATGAACATATACAACAATTGTTTAAAGCAAAACTACCAAAACTATTGCTGAACCTGAACAATCAAAATAACAGCTATTGTAAGCCCTGTTCAGCAGGTAGGCTATAGCCAGATGAGAGTTGTCTCTGGTAGTTTACTTTAATTCTGGTAAAACACCATTTTCAATGGCTCATAGATAACAATAACCTAGCAAATGACTTAGGTTGTCACTCAACTAATAAAGCGTAATACCACACAAACCATTTTAGCATTTGAATGCTGAAGGTGCTGCACAGATGGGCAAGATCAGGAACAGGCCGCCTACCTCGCATTGGTCAGCGCACAGTGCGTAGTTTGACTAGGCTACTGATATTGTCTGGTGTTGTTAGGCACGCAGAATGACGTGTAGATCAATGAATGTCAACACAGTTACATGCATTTCCACACTGAAACAGAAGAAGCATCATTTGTCACAAAAGATGAGGTATTTTTTTGAAAGAATGTAATATGAAGCAAAAAAAAACTGAACTGGTGATTAGTAAGGTTTGAATTGGTGACGTGCATCTTAAACAATTGAATCGGGTGAATCGTTACGTCGCTAATTCGGGTGCATCTGTTTGTTTGTTCAAATATCTTAATTTTACCCATGAATAATGCTTGAAAAGGCAATGAGAATGGAAGCATCTGTTTTGTTGTGGATCTGTGGTTTCAAGCATCTAGACAGTCAGAGTAAGAAACGCAGTTATTTACAATGTAGAACATTCAGTGTCTTTTGCTCATTTCTCCTTGAATTAACTTTCAGATTTTGTGCTATATCCTAGTCCCAGATCTGTTTGTGCTATACACCAATGGTCGTTGAGTTGGCGATATACCACAAACAGATCTGAGAGCAGACTCCAATGCCCTAGGCCTCGCGTTGTGTTGTGACTACTACTTACCACTCCAACAGGGAAGGCCAGCACGGCCATCATCCAGTCCCTCAGGCCAATGAGCTTCCTAAGCTGCCTCTCCTGCTCCTGGCTCTCACTGCCCTTGGTCAGCAGGCTGGAAAGGTCTGTCAGCACACACACGCCAAAGAACACTGCCTGGATAACCTAGAACAGGGGAGGAGAAGACACATGTAGATCACATCATGTGTACTTCAAGACAGATCAGCCACACACAAGAGTACATAATAGTTAGTGCATTTTTTAAAGTATAGCTGCTCCAGGAGTTGTCACAGAAAAGCATTCACCGGTACTTTAGTATACTTTTTAGCCAGTAATTCTGAAAGTAGCGCCCACGAGCCAAAAGTAGTTCTCAAATTATAGATATGTGCACCACGCCATTGCTCTCCCTTTCGCTCTACTGTGTGTGCATCTTGCTAGCTGTACCTCAAATGGCTATAAATAATTGCTAAAGGCTGGCCCACGTGGGGGGAAACAGCTGCTTTCAAACTAAGGATTTTGTGGCTAATTGTCACGTAAGTATGAATGAGTCGGGAGACAGACGCAGGAATGCGTAATCGTTTTTTTTATTAAACCCAAATTACGGCGTGCCGTGTAAAGGCACGGGGACGAAGAACAAACAAAATAACAAAACACAGGGTAGAAACCGAAAACAAAAGAGCGAGGAGTACCTCGAATAAATAACACTAGCGCACAATGATTAACACACAGGACGAGACCGTAATCTGCGCAATCCACAAAGGCATGAAAGCCAAAACACACAGCATAGGTACTCACACGCAACAACGGACATTGTAACAATAATGGACAGCCCAATGGAAACCAAAGGCCACACTTATACAGGTACTAATCAGTGGGAATAGGGGGCAGGTGTGCATAATGAAAGTTCCGGAGGGATCTGCACCAGCAGCGCACGACACCGGCCTCGAGGACGGTCGGACGGACCGGTTGTGGCAGCGTCAGACGGGCCAGTTGTGGCAGCGCCGGACGGACCAGTCGCAGCGTCGTCGGAGGGGCCATTCCTGCTGTCTCCCTTTAAGGTCCATTATTCTGTCACGTTGGCATGAAGGATCGGGAGACAGAAGCAGGAATGCGTAATAAGGTTTTTTATTACACCCAAAATTACGGCGTGCCGTGTAAAGGCACGGGGACGAAGACCAAACAAACACGTACACAAAACACAGGGTTGAAACCCAAACAAAAGAGCGAGGAGTACCTCGAATAAATAACACAAACGCACAATGATTAACACACGGGACGAGACCCGTAATCATCTGCGCAATCCACAATGGCACGAAAGCCAAAACACACAGCACAGGTACTCACACGACCAACGGACATAATAACAATAATCAACAGCACCATGGTGAACAAAAGGCCTATATATACAAATACAATCAGTGGGAATAGGGGCCAGGTGTGCGCAATTAAAGTTCCGGAGGGATCCGTGACACTAATTGAGGTAAAACGGTCATTCTGCTCATAAATTATGCATGTATGAAATACACATTGACACATCCCGTCCAAAGCGGAAGGTTTAAAAAATACTTACAAGTCGCCAAAGTACCAAAGCATGTCTTTAAAGCTGCAATATGTAACTTTTTGGGCGACCTGACCAAATTCACATAGAAATGTGAGTTATAGATTTGTCATTCTCATTGAAAACAAGTCTAAGAAGAGGTAGATCTGTTCACTGTGCTCTATTTCTATGCTTCCCGTTCTTAGGTTTTGTTTTTGAGTCTTTTACTTTCGGTTTTGTACACCAGCTTCAAACAGCTGAAAGAAAATACTATATTTTTGGTGTAATGAAAATACATTTCACAGCGGTTTAGATGGTACAATGATTCTCTACCCGATCCATTGCTTGTTTTGTCACATAAACTGAAGTTAGGCAAACTATTTGAATTTTAGCAACCAGGAAATGGTTGATAATTTTGGGTCACAAAATCAGTAGTTCCTCATCTCTCAAGAGCACAGTAGCTTCAAATATTTATATCACATTATATTCATGAAAAACATAGTAATCCTTAAAAAGATATCAACAATACATTAATACAGTGAGCTCCAAAAGAGTTGGGAAAGTGATCATTTGTTTTGCCTCTGTACTCCAACACTTCAAATATGAAATTATACAATGACTATCAGGTTAAAGTGCAGACTGTCAGCTTTAATTTGAGGGTATTTTCATCCATATCGGGTGAACTGTATATAAATTACAGCACTTTTTGCACATAGTCCCCACAGTTTAGAGGAACAAAAGTATTGGGACAAATTAACTTATATGTGTATTAAAGTAGTAGAAAATTAAGTATTTGGTCACATATTCATAGCATGCAATGACTACATAAAGCTTGTGACTCTACAAACTTGTTGGATGCATTTGCTGTTTGTTTTAGTTGTGTTTCAGATTATGTTGTGCCCGATAGAAGTGAATGGTAAATAATGTATTGTATAATTTTGGAGTTACTTTTATTGTAAATAAGAAGAGAATATGTTTCTAAACACTTCTACATTCATGTGGATGCGCCAATGATTATAGATAATCGTGAATGAACCGTGAATAATGATGAGCGAGAAAGTTACAGACGCACAAATATCATACCCCAAGACATGTTAACCCCTCACCATTACAATAACAGGGCAGGTTAGCAGTTTTGGGAGGGGGTATGATATTTGTGCATCTGTAGTCATTGCGTGCTATGAATATGGGACCAAATACTTAACTTTTTACGACTTTAATACACATATAAGTTAATTTCCCCCAATTATTTTGGTCCCCTAAAATGGGGGACTATACATAAAAGGTGAATTTCCTAACAGTTCACCCGATATGGATGAAAATACCGTCAAAGGAAAGCTGACAGTCTGCACTTTAACCTCATAGTCATTGTATCATTTCATATCCAAAGTGCTGAAGTACAGAGCCAAAACAACAACAAATGTGTCACTGTCCCAATACTTTTGGAGCTCAATGTTGTCACGTTCCTGACCTGTTTTCTGTTTAGTTTTGTGTGTTAGTTGGTCAGGACGTGAGTTTGGGTGGGCATTCTATGTTGTCTGTTTCTATGTTGGTTTAGGGTTGCCTGGTATGGCTCTCAATTGGAGGCAGGTGTTTGGCGTTCCTCTAATTGAGAGTCATATTTAGGTAGGCTGTTCACAAGGTTTGTTTGTGGGTGGTTGTCTTCCGTGTCTGTGTCTGTACACCACGCGGGACTGTTTACGGTTGGTTTCGGTTTGTGTAGTCTATGTTTCCTATTCGTGCGTTCTTCTTGTTTTATGTAAGTTCGTCGTCTAGGTCTGTCTACACAGTTTGTTGTTTTTGTTAGTTTAGTCAAGTTCGTGTTTTCGTTAATAAAATATGTCATTTCACTACGCTGCGCCTTGGTTCGATCACTACTCCTCCTCTTCTTATGAAGAGAGAGAGGAACGCCGTTACAGAATCACCCACCAAGAATCCAGAACCAAGCAGCGTAATTTGGAGCAACGGGGAAGTATACAGGACTTGTGGAGTTGGGAGCAAATATTTAACGGAGAAGGACCATGGGCTAAAGTAAATCACCGTCCATGGGAACGGCTGGAGGCAGCTCGGAGAGCGGAGGAAAATAGAGAGAGGAACCGGCGTTATGAGGGGACGCGTCTTGCACGGAAGCCCGAAAAGCCCGTGAGTAACTCCCAAAAATTTCTTGGGGGGGGGGGCTAAGGGGTAGTGGGCGAAGGGCAGGTAGGAGACCTGCGCCCACTTCCCAGGCTAACCGTGGAGAGCGGGAGTACGGGCAGACACCGTGTTACGCAGTAGAGCGCACGGTGTCTCCTGTACGTGTGCATAGCCCGGTGCGGGTTATTCCACCTCCCCGCACTGGTAGGGCTAGATTGGGCATTGAGCCAGGTGTCATGAGGCCGGCTCAAGTGTCTGGTCTCCAGTGCGTCTCCTCGGGCCGGCATACATGGCACCTGCCTTACGCATGGTTTCCCCGGTTCGCCTACATAGCCCGGTGCGGGTTATTCCACCTCCCCGCACTGGTCGGGCGACCGGGAGCATTCAACCAGGTAAGGTTGGGCAGGCTCAATGCTCAAGAGAGCCAGTACGCCTGCACGGTCCGGTATTTCCGGCGCCACCTCCCCGCCCCAGCCTAGTACCTACAGTGCCTACACTACGCACTAGGCTACCAGTGCGTCTCCTGAGCCCTGTTCCTCCTCTACGCACTCTCCCTGTAGTGCGTGTATCCAGTTCGGTGCCTCCAGTTCCGGCACCACGCACTAAGCCTCCTGTGCGTCTCCAGAGCCCTGTACACACTGTTTCTTCTCCCCCTACTAATCCTGATGTGCTTGCTCTCAGCCCGGTGTCACCAGTGCCGGTACCACGCACCAGGTATAGAGTGGGCTTTGAGAGTCCAGTGTGCCCTGTCCCTGCTCCCCGCACTAGTAGGAAGGTGCTTATCCTTAGCCCGGTGCCTCCAGTTCCGGCACCACGCACCAGGTCTACAGTGCGCAGTATCCGGCCAGAGCCATCCGTCTCACCAGCGCCATCTGAGCCATCCGTCTCACCAGCGCCATCTGAGCCATCCGTCTCACCAGCGCCATCTGAGCCATCCGTCTCACCAGCGCCATCTGAGCCATCCGTCTCACCAGCGCCATCTGAGCCATCCGTCTCCCCAGCGCCGTCTGAGCCATCCGTCTCCCCAGCGCCGTCTGAGCCATCCGTCTGCAATGAGCCTGCAAAGCCGCCCGTCTGCCATGAGCCTGCAAAGCCGCCCGTCTGCCATGAGCCTACAGAGCCGTCCGCCAGACAGGAGCCGCTAGAGCCGCCTGCCAGACAGGAGCCGCTAGAGCCGTCCGTCAGACAGGATCTGCCAGAGCCGCCAACCAGACAGGATCTGCCAGAGCCGCCAACCAGACAGGATCTGCCAGAGCCGCCAACCAGACAGGATCTGCCAGAGCCGCCAACCAGACAGGATCTGCCAGAGCCGCCAACCAGACAGGATCTGCCAGAGCCGCCAGCGAGCCATGAGCAGCCAGAGCCGTCAGAGAGCCATGAGCAGCCAGAGCCGTCAGAGAGCCATGAGCAGCCAGAGCCGTCAGAGAGCCATGAGCAGCCAGAGCCGTCAGCCTGCCATGAGCGTCGAGAGCCGTCAGCCTGCCATGAGCGTCGAGAGCCGTCAGCCTGCCATGAGCGTCGAGAGCCGTCAGCCTGCCATGAGCGTCGAGAGCCGTCAGCCTGCCATGAGCGTCGAGAGCCGTCAGCCTGCCATGAGCGTCGAGAGCCGTCAGCCAGCCATGAGCGTCGAGAGCCGTCAGCCAGCCATGAGCGTCGAGAGCCGTCAGCCAGCCATGAGCGTCGAGAGCCGTCAGCCAGCCATGAGCGTCGAGAGCCGTCAGCCAGCCATGAGCGTCGAGAGCCGTCAGCCAGCCATGAGCGTCGAGAGCCGTCAGCCTGCCATGAGCGTCGAGAGCCGTCAGCCTGCCATGAGCGTCCAGATTCGTCAGTCAGCCATGAGCTGCCCTTCAGCCAGAAAAGGCTATATACCCAGAACTGCCCCTCAGTCCAGAGCTGTCTCTCTGTCCGGAGCTGCCCTTCAGTCCGGAGTTGCCCCTCTATCCTGATCTCCCTCTTTATCCTGAGCTACCTCTCTCTCCTAAGCTATCCCTCTGTCCTGAGCTATCCCTATGTCCTGAGCTACCTTGTCCCAGAGCTGTCCTTGATTCTGGTGTTGCCCCTAAATTTAGGTGGGGTTATTTGGAGGGTGGTCATTGTGGGGAGGATAGGGAAGCGGGGATTGATTATGGTGGGGTGGGAACCACGCCCGGAGCCTAAGCCACCACCGTGGTCAGATGCCCACCCAGACCCTCCCCTGGACTTTTTGGTGATGCGTTCGGAGTACGCATCTTGAGGGGGGGGTTATGTCACGTTCCTGACCTGTTTTCTGTTTAGTTTTGTGTGTTAGTTGGTCAGGACGTGAGTTTGGGTGGGCATTCTATGTTGTCTGTTTCTATGTTGGTTTAGGGTTGCCTGGTATGGCTCTCAATTGGAGGCAGGTGTTTGGCGTTCCTCTAATTGAGAGTCATATTTAGGTAGGCTGTTCACAAGGTTTGTTTGTGGGTGGTTGTCTTCCGTGTCTGTGTCTGTACACCACGCGGGACTGTTTACGGTTTGTTTCGGTTTGTGTAGTCTATGTTTCCTATTCGTGCGTTCTTCTTGTTTTATGTAAGTTCGTCGTCTAGGTCTGTCTACACAGTTTGTTGTTTTTGTTAGTTTAGTCAAGTTCGTGTTTTCGTTAATAAAATATGTCATTTCACTACGCTGCGCCTTGGTTCGATCACTACTCCTCCTCTTCTTATGAAGAGAGAGAGGAACGCCGTTACAAATGTACAGAATGTATATCACAAAGGAGTTAAATTGAGGTGTTCTCTAAAATACGATGAATATTCATGTAAAGTATAGAGATAAATACAAAAATGGAGATAGATACATTCATAGTGGGTATTTTATATTTAAATAAGCATTATATAACAACTGAACAATTGCATAAACCCCATCCTGTCAATGTCTATCCCCTTAAGCTAGCATATGTGATTTTGTGTGAGTCTAAGAGCAGTCTGTGGCAGTGGTGGAGATTATTAATGCATTAAATTAAGAGCAAGAGAACATAACAGGGTGTCTTTATCTCCACAGCAAAAATCCAACAGACTGGAAAGTGTGACTTTAATTCTCATTAATTCACTGTTTAATTTAGGATTCCAGGAACCCACATCTTTTTGGTCAGAAAATTGCCTCGCAAAACTTGGTTTGAGGACAGGGTAGTGCCCAGCAATGGCATTAGTATGACACCTAGCTAACACGCAAGACAGGTATTTAATTTCTCAGGAGTTCTTAGTTGTCTTTATATCTTCTACTTCGTTTTTTGCCTTCGTAACAGCATGTTAGCCTGAGGCTATGCTAAAAACGAATGCCTTCCAGGTCTCTTTCACTAAGATCAAATGCAACGGGTTTGGGAAACAGAGCTCTCACAGGGAATGAATGCCAATTGCTAAGCATAAAACCCTTTACTAGCTCTACAGGCTCTTTTCCCTGCCCTGTATCGCAGGCACTTAGGAGCAACCACAGTAATTCCTGGACTGGAGCTCAAGTCATAAAGTGTTGCTCCACACAACTCAAATGTATACAGCTGGGCCAGAGGGAATCTGGGAAGGAGAAATGGAAGCTGCATGAACAAGAGTGAGCCAGTTTATCTTTACAACAGCTATAGGAGTTATGACGCACGTACAATACAATAATTACAAGCCTGAACATATCCCGTGTATTAACTATATTACATTAGAGAAGAGCATTAAGGAAACATCAGTTAGCATTAATTCCCATTATTTATAGAATAATGGGAATTAATGTAATGTATATAGGAACCTAATTACCTCCACAGTTAGCAGAGGCTGACAGGAGAGTACAGTAGTGCATCATTCCTTAGTTAACGTAGACATTAGGTACTGTCCTACACTCCCCCTATCCCTCTTTACACGTGCTGTGTAGCGTGCTGGCCAGAGGCAAAGAGGGAGAGCTGGACTGGATGCTCCAGAGACGGTGACAGACTTCATATGTACTAAAGAGCCAGACAGAATATCTCTCTGTCCACACCTGCCCCACTCTAAGCATCACCTGACACTCTGACTCTGTGGGGCAAGGCAGGGGGATTCTGCACTGTCACCGCAGTTATCGGATGCTACTTATGTGCGTGATACTACTTATGTGTGTGCATGTGACACATAACATAGAGTAGATGATACTTGCTCTATATGGTTACTTACTTGGCTTAAAACTGATAAGTTTAACTAACAACTTGGAAGTGAGAGAACAATTTAAACCAAAGGTATGACCCAAACAGACGTTCAGTTTCACAATCTGTCTGCTAGGCGCCTCACTTTTTATCCGAAGAAGGCACTATGTTAAACCACAGCGAGACTTTTCAGATCATTTGATTCCTCCAAACACAGGGGTTAGAGGTTTCGTTCTGTCTATTGATTGATGTGGACAAAGGCCAGCTGTCACTGGTAGTATAACCCCACGTGACAGCCCTGTGTTCTCCTCCTAATGTATCCCCCTGATGGAAACCCAAATCTGAACCAAACACTCAATAATGGATGACTGAGTCCCAATGAAAACCTATCTACAGGTTAAAATCACAGCAAGGTAAGTGAAGTGTTACAGAATGAGTGTTGACAGATCCATGGATGACAGGCCTACAGCTTGTCTCTAGAGTTTCCCATTCCCCCTTGGAAAGGTCTGGTTCGTTGCACAACAGCCTGCGAGCGAGTGGCATGTCTTATTGTGGATAGAGATTGTGCTGTGATAACATGTTTTTGTTGTCTGTTCCAATAACTTCTCCATATAGCAACCACTCTAACTGGTAAGATGACTCAATCATGATGAACATTTAGAATAAGAAATGCTTAAAGCAATTGTAATCCTTACCAATAACCAAACCAGTTATTCAAAAGGCCTGTACATACTGTAGCTGTTTCATGTCAAACTGAATATATTTCCACCTCTGAGTCACTTCATGTTAGCTTATTTTCATCATGGCAATTTTGTATGAGCTAAAACAGAGCATATACCTTTGTCTAAGTATTCCTGAGAAGAAGAAAAAAACATATTGATGCCAGAATGAGATGATCCATTATAATGGGAAGAGACATTGTACAATTGAATTACAGTAAATAGGAAGCAAAATAGAGGAGCCAATTGAAGGACTATTCCTGGAATTTGCATATTGACTTCATATTGTCATTTTTCTTATTACTGCAGGATCATGATTAAAGATGGAATATTGAACGCACGACAGTCTCTCTCACACACACACACACACTCTCACACACACACACACACTCTCTCTTTTGCTCTCACACACACACTCTCTCTCTCACAAACACATACTCTCTCACACACGCACGCACACACTTTGTTGTGTCAGGATTTATGATAGGCAAAATAAATAGCTATTGTTTTTTATTTTATTTATTTTATTTAACCTTTATTTAACCAGGTAGG
The DNA here is from genome assembly GCF_045679555.1 of Salvelinus alpinus. Lineage (NCBI taxonomy): Eukaryota > Metazoa > Chordata > Actinopteri > Salmoniformes > Salmonidae > Salvelinus > Salvelinus alpinus. The sequence goes on from NC_092093.1 coordinate 30,842,490, forward strand.
CAAATTGAGAACACGTTCTCATTTACAATTGCGACCTGGCCAAGATAAAGCAAAGCAGTTCGACACATACAACAACACATAGTTACACATGGAGTAAAACAAACATATAGTCAATAATACAGTGAAAAAAAAAAAAATAAGTCTATATACAATGTGAGCAAGTGAGGTGAGATAAGGGAGGTGAAGGCAAACAAGTATATGTATAAATAAATAAAATAAATAAATAAAAATATAAAAGGCCATGGAGGTGAAGTGAATACAACACAGCAAGTAAAATAAAACTAAAAAAAAACCCTGGAATGGTTGGTTTGCAGCGGAAGAAAGTGCAAAGTAGAGACAGAAAATAATGGGGTGCAAAGGAGCAAAATAAATTAATAAAATAAAATACAGTAGGTAAAGAGGTAGTTGTTTGGGCTAAATTGTAGATGGGTTATGTACAGGTGCAGTAATCTATGAGCTGCTCTGACAGCTGGTGCTTAAAGCTAGTGAGGGAGATAGGTGTTTCCAATTTCAGAGATTTTTGTAGTTCGTTCCAGTCATTGGCAGCAGAGAACTGGAAGGAGAGGCGTCCAAAGGAAGAATTGGTTTTGGGGGTGACTAGAGAGATATACCTGCTGGAGCGCGTGCTACAGATAGGTGCTGCTATGGTGACCAGCGAGCAGAGATAAGGGGGGACTTTACCTAGCAGGGTCTTGTAGATGACCTGGAACCAGTGGGTTTGGCGACGAGTATGAAGCGAGGGCCAGCCAACGAGAGTGTACAGGTCGCAGTGGTGGGTAGTATATGGGGCTTTGGTGACAAAACGGATGGCACTGTGATAGACTGCATCCAATTTATTGAGTAGGGTTTTGGAGGCTATTTTGTAAATGACATCACCGAAGTCGAGGATTGGTAGGATGGTCAGTTTTACAAGGGTATGTTTGGCAGCATGAGTAAAGGATGCTTTGTTGCGGAATAGGAAGCCAATTCTAGATTTGACTTTGGATTGGAGATGTTTGATGTGAGTCTGGAAGGAGAGTTTACAGTCTAACCAGACACCTAGGTATTTGTAGTTGTCCACATATTCTAAGTCAGAACCGTCCAAAGTAGTGATGTTGGACAGGCGGGCAGGGGCAGGCAGCGATCGGTTGAAGAGCATGCATTTGGTTTTACTTGTATTTAAGAGCAGTTGGAGGCCACGGAAGGAGAGTTGTATGGCATTGAAGCTCGCCTGGAGAGTTGTTAACACAGTGTCAAAAGAAGGGCCAGAAGTATACAGAATAGTGTCGTCTGCGTAGAGGTGGATCAGAGAATCACCAGCAGCAAGAGCGACATCATTGATGTATACAGAGAAGAGAGTCGGTCCAAGAATTGAACCCTGTGGCACCCCCATAGAGACTGCCAGAGGCCCGGACAACAGACCCTCCGATTTGACACACTGAACTCGATCAGAGAAGTAGTTGGTGAACCAGGCGAGGCAATCATTAGAGAAACCAAGGCTGTCGAGTCTGCCAATGAGGATGTGGTGATTGACAGAGTCAAAAGCCTTGGCCAGGTCAATGAATACGGCTGCACAGTATTGTTTCCTATCGATGGCGGTTACGATGTCGTTTATGACCTTGAGCGTGGCTGAGGTGCACCCATGACCAGCTCTGAAACCAGATTGCATAGCGGAGAAGGTGTGGTGGGATTCGAAATGGTCGGTAATCTGTTTGTTGACTTGGCTTTCGAAGACCTTAGAAAGGCAGGGTAGGATAGATATAGGTCTGTAGCAGTTAGGGTCAAGGGTGTCCCCCCCTTTGAAGAGGGGGATAACCGCAGCTGCTTTCCAATCTTTGGGGATCTCGGACGACACGAAAGAGAGGTTGAAGAGGCTAGTAATAGGGGTGGCAACAATTTCAGCAGATAGTTTTAGAAAGAAAGGGTCCAGATTATCTAGCCCGGCTGATTTGTAAGGGTCCAGATTTTGCAGCTCATTTAGGACATCAGCTGACTGTATTTGGGAGAAAGAGAAATGGGGGAAGCTTGGGCGAGTAGCAGAGGGGAGGGCAGTGCTGTTGTCCGGGGTAGGGGCAGCCAGATGGAAAGCATGGCCAGCCGTGGAAAAATGCTTATTGAAATTCTCAATTATAGTGGATTTGTCGGTGGTGACAGTGTTTCCTATCTTCAGAGCGGTTGGAAGCTGGGAGGAGGTGTTCTTATTCTCCATGGACTTTACGGTGTCCCAGAACTTTTTTGAATTTGTGTTGCAGGAAGCAAATTTCTGCTTGAAAAAGCTAGCCTTGGCTGTTCTAACTGCCTGTGTATATTGGTTTCTGGCTTCCCTGAAAAGTTGCATATCACGGGGGCTGTTCGATGCTAATGCAGAACGCCATAGGATGTTTTTCTGTTGGTTAAGGGCAGTCAGGTCAGGAGAGAACCAAGGGCTATATCTGTTCCTGGTTCTAAATTTCTTGAATGGGGCATGCTTATTCAAGATGGTGAGGAAGGCATTTTTAAAAAATGACCAGGCATCCTCTACTGACGGGATGAGATCGATATCCTTCCAGGATACCCCGGCCAGGTCGATTAGAAAGGCCTGCTCGCTGAAGTGTTTCAGGGAGCGTTTGACAGTGATGAGTGGAGGTCGTTTGACCGCTGACCCATTACGGATACAGGCAATGAGGCAGTGATCGCTGAGATCTTGGTTGAAAACAGCAGAGGTGTATTTGGAGGGCAAGTTTGTTAGGATGATATCTATGAGGGTACCCGAGTTTACGGAATTGGGGTGGTACCTGGTAGGTTCATTGATAATTTGTGTGAGATTGAGGGCATCAAGCTTAGATTGTAGGGTGGCTGGGGTTTTGAGCATGTTCAAATTTAGGTCGCCTAGCAGCACGAACTCTGAAGATAGATGGGGGGCAATCAGTTCACATATAGTGTCCAGAGCACAGCTGGGGGCAGAGGGTGGTCTATAGCAGGCGGCAACGGTGAGAGACTTGTTTTTAGAGAGGTGGATTTTTAAAAGTAGAAGTTCAAATTGTTTGGGAACAGACCTGGATAGTAAGACAGAACTCTGCAGGCAGTCTTTGCAGTAGATTGCAACACCGCCCCCTTTGGCCGTTCTATCTTGTCTGAAAATCTTGTAATTGGGGATGAAAATATCTGAGTTTTTGGTGGTCTTTCTAAGCCAGGATTCAGACACGGCTAAAACATCCGGGTTGGCAGAGTGTGCTAAAGCAGTGAACAAAACAAACTTAGGGAGGAGGCTTCTAATGTTAACATGCATGAAGCCAAGGCTATTACGGTTACAGAAGTCATCAAAAGAGAGCGCCTGGGGAATAGGAGTGGAGCCAGGTACATTGTAATGCACAATAACAAAACATTTTAATGCTGTTATTGTATTTAACGCTATTGCCATAACAATAGTAGTAAAATAGTTCAGCAGTGGGCTTCTAATGTGGAAAACATGAGTCATTGGTAAAAAAAATTGACTGGCCCAATAAAAGTGTGTGCTTTGTGTGTGTGTGTGTGTGTGTGTGTGTCTGCAGTAGTAGTAAAGCTGAAAATGACAATTAATTTCAGAAAACAAAAGTACAACTGCTCCTAGAAAAAAAGACAAGCAAAACAGAAAGAGCGATAAGGAAAACATCCTGGGTGTTTCCATACAATATGCTTTACTACCCAAACCACATTCTGTTAAAATGACGGCTGTGTGATAATATAACAGGGGAATCATTTGAGCTCGGGACCTTGTTATCTTAATAACATCATCTCGGTTACCCACGGGGCACGGCTGGCTGCTTAATTGTGATTCATGATATGATTACAATGTTGCAACAGAAGGCAAACCGCTTGCGCGCATCAGCAGCAGCGGAGAAGAGAGGGGCACTTTTTAGTGGGTGTGAGCTTTTTCGGTCTAACACGTGCCCAAAAATGTGAGGAATCCGTATTAACGCTGGAAAAAACAAAACATATTGTAGCGGACATCATAATAAGACATATTAGGCCCGTTTCGCAACCGAGGGTGGGCGGTATCAACAACTGTAGGTAGGTCACTGACCGTCTGTAGCATACCATACTATGACGTGCTACCATTTCTGACCAGGCGCCGTTCTAGAGAACAATATTACACTTACCAGGTCTATGAATGTTAAAAACTTCCAGCTACCGCCGTATGTTTGATGCGCGGGCATGTCAATTGCTTTATAATTGCAGAGGATGGAGAAATAGGACAGGAGGATGGCTACCCTTAGCACCTGAGATGGGATGAGCGCCATGTTTTTTCCCCCTGTTTCCTTGTCTCGTCTCCTGCTTTATCCTCCTGACAGAGCGACGCTGCTATGGGTCTCGCACAGAGCATGGGGGTCGTTGCCTCGGAGAAGGGATGCAGACAGAGAGGAGGGTGCGTACGATTTGTGCGCGCAGAGCGTGAGGGAAGGGAGGAGGGAGGAGGGGTGTTGTCATAGAAACAGAGAACTCAGCCTCTCATAGATGAGGAGAGGCCAGACCACCGCGTGATGCTCTGCATGCATAAAGAGGCTCCTTCAATGATGTCTTCATAGTCTAGTGAATGGTGTAGGCTAGCTAAGATGTGTACAATAATATTATAACCAGAAATTTATTTTTTATTTTGGGTGCTAGTTTTAAGCAATAGAAGGCCTACCAGAATTTGGCAACACAAAATCACCATTTGTGACCTGACACCAGATTTCTTGAATAAGAAACAACATATTTCTTCTGACATAAATTCTGTTTCAGAACAGAGACAGTTACAGGTTTATGTTTGTAGTTCCAGCGGAGACATTCTAATACATTTTACTTGTCTTTGGCAGAGAGTTTACTATCACTAGAAGCATTTTACAACTTTACTGTGGTCTCTAGGACGCAACACAACTGATAGTGTTCAGATTATATCTGTTTACTACTTTACTATGGTCTCTAGGACACAACACAACTGATGGTGTTCAGATTATATCTGTTTACTACTTTACTATGGTCTCTAGGACACAACACAACTGATAGTGTTCATATTATATCTGTTTACTACTTTACTATGGTCTCTAGGACACAACACAACTGATGGTGTTCAGATTATATCTGTTTACTACTTTACTATGGTCTCTAGGACACAACACAACTGATAGTGTTCATATTATATCTGTTTACTACTTTACTATGGTCTCTAGGACACAACACAACTGATGGTGTTCAGATTATATCTGTTTACTACTTTACTATGGTCTCTAGGACACAACACAACTGATAGTGTTCATATTATATCTGTTTACTACTTTACTGTGGTCTCTAGGACACAACACAACTCTCCTTCAGTGGCCTTCAACTGCTCTTAAATGCAAGTAAAACTAAATGCATGTTCTTCAACCGATCGCTGCCTGCACCTGCCCGCCCGTACAGCATCACTACTCTGGACGGTTCTGACTTAGAATATGTGGACGACTACAAATACCTAGGTGTCTGGTTAGACTGAAAACTCTCCTTCCAGACTCACATTAAGCATCTCCAATCCAAAATTAAATCTAGAATCGGCTTTCTATTATGCAACAAAGCATCCTTCACTCATGCTGCCAAACATACCCTCGTAAAAACGAACTATCCTACCGATCCTCGACTTCGGCGATGTCATTTACAAAATAGCCTCCAACACTCTACTCAGCAAATTGGATGCAGTCTATCACAGTGCCATCCGTTTTGTCACCAAAGCCCCATATACTGCTCTCGTTGGCTGGCCCTCGCTACATATTCGTCGCCAAACCCACTGGCTCCAGGTCATCTATAAATCTTTGCTAAGTAAAGCCCCGCCTTATCTCAGCTCACTGGTCACCATAGCAGCACCCACCCGTAGCACGCGCTCCAGCAGGTATATTCCACTGGTCACCCCCAAAGCCAATTCCTCTTTTGGCCACCTTTCCTTCCAGTTCTCTGCTGCCAATGACAGGAACGAACTGCAAAAATCCCTGAAGCTGGAGACTCATATCTCCCTCACTAACTTTAAGCACCAGCTGTCAGAGCAGCTCACAGATCACTGCAACTGTACATAGCCCATCTGTAAATAGCCCATCCAACTACCTCATCCCCATACTGTTATTTATTTTATTTATTTTGCTCCTTTGCACCCCAGTATCTCTACTTGCAAACTCATCTTCTGCACATTTATCACGCCAGTGTTTAATTGCTATATTGTAATTACTTCGCCACTATGGCCTATTTATTGCCTTACCTCCCTTATCCTACCTTATTTGCACGCACTGTATATAGACATTTTCTACTTTATTATTGACTGTATGTTTGTTTATTCCATGTGTAACTCTGTGTTGTTGTTTGTGTTGCACTGCTTTGCTTTATCTTGGCCAGGTCGCAGTTGTAAATGAGAACTTGTTCTCAACTAGCCTACCTGGTTAAATAAAGTGAAATAAAAAAATAAATATGGTGTTCATATTATATCTGTTTACTACTTTACTATGGTCTCTAGGACACAACACAACTGATGGTGTTCATATTATATATGTTTACTACTTTACTGTGGTCTCTAGGACACAACACAACTGATGGTGTTCATATTATATCTGTTTACTACTTTACTGTGGTCTCCAGGACACAACACAACTGATGGTGTTAATATTATATCTGTTTACTACTTTACTGTGGTCTCTAGGACACAACACAACTGATGGTGTTCATATTATATCTGTTTACTACTTTACTGTGGTCTCTAGGACACAACACAACTGATAGTGTTCATATTATATATGTTTACTACTTTACTATGGTCTCTAGGACACAACACAACTGATAGTGCTCATACTATATCTGTTTACTACCTTACTGTGGTCTCTAGGACACAACACAACTGATAGTGCTCATACTATATCTGTTTACTACTTTACTGTGGTCTCTAGGACACAACACAACTGATAGTGTTCATATTATATCTGTTTACTACTTTACTGTGGTCTCTAGGACACAACACAACTGATAGTGCTCATACTATATCTGTTTACTACCTTACTGTGGTCTCTAGGACACAACACAACTGATGGTGTTCAGATTATATCTGTTTACTACTTTACTGTGGTCTCTAAGACACAACACAACTGATAGTGTTCATATTATATCTGTTTACTACTTTACTGTGGTCTCTAGGACACAACACAACTGATAGTGTTCAGATTATATCTGTTTACTACTTTACTATGGTCTCTAGGACACAACACAACTGATGGTGTTCAGATTATATATGTTTACTACTTTACTATGGTCTCTAGGACACAACACAACTGATAGTGTTCAGATTATATCTGTTTACTACTTTACTGTGGTCTCTAGGACACAACACAACTGATGGTGTTCAGATTATATCTGTTTACTACATTACTGGCAGTCTTCAGGATCCCAAGGCTCTTTATAAGTTCGATATTTGTGTTATTCATACGGTCAGCGGGTTCTTATCTTTAATTGATGCTGTAAAACTACAGTACTTTAACCAAAGCAAAACACCATTTTGGGAGTGATGGAATCACCTGAGGAGGAACATCAAAGTACTGCATGGATCTGTAAAGCTAAGAGAATAGGCCTGGGAACTATCAGGAGTGAATCAAGTGCATCAGATTAGACACCATTCTGGAACAGAAACACACCCAGGTTATTTCTCACTGACACGTTCATTGCGTCATACAGTATTACTGTAATCTATAATTGCCAGCTCCAGTCTCTAAGCTTTTTGAGCGATGTCAGGCTGCGGCAGACTAACTCCCCCCTGTTAAAATCAGTTTTATGTTGCGATAAGGCAGCCAAAGAGGTTTATTCTGTAAAAATCCCTCACTGGAGGCAGACAAATGGTTTCCAATCCCAGCTATTAAGAGGATAGAAAGCTGGGGATTACAGGTTCTGGCCTCGGTCCCTCCCAAAGTCAGCACAAGATTTGAAGGCTGACAGAGGGACTTGGGCAGGCAGAGATGGTATGGATGGGCTATCCTGGTATAACCCTAGTGAGAGGCTTTGTGGGTATGCATTTGAGTCCTGCCTCATTCAGCAACGCAGAAGCTCCCAACTACCATAAATGCACAATTTCTACATTTTTGTTCCAGTACACTGAGTTACAAACACACATTCTGTCAGGTACATTCACTTCATGTAGAGTGTAGAACATTTTCTGAATTGCTCTGCAAGTGTTCTTGGCCTGCTGCAGAGTTGCAGGGGTCTGCTGGAGTGCAGGCTCTTGACGGTTTGTGGTTAGCTGTTGGGTGTTTGCTTGAGAGTTTCCAGTGTCACTGTCTGCCTAAAGTGGGAGAGCTGATTCACAGCAAGCTATTTCACACTCATCCAGCTTGCTGTGCACTCTCAGTACACTCGGTGGCAACAGTAGAAAATCAGCCTGCTCTTCACTGTGACGTATTGGCTAGTGAGATGCTTCTGTGGCCTGTGCTGGGTGAACACAGCATGGGCTCCCTCTCTCTCAGGTTTGGATAGGATCTAGTGTCACCATTGGCATTTAAAGAAGTGGAACACTTCTGAGGAGTGTTTTATGTTGGGTCTATAAAGGCCAGTGGGTTTAGCACCGACCAGTTAAGACTCCAAACTGTCCATCACATCCACATACTGTGGCCTTTCTATCACTCAGTTATTTCTCCTTGAATATGTTTTTCATTCTATGTTGACTGTAGATACCCAACCCACATGCGACATGAAACAGACTGGGATTACGCCATAGGTCTTGTGCAGCCTAAATGTGGCTGTCACAAATTCCCGTCGGGTTAACTGGGAGTTTCAGTCCTTAATCCACTCAACGTCTGTCCTCGTCCAAGCATCCGTCTTTAATGACTCCCCCTTGCCTCCAATAAATCTCCTCAAACAACACATGATAGGGTGTCCCTCTCACCCGAGTTCTCTTTCAGAAGATGGACACTTATCCCCCACTAGTTGAGCTGTATAGGTAAGGTCAAGTTAATCCTCTGGCAGCCAGGGTAAGGCTGCGTCTTGACTGGCGCTACAGCACATTAACCATCCTCTCTTCTCCCACTATTTCACACAGATTTCAACACACACTTATAACATGCGAGTGACTGAGCTCTCTCTGTGAGCTGGCAGGCTGGCTAGCTGGCACGTCATGGCGAGGGCCTAGAAATAGGCCACCAAGCCTCATTAAGGCCCTAAATTCGTTTGCCTCGGTATAATGCCCATATACAAATGCTGGCATCCATGGGCCTGGGTGTTTGTGTCTGTTTGCAAACATCAAAGTCTGGCCAATCAATGTAATGAGGAGAATGAGGACACACATCTGTTCTCTCTCGCCTCTCTCTTACCATTGTCCTCATTTCTGCAATTAGATGTCCCCATGCTAAAACCGCTGCTTTAATCCAGATTAGTAATGACAAATATTTATTTATCTATCTATTTAGCCGGGGGAAAATGCTTCCAGATTTAAACATCGGTGGCTTACATAATAACACATCTGGCAGTTAGCTGAGGAAACATGGGTGATAAGCTAGTCATCTAAGTGGAGTGGCTATAGTCCAGCCCAACGGGAAGCATCTTCCATGTGGACGTGCTGCACTGTTTGTTGGTTTATTACGGTATTACAATCCTGTAGGTTGGTAAGTGCTTTTTGATTTTGAGAGGGATTATGTTTTTTTATGGTTTTATCTATTGACTTTGATCATGGCTTTCATTCTGCCTGTCTGTATGTTGCACCCTTTAGTGATATTAGTATCACTAACCTTGTGGCGGTAGGATTAGTGATAAAGAGCACTGCCAAGGGTCTCCCTGCCTGCCTCGTGTTCTGATTAGAATGGCTCATTTGATTAGATAAAGATGACATGAGACGAGCGGCAGAGCAGAACCGCTAATTGTCCCAAAGCCTCTGACTGGCCTGAATGGGAGTGTTGCATGTTGTACATACTTCTGTCTGCTTTCAGCATCGTTCTGATGACTGTGTTTAAAGGATGTGCTTTCTAAAGAAAGCTCACTGTATCGTATTCCTGGACCCATAGTTTTGCCACAATTTCCATGTTTATCTGTTTCTTTACAGAAGACTGTCAGTGACCCCAGAGGAGAGGGGGCTCAGCCATGTACCTGTCGTGGAGAATGGAGAGAGGCAACGACAGAGGACCTTGTCTATAGCCCAGGCTTTTGATGGTGATGTGTGAAGAGGCCGTAGGCTGCCGTTAGGAAGGTAAACGCGTGTGTTTGCGCACGACAATGGCTGAGAACACAAGAGCACCACAAAAAGAAAGTGTTGCTTGTACAAACACCAGGCTGTGAAAGCTTCAGAGACAAGCAAACAAAGGTAGCACGTAATGTGCCACAAAGACACACTGTCAGGTGAGGGTTGAATGGAAATAGCATTCTCATAACCTGCCTGTGACATCAAACCTTCTAGGGCGTGTGTCTGTATGACGACAGAAGCGTATCTATTATCGAGCGGTGCTGGACTGGGCTGGCTCTTTATCTGTTCAATTACTAGGCTGGGTTGTATGGCCTAATAGCCGCAACATCCTAATTTTAGCACGGCAAAGTTCCTAATAAAACCGGGGAATTGCTCAAATGGAAAGAGAGATAATTTTGTGGGAAATATTATTCACAGCGACAGGGTGCATTTTCTCTGTCAGGGCTATCGCTCTACCACCACAATATGACATTATAGCACATTTACAAATCCCACCTGGATAATAAAGGAAGAGGTCTCATTAGCTAAATGTACACTGGTCACTGTTACTGGTTATGAGCAGTCATCGCTGCCATTCGGAAGGGTCGATGGCAGTGCACACAACTTTACTACGCATAGATCAAAACCTTGCGGTATCATGCTTTACATGCTCACTGAGAGGATTGCAACGACGGGTGCCATGTTCAATTATTTTGTTTAGTATAAATCACAGAAATTACCTAAGTGGGTCCTATTGCCTAGACTGTTCTGGTTTCATAGCAGCCACTCTGATTGACTGAAGCTCATATACCATATGTGAAAAAACAGCTGGTTAAAACCAGATATGAGAATATCTAATATTCACACTGTTCCTATAGAGCTGAAGGGTGTTTAACACCGTGTAGTGACAGACTATATATTATAATAAACTCAGTGTGTTGTAAATTAAGGTTAAACAATCCTAAATAGAAGGGGGGAAACTCTGACCAGGAACTATTTGACAGGAAAGGGAAATAATAGCAGGATCAGAGGCCTGTAATTGGGAGAATAATTTGACCCCGCTGAGCCCAGGAAAGCAGAACAAGCTGCCAAATGTGTGCCAAGTCCTGGGTGGAAAGCATCCCTCTGCCAGGCTGCAATTTCTTACCACTTTCTGTCAGTTTCCAACTTCAAACACACTTCAAACACACAAACATAGTCCCAGGGGTTTAAGAGGTGCTTGCAATAGCCCAGCTTTTTATCTCCCGCAAATGTTCCACTGTGGAAAACTTTGCATCGGCACAAGAGCCCTAGTGTCCTGAGGTCGTGAAAAGCGAGATGTACCTAATTTCCGAGGAATAGGGGGTACACTGGCTCCCAGAACAGAAGCGGGTGCCTCTGACCTCAGAACCTTGATGGGTACGTCAAATCTTCCCCCACTCAAACAAACAACAAGTATCGCCAAGAGCATAGAGTTTGATTAATGGGTCCGTTGATTCTTGGAGCGCTAGAACTTTAGGACCAGAAGTGAACAGCTATCAACCTCCAGCAAATGATGAGGCAATTTATTGTTTTATTTCCGACGTTTTAAGTCGCGCCAGTAGAAATCAGGTCAGGCATACTTGCACTGTTTGGGATTGCTCCAGTAACACATACTCTGTACCTCTTTTGAACTGAAATCTACTGGAACTCTGTCAGAGTCAGTATTCTAGTTGACCACCAGGGGTCTTTGTTTAGCTCCGTCTGGTACCATAGGGAAGAGAATACAGCTCCTCAGCTGAGAAGCTTTCAACAGGCCTTATATCAAACTACATAGAAATGTAGAGCACTCTCTTAAGTGTCATTTCATGACTCAACACAATGAGGCACCTGCCATACAAACAATAGGGTTGAATAAACGAACAAGTCAGACTCTTGGTAACATAGGTACAGTATTACGCCATTTGATAACAACAACTGTGGTAATGAAACTAAGTATGATGGGAATTAATTATTTCTCATATCTATATGTGTCTATCCTATCAGTGAGAAATGATGTGCCTACGTGCCTCTCTCAGGTATGTCTGATGAAACCTGGGTTGTTTGATCATAGTCACCCGTCCGTTTGGTGCAGTTTTTACTGGCTGTTTTACAGCCTTGGTGCGGGAGATGAAAGCAGCTCTTCGCTGAGGATTCACCGGTGGATGCCTGTCATGCTGCGTTAGCTCCCTGCCTTATCACTCACACAAAAGGACCTTTGTCATGTGTAACACATATATTTCCTTATGTAATTTCCTGGCAGCAAGAGAGAGAGGCGCTGGGTTTCCAGTGAGTGCGTGGCGCAGCGCTGAGTGTTAGGGTTAATCAGAGGAGCTGAAGGCTGCACAATAGCAGCAGATTAGTGCTGGGTACAACTAGGTGTGGAGCTTGACAGGGGAGCGGCTATGCCAAGTGGGTAAGCACCGGCAATCCATCAGCTGTCAAGGCCTCATTGTCTCCCAGAGGCACTGGTTACAGCCATGGGACGTGCCTGAGGGGAAGAGAGAGTGTGTGTGTGCGTGCACGTGTGTGTGTGTGTGTGTGTATTACTCAGGAACTCTATCATGCTTTTGATGATAGTGGGGAAGGACAACAGGCAGGATATGGGCTCCAGAGACTGTGTGCTTCAGGAAGTGGACTGTCTGATGACTGTGTACAAAATGCTGTGTTTGGACAGGCCTTCAATGGACAAGCTGTAACTTGGCTGTGTTCTGTCTCGACCATTAGACAATGACGAAGCCTTTCAAGGGGCTTGTCTCAGGGTCTATCTGAGAAGGAATCAATTGACAAAAAGCATTATGTGTAGGAGCTCAAAGTACTGCATGTCAGGGATTCTCAAACCTTTTGAGTCCAGGGACCCCTTCATAATGAGAACACAAGTCATGTGCAATGAAAATAGCCTACAAGGAGTTTTACTATGACGTCTACAGTACATGGCTGGAGTCTCGGACCCGGGGAAAGAACAGTTCAAAGGCCCACCATCTGAGAGAACATTTTGCAGTTTTGAAGCTAATTTCCTGCAATTCTACACATTTTGCCTTGTGGCAAAGAGAAAAACTTAGCTGTTTTAAAGCTAAAATTACATTGCATTTATGTAAAAAAAAAAAAAAAGTGGTAGTTAGCCTAGCGGTTAAGAGCATTGGGCCAATAACTGAAGCGTTGCTGGTTCGAATCCCCGAGACGACTCTGTGAAAAATCGTCCGATGTGCCCTTGAGCAAGGAACTTAACCCTAATTACTCCTGCTGCTAAATGACTAAAATGTAAATCTAAAAAAAGAAATAGGGGAATAATATTGAGTTGAAAAATGTATAATTGGTGGTGGAGTACTGTGTGATACCAATATCCCTGTGAGCCTGTAGATGGATAATATGACATTGTATTACACACTTTAAACTTATTCCAGAGATCAATTGGACAAAAGTTGTTTAGTCGGTTAGTAATATTCATTAAAAAAATTACATGTAAAAATAAATTAAAATATCCCTCCGCTGACCCCACTTTGAGAACCCCTGCTACATGTTACAGTAAAAGTCACATGGTATCATCATTTGATGTGGTAATGGATTATAAACATGGATTTACAACTGAACATATATTAAACATTCATAATAGGATCAGTCACCCTGTTGCAACAACATAGTTTGATGTACAGTGTGAAACAACTAGTATCACCTGCTTGGCTCATGGCCCATTATGTTTCAGTGACTAAGTCAGAGTACAAAAAACTTGATCTGTGGGAATACCCTCAGGTGTCCTTGGATTAATAAGTCAAAATATTAGACTCATGCAGATACTCGTACCAGCAGCCCTGATTTCACCATCTAGGAACACTGTGCCAATGATGCAAGATAACCCAGCAGAGAGATGCTGTTCTAACATGCCCTTTGAGGTCAAGAGCACAGGTTCTCTCTCTTGTTTCTCAAGAGGAAAAATAGCTTCTGTAAGTGGGTGCAGTAGCCAACCATGATCTTTTTCTGAATAACTGCATATGATTGTGTTATAAACATGATTACAAACACAGTCATGCATGCTAAGAGAGACTGAAAAGATTTGGCATGGGTCCTCAGATCCTCAAAAAGTTCTACAGCTGCACCATCGCGAGCATCCTGACTGGTTGCATCACCGCCTGGTATGGCAACTGCTCGGCCTCCGACCGCAAGGCACTACAGAGTGTAGTGAGTATGGTCTAATACATCACTGGGGCCAAGCTTCTTGCCATCCAGGACCTCTATACCAGGCGGTATCAGAGGAAGGCCCTAAAAAGTGTCAAAGACTCCAGCCACCCTAGTCATAGACTGTTCTCTCTGCTACCGCACGGCAAGCGGTACCGGAGCACCAAGTCTAGGTCCAAAAGGCTTCTTAATAGCTTCTGCCCCCAAGCCAAAAGACTCCTGAACAGCTAATCAAATGGCTACCCAGACTATTTGCCTTTCCCCCCCATTCTACGCTGCTGCTACTCTCTGTTTATTATCTATGCGTTGTCACTTTAACTCTACCTACATGTACATATTACCTTGACTAACCGGTACCCCCTGTATATGGCCTCGCTACTGTTAGTTTACTGCTGCACTTTAATTATTTGATACTTAAAAAAATTTTTTTTTTTACTTAACACATTTTTACTCAACCAACGATGCAGTTTTAAGAAAAATAAGTGTTAGGGGCTTGTAAGTAAGCATTTCACTGTAAGGTCTACACATGTTGTATTCGGCACATGTGACATATATAATTTGATTTGATTTGAGATACACTATATATACAAAAGTACAGTATGTGGAAACCCTGACAGGTGTATGATATCGAGCACACAGCCATGCAATCTCCATAGACAAACATTGGCAGTAGAATGGCTTTACTGAAGAGCTCAGTGACTTTCAACGTGAAACCGTCATATAGGATGCCATCTTTCCAACAAGTCAGTTCGTCAAATTTCTGCCCTGCTAGAGCTGCCACGGTCAAATGTAAGTGCTGTTATTGTGAAATGGAAACATCTAGGAGCAACAATGGCTCAGCCGCGAAGTGGTAGGCCACACAAGCTCACAGAACAGGACCACCGAGTGCTGAAGCGCTTGGCACTTAAAAATTGTCTGTCCTCGGTTGCAACACTCACTACCAAGTTCCAAACGGCCTCTGGAAGCAACGTCAGCACAAGAACTGTTCATTGGGAGCTTCATGAATTGGGCTTCCATGGCCGAGCAGCCGCACACAAGCCTAAGATCACCATGCGCAATTCCAAGCATCGGCTGGAGTGGTGTATTTATGAATTTTTTTCACCTTTATTTAACCAGGTAGGCCAGTTGAGAACAAGTTCTCATTTACAACTGCGACCTGGCCAAGACGAAGCAAAGCAGTGCGATAAAAACAACAACACAGAGTTACACATAAACAAATGTACAGTCAATAACAAAATAGAAAAATCTATGTACAGTGTGTGCAAATGTAGAAGAGTAGGAAGGTAAGGCAATAAATAGGCCATAGAGGCAAAATAATTATAATTACAATTTAGCATTAACACTGGAGTGATAGATGTGCAGATGATGATGTGCAAGTAGAGATACTGGGGTGCAAAAGAGCAAGAGGGTAAGTAATAATATGGGGGATGAGGTAGTTGGGTGTGCTATTTACAGATTGGCTGTGTACAGGTACAGTGATCGGTAAGCTGCTCTGACAGCTGATGCTTAAAGTTAGAGGGAGAAATAAGTCTCCAGCTTCAGTGATTTTTGCAATTCGTTCCAGTCATTGGCAGCAGAGAACTGGAAGGAAAGGCGGCCAAAGGAAGTGTTGGCTTTGGGGATGACCAGTGAAATATACCTGCTGGAGCGCGTGCTACTGGTGGGTGTTGCTATGGTGACCAGTGAGCTGAGATAAGGTGGGGCTTTACTTAGCAAAGACTTATAGATGACCTGGAGCCAGTGGGTTTGGCGACAAATATGTAGTGAGGGCCAGCCAACGAGAGTGTACAGGTCGCAGTTGTGGGTAGTATATGGGGCTTTGGTGACAAACTGGATGGCAATGTGATATACTACATCCAGTTTGCTGAGTAGAGTGTTGGAGGCTATTTTGTAAATGACATCACCGAAGTCAACGATCGGTAGGATAGTCAGTTTTACGAGGGTATGTTTGGCAGCATGAGTGAATGAGGCTTTGTTACGAAAAAGGAAGCCGATTCTAGATTTAATTTTGGATTGGAGATGCTTAATGTGAGTCTGGAAGGAGAGTTTACAGTCTAACCAAACACCTAGGTATTTGTAGTTGTCCACATATTCTAAGTCAGAACCGTCCAGAGTAGTGATGCTAGTCAGGCGGGAGGGTGCGGGCAGCAATCGGTTGAAGAGCATGCACTTAGTTTTACTAGCATTTAAGAGCAGTTGGAGGCCACGGAAGGAGTGTTGTATGGCGTTGAAGCTCGTTTGGAGGTTTGTTAGCACAGTGTCCAAAGAAGGGCCAGATGTATACAGAATAGTGTTGTCTGCGTAGAGGTGGATCAGAGAATCACCAGCTGTCACGACTGTCGTAGGAACGGGACCAAGGCGCAGCGGATGTTGAGTTTCACATATTTAATTCATAGAGAAACTTAAACAAAACAAAATATATCAGTAAATGAACAACTAAACGTGACTACGTGGTGCACATGCACAAACACAAAACAATATCCCACAAACACAGGTGGGAAAAATAGCTACTTAAATATGATCCCCAATTAGAGACAACGATTACCAGCTGCCTCTAATTGGGAATCATACAAAACATCAACATAGAAAATATAAACTAGAACACAACATAGAAATTATAACCTAGAATACCCCCTAGTCATGCCCTGACCTACTACACCATAGAGAAACAAGGGCTCTCTATGGTCAGGGCGTGACACCAGCAGCAAGAGCAACATCATTGATATATACAGAGAAAAGAGTCGGCCCGAGAACCCCCATGGAGACTGCCAGAGGTCCGCACAACAGGCCCTCCGATTTGACACACTGAACTCTATCTGAGAAGTAGTTGATGAACCAGGCAAGGCAGTCATTTGAGAAGCCAAGACTATTGTGTCTGCCGATAAGAATGCAGTGATTGACAGAGTCAAATGCCTTGGCCAGGTCGATGAAGACGGCTGCACAGTACTGTCTTTTATTGATGGCGGTTATGATATAGTTTAGGACCTTCAGCGTGGCTGAGGTGCATACATGACCAGCTCGGAAACCAGATTGCATAGTGGAGAAGGTACGGTGGGATTCGAAATGGTCAGTGATCTGTTTGTTAACTTGGCTTCTGAATATCTTAGAAAGGCAGGGCAGGATGGATATGGGTCTATAACAGTTTGGGTCTAGAGTGTCTCCCCCTTTGAAGAGGGGGATAACCGCGGCAGCTCTCCAATCTTTGGGGATCTCAGATGATATGAAAGAGAGGTTGAATAGGCTAGTAATGGGGGTTGCAACAATTTCGGCAGATAGTTTTAGAAAGAGACGGTCCAGATTGTCTTGCTCAGCTGATTTGTGGGGATCCAGATTTTGCAGCTCTTTCAGAACATCAGCTGTCTGGATTTCGGTGGAGGAGAAGCAGAGGGGGGGGGGGGGGGGCTTGGGCAAGTTGCTGCAGGGGGTGCTGAGATGTTGGCCGGGGTAGGGGTAGCCAGGTGGAAAGCATGGCCAGCCGTATATTTGTTTTTATTGAAATGATCGATTATCGTAGATTTATCGGTTGTGATATTGTTTCCTAGCCTCAGTGCAGTGGGCAGCTGGGAGTAGGTGCTCTTATTCTCCATGGACTTTAAAGTGTCCCAAAACCTTTTGGAATTAGTGCTATAGGATGCAAATCTCTCTTTGAAAAAGCTAGCCTTAGCTTTCCTAACTGACTGAGTATATCGCTTCCTGACTTCCCTGGAAAGTTGCATATCGCGGGGGCTATTCGATGCTCATGCAGAACGCCACAGGATGTTTTTGTGCTGGTCAAGGGCAGTCAAGTCTGGGGTGAATCAAGGGCTATATCTGTTCTTAGTTCTACATTTTTTGAATGGGGCATGCTTATTTAAGATGGTGAGGAAAGCACTTTTGAAGAGCAACCAGGCTCTTCCTCTACTGACGGGATGAGGTCAATATCCTTCCAGGATACCCGGGCCAGGTCTATTAGAAAGGCCTTCTCGCTGAAGTGTTTTAGGGAGCGTTTGACAGTGATGAGGGGTGATGGTTGGCCACGGACCCATTACACACGCAGGAAATGAGGCAGTGATCGCTGAGATCCTGGTTGAAGACAGCAGAGGTGTATTTAGAGGGCAGGTTGGTCAGGATGATATCTAAGAGTGTGCCCATGGTTACGGATTTAGGGTTGTACCTTGTAGGTTCCTTGATAATTTGTGTGAGATTTAGCGCATCTAGCTTAGATTGTAGAACGGCCGGGGTGTTAAGTATGTCCCAGTTTAGGTCACCTAACAGTACGAATTCTGAAGATAGATGGGGACGATCAATTGACATATGGTGTCCAGGGCACAGCTGGGGGTCTATATCAAGCGGCAACGGTGAGAGACTTGTTTCTGTAAAGGTGGATTTTTAAAAGTAGAAGCTCGAATTCTTTGGGCACAGACCTGGATAGTATGAAATAACTCTGCAGGCTATCTCTGCAGTAGATTGCAACTCCTTCCCCTTTGGCAGTTCTATCTTGTTGGAAAATGTTACAGTTAGGGATGGAAAATTCGAGAGTTTTGGTGGCCTTCCTAAGCCAGGATTCAGACATGGCTAGAACATCCGGGTTGGCGAAGTGTGCTAAAAGCAGTGAATAAACCAAACTTAGGGAGGAGGCTTCTAATGTTAACATGCATGAAACCAAGGCTTTTACGGTTACAGAAGTCAACAAATGAGAGCGTCTGGGGAATGGGAGTGGAGCTAAGGGCTGCAGGGGTTAACCTCTACATCACCAGAGGAACAGAGGAGGAGTAGGATAAGGGTACGGCTAAAGGCTATAAGAACTGGTCGTCTAGTGCGTTCGGAACAGAGAGTAAAACGAGCAGATTTCTGGGCGCGGAAGAATAGATTCAAGGCATAATGTACAGACAAGGGTATGGTAGGATGTGAGTACAGTGGAGGTAAACCTAGGCATTGAGTGACGATGAGAGAGGTTTTGTCTCTAGAGGCACTATTTAAGCCAGGTGAGGTCACCTGGCTTAAACCTGGCTTAAATGGCTAGCTGCGATGATCCGGTGTAAAGGTTCAGAGCTTGCGGTAGGAATCCGGATATGTGATAGAGAAAAAGCAGTCCGATATGCTCTGGGTTGATATCGCGCTGTGCAGACTGGCAGGAATTGACCGGGCTGAGGCTGGCTGATGTCCGAGTTAACGGTGACGACCGCTAGCAGTGGATAACAGTGGCTAACTGACTACTAGCTAGTAGCTAGTTAGCTGGCTAGCTGCTGATGGGGGTTCCGGTTCTAAAGTATTAAAAAAATTAACAGATCCGTACCACATTGGGTGAGGCGGGTTGCAGGAGAGTATGTTCAGTCCGTAGATCGAAATTGAGATTAAAAATATAAAAAATATTTACGAAATATATACGAAGAAAAATATATATACATTAGACGGGACAAGACAAGACAAAATAGACCATCCGACTGCTACGCCATCTTGGAACTCAAAAGCTCGCCGCCATTGTACTCTGGAGCAGTGGAAACGTGTTCTCTGGATTGATGAATCACACTTCACCATCTGACAGACGAATCTGGATTTGGCAGATGCCAGGAGAACGCTACGTGCCCCAATGCATAGTGCCAACTGTAAAGTTTGATGGAGGAGGAATAATGGTCTTGAGCTGTTTTGAGCTGTTTTTCATGGTTCAGGCCCGAACACTACAGCATACAATGACATTCTAGACGAGTTCATGCTTCCAACTTTGTGGCAACAGTTTGGGGAAGGCACGTTCCTGTTTCAGCATGACAATACTCTGTGCACAAAGCGAGGTCAATACAGAAATGGTTTGTCGAGATCGGTGTGGAAGAACTTAACTGGTCTGCACAGAGCCCTGACCTCAACCCAATCGAACACCTTTGGGATGAATTGGAATGCCAACTGCGAGCCAGGACTAATCGTCCAACATCAGTGCCCGACTTCACTAATACTCTTGTGGCTGAATGGAAGCAAGTCCCTGCAGCAATGTTCCAACATCTAGTGGAAAGCCTTCCCAGAAGAGTGGAGGCTGTTATTGCAGCAATGCCCATGCTTTTGGAATGAGATGTTTGATGAGCAGGTGTCCACATACGTTTGGTAATGTTGTGTAGGTTAAGGTGGTTTAGTAGCAATGTTGGATATCTTAAAAATGTTATGTTGGATAACGTTGAGCTTTTTTTTAATGTATCCTTTATTTATGCATATGTCCCATTCAAGTATAGGTATCTCTTACTAGATGGCCCTTGCGGAAGTATGACAATATAACTCCAAGAAGTCCAGCCATGATTTAAAGACATCAGTTAGTTTAGGGCCATGGGAGCTGATCTCCCTTGTGAATGGCTTTCCTAGAGATTAGAGAGAGGAGGTATCCATGGTGTTCCCATGGAGACTCCCAGGTCATAGCTGATCTGATGTGACCATCAGCTACCAGAGACAGTAAGCCACTCATGTTCTAGCTGCTAATCCACTTAACTCTACACTGAGTGTACCAAACACCTTCCTAATATTGAGTTGCACCCCCTTTTGCCCTCAGAACAGTCTCAATTCGTCAGGGTATGGACTCTACAAGGTGTCAAAAGCGTTCCACAGGGATGCTGGCTCATGTTGACCTAAATGCTTCCCACAGTTGTCAAGTTGACTGGATGTCCTTTGGGTGGAGGACCATTCTTGATACACACAGGAAACTGTTGAGCGTGAAAAACACTGCAGCTTTGCAGTTCTTGACACACTCAAACCGGTGTGCCTGGCACCTACTAAACTGAGTACACAAAACAGGCGCACCGGTTTGAGTGTGTCAAGGACTGCAATGCTGCAGTGTTTTTCACGCTCAACAGTTTCCTGTGTTTATCAAAGGCACTTAAATCATTTGTATTGCCCATTCACCCTCTGAATGGCTGTTAGGAGTGTGTATTGGAGGCGAAGTCAGGTGCAGGAGAGCAGAGTGTAGTGAACAGGCACACTTTTTATTCCGGTCCAAAATGACAGCACAAAGTAACGTAAAATGTGCCCAAACACGGAACATAGACAAAAATGGAGCGGCGATGGCTAGAAAGCCGGTGATGTCGACCGCTGAGCGCCGCCCGAACAAGGAGAGGAGCCGACTTCGGCGGAAGTCGTGACAATGGCACACATACACAATCCATGTCTCAATTGTTTCAAGGTGTCTAAAAATCCTTCTTTAACCTGTCTCCTCCCCTTCATCTACATTGATTTGAAGTGGATTTAACAAGTGACATCAATAAGGGATCATGTCTCTCACCTGGATTCACCTGGTCAGTCTGTCATGGAAAGAGCAGGGTTCTTAATGTGTTGTACGCTCCATGTATATACGTACAACACGCATGCACACACACGCCAACACATACTGGAGGAGTTACTGGCTAGCTACAAGTGGGTAGTTTAGCTAACGAACGAACTATGTTGGTGACACATCGATGACCCACCAAAGCAACCCCATTTCTGTTAGAAAAGACAAAGAGGAGGAGTTGGACAGTTTTTCGTGCGCGAAGTCGACTGTTAAAGCTAATTTCCTGCAATTCTACACATTTTGACATTGCTTACGAAGTGTTCATATGCTGTTTGGGGGGCACCCGACCTCCAGGGGGCCCCTATCTCCATTTTTTTTTTTTTTTTACGAATTATTGGGGGGGAGGAATCGATTTGTTCTTAATATTGGGGGAGACATGTATGCCAAACCCTTGGCAATTTCTTCTATAGCATATTGAACCCTGAAAATAAAGAGAACGTTTACACTGTTTTTGAATTACACTGTGGTACACAGTAATTGCACTATGGTATATTTATTTATACTATATGCTAGAGACATATTTTCAAATTGGGCCTCGCATGAAATGTACCCTGGTCTGTCTGTCTGTCTGTCTGTCTGTCTGTTTGTTTGCGTGTCACGTCCCTGGGTGCGCTGCTTAGGGAGTTCCCTTTGTACAGAGCACGGAGGAGAGGGGGACGGGGCCGGATTCTCCATGTCCCTGTCCCTCTACCACCTCACACTGCCTCGCTCCACCGCTTCTTCCTCTCTCTCCCTGGGTCGGGCTGGGGGATCCGATGACGTCACGCACCAAACACACTGTCACATTCTCCTTCTCTCTCATTCTCTCTCTCTCATCTTTTCTATTCTGGGAAGTAGTTCCACAAATAAACCCCGTGTCTCCCGATCGCAAACTCACGCTCTAAGCTTCGGCGTCTTCCTCAAAAACGGAAAAATCCTGTTGAAGAGCATTTTTTTACTGACAACTTTTATTTATTTCGTGTCAGCATAAGGTTCGAGAATAGTCGTGCAGAAGTCGATCTTTGCTAATTTTGCTCGTTCTTGTGTTCTCGTGACGATTTATCCGGGAATTAGCGAAGTGTCTAGAGCGTTGTCATAGGTTGTCATTTCTCTGGGATGTTAGGCTACCTGGACGTGGGGTTTTGCACGAAACTTTAAATGTGACACGGTAAGTGACTAAATATAAACTGTCAGTTGACTTCCAGTGTACAATTTCGTTATTTTGTAACGAAAAATATATTGTCTTTGTTCCGTTTATTATAATAGCTATGTGGGGATGGGGAATACCCAGCGTTTGCGCGCAGATTAGGAATGTTGCGTAATATCCTAAGGAATTTGCACAGCCAATGCAGCGGGCAAACGGTTTGTAAACCGATTAAGATGGATTCATGGCAGGAAGCTTGTATTCTCTCTCCACGGAACAGTCAAGACCATGCACCTTTCTCTGTCACCTATTTGTATATTATTGTCTGTTATGTGCGTGTTGACTGTCGTGGTCTGTAATTTGATGTAGCCTACATCCTATGTTTCTGTGTGCTTGAATGTGTGTGTGTGAGAGGTATGGTGGGTGGTACACTAGCCCGTTCGGGGAATGTTCCATGACGTGTTCGCTGTCAAGAACGGGGCCCATTAAGGGGGTTCTCAGGCGCCTGCCTCTCATTTTTACCCACATTCTGGTGAAAATAATATGATTTAATGTAAAAAAAAATATATATAATAAGAGTTATATTCGTAAGAGTTGACTTGTATTATCCATTAAGTATGGATTATGAATGGGTTGTTTATGCACCGGATTACCCAACTGCAGCCTATGCACAGAGCTAGTGATGTTGAAAATTCAAATTTTCTCCTTAGCTTGTATTTTTTGTTTCATTGCCAAACTGTTATTTCCTCCCAACCATTTTGTCAACATGTATTTCTATTATATTATTTTTCTAATAGAAAGCCAATATTTCAATCGCTTTTTATAGAAAGAGATCAGTGCTCTTGCACATACAGTACCAGTCTTTAGGATGATACATTTCCATGTTTAACATCCCTCTTGGCTGTCCAATGTATGTTTGACGGATTGAACCCATGTCAATAATATTTACCTGCTGGGTCCTCAATCCATATTTCAGTCTGTCATCATGACAATGACAGGTGACTAAGTGATGTGTTTTTCATCATCGAAACAGAACTAACCATCAACATGCAATATGTTTTCCCATGAAACATTAATGGATGTGCTCACAGGCTTTACATCCATGATAACAGTCTATTAACATGGTACCACAATTGAAGCCTATGTTACCCAGTGGCAGTTTTTGTCTGTTTCTCATACAGTACCTTCATTTAGATGTCCTACACTGCTTTAATGCAGATACAGCAATAACCTACTATCCCATCATTGTAATTCACCTTTGTTGAGCATAATCTGACTCTAAACGGATATCATTCAGGTTGGGCACCCACAGCCAAAGGCAGAGAGCAGTAGAGTGGCACTGTGGATAGACATCAAACACTGGACATGAATTGTAAAAGACCAACCTACATGCTGTACCATCTGTCCCACTGCTTTGTAGGAGAGGAGTGGGATATATTATGCCATACTGCACACATATTTTAGTGTGTCTTTCGCAGTACCAGCAACCTGATTGTGAGAGGAGGACGGTGAGGTTGTGAGCCTGGAATACAGAACGTAAAATGTATGATATTGCTCAATTTTACAATGGTCACTTAGCAGTTGGTGAAACCCTCTACTCATCTCTTTGTGTTTGGACGTTTTTGTATTGTGTCTCTGGTTAGGCAGCTGGTCTATTGTGAAGCTTTATTTCAGATCCACAGTAACTGTCACAATATACCTATAAGAGTCTTTCCTGTACTGACTGCACAGAGACACTGTGGACCATTTGACGCCAGCAGGTTAATGATACAGTCAAATGTTCTGTGGTGGGGTAAATAAATAGTAGTCTAATGTGCCTCTCTGCCTTTGAGCTACAGCCCTGAATACACACAGAACACCGAACACAGAACACAACACACAGCCTGGAAAGAGGAGATCTACTTTGCACCATTGTCGTTATGGAAGATTCACTCTCACCACTTAGTTTCAAAGACCAAACCATGCAACACATTTAATGACTTGATTACCCAGAGAGGGAATCGAGTTGGCAATGGGGACCATGGTATCTAAAACTTGCTGTTACTAGTGGTTCTGCATGTATTATCTATAGTGGTGGCTGTAGTGTATAGATCAGGAGACTGGGATGCTAGGATATTACTGAGCATGGATCCTAAGTACCTTTGCCTTCATGTCACCCTTCAGTGATGGGAAGATCACAGTGACTCACACCTGAGCTGTGTCTGGCCCCTTCTAAGTCCTCTAAGAAATCTTTCTGTCTAACTCTCTAACCTCTGTTGTCCCCCCTGTCCCAATCCCCATAGGAATTCCCACATAATCCCAAATAGGACTGTGATTTACAGTGGTTTGCGAAAGTATTCACCCCCCCTTGGCGTTTTTCCTATTTTGTTAGATCGATTTTTGGGGGGTTTGTATCATTTGATTTACACAACATGTCTACCACTTTGAAGATGTAAAATATTTTTTATTGTAAAACAAACAAGAAATAAGAAAAAAACTAAACTTGAGCGTGCATATCTATTCACCCCCCAAAGTCAATACTTTGTAGAGCCAGCTTTTGCAGCATATACAGCTGCGTTTCTTGGGGTATGTCTCTATACGCCTGGCACATCTAGCCACTGTGATTTTTGATCCATTCTTCAAGGCAAAACTGCTCCAGCTCCTTCAAGTTGGATGGGTTCCGCTGGTGTACAGCAATCTTTAAGTCACAGATTCTTAATTGTATTGAGGTCTGGGCTTTGACTAGGCAATTCCAAGACATTTAAATGTTTCCCCTTAATCCACTCGAGTGTTGCTTTAGCAGTATGCTTAGGGTCATTGTCCTGCTGGAAGGTGAACCTCCGTCCGTCTCAAATCTCTGGAAGACTGAAACAGGTTTCCCTCAAGAATTTCCCTGTATTTAGCACCATCATCATTCCTTCAATTCTGACCAGTTTCCCAGTCCCTGCCGATGGAAAAACATCCTCACAGCATGATGCTGCCACCACCATGCTTCACTGTGGGGATGGTGTTCTCGGGGTGATGAGAGGTGTTGGGTTTGCGCCAGACATAGCGTTTTCCTTCATGGCCAAAAAGCTCAATTTTATTCACATCTGACCAGAGTACCTTCTTCCAATGTTTGGGGAGTCTCCCACATGCCTTCTGGCGAACACCAAACGTGTTTGCTTATTTTTTTCTTTAAGCAGTGGCTTTTTTCTGGCCACTTTTCCGTAAAGCCCAGCTCTGTGGAGTGTAAGGCTTAAAGTGGTCCTATGGACAGATACTCCAATCTCCGATGTGGAGCTTTGCAGCTCCTTTAGGGTTATCTTTGTTCTCTTTGTTGCCTCTGATTTAATGCCCTTCTTGCCTGGTCCGTGAGTTTTGGTGGGCGGCCTTCTCTTGGCAGGTTGGATGTGGTGCCATATTATTTACATTTTTTAATAATGGATTTAATGGTGCTCCGTGGGATGTTCAAAGTTTCTGATATTTTTTGTAACCCAACCCTGATCTGTACTTCTCCACAACTTTGTCCCTGACCTGTTTGGAGAGCTCCTTGGTCTTCATAGTGCCGCTTGCTTGGTAGTGCCCCTTGCTTAGTGGTGTTACAGACTCTGGGGCCTTTCAGAGCAGGTGTATATATACTGAGATCATGTGACACTTAGATTGCACACAGGTGGACTTTATTTAACTAATTATGTGACTTCTGAAGGTAATTGGTTGCACCAGATCTTATTTAGGGGCTTCATAGCAAAGGGGTTAAATACATATGCACTCACCATTTTTCAGTTTTTTATTTTTTAGAATTTTTTGAAAGAAGTTATTTTATTAATTTCAATTCACCAATTTGTACTATTTTCTGTATGTCCATTACATGAAATCCAAATAAAAATCCATTTAAATTACAGGTTGTAATGCAACAAAATAGGAAAAACGCCACGGGGTGAATACTTTTGCAAGGCACTGTATATAACAGAAGAAGCTGTGTGTTATTGTTTGTGTGTGTGTGTGTTTAGGTGTGGTGTGTGAGGAAGAGATGGCGTTTTTTTCTACTTCTGATAACAAGAAGAATGATTACAATTGCACCAATGACTAATTTGTATTTGTATTTATAATGGATCCCCATTATCTGATGTCAATGCAGCAGATACTCTTCCTGGGGTCCAGCAAAATTAAGGCATTTATACAATTTGAAAAACATTACAATACATTCACAACAGATTTCACAACACATTTTGTGTGTGCCCTCAGGCCACTGCTCTACTACATCATATCTACAACACAAAATCCATGTGTATGTGTGGGTATAGTGCATCTGTTATTGTGTGTGTGTAAGCATGTGTCTGTGCCTGTGTTTGTGTCTCTTCACATTTACATCATTACATTTAAGTCATTTAGCAGACGCTCTTATCCAGAGCGACTTACAAATTGGTGCATTCACCTTATGACATCCAGTGGAACAACCACTTTACAATAGTGCATCTAAATCTTTTAAGGGGGGGGGGGGGTCAGAAGGATTACTTTATCCTATCCTAGGTATTCCTTGAAGAGGTGGGGTTTCAGGTGTCTCCGGAAGGTGGTGATTGACTCCGCTGTCCTGGCGTCGTGAGGGAGTTTGTTCCACCATTGGGGTGCCAGAGCAGCGAACAGTTTTGACTGGGCTGAGCGGGAACTGTACACGGTCCCGGCTGTTCCATAAGGTGTATTTTTAATCTAATTTTACTCCTTGTATGAGTTACTTGGTATGGAATAGAGTTCCATGTAGTAATGGCTTTATGTAATAATATGTGCCTCCCATAGTCTGTTCTGGACTTGGGGACTCAAATAAAACTTTATTTGTCACATGCGCCGAATACAACCTGGAACTCTATTCCACATCAAGTAACTCATGCAAGCAGTAAAATTTGATTTAAAAAACAGATAAAAATACACCTTATGGAACAGCGGGGACTGTGAAATGCTTACTTACAAGCCCTTAATTCAAGAAAGAGTTAAGAAAATATTTACCAAATTTATGAAAGTAAAAAATAATAAAAAGTAACAATATCAAAACAATAACGAGGCTATATACAGGGGGTACCGGTACCGAGTCAATGTGCGGGGGTACAGGTTAGTTGAGGTAATTTGTACATGTAGGTAGGGGTGAAGTGATTATGCATAGATAATAAACAGCGTAGCAGCAGTGTAAAAAACAAATAGGGGGTGTCAATGTAAATAATCCGGTGGCCATTTGATTCATTGTTCAGCAGTCTTATGGCTTGGGGGTAGAAGCTGTTAAGGATCATTTTGGTCCTAGATTTGGCGCTCTGGTACCCCTTGCCGTGCGGGAACAGAGAAAACAGTCTATGACTTGGGTGACTGGGGTCTTTGACACTGTTTGGGCTTTCCTCTGACACCGCCTAATATATAGGTCCTGGATGGCAGGAAGCTTGGCCCCAGTAATCTACTGGGCCGTACACACTACCCTCTGGAGCGCCTTACAGTCAGATGCAGAGCAGTTGCCACACCAAGTGGTGCAGCTGTGAAGAGACCTCTGGTGGCATGTCTTGTAGGGCATGCATGGTTGTCCAAGCTGTGTGCCAGTAGTTCAAACAGACAGGTTGGTGCATTCAACATGTCGATACCACTCACAAATACAAGTAGTGATGAAGTCAATCTCTCCTCCACTTTGAGCCAGGAGAGATTGGCATGTATATTATTAATGTTAGCTCTGTGTACATCCAAGGGACAGCCGTGCTGCCCTGTTCTGAGCCAATTGCAATTTTCCTAAGTCCCTCTTTGTGGCACCTGACGACACGACTGAACAGTATTCCAGGTGCGACAAAACTAGGGCCTGTAGGACCTGCCAAGTTGATAGTGCTGTTAAGAAGGCAGAGAAGCACTTTATTATGGACAGACTTTATCTTAGCTACTGTTGTATCAATATATTTTGACCATGACAGTTTACAATCCAGGGTTACTCCAAGCAGTTTAGTCACATCAACTTGCTAAATTTCCACATTATTCATTACAAGATTTAATTGAGGTTTAGGGTTTAGTGAATGATTTTTCCCAAATCCAATGCTTTTAGTTTTGGAATTATTTAGGACTAACTTATTCCTTTCCACCTTTTCGGAAACTAACTGCAGCTCTTTGTTAAGTGTTGCAGTCATTTCAGTTGCTGTTGTAGCTGACGTGTATAGTGTTGTCATCCGCATACATAGACACACAGGCTTCACTCAAAGCCAGTGACATGTCGTTAGTTAAGATTGAAACAAGTAAGGGGCCTAGACAGCTGCCCTGGAGAATTCCTGATTCTACCTGGATTATGTTGGAGAGGCTTCCATTAAAGAACACCCTCTGTGTTAGACAGGTAACTCTTCAGACCACAGTATAGCAGGGGGTGTAAAGCCATAACACATAAATTTTTCTAGCACCAGACTATGATTGATAATATGAAAAGTGGCACTGAAGTCAAACAAAATAGCTCCCACAATCTTTTTATCATCAATTTCTCTCAGCCAATCATCAGTTATTTGTGTAAATGCTGTGCTTGTTGAATGGCCTACCCGATAAGTGTGCTGAAAGTCTGTTATATAGCATTGTATCTGGTCAAATATAATTTTTTTCAAAAGTTTACTAAGGGTTGGTAACAGGCTGCTTGGTCAGCTATTTGAGCCAGTAAAGGGGGTTTTACTATTCTTAGGTAGCGGAATGACTTTTGCCTCCCTCCAGGCCTGAGGGCACACACTTTCTAGTAGGCTTAAATTGAAGATATGTCAAATAGGAGTGGCAGTATTGTCCGCTATTATCCTTAGTAATTTTCCATCCAAGTTGTCAGACCTCGGTGGCTTGTCATTGTTGATAGAAAACAATCATTTTTTCACCTCTTCCACACTCACTTTACGGTGACTTGTCTTTCATAATTTGGTTGTCTTTCATAATTTGGCCAGATATAATTGGATGTGTAGTGTCAGCGTTTGTCGCTGGCAGGTCATGCCTAAGTTCACCAATTATAAAAATGATTTAAGTAGTTGGCAATATCAGTGGGTTTTGTGATGAATGAGCCATCTGTATCAAGGCACAAGGCGAGACCCAAATGCAGACACAGGAGGCAGATGGTTGGAGTCTTACAATGTTTATTAATCCAAAAGGGTAGGCAAGAGAATGGTCATGGACAGGCAAAAAGGTCAAAACCAGATCAGAGTCCAGGAGGTACAGAGTGGCAGACAAGCTCATGGTCAAGCAGGTGGGTACAAAGTCCAGAAACAGGCAAGGGTCAAAACCGGGAGGACTAGAGGAGGATGCAAAAAGCAGGAGAACGGGAAACCCGCTGGTTGACTTAGAAACATACAAGATGAACTGGCACAGAGAGACAGGAAACACAGGGATAAATACACTGGGGAAAATAAGCAACACCTGGAGGGGGTGGAGACAATCACAAGGACAGGTCTTGACAATCTGATTCAATGATTGAGCTGAGTTTTCTTTTTTTCCCAAAATGTAATTTAAGATGCTCCAAGGCTTTTTACTATCATTCTTTATATAATTTATATTTGTTTCATAGTATAGTTTCTTCTTATTTTTATTCAGTTTAGTCATATGATTTTCTCAATTTGCAGTAAGTTTGCCAATCGGTTGTGCTTCCAGAATTATTTGTCATACCTTTTGCCTCATGCTTCTCAACCATACAATTTTGGGTTTACTACCATTTTTATTGTTCAGAAATGTGGTGGGTACTCTCTTCATTCGCAGGACTAAATCCAGCTAACTGTTCCAAATGTCCGAACTGAATTTGGTAAAAGGGCTTTTATGTACTCTGCGCCATCGGCTTGGAACGCCTTACAAAATACTTTAAACTGGAAGAACTTGTCCCGATTGGTGTTTATAAATCACTGATGAAGGATTTTGAGACTGATTCCCTGACCTGTCAATGTTTTTAATTTGCTGTTTTATGATTTTGTTATACTCTTGTGAATTCTATGGTTTTTACTAGATTACTTGTAGTTTTTCATGTTGTCTGTCTGTAATTGTGTAATGACTTTGTGCTGCCTATCTTGGCCAGGTCGCTCTTGAAAAAGATATTTCAAATCTCAATGAGCCCTTCCTTGTTAAATAAATAAATAAAAAAAATAAAAAATTTAATTCCTCATCAATCCAAGGGGATTTAGCAGTTTTTACAGTCATTTTCTTAATGGGTGTGTGCTTCTCAGTACCTGGAATAAGCTATTTAATAAATGTGTCAAGTGCAGTGTCTGGTTGCTCCTCATTACACACCGCAGACCAGCAAATATTCTTTACATCGTCAACATAAGAATCACTACAAAACTTATTGTATGACCTCTTATACACTATATTAGGCCCAGCCTTTGGAACTTTAATGAGCACCAGGATGACCTTCAGACTAGTCGGTCCCTTTGATCTCAGTGTGGCATTGTGGATCCAAATAATATTCAAATGTATGAGATGGCCAGAGATGAGTCAAATGGTTAGAGATGGGTCATTGTGACCGTGTAGTTATGACTGTTTATCCAGGGTATATTGCAATGGGTGTGTAGGTCTGTGGTGTCGCGTGCATTACGCTAGAAATGTTTTCACGGCACAATACACTCACACACCTGCGTCCTACTTCTGACGCCATGGAAATGTCTGTAACTCTGAAAACAGCACAGGATCCTGACCTTGGCTTGAAATCTTCACAATCATGTGATCACAATAACAAAAACAGCGTTGACACAGGTGAGTCGATGTTCAGGTTCCCCCCTCTACAGTATCTTTATGTAAGGTGTGTGTGTGTATGTGTGTGTGATAGTGTGTATTTATATAAACAGTGTTTTCCGTAAGTACATGGATTAGCCAGCCAAATAGAAAAAGTAGCCATGGGCGGGAGAACAAGCCCTATTTTTGTGGCCTCTGGTACATTCGAAAGCCTTGATTCCATACGAAATACCCATATTGGTAAAATGAGTTGTGTTATTGAGTAGAAAGACATTACTTTACAATTAAAATGACTGAAAATGTATGAATTCAGTATGTTAGTTGTTTTAGGCCTATATGATCAGGACTATTAAACCTGTCTTCTCTTGAGATTAAAGTCATATTTATACTGAACAAAAATATAAACTCAACATGTAGCAATTTCAAAGATTTAGTTACAGTTCATATAAGGAAATCAGTCAATTGAAAAAAAAAAATTAGGACCTAATCTATGGATTTCACATGACTGGAACTTGGTGAGGATGACAAGCACGCAGATGAGCTTCTCAGAGATGGTTTCTGACAGTTTGTGCAAAAATTATTCAGTTGTGCAAACCCACAGTTTCACCAGCTGTCTGGGTGGCTGGTCTCAGACGATCCCACAGGTGAAGGAGCCGAATGTTGAGGTCCTGGGCTGGCGTGGTTACACGTGGTCTGCAGTTGTGAGGCCGGTTGGACGTACTGACAAATTCTCTAAAATGACATTGGATGCAGCTTATGGTACAGAAATTAACATTCAATTATCTGGCAACAGCTCTGGTGGACATTCCTGCAGTCAGCATGCCTATTTCACGCTCCCTCAAAACTTGAGACATTTGTGGCATTGTGTTGTGTAACAAAACTGCACATTTTAGAGTGGCCTTTTATTTCCCCCAGCACAAGGTGCACATGTGCAATGATCATGCCGTTTAATCACCTTATTGATATGCCGCACCTGTCAGGTGGATGGATTATCTTAATGTAGGAGAAATGCTCACTAACAAGGAGGTAAACAAATTTGTGCACAACATTTGAGAGAAATAAGCTTTTTATGTGTATGTTTTATTTCAGCTCATTTAACATGGGTCCAACACTTTAGATGTTACATTTATATTTTTAATAAGTGTACATTGTTACTGCAATATATGAATTGCCACATTGATGTATGTTCTTCAAATAATGTATTGTATTGACTCTGCTGCTGTGGACACTTAGTGTAAGAAAACCAATGTCATTTTGTAATTTGGGTGAACTATCCCTCTGACAGTTTGGCCTGTCAATCAATCACTGTCCGTGGGATTGTCAGGGGAGGGGGCAAGATGTTTATAAATCACAGAGATAGGGTTTCAGATCCGTCAATTAGTCACTGTGGGTGGGACTTTGAGGGAAGATGTTAGATTAGTAATACAGTCAGAAAAACTAGTCTAGTCTACTCATTCAATTTAATGTATTGTGTAAAAAACTGAATCTAATCTACTGTTTCAATTGAGTTTTTGGCAAAACCTAAGAAAAAAGGTTGTGAGAAACAACATGTGTAAATTCACATGGCGCTGACTGCGGCCAACTAGAGCGCACAAAAAATAACACAGTTACTGAGAGGCGGTGACAGACAGCAGACTAACAAATCTTCGTGTAACGGATGTGAAATGGCTAGCTAGTTAGCGGGTACGCGCTACTAGCATTTCAATCAGTTACGTCACTTGCTCTGAGACTTAAGTAGGGTTTCCCCTTGCTCTGCAAGGGCCGTGGCCTTTGTGGAGCGATGGGTAACGATGCCCCTTGGGCGACCGTTGTTGATGTGTGCAGAAGGTCCCTGGTTCGCGCCCGTGTCGGGGCGAGGGGACGGTTTAAAGTTATACTGTTACATTGCAACAACAGTCACCCACGAAGCATCGCTACCCATCGCGCCACAAAGGCCGCGGCCCCTGCAGAGCAAGGTGCAACACTACTTCTAGGTTTCAGAGCAAGTGACGTAGCTGATTGAAACGCTAGTAGCGCGTACCCGCTAACTAGCTAGCCATTTCACATCCGTTACATTCGCTTAGTGACTGACAGGCGCCTGTCCTATCAATAGATCACTAGAAGATGTTTGGCTACCCAATGAGCAAGGGCTATTTTGTTTCAAGGTTCCATTGGTCCCATAGTGACAAATTACATTGTTTTGATAGCAACGTTGCTATGTTATCAGCAATTTTTTTAATATATTTTTTATTTAACTACGCAAGTCAGTTATGAACAAATTCTTATTTACAATGACTGCCTACCCTGGCCAAACCCGGACGACGCTAGGCCAATTGTGCACTGCCCTATGGGACTCCCAATCACGGCCAGATGTAACACAGCCTGGATTGGAATCAGGGACTGTTGTGACACCTCTTGCACTGAGATGCAGTGGGTATGGGTAGCTACTGCGAGAGTTTGGACTTCTATCAATGTTAAGATGAGTGAAGTAGCTAGCTAGGACACCGGTAGAAACTCTAATTCACCACCCCGGAAATAGCTAGTTATTTTCCATTTGTTGACAAACAGTTTTCCATAACAGCTAGCTAGCTTCCTTAGCCTGAAGGAAGTCATTTGTAACTGTGGACCCCGTGTGAATTGGGTAGCATGATCACGGGCTACCCAATTCGCACGGGGTCCATTGTTAGTGAGGACTTAACAGAAATCCAATCTCCTGTGGTAGCTACCCATAGCTGATGCTAACGTAGCCACGTAGAGCAACATAGCTATCAAAACAATGTCATTCGTCACTATGAGGCCAGCGGAACCTTGCTAACAAAGGACTCTGTGCATATTGGGTGGCCCGTACTCATTGGCTAGCCACCGATGCATGTCGTTCATTCTAGCGGGAGAAGGCTATACAGACTTTTCTGACTAGTGAATTTCAACTTTTAAATGAAAGTAAGCCTAGTTAATAAATTAAGTGGAAAAAGTAGCCGGCTGACAATGAGTCTGTTATCGGCTATTTAGCTGACCACCGTCGATTATGGAAAACATTGTGTAAACCCCAGCAGTGTGTATGTGTTCCTCCTCACAGCTCTCAGGCCCCAGAGGTAAGGTGATAGGGCCACCTGTGACCGGGTCCCTGAGAGGGGCCCTTTGAATTATTCACCGGCTCCCTGCACCGCATACAGTTAATGGGCTGACGCGGTTCAGTGGTTCACCCTGCTAAACACTCACCCTGCTCTGTGGTTTCCCCTATTATCTGCACATGTACACCTGCAGAGCTAGGAGGCAGGGGAGGGGAAGAAAGGGAGAGGAGGGAGGGGGTGGTATGTAGCGCTGACTACAGCTCCCCTGGAGTAGCAGTGGAACAAGGAGGAAATGGCAGTGGTAACCAAGGAGACCCCCTCCCTCTCTCTTTCTCTCTACAAGGATGCTTTGTTGAGCCAACGCTGGGCTAACAGAATGTGCCTCCTGTTGCCCTCCTCGAGTGTCGTATGGCCCATGTTTGCGTAGGGTCTGCCGGGCCGGGCTTCCGAAGAAAATTACCCTCAGATGGCTTGATATAAGTGGTGGAGAGAAATTGCAACAGTAGGAAGCTTGATAACATCTGCACCTGTGCTCCGTGGCTGTAGCCCAGTGTAAAACCATAGCAGGCTGTTCAAGGCTAATGGAAGAGAGTAGTCCTTCAAAAGAGAAAGACAGAATTGGTGAAAAAATATATAATTGTACGCCTACTTGTATTATTCTCCCTCTTGTGTATCATGACAAACTTTCCTTAAAAGGGAAAAGCCTGCATACATATACTTGTAGATTCTTGGCGTATTTGCTTTCCTTAAATTAACGGGTTTTCTGTGAATAAATTGTTGATTTACAGTGTAATTGGCCCTAGCTGGGTATCAGTGCAGACAGGCATAGTGTGGCCGGATGGGGCTATTCACAGCTGAGTAATGACACTCCTCCTCAGATGCTGTCATGGACCACATCGACTATAACCGCATAATGGATCAGTGTGACACACATGCACGTGCACACCCACCCACACACAGGGCTATATGTCTTCTAAATGTGAACCCCTGTCAATGGAGCAGGACATGGCCACTTAGGAAACAGAGGGGCAGCAGTGTAGGCACATTCTGACGGAGAGTAAACACATGGAGTAGTCTTTGTGTTGTTGTCCTCCTGCTACTCCTCCTCCTCTGGGTGACTGAAAGGAGTGTATTTCCTCCGCCGGCTGTGCCGATGCCATGGAGGAGTGTGAACGCTGTGTGACGTCCTCGCTAGTCACTCGCCCTGGCTGCACAACAGGAAACACTCATGGCCTCCTCCTTCCTGCTCTCAGAAAGAGGTAGTCTCTCTCCCTTTCCCCCTATTTC
The DNA here is from genome assembly GCF_045679555.1 of Salvelinus alpinus. Lineage (NCBI taxonomy): Eukaryota > Metazoa > Chordata > Actinopteri > Salmoniformes > Salmonidae > Salvelinus > Salvelinus alpinus. The sequence goes on from NC_092093.1 coordinate 30,878,177, forward strand.
TTTCTTTTCTTTTGCTTTCTGCAGCGGTAAAACCAGCTGAGACCTACTTTTATGTCTGCTCTCTGCCAGCCAGCAGCCACTGATGGTGTGTCACTGGCTCGATTTATTCCTCCTCCGCTCCCAGCCAGCCAATCAGACCACAGCTGCTTATGCTAAAGAAATATGATAATTTTTTTCTCCCGCTCTGTTCCCGCCTCTGAGCAGCGAGCAGTGCTAGAGGCAGAGAGAGAGAGAGAGAGTGAGGGAGGGAGGGAGGGCTGCAGACAGTAGAAGGGAATAGTTCTTATTCTCAGAGCCGTGTGAACGGCGCTCGTGGAGGCTTGTGCGACTCGGACTCTGTGGCTGTGATTTCTACCCCCCGCCCCTCTCCCCCAAGGCTCCCCATCGCTGAAGGGATGCAGAGGACACCGTGTCAGGTGGGCTGCTGGGAGGCTTGGCTCTGGAATACTGCTGAATAATGTCGGGAGAGAGATAGATATGAAGGAAGCGAGATAAAGAGAGAGAGAGAGCGAGAGAGAGGTCTTGTCAGTGTGTCTCGGTGCTGCTTTTGTCACCTGCCTCTCGTTAGCCAAGGAGGTGAGGTGACATCACAGTGACTATGTAGGACAGAGGACGGGGCACAGAGGACAGGGGCGAGAGCAGAGAGGGTCTCTCTCAGGGATGGTGGTAGAGGCTCCACCACACCACCTGAAGGAGAAAGAGGAGCGTAGCAGGCTGACAGGCACCGATACATAGAAGAAAAGTGTGGCGAGCAGGTTCACTGTTCACTTTGTGCAGAATATACATGAATACCAATTTACACTTTCACTGTGTTTGTCTGGGATTTGGGTGTAATTTCGGTGGTATTTGTGCATGGTCATGCACGTTTAGCCACTAGTATTTATGTTCTGACAGCCCGTTTCTCTTTCTCCTGATCACAGAGTGTGTGAAGAGGGTGTGTGCCTGGATAACTTTGCCAGGGAGAAGAAGTCTGACAAATCCCAGAGGTATGTTCCCATACTGTACTCTACTGACTGGACTGTACCGTCTTTCATCTGTATATCTCTGGTCAGCCATTTCCATCATTCTTTACACAGGACAGGAGCTACATCATAGAAGGGACAGCTAGCTAGAGTTGTTAACGTGTGAATGTCTGTCTAAAAGTGAGAGATCTTTAACAGAACCAATGAAGCCGTTTTCTTTTTCGCATAATACCCATCATTAGAGGGTAAAATGGCAGTCCCTTTGTCTGATAGACGGGTTTGAATGAGGTGTAATGTAGTTATTTTGTAGAATTATTCTCAATGTCACTGCTGAATACCATGGTAACCAAATGACTCAGTTATAATCTTTTGCCAAGAGTATAATATCCAAAATGTAGGATGTTTGTTTTTGGGTGCGCTTTTTCACTCATTAACATATTAATGTCGCTAGACTAATTATAGTGCAATTATTTCCATGCAATGGGCTTGATAAAAGAAACAGTCGGCGTCAGTTGATGTTGTTGACGCTGTTCACAACGTGCAGCAATGTAGCCTTTGAAGGTTTAAAGAGCGTCCTTCTGTCACTGTGTCATATCCTGTTCCTTTATACGTCTCTCTCACTCTCTCACTCTCTCTCTACTGCTTCCCTTTGTGCCTTGTTGTGGAGGTGGTGTGTATTCCGGCTGCAGCACAGTTCTTTGACTGACTGAGGCTCTCAGTGGGGCTACAGAAAGAAAAATACATGTAAAACACTGATAACCATCACACTCTGCTGAGTGTGTGTGTGTGGGTGTGTGTGGGTGCGCCCGCTCCACACGTCCGTCAGTGTTAGTGTGTGAATGTCAGCATCTCGTCGTCCCTGGCTCACACAGGAAGTGGGAGTGACAGTGTGGGGGTGCTTCAGTGCTACCTGTGGCTGCGAATCGGGGTGACAAGCCTGGCAGTGCCAGTGTAGGTGGGTAACAGGGGCACAGGCAGGGAGAAATGTCACTAATTGCACAACTTTGTGTGGCAAGCTGCTCAACAAGAGAAAAGAGAGACTTCTTCCCTTCCTGTTTAAAAAGGAGATCTTTCCAGTTCTTGAAATGACTATGGTTTTATCGATACGTTATTAAATATTATATTGCAATAGAATTTGATACTGTTTATTACTTCAATATTTTTTCCTCTTCATTTTGTACCATATAGTAAACTCTGGGTTGGTAACTGTTTATTTTCCCTGCAGACACAATCCAATGGTATTAAGTGCTTAGTCGGTTAAAAGGAATTTATAATCTTGTTTCTCTCCGCCTTGGGATCTGTCATCATGCAATGTTTATGTTTCCGAGCTCTATTTTTCTAAGATGACAGGAGAGCACTGTAGTAGAGCCCTCCAGTTGTTGTTTCATCTGCTAATTGGAGATTCATGCAACCCCCTGGAAAACTGTGGGATCCAAAATGGCGTCCAGTGAGTCAGCTGAGCAGCAGGGGCTGTCAACAGCCGGGAGGTTAGACATCGGTTCGTCAAAGTTCAATATAGCGGATATTGGAGGTGCAAGTGAAGCTGTTAGTGGAGTGGGACGCATGGTGTTTTGGGAGGGAAGACGTGGGAAGACGTCAGTCGTGAACAGTTTATGGAGGCTCTCTGTATTTAGGTCATGTTTTGTCCAATGGAAAATAGTTTCCATGGGTCTTCAGTGTAGACAGACAGACAGGGAAGTAGGATTTATACAGTCTTGCCTGCGGGTGTATAGCCATAACCCCTCACTCCCACAGAGCACCAATGGACTCACACAGAAGTGGGGTGAGCTTAATGTGTTATAATTTATGAATAGTGGCTTGATACATGGTAACATTCATATTATTATGCCAAATTATTATCAATACCTATGTTCATTGTCCAGTGACTTCTTGTTTCCGAAGCAGTACGTTAACCGTTAAGGTATATTTACTCATAGACAGTGCTTGCATTGTACAAGTGACAGTCGTGTCTCGCAGTACCTTCCTTCTGCTGTTATCCATAGCTTCATGTTCCCAGTGGAACTGCCTGCCATGCTTACAGGTCAACCATGGCCACTGGCCCTGCTGTCACCCCAGGCCAGCCAGCCAGCCACGCACCCAGGAGGCTCATGCGAGGTAGGATTTGAGTTACACTGGTGCTTATTTCGTATTCAACAGGAAACACTCCCACCCCACATCCATGTAGACAAGAGTCTGTCTACTGTGAAGTTTAATCCCCATAGGAGAGTGGCTACTGTAGCAGAAGGTCAGACTACCATGCGCTGGGTCAGATAAGGCTTCTCTGGTCTACTCTCTCCTTTGGTGTAGTAGTGAATGTGTGCCTGTCTCCATGTGCAGTGTCGTGCAGGCATACAGAGGTGGAGGTGGCTCAGCTCTGTGGCCAGTCACGCGATGCCCTTGAGTTCTGTGCTGTCACTGTTTGTCATGCGGCATCGGCCCAGCCAGCTCAGCTCCCTCTGAAAGCAGCGGGGTTCTGTCAGCACCGCCATCTCCAGCCCTAAGCCCAGGGAAAGGTCAATGTTGCCAGGCGGGAGGATCGGACCAAGGTGCTGGGGCTCAGACACTCACACACCTGGCAGGGAGAGCTCGGATACAGAGAGAGATCTGCAGCTACGCTGGTCACCAGGGCTAAACTCAGCCCCATAATGAGCCGTCGGCTCCCTACTAGCTCAGATCAGCTCCCGTCTCCCTGAAGCAGACACATTTAGGTACATCATGATGGGTTGGTGGGATTTAACAATCCACACACGTAGACTTTCTAGGTAAGTGGTGTGGGTAAGGCAAATAGGGTAAGACATGAGACCTCTGGCGCAGTTGGAGTCTGATGTGTGTGTGTGTGTGTGTGTGTGTGTGTGTGTGTGTGTGTATGCCTATGTGTGTGGTTATGCCTGTGTGTGTGGAAGGGCTCCAGGCATAGAAGTGCTGTTAAGCTGCCGTGTCCCCTCTGACCGTATGGCCATGGGGAGTCCCAGCAGGAGAGGAGAGCAGGCAACTTACCACAGCTATAACGTGCTACAGCAACCCCAGGCACAGCAACACACTTATTGAGTACTGGGCCCCCAAGGCCCTCCCTGGCCTCCACTGGACAGCCAAGCCTAGTAGTAATCTACCCGACACTATGACTGGGCTGTCTTGAGGGTTTCACTCTACAGCATCACTGCCATATACCACCACCAAAGACCGAAACCAAAAACCTAAACATCGATCTCCCTCATCATCCAAAATGAAAGGGTCCACTCCAAGAGAAACACATAGCCATATTCATAAGTGGCCAAAGAAAATGGCTGGCCACTTTATGAACCACAGCAGGGATTCCAAAAGCTTGTCATGGACTGGGTAGCTGAGGGGAGAGGAAAATAGATGAGCACTATTGGTCAGCCCGGCATTTGCTTTGATTCAAGCTGCCGGCGTGGTAGACAATAGATAGAAAAAGAGAGCCCTAAAGTAGAAAGACACATTCTGTTACTATTGGAACCCTCAGCACGCGGCTCAGCACGTCCTTGGCAGAATCAGATTGAGAGTGTAACAGTATGGACGTACGGGGCTGAACAAGGGAGAGGAGAGGAGGGGGGCGCTCAGCCTGTGAAACAGCTGTGGCCAAATATATTTTAAATATGGCTGCTAAGAATTAAGGCACACGTGATTGCCCTGTGTGCACACGACATCCGCCTCTCATGTAGGTACTCACAACCCCAACACGTCAGTTAACTAGAAAGATAACCTCCCCCCTTTCTCCTTAGCCCTCCCTCCCTCTGTCTCTCTCTCTCTCATTCTACTTCTCTATTGATTGGATACATTAACAATTGATATCCAGGAGTCAGGAGCAGTGGCTAGACTGATGGCTGTGCTAATGTGAGGAGGTTGTTAGCTGGCTCCCGGCTGCTGCTGCTGCTGACTAATTGTGTTGTCTGGGTTTCACCTTCATCAACACACAAGGGATAGGTGAGCAGTCGATATGTTGTAGCACAGCGTGAGCTGCTGTTTCGCCTGTTCATGCTGGTGTACACAGGGGGCAGCAGCATGCCAAAACGCTGCGTCTGCATCGGTGTGGACTTAGAACAAGAGCTCTGCTCGGCGTGTGTGCAGGAGTCTTGTCAGATCTAGAGTGGAACTCGCACACATCTATGGACATGTTCAGTTACTAACACATGCACATTCATAACCGCACAGAACCATGATCACGTAGACTCATATGCAGGGAGTTTAACGGTGTGTGTACACATACACTTAAAAGTCACATTTATTCCCTAGCCATCACGTGAACACTATCTCTGCTTACAAGCAATTAGTCTCACAAAACAATACGCTCTGCACGTCGGTACATCTCCGTGAGTCCACGCCCATTCACCCCTGTTCACCCACATGAACCCGTTATTCTGAGTTGTATTGTGTTACCGTCGTTTTGTCCTTTCACTCTGTGTCCATGGGGAGGAAAATACATGCATGTCACCTAAACACACACGCACACGCACGCGCGCGGGCGCACCCACACACACGCACACACACACAGTGATCCATTTCCCTTTGGTGCTGGGAAGATAGCAGAGCATTTTAATGGATGGATTGAAGCATCGCTGAGTACCAGTTTGCTTGTTTCCATTTCCTGTAGCTACCCAGAAGTCCTTGGGCAGGCCTTGTGTCCTTAGTCAAAGCACATGGAAAGCAGTGTTTGGGGATGAGGAAACGTACGGCGCTGCGGCTCAGTACAGTAAAGGCATAGCGAAGCACGGTTTCATTTCCTCTTCCACTTCACCACACATGCAAATGATGCGCTCACAAACTCACGTCTGTGCAGCCATGCATACTTCCTGTTTAGGGAAGCTGCGGAAGCGTGCAGAGTTCGGGTCGGTCCGTCCTGATGAGCGGGATGGAGGAGGAAACCAAGTAGGGCTGGAGTGATTGCACCCACCAAGATACGCAGACCTGCCCCCTGGGTCCTGAAAAGCCCATACCATTGCTTACCTCAGTCTCCCAGCTATAGTGTTGATTGACAGTAAGCTGTATCACAACATTTACATGGACATTTTAGTCATTTAGCAGATGCTCTCATCCAGAGCGACTTACAGTAAGTGCATTCATCTTAAGATAGTACATTTTTCCTCAATAAAGTAGCTACCAGCAAAGTCAGTGCTAGAAGGGAAAAATGTAAAGTGCGAGTATTAGTTCACAAAAGGCAAGGGTGAAGATGGATCTGACAAGCTATATCCCACTATGTGTTACTATATCATTAGTGCAGTACACTACAGTTCTACCATACCAACCACTACAGTCTAGGTGGTACAGTCCCATGGTGGGACTGACTGGACCAAAGAGGGATGATGAGCTACAGTAGACTTTGTTCCCCCCAGTCAGTCAGTCCAACCCTTAAGCCTCCCTCTGTCTGTCTCCCTGGACCCCTGACTGCCTGCCTGCCTGCCTGCCTGCCTGCTGCATAGAGGACACTCCACAAAGGGATCCTCATCTCACACCTGTTCCTCCCTGTAACCGTGAGCTTGATCCCCCTCTCTTTCTCTCTCTCTCTCTCTCTCTCTTTTGCCATGGCAGAACAGGTGGCGAGCTCGCAGGAAGAACCAGTTGGTCTCCCCGGAGCCCGCAGCTGTGCCAGGCGGTGACTAAAGTGCTACTTCACTACGCCCACGCTCTCTAAAGAGCAAATGGCAGGAGTGTCACTCGTTAGCTCGCTCTGCTCGCTGAGTGCCGATGGAAGTCTGGGGACCGAGAGAGGGGGTGCGGGCAGAAGAAGGAGGCGATAGAAGCGGGGAGGGTGTTTTAGGGGCGGTGGGGACTGACTGAGGTACATGATTTTCTATGAGAGAGAGAGCGAGAGATTAGTCGTTTTTTAAATATTTTTCTCCGCTAATTTCAGGCACTTACACGTGAAAGAGGAGAGAGAAAAAAGCGGTTTTCCGCCCAGTGAGATTTGTATGAATGGTAAAGGTTTGCCATTGTCACCACTTCCTGCCTGTGTGTCCTGCTACTGGAAGGTTGTCATTTTATTTTTAGCATGACTGAACTCTCAGTCCTTTACATGGACACATGTGAATCTGTGTGTGCACGTGTTTGTGATTGCATGTGTCTGTGCGTGAGCCCTACAGGACAGTGCTGCCTGCTGAGGAGATGGATAGAGCCCCTCTGATATTGCCATATTTGCACTTCCTCTCTCTCCATCTCTTAATCTGGCCTGTCTGCCATTAGCGGACCCCTTGCTGTTCAGCCTCATTCAGATTGCCTTTCACTGCGTTAACCAGAGGAGGGAGAGAGGAGAGAGACGTGAAAGCCGGACAGACGGTGTCTCTTCTCTTTATTGACTCCAATGATGAGATGATGGCGATGATGGCGATGATACTCATCCACTCTGCAATCAGAGGCAGGAACCATGGATGCGTCACAGTATTTTATTAGCCACAGTTGGCCACTCAGCCTGTAGCACTCCTTACACCCTTACCTCACACCAGACCGAGATGTTTGTTTTCTTTTGGGGGGTGGGGAGTGAAAAGAGGTCAATAGCTAGGAAGATGTGACACTGAAAGTCGGAGCCTTGTTTAGCTCACATGGCAACATCACGTCAAACGCCTATAAAGTGCTGACGAAGTAGCAGGCCAGTGTACAAACCCAGGAGAAGCATCCCTCTGTGTGTATGCACGCAAGTGTGTGTGTGTATATGTGTGTGTACGTGCTCTCTCCCCTATCCTCCAGCCTCCTTCTCTGGCTCTTATATAATACCCTCTTCAGCCCAGAGTGTATTGACATGTATGGGATGAGAGTGGCAGGGGATTGGACTTTTCTATTAGCCCTCAGGATTAGCTAGCGCTTGCTAGCTCCCAGCTTAGCTCCCAGCTCCCATCACAGGCAGCCAGGGCATTAAAGAGAGAAATCTCTACATCACCAAAGTCGTCATGAATTTGTAAGGACCCCAGAAAAACATGTTTTGAATGCTGAATTTCAATTCTGATGCTAGAACTTCAAGCAAACAGACAAACAAATTGACAAGAAACCTAAGTAGGCCAATATTATTGCCTACCATTCGTCCATTTTTTTTGCGACGGGTGCTTTTGATAAGTTATATGTAAGATATGCGTGTCTTTGCATGTGATTATAGCTGACTTTCCCTCTTGCCTGGAGAGGTTGCCTTTTCCGCCTGTGTGTGTGTTTGTGTGTGTGTGTGTGTTGCCATCCATCACAGAGCTGGGCCCTTGATCACAGGGCTGGCAGTCTTCAGACGTCTTCAGCACTGAATCTACTGTGAAGCGCAGTGTCAGAGGTTCTGATGAATACAACCCCTCCCTCCCTCCCCCTCAAAGCCCTAGCGATCTGTCTGTAAACATTGATCCTCTTCCTCATCCTGTCAGCGCGCAGCGACACCCCAAAGACAATATTTGCAAAGAGAAAATGGTTCCTTTTCTCCGTACGTGTCAGAATATCTAGCTCCGCTCTGAAGCTCTTCTTTGTTTGTCCTCGATCCTTTTAACTGGCGAGGCGAAGAGGCATCTAAAAGAGCGTTTTGATGTATATGTTTAAACGCTCTTTACTGTGTTCCCCTGTTTGACATAGTAAAAATAGTGGTGCTTTGTTGCCACCTGCAATACGATCAGCGCAGTCTGACTACTACGTGATGCAGCAACACTTTACAGACACAGATACTATTCCACTGACAGCTCCAGACAACGCCATCAGGCTGATATTCAACCTCTTTGTGAACATGAACTAGATATGAACATGAAAGCCAGTCAGCTATTAGTGTATTCGGTGTCTGTGTGTTTTTAGCAGGCTTCGTTTGTCTAGTCTCGTTTACCATTTTGAAGTCGTTGGCACTTTGTTCAGTGTTGGTGGGCACCAGTCAGACAGGCATGTCACCACACGTTTTCTGACATGTAGTATATGTTATCTTAGCTGTCAGACACTATCAGACCCAGACATGGGGGTTTATGTTGTTCAGTGTATTTATACAGTATGTTCCCTATCCTATATCTAAATAGGTTGATGGATGCCTAGCACAAGGGACAAATTGAAACAGTTGTGGAATCATCACTTCCTCCCACTAGACACCTGCTTTCAGAGCTGCATCCTGCTCCTCTCCAAGCAGACTGTGATATTGGGCTGAGAAGAGGAGGCGTCGCCATTGCACACTCACGCACACACGCACTCACCCACACCCACAACACGAACACTCTCACATCTTATTTAGGTGGGCTGAGGAAGGGAAGTGTGAGCTGCCTCTGTGTCATGTCTCTAGTGCTGCCAGTGACCAACGCTGCATATGCTTTAGCATCCTGGCTGTGTCAACACCACGGTCTACGCACCACCTCTCCTCCTCCTCCTCCCTCCTCTCCTGTCTCCTCCTTCTCTCCTCTCCCCTCCTCGCTTCTCCTCTCCAGTCTGGGCCCACCGCACCACACAGCAGAATAAATCAGGGAATAAACACACCTAAAGCGCACCACAAAACACTTGGAGGGAAGATAAAGAGAATATTTGCGGAACCCCCAAATTAAAAACGGTGCCACCTCTCATTCGGAGCACGTCTCAAATAAAACATAGTGTTGCAAAGGCATAATCACTCAATCTACACCAGTGTGCACACACCCTACCCCCTAGACACAGAAAGCAGGTTGTGTGTGTGCGATTTCAAAACATTTCCAATGCAAGTAGCATACGTAGCTAGTAGTCCTGTACGGGCTGTGTCTTGGCAGGCAGGTATGCACCGGTAGCCTAGTGGGAAGTTTCTCTTTTATCTGATTTCTGGCCATTTTCTCTCTCCCATCTGGCAGTTGGCAGATCCACAGAAGCTGACATTGTTGCTCCTCTCCTGAGTATCTAATTTAAGCATCCGGTCTGTCAGAACTGCATTGGGAGCCTTCAATCTTCCATGCTGTGGCATGCTACACACTTCCCTCACAACTAACGACTCTGTCTGTATTGCAAGCCAGTTCGTACACAACACCGACTAATGAGAGGTGCAATAATGACGAGTAACATGCTTTACAGTACAGCGCCCGGGCCCGCATGCATGGAATGGATAAGAAGAATGCCCTCCATCTCTCTGTGATGTGCTCCTCCATCCTCAGTTCACCCCTCTGCTCGCCATAGAATTACTAGCAAAGTCAGGGAGCTATGTGTACAGTTAGTTCATCCATGAGAATACCTGTGTCGGTACAGAATGAGCGTTAGAGACCTGGGCAACACTGGGCCGTATCACTCAGCGCTGACAGCTACAGGAGAATTGATAGTCCTGGGATCAGCTCTGTTCTAAGTCAATGAGGAGTAATTGGAGTTAAGTGAGCCCTGAGTATCCATGCCTACTGGGCAGGATACTACAGGGGAGATGCTGTTCTATGTGTGAGAGGCCCCACTGAATTTACAAGCTGCCTTCCTGTAGAGCAAGAAGTTCATACAGTATATCGGTGTACTATGCAGTATGAATTAGACCAATGTATTATTTTACTTGCTGCAAGAATGTACTTTTTTTGCATTTGAAATATTGCGATGCAAAAAGTACTGTAAAAGATTATGCAGAAAGAGTTTAAAAATAAACAATGTTTTACGTCTTAAGGAGTGCATAAATATTATTTGGTGTTGAAAGGGAGTCCCTGTAGTTTCATTTGATAGCTTAGGTGTCTGATGTGCCACTGTATAGAAAGCTATAATTGAGGTGTTTTTTCTCTCCCAAGCAGAGATCCAAAAAGCTGCTCTGGCAAGTTTGTGGGATATATAAATATTGAAGCAGCAAATTCCGATGCTAGTCGAGACTGTAATCCTGTAAAAGATTGCTGCATATTTGCTCTGTCTTTTTTTAGGCAACATACATTTATGGGAGAGATTTTGGTCAGCCTCTCACACAGAGTAGCACTGCTGTTTAGCTACAGCCAGATGGGGGAGACCTTGTTAAGGATAGCATTGAGAGACTGTAGGTGAGTGGGGGCGGATGCTTCCCCATCCGCCAGGTGAATTGAGCAATGTTTAAAGCATCGCTTTTCAGCGAGACCCCCCCCCAGAGAAGGATCTAGCCTGAGGCCTGGGTCCTTCTGCCTTCTTTAGTACTCCTCACAGATGCCAGTTTTCCCCAGCCTCTCTCTCTGCCTCCCTCCCCTGCCTGCTCTTGTCTGCACACAAACTGCTCTTTGTTCGTCTCAGAATAATGTTTCCGCTCCGTATGCGCCCACTCATGACATCTCCTTAATTCCTTGAATGGATAATGAAAACGATGGTGTGTGTTGGTGGCCTTGTGAGGTGATTAAACCACACTTGAGTATGAGGCTGATATCACAATATGCATAGGTGACTAACTGTTGGAGTTGTTCGTTTTGATAACTTATTAGGTTAGCCCAACGGACCAGCAGGGGAGGAGAGAAGGATCTGCTCCAGGATACAGATGAATCAGTGCGGCTGCCTGACTGGTGTTACCCATGTGGTCCGGTGTTTGCGGAGGACTCTATTAAAGCTAGCAATCTGCATAAACACACAGCGGATCTGAGGAAGGCCCAGCAGCAGGCAGAGAGGCAGATTGATTTCCTCTGCTGGGACAGACCTGGGCTCTCCGCTGATGAAACCCGGGTCTGTCTGCTCTGTTTGACTGGGGACCTTATCTCTCTCTCTCTCTACCCCCACCCGCATCCTCTCCTCCCTTCTCTCCCCCGCCTTGAGCCACTCTGTTGCGGTAGCTCCGGAGCCTCCCGCTGCTTCTCAGCCTCCTGTTTCTGGGATGGGCTCGGGGAAGGACCTAAAATTAGCAGCTCCCCCTGCTCTGTTTTGCTCGGCACGGATCGCTTAATTAGCTGTAGAACACAGTATTGCATAGCCCAGACTTGTGCCAGGGATGCATTATATAAGCGTTATATAATTTGATGCATATTTTATGCTGAATAGTGCAGAGAGAGAGAGTGTTGCTTGATGGTGGTGCCCTGCTCGTAGACCTGTGCTGTTGAGTCAGATAAGAGGCAGAAGGTGAACTCTGCTTGCAGAGTTTGACACGGAGGAAGTTATTTTAACCGAGGCAGTATACAGAGGCAGCGTCTCAGAGGCTGGGGGTGCTAATTGTGTCTACTACTGTATTCTCCACGGGCAGTGTAGTTAGTGTGGTATTGATAGAGTGTATGAATGGAGGATGATTGGTGTATATGTAATCATCCTGCTGTGAAGATAATGAGGTCACCTATTATTTTCAGTGTGTCTATTTGTAGCACCGCTCATTCGATGAAGACAAATGACTTGAAACAAAAGAGGTGCAAATGAATTTGCATCCCATCTTATCCATGTTCACCATCTAGAACTACCTTCACTATATGAGTCATCATGCATGCTCATTATGCAGTAGTTATAAAATATCCTCTTAATACCCACTAAATTCACCTAGAAAGTAAGTTTCATAGTAGTGTTGTCCTCTATGGGTAAGCGACGTGATGTTGTCTTCTCTGCTAGCTGACCTACAAGTACATTGCCAGACACAAAGGCCTGTCTTTGTTGATGGCTTTGAAGAGATAAAATACTCTTGATTTATTTATTACTAGTCGTTTTTGGTATTTTTAATTAGTGTACATTGTGACCATGGTTACAGTATATATGTTATTGTTGTACCATCTCGAATGTTCTTTCATTACAGTTGATGGGATGACCCTGGTAATACAATAGCCCCTTCAACAAAGCAATGACATCCATTTAGCGCGACAATGTTGTGAAAAGTCACACCATTCTTTACACTAGCTAGGATTACACACACACTACTGTTTTATAAGAAACTGCAATATTCACACAGATCAAATCACACACCAAAAGAGGCATCCATAACATAACATGATATGAAGTCACATATACAGTTGAAGTCAGAAGTTTACATACACCTTAGCCAAATAAATTTAAACTCAGTTATTCACAATTCCTGACATTTAATCGTAGTAAAAATACCCTGTCTTAGGTCAGTTAGGATCCCCACTTTATTTTAAGAATGTGAAATGTCAGAATAATAGTAGAGAGAATGATTTATTTCAGCTTTATTTCGTTCATCACATTCCCAGTGGGTCAGAAGTTTACATACACTCAATTAGTATTTGATAGCATTGGCTTTAAATTGTTTAACTTGGGTCAAACGTTTCAGGTAGCCTTCCACAAGCTTCCCACAATAAGTTGGGTGAATTTTGGCCCATTCCTCCTGACAGAGCTAGTGTAACTGAGTTAGGTTTGTAGGCCTCCTTGCTCGCACACGCTTTTTCAGTTCTGCCCACAAATTTTCTGTGGGATTGAGGTCAGGGCTTTGTGATGGCCACTCCAATACCTTGACTTTGCTTTCCTTAAGCCATTTTGCCACAACATTGGAAGTATGCTTGGGGTCATTGTCCATTTGGAAGACCTATTTGCGACCAAGCTTTAACTTCCTGACTGATGTCTTGAGATGTTGCTTCAATACTTCCACATAATTTTTCTTCCTCATGGTGCCATCTATTTTGTGAAGTGCACCAGTCCCTCCTGCAGCAAATCACCCCCACAACATGATGCTGCCAACAACGTGCTTCACGGTTGGGATGGTCTTCTTCGGCTTGCAAGCCTCCCTCTATTTCCTCCAAACATAACGATGGTCATTATGGCCAAACAGTTCTATTTTTGTTTCATCAGACCAGAGGACATTTCTCCAAAAAGTATGATCTTTGTCCCCATGTGCAGTTGCAAACCATAGTCTGGCTTTTTTATGGCGGTTTTGTAGCAGTGGCTTCTTCCTTGCTGAGCGGCCTTTCAGGTTATGTCGATATAGGACTCGTTTTACTGTGGATATAGATAATTTTGTACCTGTTTCCTCCAGCATCTTCACAAGGTCCTTTGCTGTTGTTCTGGGATTGATTTGCGCTTTTTGCACCAAAGTACGTTCATCTCTAGGAGACAGAACGCGTCTCCTTCCTGAGCAGTATGACGGCTGCGTGGTCCCATGGTGTTTATACTTGCGTACTATTGTTTGTACAGATGAACGTGGTACCTTCAGGTGTTTGGAAATTGCTCCCAAGGATGAACCTGACTTGTGGAGGTCTACAATTTTTTTTCTGAGGTCTTGGCTGATTTCTTTTGATTTTTCCATGTCAAGCAAAGAGGCACTGAGTTTGAAGGTAGGCCTTGAAATACATCCACAGGTACACCTCCAATTGACTCAAATTATGTCAATTAGCCCATCAGAAGCTTCTAAAGCAATGACATAATTTTCTGGAATTTTCCAAGCTGTTTAAAGGCACAGTCAACTTAGTGTATGTAAACTTCTGACCCACTGGAATTGTGATACAGTGAAATAATCTGTCTGTAAACAATTGTTGGAAAAACTACTTGTGTCATGCACAAGGTAGACGTCCTAACCGACTTGCCAAAACTATAGTTCTTTAACAAGAAATTTGTGGAGTGGTTGAAAAACTAGTTTTAATGACTCCAACCTAAGTGTATGTAAACGTCCGACTTCAACTGTGTATAGCTGCTCCCATAGTTTAATAGAACCATATAAAAACTTCCCATTAAGGGTATTGTTGTGTGTGCAAGCCAGGACAAGCTAACAAAGCTTGTTGATTTTTCGGAGAAATTCCTAAATAAATATGTGTCATGTTACTTCCCGAAACAAGACATGTTTACAACCAGGGCTAAGGGCCCAGTGACTGCCTTTCTTGGCAGCACCGTACACAGGGAGCGGGAAAAAGCATGCAGGTCCTCATTAGGAGTGAGTGTGAGAAACTGAAGTAAGGAAACAGGATCACATCCAGGATCGGCAAGTCGTTTTGGTTTTCCAAGGTGAGAAGATTCCCACAGAGACTTCGTCATTGAGGATTTAGTTAGGTTGGAGGTTGATGCCATGTATTGGGATTCCATTACCTGACCAGTTACCAGACCAGTTGACTGTGTCTGCTTTATTCAGCGTGGCACTCCATTTATGTTAGCTAACAGCTCTGTTTACACATCCATCAGACAGCCATGGAATCAATCACTGGGCTGGGAGCTAAGTGTTTCATTCAGTTGTATTCCAAACAGAGCTAGATGGATCGACGGCACATGCATATGTGGTTTATCGTTCTTTCCATTTGGTACATGGGAATTAATTTCATACCGTTATTGGTCTTTCAGAATGAAATGATTGCCATTACAGTTGACCTGCTTGGTCATATGTATGTGTGTGTGTGTGTGTGTGTGTGTGTGTGTGAGAGAGAGGGAAAGAACATTCAAGGGGCAGCCCATTGTAACTTCAGCCTGAGCCGATCAGCCTGCATGTCCTTCACCGCTCATCCACAAACAACCTCTCAGTGTTACTCTACTCCCCAGCCAGGCCATAGAATGTAAATGACAGTCTGCCCAGGCTATAGAGATGAATGGTATGTCTGTGCTTTCGCTTTGTTGTCACTGCTGGAGGGAGTTGTTTTTAGAAAGCAAAAGGTAAGATTATCATCTCAGTCGAAATATGTAAAGAGACGTGTCATTCTGATCATGTTCCCCTATAAATGTACTTTCTTCTAGAACATGCTTGCTTATTTGTGGTGTAGAGCATCGTGTATGAGGATTTAAACCCATTTACTGGATATTCATGAAAGTCATTGAAATGCTTTTTTTTATTACATCTGTCAATATTCAAGATGCCACTTTACCACCCTCTCAGAGCCTCCTACTCAGTTCCTGTGTGCATGCCACAAATAGCTACAAATTGGCTGCCATTAAAACCTGTTAAAACCCAGATTATGTAAATCGGCTGTAAAACTGAAAGGTGTGATGCATCCCAATTAATATCATGTTTGATGAACATTTCATCCAGCCGTCTGTGATGGAGGATTTGGGCTGACAATTGTCTTTCGTTTAAATTAAAAAGTGGCAAATCACAAAAATGTGATTGAGGTGATAATGCTTTTTCCAGGGCAATTGTTAAAAATAATAATACTAATTAAATGTTTTATTAACTCCCATCCATGGTCTTTCATGAATCACACCATTATATTACCTATTAGTTGGCTGCAACATTTGGTTTTGATTCAAGTTTGAAAAACAGGCATTTTCAGTGAGCCAGCCTGAACCCAGATATCTTTTGGTTGTTTTGTTCTTGAGGCTGGCTCTTAGTGAGTCACCTGCACTTCCATGCATTGCTGTTTGGAGGGGTGCTGAGGGCCATCCGACCTCAGCAGGGGTGTTCTGTTTGGGAAGCCCCCGCGTCAGCCAGCTGATCTGAGTTAGGGCCAGGTCTAAAATTGGTACTGCTTGTCTGGCTGATTTTGGCGTAAACTGACACTCTAGTGGGAGTAAGAAAAGGCCATGGGGGAGTGGAGGGGGCGAGTGGGGGGGGGCTCTCTGGGCTGTTCTGCCTGCTTTGCCTTACTGCTGGGGGCAAAAGGTGCCCCGGGCAACATAAGACCCTGTGGAATGACAGGGCCAGAGAGAGGGGCTCGGGGGAGACGTTCAGTTTTCGGTTTTCGCATCGAAAGGTTTTCATCGTCGGAATCGGGGACAGCTGTGGGATACCCACTCGGCTGACGGTGGAAAACACGCAGACAGGCAGGCGGGGTTGCGTTGTGTAACTACTAACTGGGTCCCTGATGGCTGGCTGAGAGCGAGTCACTGCCTTGCACTCCGATGAGCAATTGTGCCTTGGGTTGCATGAGAGCGTGTTTGTTTTGGAGGGGCTGCTGAGTGACTGTTTTCATGATCGCTTGCTCTCATTCTGTCAGGCTCCCTCACGCTCCCCCAAGGCTTGCTGGGGGGATCCACCTCCTGGCCAGGGAGCGTCAGGGGTCGCCAGGTCAAATATGACTCTAACTCTGGTCACATTAGAGAGGCTGATGCTGCCAGGAACATGTGACACACTGTTTTTCTACTTCTCTCTCTCTGTCCCTACCTGGCTAAAAGGAGAGAATGGAAAGTGATATAAAAAGCGATAAAATGTGATGAACTCATTCGATATCTGCTTATTCAATATCTGCTTAAAGGAGCACATTTGTCAAGTTAAATGGGGAATGGGGGAAAATGTCCATTAACAATGTGTTGTCCAGTTATCCGTTTTTTCCTTCTCTCTCAGTGTGGCTCTCATGGACATTTTACATTAGGCACATATATCCAATATGTGGCTGATGAAATGTAACATCTTTAAGAGGGCCATTGTTACTTTTTTTCTCTTCCTGTTTTATAGGAAGTTCAATATGATTCCAGGTCTCTGATCACTTGCGTTGGGGTTAACTACTCCTGAAGGCAATGGGTTTCAGAGGGATACGGTGTCGTATTGCCACCTGCTTTTGGGGAAAACACATTATTTAATTTCCCGCCTCTCTGCCTGCTTTAAACAAGGCATCCGCGTCGCAGCGCCGTAAATACGTTCAAAATAATATTATTTTCAGCTCCTCAAGTATGATGCAAGCATTTCATCGAGGTAGCTATGTTGGTTAATTATTCAAGTGTTAATAGGAATACACTCTTCTAGCAGGATATCAGCGTGTGTAAAATACTTCCAGCAATACTTGAGATGAAATATTGATGCTGTAAAGGAGGGGATGTAATGGAGTGGATGAAAGTCCTCAATTAACACTGTTTGTTTGCTCTTGTCCCAGAAAGAGGCTTACTGATTTTTATAGCATACATTTAGGTTATATATATTTTTTTGCCATTTTGTAAACTTTTAAAAGGGTACACTCCACTCAGAGTTTTGGGACTGACGTTGTGCAGGGTCCTGGATGGAAAAGGTTGGAATCTTGCTAGACATTTTATAGTATAGTAACCCGTAAGGCAATGCATTGACCTGAGGTACTGCAAAATTATCTTCAGCTGTGTTCAAAGAATTCTCCACTTGAAGAACTCTACATGGTTCTCTAATCTGTTTTACTAGCTAGCTAAATGGTTTACAAACGTGGACAGTGAGAGAGTTTGTGTTTTATGTATAAATGTTAGCTAAATGCACCTCAGCTGTGTGGAACAGAGATACATGTACCTGGGGATACCTAGTCGGTTGCACATCTGAATATATTCAACCGAAATGTGTCTTTGGCTTTTAACCCAAGCCCTCTGAATCAGAGACGTGCGGGGGGCTGCCTTAATCGACGTCATCGGCGTCCGGGGAGCAGTTGTTGTTGGGGGTTAAATGCCTTGCTGAAGGGCAGAACGGAAGATTTTTCCACCTTGCCAGTTCAGGATTTGAACCAGCGACCTTTTGGTTATTGGCCCAACGCTCTTAACCGCTAGTCTACCTGCCAAGAGAGGAGAGGTGATTGATTCTCTTATCAAGACACTGAGGTGATCTGTGTGGGCAACCCCCCTCACACAGGATGAGTTGGGAGGAAGGAGGATGGCCCCTGTGTATTGGACCGCAGAACAGAGCAACTTGGTTGGTATTTCATACCGTTTTTGATTGAAGACAATCAAAATACAATATTCATAAAACACTATGAAAACATGTTGCTACTATACCATTCTGTTGCTACTATACCATTCTGTTGCTACTATACCATTCTGTTGCTACTATACCATTCTGTTGCTACTATACCATTCTGTTACTACTATACCATTCTGTTGCTACTATACCATTCTGTTGCTACTATACCATTCTGTTGCTACTATACCATTCTGTTGCTCGGTATCCAGGGCATGTTGCGCGTTTATATGAATATGTGCATTTTCCACAATAAGTATGTTCATTATTTATACTCCGAGTATGTTGAAAATACGAAAGGGCCAACATGATAGAGAACTGTCCTAGTTTAACTCGGTTACATAACCAACATGTTTCTCTAATGAAGATATTTCACCAGTACAGGAGGATGGGGGACTGTCTCTTTAAGATAAAGTCTGAGAAAGTCTTGAGCGTGTTAAACACTGCTGACTGTTTTCGTTAGCAACTACCTGTTTTTCTCTTCAAACATATGTTCATATGTTGTGTGGTGTAGTGTTATTCTCTTTCTATTGCCTACCACTGTAAGTACACGTGCAGGGTAGAAATAACTAGGCATGTCGTTGTGAACTATGTGAAACTGTGTTCTATTGATCTTGTCTCAGACATGCCTTCAACTATACGTCTGGTACTGCTCACTGCTCACTGCTCAGGAGCACTGCGCTCTTACTAAGAGGTGTACAGTGTGGACTATTGACTTCTGTTCACAGCAGGTGTTGGTTACTTTGAATTGCCCATAAGTGGCTATGGTGTCAGGTCTCCCGGGAGTCCTTGGTGTGTGTGCGTATTAGGGCCAACTATTCCCAGTTGTCTCCTGCCCACACCGGTTCCTGATTCCCCATAGAGGTCAACAGAGGTGAAGTTATTTTTAGACCTGTAAATTGGATTCTCCAGTAAGGGCAAAGTAACAGTGGGCTTATGATAGATGTGTACGTTTGTCTTGCATGACAGCACGGGCGTTATTAACCAATTTATCACCAACACGGGACTGGTGTCTAACCTTGGTCGAGTTGGTCCACTTAAAACAATTGCCATACGTGTTTGTTGTCATCCGCCGAGTGTTACATTTTACATTTACATTTAAGTCATTTAGCAGACGCTCTTATCCAGAGCGACTTACAAATTGGAAAGTTCATACATATTCATCCTGGTCCCCCCGTGGGGAATGAACCCACAACCCTGGCGTTGCAAGCGCCATGCTCTACCAACTGAGCCACACGGGACCGTGTGGCTTAAATCGACAATGTTCAGAAGCTTGCGAGACTACTTGTTCTGGATTGTTTTACTAGTAGCTAGTAGGGCTTAGGGGAGGCAGACGTTTTCTGCAAAATCACAATAACTGTGGTCCAGAACTTGGAGTCTTGCCTGTGTTTCCCCACACCCACTTCTCTATGTTTACTTCAATTACTCACTCCATTTCGCCTCAAACTTCCACCACATACACTGCTGCTACTCGCTGTTTATTATCTATGCATAGTCACTTTACCCCTACCTACATGTACAAATTACCTAGACTAACCTGTATTGAGGTGAATTCTTCTCCACAATGCCTGCTATTTTGGCCATGTGTGACCCTGAATGTATGCAATGCAGAGAATGTTACACGGTGACCCACAAACTAACCGCACCGCTGTCACTCATGACATACCTGTGGTTGAGACAGAACCATAAACATGCACTAATATTCACACTACAGCTGCAAAGAGGGTTGTGGCTGGAGGCTTTTTCTCAGCACGGATTCTCTCCCCCCTCTCTCCCTCTCCCCTTTCGCACTTCCCTCTCTCCCTTTCCCTCTCTCTCTCTCTCCCTCACTTTCTGTGATGCCTTGTCGCAGTGCTGACCTGTCCCAATGTCACTCTCCGTGGCCGATAATGTGGTGGTAGCCGCATGTTGAAAGAGCAAGACAGGAGCAAATCATATCGTTGACCGGAGAGCAGAGGTTGGGGCCAGAGATGGCACATCTCAGAGGATTTTGCAGTATTGGCCTGGCGAGATATTTATAGAGGTGAGGAGTGGGATGGAGGAGGGGGAGAGGGGGAGTCACAGGCAGCAGGGGAAGCAAGCAGGGCGGGAGGGGAGAAGGGGGGGGGGGGGGGGGGGGGTTACCATGTTGTTATGGCCCCCTGGCCGGTACACACTCTCTGGGACAGGACAACCCCCGGGGGCCTGCCGGGCTGCCCCGATAAGGCTGTGCTACTGTGTCATCACAACAGTAAAGAGTACAGCTGCACGATATGGGAATGTCATCTAATTGCTATTTTGTCTACCAAATATTGCGATTGCCATTTTACTTGCGATTTAGATCAAAACACTTGGGTGAACTGTTGGGATCATAGAAATAAAATGAGTATTCTGATTCTATGGTTGGTGTTGTTTGGCATGACAACGACAGGTACAGTAGAAGTTGTTGTGACAGGTTAGGAACCAAAGTGTTGGTCAGAGCTTCCCAGGGAGATGCTTTTTACATTAAAATGTTACATTCGTGGCATTTAAAACAAATTGCAGCCTCTTGCGATATTGATATTGCACATGTCAATATTGCAATTTTGATTACAATTCCATTCATTATGCAGCCATAACTAAGAGAGAGCAGCATCCTGCAACAGTCATGCTCCTACCACTCCACCCCCTAACTGTTGCCTTTCACTTGACCCCTCTATTTGTGCTCATGTCTTGCTTAGGAAAATGTCAACTTACTTTGTGAAAAAAGACTCGGGGGCCAGCAAAAAGAGAGAGACAGAGAGAGAAAAAAGAGAGAAAGAGAGAGCGAGAGTGTGTATAAGCCTCTGCCTGCCTGGTCTTTGGGCCAGTGGAAGTGCCTCTAAATGTAGTCTGTTGTATAATCCCTCTGGGGGCCCTATTGCTATTTCTGTTCCTAAGTATGCGTCATGACTGACTGGGTATTTTCTCTGGTGACTAGCTTACATCAGTAGGTATCCTAACAAGCATACACTCTTTCTCTACCAGTGAGTGGCTATTCTGATTGATGGGAGTTTGGCCCTGCAGTTTGGTTTTTCTATTGGTGACCACAGAGAATGGACAAGAGGAGTTTCACCCCAGAGGAATGCTGTCGGTGACTGGAGATGTTGTGGGACTGGGGAGCTGATATAGCCAGGTTGGTAGACCAAATATTTCTCCCTCTCTCCTTTTCTCTGTCTCCCTCTCTGGTGTTGCTGCTGAGAAGGTGATTTCCTTGTCAGTGTGTTTTGTAAACTGAATGGGGGATGACAGTGGCTGTTGGATTGCCACCGGAGTGCTGATAGTGACGGACAGGGCAGGGGGGCCTTCTGCTCTGTGTGTTGTGTTACCTACTGTCTGCTGTGTGTTGTTGTAGCGATTCAGCCTTCACTTTGCTTGTCTGTGTGTGTGTATGACAGATTGGGCCTGGTCTGGGCTGCAGGGGTTGTCACAGGGCTGTGTGTGTGTGCCTGCTCTGTGTTCCTTGTTTGCACAGCCTTGGCAGGCGTCTCCCAGACGGAGATAAGAGGGAAACAATGCCAGCCTGGCCTGCCTGTTTACAATCCACCTTTTCTTACGTATCTCCCTTCCTCCCTCCGTCATTCCCCTGTCCTCTAGCTCTCCTCTCCAGGAGCTCTCCAGTGGGGTTGCACTAGTTGTTTAGTCTGTAGGAAGCATGGCTGTAGGACATCCGGTCACTTCCCCCTGGGCTCCACTGATGAGCTTACACAGAGCTGTCAGTTTTCTCCATTAAGGAAAGGACCTTCCTAGTGTGGCACTGCTACCCCCCCCCAGCCGACGTTGCATGCTTTAAATCAAACTTCCCTCCCTCCATCTGTATTCCCCAGGGAGAGGGACAATGTTGTTTAACAAGAACGGGTTCCTTTTACAGCCTAGCACCCCGAGCCACAGACTCGCTTGCGTGTCTGTCTGTCTGTCTCTCTCACTCTGTCTGTGTGTGTGTGTGATCATACTGGAATAACTTGCTATGTGAGGGAATGTCCTGGTGATAAGGCAGGGAAACACCACACGTACACACACCTCTTGCCTCCCGCAGGTCTTACCCACATGCACATACACACAATTTCAAAGATGTTGCTTTCGGAAAAGCTTATCTTCCTGCCACTCTGCATGCTTAATCACACACACCACACCACCCCAGCAACAGAAACCCCAACCTCAATCTCTCTTCCGCACTCTTTCTAGCTCCTGTAGTCCAGGAGTGAAATGACCACAACCTTGAAATGAACTTGAACAACATTCCCCTCTACTCCTCCCTCCGTCCCTTCTCTCCTTCTCTCTCTCCCTGCCCACCACAGTCAGTCAGATAGATTCCTTTTATGTTCTATCTCGCTTTTCTTTTTCTCACTCTGTCTGTTTTTCTGCGGAGAAGAGAACTGTAATACCCCTGTCTGATAACTGTGGAATGAGGATTCGTGCCTCTGCCAAGTGTGCTAAACCATTTTTCCATTCACAAATTCTCAGACGATTTAGAATGTGTGGCACTGCTTCAGGGCGTTTGTGGGGACATTTTTGCCCAGGCACTCCCTCCCTCACTGTAGGCTCCTGTCTGGCCTCCTACTGCCTCTCAACTCATCTCAACCTTTTGAGAGATTATGTCCTAACCCTAACTCCAGGAAGCTATGGGAGGGAAGACACGGTGTGCTCATGCTAATGTTTGTCTAATGTCCTCACGTCCTGGCTCTGTGCTGTGTGTGTAGTAGGGGGTGCTATAGCGCTGTACTCCTGCATCCTGACAGGGCAGAGAGACTGAGCGGTGGGTAAGACGCTACCGCCTCATTGTGGTGGGGTGATGGGGCGTGTTGGTCAGTTGTCTCACTATCTGTATCTGTCGGTGGGGACCAATGAAACTACCCGCCCAAGTTGGATTCCAATAGGCCTCAAAGTGCACGGATAATGTTATGCAGGGCTACGTTAAGCAACCACTACTATGGTTGCAATGGAGCCACATCGAGAACAACCTGATCCGGCCCCTGCTTTATCAGTTGCACTCTCTTGGCAGCGGGACAGGCCAGTAATTATGTGCAGGTTTCGGTGCTGCATTCTTTGTTGCTTGTTTTCTGTTTGCGATTATTTGATTAGCCTCGAGCCTGTTTTTGAGTGTTCGCGAGCGATTTTTGTGTGTGTGTGTGTGTGTGTGTGTGTGTGTGTGTGTGTGTGTGTGTGTGTGTGTGTGTGTGTGTGTGTGTGTGTGTGTGTGTGTGTGTGTGTGTGTGTGTGTGTGTGTGTGTGTGTGTGTGTGTGTGTGTGTGTGTGTGTGTGTGTGTGAGAGAGAGAGAGAGAGAGTCTGTAATAAAGGATAATAAGGCATTTCACCCTGGAGCCCAAACAGTGGGAAGGGGGTCTCCCAACTTTATTTTTCCATCTAACTTGGTGTTTACTGCTTGCCTCCAGTCCTGTCTAAAGTGAGTCACACAGTCAGTCCCACTCCCTCCACTCTACAACGGTCTACTATGCAGAGAGGCTTTACTGCAAGCTACGTTATTGCTACTCCACTCCCACATCAATGACCATCGCTGTGCATTTTTCACATCCAGTATCCTACAGTATGTTCTCATTCTCAGTATTGGAGTAGGTTGGGATTTTGTTCTGCCCAAGTACCTCACCCAAGGTCAGACTAGCCTGGTAGCAGATACGTTTTTGCTCAAGCATATACAGATCTGTGACCAGGCTAGGGGCCGTTTTTGTCCATGGCTTTTTTCTCTGTCATTATCTCTGTTTTTCAGTCTCTCGGTCCCAGCTTTGATGCACCTGTTCTGACCTCGCCTTCTGGATGATAACGGGGTGGACAGGCCATAACTCGGGTGGTTGATGTCCTGGAGGGCAGGCAGTGTGCCCCCGGTGATGCGTTGGGCAGGCCGCACCGCCCTCTGGAGAGCCCTGTGGTTGGGGAGAAGGGCTGTCCTGTGCAGTGTCCTGTCTCTGTATGTCTGCTGTAGTGTACAGTAGGATCCAGGTGGATGGGCTCAGTGTCTTAACCTGAGACGTGTGATCCTCAGTGACCCTTTTTTTCAAGGAGCGTTCAGCTGTCTGATTCAGAGGAGGAAGTACACGTCAGTACTTTTATCACTGCTCTCCTCTCTCACGGCCTTTCTTTCTTTCTTTCTCTCTCGCTTTCTGTCTTTTTCCTTCTCTCGTTCTCTGTTTCCGTCCCTCTCAAGTTCTCTCTTCCTTTCTTCCCCTCTCTCTCTCAAGTTCTCTCTTCCTTTCTTCCTCTCTCTCTCATCCTCTTGTTTCGCTCTTGCTCTCTCTTTCACACACCTCTCCCCCCCCCATGTCTCTCGCTCTCTTTGAAAAGTAAGTGTGTTCTAAGCAGGAGCTTGGCCACAGTGACTGTGCATAGTACCAGTGGGGGTAATTGCCTAGCTCGGACGTGCTCCTCCAGTATGGACATTTACCTCTATTGATGTGACCTTTATCTGGTCCCCGCTGTGTAGGCGGTAACATAACCACACAGCTAGAGTTACTCAAGCCAACACGACTTCCTTTAAGGTTTGCATTCTCAAGCGCTAGCTGTTCAATACACTCTTCTGAATGGATGCTTCCACACAGCCGCTGTACAGAAAATGCCTTGATTGAATGGAAAAAGCAATTTCGGCCTCAGCAATCCTGGAAACACACACATAGGCATTATGATAATCATTGAATCCCCGATTCATTCTATATTTAGGTCCATTGCGGCAAACATCTTTTCACTATTCTCCTTGTAGCTGCACAATGGGCTTGTCTCAGCAAAAAATGTATTGCTCACCTTCCTATGGAGGATTATGATTCATCTGTTCCTGTGAAGAACGTGGTAAGGACAGACAGACAGACCAGTAAGTTTAGCTGTGGAAATGTGTTTGGAGATGGGTGACTGTGTCCTGTTGGACTGTAATGTTTGAGTGTTTCGGTAAGTGTATCTCCACCTGTGAGAGTGCCTGTGCCGTGGTCTCTGACAGGGAGTGGCAGGTCTAAGCCCCTCATACCTTCTGTCATTCTGCCCGGCAGCTGCTGGTGCCAGGTCCATGGCAGAGAGAGAGAGAGGCCCGGGCAGCGGGCACTGCCAGGCGGGCAAGCTTTCCTCTCCCTGCCTCCTACCCATTTCCTACTCAGTAGGTATCAGGCAGGCTAACACAGCCCAGCCTCTGTTCTTCTGGCAAACATGTCTTTGTGCTCGCACTGTGCTCAACAGTAAAGAGAAAACAATGGAGGTAGTGAGAGAGGGGGGAGGGAGATGAGAGTGAGGGGCAGAGGGATGGAAAAACAGAATGCATCTATTTCTCAGTCAATAACATATTGTACCTTTTGAAAATACAACAGCAGGCCCACCATGCTTCATGTCCATTGTGTTCACAATCAGTATTCCTTTCCCACAGTTACCATGGGTTAATATTGCTTGTACTTCTAGGGCTAGCTTTGGCCACTTTTAGCATATCAGAAAGCCCAGTGTATGTGGTCCGTGTGTCAGGTTAGATGGTGGGCTGGATGTGCTGGTTCCTAGCCTTTATGGGAGGATTAGCACAGATGCTAATGCTAGTGTCAGTGGTTTGGCAGGGCAGAACCCCTCAGTGTCCAGGGTTAGCTGCTGGTGCTCTGTCATTACAGCCTGACTGCCAGCGCTGGAGGCCATGGCACCAGGCCTGGACAAACACGCACGGGTGCAAGCCGGCAGGCAGGCACACACAAACACACAAACAGAGGAAGTGGAAAGGCAGGGCCAGGGGGATTCTCACACAGATGGCCCACTGACACGGGACACAGCGCCCATGGCAGACTGAGAGGACATGCAGAGAGAGGGAGGTGAAAGAGAGGAGAGTAGGAAAGAGAGTTAATGAATGAGAGGCTCCATGTAGAGGTGAGACAGATATTGTGAGGCAGCCAGGAAACTGGGACTGTGTTCCATGGAGTAAACACTTCAACTCCAGGTGATACCACCTGTCCACCCAGTCTTATTCCTGGCCACGTCCACTCTGACCACCTCACACCAACAGCGAGGGGACTGGAGGTAGAATGGAGCTCCAATGCAGGGGCTCAATGTGGCACAGCCAGGCTACTCAACAATGGCTCAAAATAGCTAGAAGGCTAATTGCTAGCAGGCTGGCCGTTTGGTTCCTTTCTATATTTCCCACCATTGAGCCTTTTGTTGAGAGGCTTTCTGAACTACAGTAGGATCAGCTTCAACTCTCGTAGACGATGTCCCTCTGAAATGATCCAGTCTCTGTCTGGCGCGGCTGGGAAAGTTTCCTGTCTGCAGCTTGCTCGTTCAGATTCACCAATCACTTCCCTCTCTTTCCCTCGCTTGTTCCCTTCCAGAAACGACTGCTGCTACACTGCTCATTAATGCTGGAAAAATCACCAGGCCAGTCCGCCTGCATTACTCATAGCACAGGTGGACCCAAACCCCCATAAAAATATCTGGGGACTTATGCATACAGATGTCTTCATTTTAATGATTCCCCCCTTATTTTCCTATAAACCAGATGGATGTAAGAGATTGCAAGTGTATATAGTTTTATTATCGTTTTTCCATGTCTTTTATTCTAACATTTTTCCATATCTACTCTTCTTTCCATTTTTGGAGGTCCAGAGTGATAGTGGAGGGAAATACCTAGAGCCTATTATTTATCATCACGTAGGTCTGCGGGGTTACAAGCCAACCTAGAGACATGGCTGTTGTGGGAGGGAGGTGGAGAGAGAGTGAGAGAGAGCTGGCAACCATTCAGCCAAATTGCTGTAGAGTGGGTGGCATTTTACGCCCATGAATAATAACTGTAGGATTTAGCAGCTGAGACATGAGGATAGATGGAGGAGAACACACCAGCAAGAGGAGAGACAGAAACAGTCTCACTCGGTTTCAAAACAGCAAACGTAGTGAGGGAGTGTGAATGAGTGGTGCACATGGTTACATAGAGGGAGTGTGTGAGGAAGGAGAATTATATGTAAATAGCACACTGCCCCCAGCCTTGCAGTAGCACAGTGTACAGCAAAACAGCACAACACACTGGCCTAACTGTCTGTTTGAACCTCATGCAAACACAGTCAAGAGATCAGTTGTGATGGCGACAGGTCCTTAAAACAAGGCTGCTCAGGTTCAGCCCACCAGGCCCATGCTGTCCTCTGACACAAATAAAGGCGCTCCCTTGCTCGCTTTACTTACAGTGCCTTCGAAAACTATTCACACCCCTTGACTTTTTCCACATTTAAAATGAATTAAAATGTAATTGTTGGTCAACGATCTAACACAAAATACTCTGTCAACGTGGAAGAGAAATTCTAACACAGCTTTGCACACCTGGACTGTACAATAAATAAACAGACATTTTAAAGTCAAACTGTAACTAGGCCACTCAGGAACATTCAATGTCGTCTTGGTAAGCATCTCCAGTGTTTATTTGGCCTTGTGTTTCAGGTTATTGTCCTGCTAAAAGGTGAATTTCTCTCCCAGTGGCTGTTGGAATGCAGACTGAACCAGGTTTTCCTCTAGGAGTTTGCCTGTGTTTAGTTCCATTCCGTTTCTTTTTATCCTCAAAAACAGCCACTATGGGTGTGCCGAGTAGTCGGACAACACGAGTATCGTAACGGATATGGGCAATTTTCTGGATACGATTATGATTGTAATTATCCATGATCAGAAAAAATACATTTTCGGCTGCCAGCACGCGTCTTTCTCATGTCAGTCAGTCATGTGCGAGGTTCTATGTAGTCTGAATAACTCAACTGGCTGTTTGTAAAGAGAAGGGCAGGCTGTACAGTTGATCCTGCTGCTCTTATTGGATAGAGTGAAGCTGTATTTCACCGTCCACTTGCTTCATAATTTCACCCGATCAGTTTTCCTCGCATGTTTTCGGTCTGATCGTTTAGATTGCTACTGCCTGCTACTATGATAAATCACACGGCGAGGACATTTGCGATCAAGCTATCAATGTGCATAATATCTAACAACCGGGGCAAGTTCATTTCTTTGCCATATTTTTTGCAGTTTTACTTTACTGCCTCATTGCAAACAGGATGCATTTTTTTGAATATTTTTTATTCTGTACAGGCTTCCTTCTTTTCACTCTGTCATTTAGCTTAGTATTGTGGAGTAACTACAATGTTGTTGATCCATCCTCAGTTTTCTCCTATCACAGCCATTAAACTGTTTTATTGTCACCATTGGCCTCATAGTGAAATCCCTGAGTGGTTTCCTTCCTCTCCGGCAACTGAGTTAGGAAGGACACCTGTTTCTTTGTAGTGACTGGGTGTATTGATACACCATCCAAAAATGTGTAACTCATAACTTCACCATGCTCAAAGGGATATTCAATGTATGATTTTTTTTTAAACATTTACCCATCTACCAATAGGTGCCCTTCTTTGCGAGGCATTGGAAAACCTCCCTGGTATTCGTCGTTGAATCTGTGTTTGAAATTCAATGCTCGACTGAGGGAACTTACAGATAATTGTATGTGTGGGGTACAGAGATAAGGTAGTATTTCATGTTAAACACTATTATTGCACACAGTGAGTTCATGCAACTTATTATGTGACTTGTTAAGCACATTTTTACTCTTGAACTTATTTAGGCTTGCCATAACAAAGGGGTTGAATAATTATTGACTCAAGACATTTTAGCTTTTCAATTTTAAATAATTTCTCAACATTTCTAACTGGCAGCTTCGTTAAATAGTACCCGCAAAACACCAGTCTCAATGTCAACCGTGAAGAGGCGACTCCGGGATGCTGGCCTTCTAGGCAGCTGTTTGGTCTAGTAATGATACTGTAAATATGAGTGTTTTTTTCACACAGCCGTGTGCTACTGGTTCTTTTGTAATCAACCAAACACAGGAGGATTTTCAGAGCAGAACAAAAGGAAGAGGGGAAGTGATACAATGTCATGGGATAAACCAGATATTGTGTCTCTGTCTGTGTCACAAGGTGACACCCCTGAGCGTAGCCAACCCCACTAGGCTGTGGTGTAACTAAGTAAAAACGACTTTTGTGGTCGTTTTTAGTAATTTTTTGGGGTATCTGTACTTTACTATTTATTTTTTTGACAACTTTTACTCTTACTCCACTACATTCATAAAGAAAATCTGTACTTTTTACTCCCATGCAATTCACACACCTATCAATATAACATGGGGTCATCCCATGTCTCTGATCTGGCAGACTCACCTAGCACAAATACTGCGTTTGTAAATGATGTCTGAGTGTTGGAATTGGCCCCTGGCTGTCTGTAAATACATTTAAAAAGCATTGTAAGGAATTTAATGTATGGCATTTACTTTTTACTTTTAGTCAAGTATGAAAAGTACTTTTTCCACCACTGTACTTAAATACATTTAAAAACAGATACTTTTAGACTTTTACTCAAGTAGTATTTTACTGGGTGACATTTACTTGAGTCATTTTCTATTAAGGTATCTTTACTTTGACTCAAGTATGACAAATTAATACTTTTTCAACGACTGCCAGCAGGATCAAAGATCACCTGTGGAGAATCGAGCGGGGAAAATCTGCTTTCTGGGTCTGCCTGACGCTCCCAATGGTGCAAAGGCCAAGTGTGTTAAGATATTATGCCGGAGAATTACGCAAACAGGGCACAAGCTCTGGAAACAGGCTAGAATTTCCTTTGTTGTTTTTTGACATGACAGGGAAAGTAAGTAGTGTTATTACTACTGTAACTAATAACTCGTGAAAATGTATTGTAAAGTACAGCACAGATCAAATTCCAATGATGATACTAGTGTAACATTCATTCTGTATGGTATTCTCACACCCTACACCGGTATGTCCTTTTTTGGTGTCATATTTTCTGCTGTAGTGGTAATGGAAGATGGGTGTGCATTTGACTTGTCTGGTCAGTCATTCATACATACAGTATGTGTTTAGAGTTGAGGTTTTTACGGAATCTTCGATCAGGCTGTCTGGCAGCTATACCTATAAACCTTTTGACTGGAGTCGGACACGCACACACACACACACACACACACCAACACACCAACACACACCAACACCAACACACAGAGAGAGAGAGTAGTGAGATACTTCCCAGAGGTCCTCCAGCAGATGTGTGGCATTTGTGTCTGGCCCATGGAGATGGTGGAATGTGAAACCTCGTAACGCACCTCCGATTTTCCATTCCTGCTGCGTACACATCCCATTATCAATTTTATATGAAAGTAGGACATTCCTTTAAAGCGCTAGCGGGATCTGGCTGCGGGGGCCATCAGCTGAGGCGGCATTCCTGGCTGGGGGGCCTCAGGGCACAAGGAGGAGGAGGACAGGGCTCCAGGGTGGCCCTTTCATGGCCACATTAATGGTGGCATTAAACACTGCTATACTACTTCACCTATTCTCTATCTCTCTCTCCACCCTAAAATAGACCTGCTTCTGGTAATTTGCAGCTGAAATGGAGTATAAATGGGCAAAAATATATGTTGTGTCAGTGTGTGTAGGACGTGTTGAAACCTTTGGAAGAGGTGATTTGAAATTGTCCGGTTTTTCAAACTTATTTCACAGATTACCGCTGCTGTAATTAAACAGAGGCTGAGGAATATCAACTTGCAGTGGGGTGAGCTGAATAGGAGCTGTTGATAGAAAGTGCAGTATGGTTTGCAGCGTGAACAAACTGTTCCTAACCAAGAGGAGTTTCTATCTTTCAGTAGTATTGCAGCCTGACTGTTGCCCACAGATGGACGGGCTTGAAGTTGTATCATTTCCAAGAGCTGAAGTCAGTCGTGACAGCTGAACTTGTACCCTGACAATACAGACAGTCCTCCATTCAGCCTGACAATGCCTCACCTTTGTAGGGTCTCCCATGAACGCTCCACAGACAACAGATTTCTGCCGGAGCGAAAGAGACTTTCACCAAATACAGAACAGAAGCCTATAACATTCCCTGGTTGTTTCTGACTGTCCTTTAAACTCACAGGAGCAGTGCTAAGTGATGACAGAGGATGTTGAGTAAGCTCACGTCAGTTTCCTGGTGCGTTGATGTGGCCGAGTAGACTGGAGATTGTTGGTTTCCTTTTCCTGTGCGGTTAATCTTAATGTCGTAGAGACTTTATTCTCTTTTCCTACTGTTTGTCAGTTTTGTCCTGTTTAGAGGTTGTGGACTATTTTAGCTGTATACCTTGCTTCTTTCTGGGACCTGGTAGAGTAGTAGAGTACAGTCAGCTAGAGCCCAGAGTTGTCCCAGCTCCTGGCCTGGCCCACGAGAAGCCATGTTTAACCACCACAGTGGGTGTTTGGTAGTTCTGTTCATATGAGAGCCCTTAGAGAGCTCTGTCACAGCGGTGGAGCTCTGAGAGAACACATCAGGCTCAATAAGACCACTAATCCCAGATTCCAGATAGCGGGGGACAAGGAAATATTTCTCCCCTCTCCAGGTCGGGAAAAAACAACAGCATTGCAGTTGATTATGTGGTTTGTTTACTTGTGGATTAATCCCCTCCACTACTCTTTCTGATCCCCCCCAGATATCTATACACCACACACACACACACACACACACACACACACACACACACACACACACACACACACACACACACACACACACACACACACACACACACACACACACACACACACACACACATACACACACACACATACACACATACATACATACACACATACACACATACACACATACAAACACACACACACACTGACTGATGGTTGTGTGATTGGAGGGGAGGCAGTTGTGACTCCAGTGTGTGTCCCAGAAGAGCCAGTGTGGTGTGTGGTGTGTTACCCTCCACCCCAGTGAGACAGCAGCTGCTAACGTTATGTAAGCGCTGTGCTGCACTACTCTGCACTGCTCCATGCTGTCAGTATGCATTAACCCAGCCCAGCCCTGAGAGAGAGAGGTGGGGGATGGGGGGTTGCCCAGCGCTCTTGAGCACACGCGTGTGTGTGTGTGTGTGTGTGTGGGAGCTCAGAGTTATAATACCAAAAATGGTTGAATTTCTATATCTATATCTCAGAGGTTTATGTAATGTTTCCTGGCGACCTCCATCACTGATTGGTGGTAGCTAGCACTCTCTAGAGAGAGAGAGGTAATATAGGAAATAGTGTTGCAGAGAGAGAGAGGTAATATAGGAAATAGTGTTGCAGTGGATGTCTTGTTGCTGAACTACTATCCCCTGGCACATTTTTCACTCCTACTTCACTGGAGAGTGAAGGGTATTTCCTCAGAGATACAGGCCGAGCGCAGAGAGAGAAGCCCATCTTCTGACAATTTATATCTCACTTCGGAGAAATGCTATAAGCCACCGGCTTACTAGAAAATGGAAGAATGGAAGGAGAGTCCACCAAAGTTAGTTAACAGTGATACTGTATTTTATCTCACTCTGTAAGTGTTAACACACATCAGTTATTGATACAGGCATATTCACTTTTTGAGCTTTGAATATAGTACAGTATAGCCGCAGGCTTGTCGTAGGCTGTTCTGGATAAGTCCTGTTATCCCCAGTATGGGACTAGAGTAATACTCAGACTGTGCGTTTTCCCCGTGTTTTCCGCTCCCTCCTCCCCTGTCCTCCTGATCCCAGCTGGACTGGAAAGTGTCCCAATGGTAGTGACAGGAAGTCCCATACAGGCAGGAACACCTATGCTGTTGTGAGGGTTGGTGTGGTTGCTTGGTTGGCAGCCCAGCCCAGGGCTCTGGGTCTCTCTGGGGCCCTGTTCCAACACAGGGTCTATTTGTGTGGCTCCCACCTCAGCCGTGTGGCTCCCACCCCAGCCGTGTGGCTCCTGCCCCAGCCTCGTTAATCAGACCAGGGCCCTCCCTCCCCTCCCTTATTATTGGAGCCCAAAGCTGTTTTCCTTCCCACTACCATTCATTACCAACACACATGTTGAAGGCCAATCAGGAGGGACCTGCTCTGCTCTCTCTAGCCGTGAGGGTAAAGGAACAGGAAACGTTAGCATGCTCCGTTGCCGCGGGTACCGTACCGCTGAGCCATGCTATCTCGCAGGAGAACTACTGGAAAAACAAGTAATTATCCCCCAAATGTTCTTAATAAGGGATAATTGGGTTTATCTTCCTACTTTACTGGATAAAAAAAGAGGCTACGATGTTTCCTGACCGTGAGTCTCTCCGTCACTCTGACTGTCTCCGTGATGCAGTGGGAACCTCTAATAAATGGAAAGTCACGGTCAGGTTACATCAGAGGCCCCTTCTCCAAAATGAACTTGTCCACGGAGTGGATTCAACATGTTATAACAGACATGGAAAAATAAAAGACACAATTGTCTTCTTTCCTTGGGCAGGGCCAATTGACTTGGAAAAATGTGCTGTCAAATAGGGGGACTGGAAGCAGAGAGAGAGGAGAATAAGTGGAATATGCTCTGTCACAACCCCTGTGTGTTTGTGTCTGTGTGTGTTTCTGTTTTCCATGGGTGATGTTTGGTCACGGAAAGAAAGAGAGCGAGATCAATCCAGCTCCTCCTCTCCCTCCTAGGGAAGGAACATGTTGTTGAGTGACCCAGTAGGAATCTGACTAACTTTCCTCCTCATGTGGAACCAAGTGTTTCCACCGCCTGCCAGTCAGAGAGTCAGTCAGTGTTTACTCCCTGAGTCCATGTCTTATAGCCTGCTCCCTGTCAGGAAACCTGGGGTGGGCCCTCAAGGTGTGAGAGAGTGCTGGGCTCCTTCGGCCCCCGCCCTGCTGTATGGTAAACATGAATGAAAATGTTTTCTTTATCTTTTTCCTACTGCTTAGTCTTAAGCCCGTGTTCCGTCCTTTATGTTCTTTGTAGAGCGGAAGCTGTGTGTGACTCTCTCTCTCTCTCTCTCTCTCTCTCTCTCTCTCTCTCTCTCTCTCTCTCTCTCTCTCTCTGTCTCTCTCTGTCTCTCTCTCTCTCTGTGTAGTCTTGTTGTCAGGGGAGTCAAGTTAACACCTCTCGTGACCACTTCCTTTAGTGTCAGCAGCTCGATTCCGGCTACACGCCTCTCTCTATCGCTCTCTCAATCTCACAGCTTTTGTTGCCATTCAACACAAAAACATTCGGGCGGGAATTTCTGTCGGTGTTGTGTAAAAACACAGCCACATACACGACCGTTCAAAAGTTTGGGGTCACTTTGTTTTTGAAAGAAAGCAATTCTTTTTACCATTAAAATAACATTAAATTGATCAGAAATACAGTGTAGACATGGTTAATGTTGTAAATGACTATTGAATGGAATATCTGCATAGGCGTTCAGAGGCCCATTATCAGCAACCATCACTTCTGTGTTCCAGTGACACGTTGTGTTAGCTAATCTAAGTTTAGCATTTTAAAAGGCTAATTGATCATTAGAAAACCCTTTTGCAATTATGTTAGCACAGCTGAAAAATGTTGTTCTGATTAAAGAAGCAATAAAACTGGCCTTTAGACTAGTTGAGTTTCTAGAGCATCAGCATTTGTGGGTTCGATTACAGGCTCAAAATGGCCAGAAACAGATAACTTTCTTCTGAAACTCTTCAGTCTATTCTTGTTCTGAGAAATTAAGGCTATTCCATGCGAGAAATTGCCAAGAAACTGAAGATCTCGTACAACGCCGTGTACTACTCCCTTCACAGAACAGCGCAAACTAGCTCTAACCAGAATAGAAAGAGGAGTGGGAGGCCCCGGTGCACAACTGAGCAAGAGGACAAGTACATTAGTGTCTAGTTTGAGAAACAGATGCCTCGCAAGTCCATAACTGGCAGCTTCATTAAATAGTACCTGCAAAAGACCAGTCTCAACGTCAACAGTGAAGAGGCGACTCTGGGATGCTGGCCTTCAAGTCAGAGTTGCAAAGAACAAGCCATCTCAGACTGGCCAATAAAAAGAAAAGATTAAGATGGGCAAACGAACACAGACACTGGAGTCGTCTCTTCACTGTTGACGTTGAGACTGGTGTTTTGCGGCTACTATTTAATGAAACAGCTAAAAATCCAGCCACCCTAGTCATAGACTGTTCTCTCTGCTACCGCACGGCAAGCGGTACCGGAGTGCCAAGTCTAGTTCCAAGAGGCTTCTAAACAGCTTCTACACCCAAGCCATAAGACTCCTGAACATCTAATCAAATGGCTACCCAGACTATTTGCACCCCCCCGCTGCTACTACTCTCCTGTATATTTCCCCGCTATTGTTATTTACTGCTGCTCTTTAATTATTTGTTTTTCATATCTCTTACTTTTTTTAAACTTTTTTTTTTAAAGGTATTTTCTTAAAACTGCATCGTTGGTTAGGGGCTTGTAAGTAAGCATTTCACTGTAAGGTCTACCTGTTGTATTTGGCGCATGTGACAAATAACATTTGATTTGATATTCCATAAAAAATCTGCTATTTCCAGTTACAGTAGTCATTTACAACATTAACAATGTCTACACTGTATTTCCGATCAATGTGATGTTATTTTAATGTGCAATTTTTTTTGCTTTTCTTTCAAAGACAAGGGCATTTTTAAGTGACCCCAAACTTTTGAACGGGGGTGTATATGGCTACATTCAGGCATTGAAGTAATGGCCCAGAACACAAATAAAATAAACCATCAGAACAAAACAGCAATACAGTATTGAATCCACAGGGACGTTAGAATAATTTAAGTGTGGAACTTTTGTTGCTGAACAGACACAGTATATTACTTATGGCTTTTCTCTGAGTATCAGCAGTTCCTCACCGTTCCAAGGCCACTTGAGTGGTGTATCAAAAAGTGTCCTTTTCCACCACACTTCCAATCCACTCAGACAAGTCTACAGACAGATCATTTTAGATATGCAGGCAGAAGTACCATATTTTTTTCTTGGAGTTTCTCCCCACATCCCTCCCTTTTCTCCACATAAAATCCTTATTATGGAAGCATCCGGAATATTGTTGCAGCTGCTCTGTTGAGAAATGTTCTTAGACTTATTTCCATCAGCAGCTTAAGCCTTCAACTGTGAATACCCAGCTGGGATCTGGTGCCTTATTAACATAAACAGGGAAGACACTCAATGGATAGTAATGAATGGATTAATTCTATTGGAAAGGTTACAAAACCATCTAATGTTTAGTGTACATACTGCATCTTATTCAATAAAGTAATAGTCAATGAAGCCAGTTTTAAGCGATTCAGTTATCTCCATTATGCCGAGTTTAAGAATATAGTTTATAGTGTCTCTAAAGTCACCCATATTATGGGTCAGTATAACATTAAATGAAACATCAGTTACGTCATACAGCTTCTACAGTAAGCCTACGGTACAGTCAGTAAACGAGGTATCACAAACCTATTGTGGCTTAATCAGGTTCATGAACTTGCTCTTCCTTATTCTACTTTGCCAGGGTTAGAGAGAACAGTGTACTGTACACACTAGAGGTCGACCGATTATGATTTTTCAACACCGATACCGATTATTGGAGGACAAAAAAAGCCGATACCGATTAATCGTCCGATTATTTTTATATATCATAGACACACACACATTTTTGTAATAATGACAATTGCAACAATACTGAATGAACAATGAACACTTTTATTTTAACTTAATATAATACATAAATAAAATCAATTTAGTCTCAAATAACATGAGCACATATGTTAAAACGAACAACCAGCTTTCATGGGTCTTCAATATTCCCAGTTAAGAAGTTTTGGGTTGTAGTGCAGAAAGCAGAGCTTGTCTGCATGGTCCCCTGTCAGTCTGCTCCTCCGCGAAACACAGACCTTATTTGAAGTAGATCAAGACATTCTCTATGGAAGACATGAACGGTAAAATAACGAAGGAACCCCTTTCAAGTTCAGCCGCAAGTTATTACAGGAATTATAACGCGTCGACTATTTCTCTCTAAACCATATACCTTTGACTAATCCGGAAACTATCACCTCGAAAACAAAACGTTTATTCCGTTCCGTATTTTATCTAACGGGTGGCATCCATGAGTCTAAATATTCCTGTTACATTGCACAACCTTCAATGTTATGTCATAATTACGTAAAATTCTGGCAAATTAGTTCGGAAAGAGCCAGGCGGCCCAAACTGTTGCATATACCCTGACTCTGCGTGCAATGAACGCAAGAGAAATGACACAATTTCACCTGGTTAATATTGCCTGCTAACCTGGATTTCTTTTAGCTAAATATGCAGGTTTAAAAATATATACTTGTGTATTGATTTTAAAAAAGGCATTGATGTTTATGGTTAAGTAAACATTGGAGCAATGACAGTCATTGATTGATTGTTTTTTATAAGATACGTTTAATGCTAGCTAGCAACTTACCTTAGCTTACTGCATTCGCGTAACAGGCAGGCTCCTCGTGGAGTGCAATGTAATCAGGTGTTAGAGCATTGGACTAGTTAACTGTAAGGTTGCAAGATTGGATCCCCCGAGCTGACAAGGTTAAAAATCTGTCGTACTGCCCCTGAACGAGGCAGAACGTTCCTAGGCCGTCATTGAAAATAAGAATGTGTTCTTAACTGACTTGCCTAGTTAAATAAAGATTAAATAAAGGTGTAAAAAATAAAATAAAAAATAAAAAAGGCAAATCGGCGCCCAAAAATACCGATTTCCGATTGTTATGAAAACTTGAAATCGGCCCCGATTAATCGGTCGACCTCTAGTACACACTGTACTGTATGAATGGTTGGTCAAGAAAGACACAAGTGTATTGCAGTTCTTACAGTACAGCTACATGGTAACTGTTCATTCATATAATATGAATAGGGCTCTGCGTTTTTCTTAATAAGCACTGACCCAGGAAAACCTCTGGGCCCTAATTAGAGGCCAATTCTATTGTAGGCTATAACCAAGGCTCAGGTTTTTTTTTCTTGCTTGTGTCACATGGTCAGGAGAAATCAGGTCTCTAAACACAACTACACCCGGATTCCCATCAAGTTCTGTCTAGGTCGAATTAATAGAAGAAGCCATTTTGAATTAAATCACATTTTATTAGTCACATGCGCCGAATCAAACAGGTGTCGACCTTACAGTGAAATGCTTACTTACAAGCACTTAACCAACAATGCAGTTTTAAGAAGAATAAGTGTTAAAGTATTTACTCAAATAAACTGAAGTAAAAAAGAAGAAAAAAGAAGCAAATAGAAAAAAACAAATAATTAAAGAGCAAAAGTAAAATAACAGTAGCGAGGCTATAGGGGGTACCGGTACAGACTTCCAGCCTGACACATTGTCTGCAGTCAGTCAGTAGTGTGAGGTAGTGTTCCCTCTGGTCTCCCCAGTCTGTTGGATAGAATTCCTGTGCTGACCGCCACAGCTGTGAGTCCCCACCCCCTCCCCCCAGCTACTTCAACCAGACGCTAAAAGAAACCCTCTTGTCCCGCCGACCGACACATTCCTCCAGCTTAGGGTCATAATCACATTAAATGACTAAGTCCACTTGATACAAGGCTCTTACTGGACTGAATAACATTTGTTGTCTAAAAACTGTGAATGGAGCAGAACTGTTTCCCCTATGGCATGTTTCTTTAGATGCTGTCTGTCTGTTGATGTGAGTAGATAGAGGTATATCAGCAGGCCTTCCTCTCCTTACCTGGCCTGGCCTCTTCCTCACTGTGGCTGTGAAGAACGGAGAGCGGAGAGCAGTGGATGTCTCTCTTGGGGATGTTGCTGTGTACGGTGTTGTGTCTGTGGAGGTGTGACTGCTGGTTGTTAGTGGTTTAACAACACTTGGCCGTGGCTGAGTGTGACCCTGTTGTCCTGTCGATGTGTGTGTCCTCCTTTCTCCTATCTGCGTATCACTGAGATTCTCTCCTTTCTCCTCCTCTTTTGCTCTTTCTTTCGCTCCCTCGTTTGCACTCTCTCTCCCCTCTATCTTTCCCTCTCACCCTCCCCTCTCCCCCTCTCTCTCTCTTAACTTGCCAAGTGCTATCATGAAAGCGAGGACCACAATGACTTTTTGTGTTCATCCTCGAAGATTCTTAATCAAGTGCATAATGTGTATGTGTACCTTGCTTTTAAATGATCAAATAAACTGAACTCTCTCTCTGCCTTGGCTGTAGTGACACTGGCCTTCTCTATAATTAATTCAGGCCTGGCAACCAGCTTTGTAAAGTGGGTCACTTTACTCCTGTGCTTAGTTTAGCTTGAATATGAATGGATATTGAGGCTCACTCAGGCATTGTTATTGTCATGCGTACGGGACCGTCTTCCTCCCAGTGCGGCTGTTAAAGAGACAGACACCGCTGCTAACATAGAGACGCTCTGTCTGAAGTGGCTTTTTGAAAAACCCCAGCAGAAAGACTGACAGACAGGGAGATATTCTTGGCTCTGGGTAACATCCCCGTTTCCCCCTTCCAATTAGCTCTTTATTAGGAGTGTGGACAGGGCAAGCAGCCTGCTTTCCAATGACAACATTATTATAGGGGGCCTCAGAGGATGGCCCTGGTCCCTGCAGCATCAGGCTTGCACAAGACGCTCCAATTCCGTACAGTCACTATCTAATCCCCTGGCCGGGGAGACAGGGACTCTGGTAAGGGCACTACTTTATCTTGAGGAAGCCTTTTACAGCCTATCACACCCTCCGTTATACCGAGATTAGCTGGGAAAGACTCTGTGCAGACACAGCAGTTTCTGTATCAAAGTCCATAATGAATAGGACAGCCAAGGCTAGAGTATCAGCATACTACCCGCATCTAACGCCACTGTGGTGAGTCTGCAGTCAACCTGAAGCCTTGGCTTGATACCTGAATAAGGTCAAACGCTGGAAAACTGCTGTGGGAAGTCATTTTTTATGTTTTCGTCACCCGCTGACAAATGACATCATACTTTTCAAACTGTTTGGGATGTGTTTATAGATTATTTATTGTTTTGTACAAGTTTTAAGGCATCTGAAATTCCAAGACAAACCCTGTTTTAAGCTGGTGATAATGTCACATCATGATTGCAGTGTTAAAACGGGTGTTGAACTAACCTTTCAGGCGGCTCTATAAGTGTGTCCTCTCAACACCTTGAGTGAAAGGCTTTGGTGTGAGCACACCTTTGTTTATCATAGTTCCTAGGTGCTGAGCAGTGACACTCTGCCTCTTGAGCAGTGACACTCTGCCGCTGTACTGAATGAACACAATGCTTTGGAAGCCCTCCAGTACCCCCCCCCCCCCCTCTCTTGACTAAGCTCTCCCTTTCAAGGAAGGTAATGCATGAAGATCTGATCGTCTGATTGTGACCCTCCCATTTCACAATCCTCTGTCTGGGGGAGATTAGCTCCTCTGGGCCATGGGCCTGCCACCTGTAATCATTCCTGGAGGGGGTGCGGCAGTGTTGCGTCACACCAAGACTGAGTGTGTGTGTGTGAACGGAGTGCTCTTCATTAATAACTGTGTCCGCTATCAACAGGGTAGCCCAACCTACTTCCTGTACTGTGTGTCTCTTGTTTGGCCATACAGACATCCCCTATCAAAACCAGATACCTAGCTCTACCAAGGCCTTCCTCCCATGGCATGTTGACTGTAGGCAGTGAGGGATGTAGACTGCCTTTGTTTGATCAACATCCAGGGTTTCCACAAATAGGGTCAACAGGACAACCAGAGCCAGTTACCCTCTATATCCACCCTATGAAAAACGTGATGTGTACAAAACAATGGTGGAAAATAGACCTCTTTCCCATGCCTTGGCAGTTTCGGTTTTACACTTTGTTTCCTGCGGATTTCAGGGAATTTCATCAGAAGGCAGTTGGTTCATCAGAGCGCTGTGTGTGTTGTAGGGTATGGATGAGGAAGTGACTGTCGTACCAGGGGACGACAAAGCTAGGGGCTATTGTTCAGCTCCCTGTAGTGAGAAAACAGCTGTGCCCTTAACCACACCACTGTGTAATGCAGCACACTGCGTTAACATGGGAGGGAAGCAATTAACAAGTTCTCTCTCACACTCCGGCTGGAGGAACAAGATTTATAGGAATAAGGTGGTCTGACTTGTTAATAATATATTGCCAGACATGCAGTATGTATGGTGGAATTTAATTTGCATCATACGGAACAGTCTTGTAGTGGCAGTTGATTTGGAGTACCCTTGTGTTGTGAACACTTCTGTCTGGGTAAAGATGGCTGGCGTCTGACTGGAGAAGCTGACGCCAACAATATG
This sequence comes from Salvelinus alpinus, assembly GCF_045679555.1. Lineage (NCBI taxonomy): Eukaryota > Metazoa > Chordata > Actinopteri > Salmoniformes > Salmonidae > Salvelinus > Salvelinus alpinus. The sequence continues at coordinate 30,919,502 of NC_092093.1, forward strand.
AAAATGTTCACCTTCTCTGGCTGCAAACCACTTATGATTGAGTGTTTATGTGTTGAAGTGCACAGAGTCCCCTGTCTCCTCAACCTCAGTGTCAATCAGCATGTTTCCAGTGGGACCCGATAAAACGGGGTACCGGCTCGTACAGGATATGGGTATGTGCTGCTGTTGTGCTGCCCGTCCCCGAGCCCATCAATTACATAGCCATAAAGCTCTCATTTCAGCCCAGAGAATTCCGCCCCAGCACACCAGAAATCCCACCAGATGCTCCCCGGTGCTCTTAAAAGCCCCAAAGCTTCATAAAAAAAAGAGAGTGAGACAGAGAGAAAAAAAAGTGCGGGCGGGTGTGTATCGGGAGGCGAAACTAGTGGAAACTGGACAGACGGGGCCTTGATAGGTTTAACAGGCTGACTCAGAGGAGCGCAGGGCCAGATCCCACCTCATATAACAGGAGTAGGCTTGGCGGGGACGCCGGCTGCTATTGCTGCTGCTGCTGAGACTCACAGGCAGCCCAGGCTAGCTATCATTGCCTGGCTAGGTTGTTTTTCAGGGGGAGAGAGGAGAGGCGGGTGACACAGACAGACAGAGGGGGAGTGGGTACGTGGACTCACCCCTAACAGTCTCCACTGAACCTGGTAACCTCACAGCCCCCCCAATGATGATGTGAGAACGGGGCTCCACTCTAGAGAAGAGGGACAACGAGAGATCTAGTGAGGGGAGGGAGGGTGGGAACGGATTCTCATTCCTTTGTTTTGTACATGACAACCATATTGGGTGTTATTGGGTCGTCAGCTCACCCCACCCACACCTCTGATGGCGTGACGCTGACTGGGGCCTGTGCAAGTGTTAGTGTGAGTGTGTCGACACATGACCCCCCCCCCTCTCCACAGAAAGACACAGTGATTTGGAGACGCGATTTGGTTGAGAAAATGACACTGATTATCTGTTCCCGGATGCGGCGTGTCCGTGGACGTGCATGTCGCTCTCTCTTGCCCAGCAGTGAGCGTTGGGTTCACTGTGTGATTAATGCCCATTAAAAGCCATGCGGTTCCCATTGTGGTTCAGCCCAAATCCTGTCTCCCAACACGCTGATTACAGAGCAGCGGCCCAGTGGCCCAGCTCTCTCTGGTACACCTGCTGAAGCCTGGCTCCCGGACCCTGAGTTCCCTGATTGTTTCCTGGGTCTGGTCTGCTTCTGGAGCCTCTCTGGGGTTTCACACAGTGGTGTTAGTTAGTGTAACTAGTATTGAGGCTTTGAACTATTGTTGATGATTTGTTTAGGGGAAACTGTCTGTCTGAAGGCTATGTGATCTGACATTCTGTGAATGTATTAAGGCTGTTGAAAGGAAAGTGATGTGTTATTCTTTACTTTCAGGAATTCACACACACACACACACACACACACACACACACACACACACACACACACACACACACACACACACACACACACACACACACACACACACACACACACACACACACACACACACACACACACACACACACAGAGGATATTGTATTGAAACCGCAGTCTTGACAAGTCCTCAGAGTGGAGGAATCCATGTGTAGGTCTGGCCAACCAACCAGCTCCCCCCGACATCAGACGTTCGTCTGTTGTCCAGCAGCACACAGAGAGATCCTTCTCTCCTTTTGACTTCACCGCAGAACAAACACCAGCGTCAAGCCCACTCAAATGAAAGATGGCTGCCGACGCCATCAGGAAATCCACTTAGGCCGATTTCCCGGCTCTTGTGAAGAGTAACACGACACTCGACCTCAGCTGTCAGGGGAGCGCTCAGGGCCCCCACTTGAAAGAAAGTGTGACGCTGATGTCATGACCGCAGCTATTCTCTGAATTCCATGCTGATGTACTACTCATCCTTCAGTGCTGTGCTTTCCATCAGGCCCGACCTGTCAAGAACAGACTTGGGGATTGGATGGGTGGACAGGAGGAGGGGATGCGGGATGTGCAGCTGGAAAGGGGGAGAGAAAAACAACAGAACCCTCTGATGTGTTTTTGTGCTGGAACGTGGAGCCCCTCTCTTTCTGTTCTCCCCTCAACACCTCTAACACAGGAACAGGGTTGAATCCTGCCCCCTTTTTGTCCATTGTGCCATTCTTCAAATGTACTTTTCAGTTTCCTCCCATAAATGTTTAAGTGTCTCCATTAAGTACACGGTAATTGCATTGTCTCTATGTAACGCCCCTGGCTACGAAGACTAATTAAAGCAGAAACAGGAGTTTAGGCATATTTATTAAGACGACTTTGATTAATTATGAAGGACAGACGTGTGACTTTAAATGAGAGATATTAAGAGAGAGATGATCCTCATCCTCCAGCACCCAGACTAGTTTAGACGGCCGAAGGAGGGAGGGAGGGAGAAAGAGAGCGACAGAGAGAAAGAGGGTACTGAAACAGGACACGCTCACACAGGGGGCTTTGTTCCCACAGCAGCATATTTGTAGGCAGTGTTTTTTTTGTTTTGTTTTTTGCGGGGCTCTGCTATTCTCTCCAAGTGAAAGGCGACAGGGCAGACATGTGAGGCCGTGACTGATGCCAGAGAAATGTGTCAGAGGGGCACGTGGCGAGGCGTGGACGGTGGGCGCTTTGTCCCCTGCCTCCCTGCCACTTCAGCCCATTATATGGCCTTAATTGGCCCTTCATTATGGGATCTCAGTCGTGTTAGGGAGGCCGGCTGCCCTGGTTGCCCTGGTGAATAGGACTTCGGCTGAAGCAACATGCTGTGGAGGGCTGGCTGTTTCTGGGCTGGAGAGAAGGAGAGGAGAAGAGAGGAGAGAAAATGGAGAAGGGAGGGGAGAGAAAGAGAGAGGAGGAGAAAAGAGGAGGGTCGAGGGGGGAGTTTGTCGTCTAGGGCAGAGGAGGTGTCAGGCCGATGCAGGTGCACCTGACAGGGCGCTCGTCTGTTTCCATGGTTTCAGACCCGTTGGCAGGGGCAGGGATTAGGGTGAGGAGGGGGAGCAGGGCAGGAGGTGATGACAGGCCCGGTGGCCTGAGGGTACCCCACACTGTGATACATTTAGCTTCTTAATGCCACTTCCAATGATCCCACTAACTCTCCTGTATTACTACACATTACATTTTTATCAGCTGAATAATGTCGTGGGAGCAGGAGGGTCTTTTCATCTCCACCTAGCACCCAGTTCAGATCTCTTCAGTTTAAACAGAGACAATGGTTGTCAGGCACTGTTTTGTGAGGGAATTACTGTAAACATTGGCCTTGGTTGCTATAGATTAACACAATGCCATCCAGTGGGTTTTTTCAGGCTCTGCCTTCTTCAGTTTGTCACATACGTTTTCCCGTCTTATACCTTAGCCAAACAATGCACTTTGTATCTTCTGTTGAGTAGCAGCGGTACTTTAAATAGAACAAGTGTTTAAGAATCAATCGAGGGATTACGTAAGAGGCCTGTTACGTTCAGAGTGCTGTTGTCTTTGTGGTGCATCCATCCATGCCATGTGCCGACGCCATGCTGCTACAGTGCTGCTACACAGACGAGCGTGGCAGGATTTTTTGATGTTTCGGAGAAATGGAAAGAGGGATTAAGATTAGAAAGTACCATAATGTGTGTTGTATTAAATGCTCATGCCTTGTAATCCAATTGAGACTGAGACAATAATAATGAGTGTGGCTGTGACGGATTTCAGACAGCAACACTGCAGTAGGCAGGAGGGAGGATGAATTAGTGCACGGATAATACTGGGGGTATTTTTGGACTGCGGAACATACAGGATAAACATGGAACCTGTTTTGGGTGATTATCTAAGGAAGGCCAATGGATAGGAAAGTGTGTGTGGAACTGGAAGTTCTCTATTTCTAATAGAGGGACTGCTTTTTTTTTCCAATTTCCAGTCAGTGCTCCCTTTTTAGGAAAGAGGACATTTCATATTTCCTCTAACTGTTTTATGACTAATTATCAACAAATGCAGTTCAAATGCTTCAGAGCTTACTGGAGAACTTACTGTTATTTGCCAGTTTGCTGCAGTGATGAGTATTTATTTGAGTCTCTCTACAGTATTTGTCATCTAAATTCCTCTTACGTGCTCCAGAAATGAGAATGGACCTCTCCCAGATTCATCCCAGCATTGAGTAATGGGTGCCATGGACGTGCTCGTCATTCACAAGCCCCGGTAGTGATTTTTTTAGATAAAAAAGAAGACCAGGGATCGCCCACTAGAAGTCAATAATCACAGCGTTTACTCCAGCTTCTCTCAGAGGAACTCCTGCTCTCCGGCTGCCAACAGTCTGCCAACAGGTCCATATTGAAACAAATGGCCCACTTCTCCTCAAAAGAGGATTCATCTATGTTCTGTATAGCTACAACCCGTGTGTTTGGTATGTGGTGGAAATGTGCGGCTAGCTCAGACTTGGCAAGAGACTTGGCTTTTTGAAAATAGCTTTGTATTCTATCCTAACCTTCAGCGTTGAGAAAGACAGAATAGTTCTGCTGATATTTCTGGAGTTATGTTATGGTGTTTTCAAACTTGATGGAAATGTAAAATGATTTGAGGGACCTTATCAAGCATGTTTTTATAGACGTTTTATGGAGGCAGGTATGGCCTTCATTGTGTAGTTCTATAGCAGCAACCTTTGAGTAAGTTCTGTGGGCCAAATGAGATCAAATCAAATTTTATTTAACACATGCCGAATACAACAAACAGGTGTAGACCTATTTATTTTTTCCTTTATTTAACTAGGGAAGTCTGTTAAGAATAAATTCTTATTTACAATGACGGCCTACCAAAAGGCAATAAAAAAGGCAATGTGTAAATATAAATATAGGACAAAACACACATCACAACAAGAGAGACAACACTACATAAAGAGAGACCTAAGACAACAACATAGCAAGGCAGCAACACATGAATACAACATGGTAGCTTCACAACATCACAACAACATGGTAGCAACACAAAACATGGTACAAACATTACTGGGCACAGACAACAATGCAGTTAAAGAAATAGAGTGAAGAAAATATTTACTAAATAAAATAAAGTCAAAAATAAAATAAAAAGTAACACAATAAAATAACAATGAGGCTATATACAGGGGGTACCGGTACCGATGTGCGGGGATACAGGTTAGTCGAGGTAATTTGTACATGTAGGTAGGGGTAAAGTGATTATGCAAAGATAAATAACAGCGAGTAGCAGCAGTGTAAAAACAAGGGGGGGGAATGTAAATAGTCTGGTGGCCATTTGATTAATTGCTCAGCTTGGGGGTAGAAGCTGTTAATGAGCCTTTTGGACCTAGACTTGGCGCTCCGGTACCGTTTGCGGTGCGGTAGAAGAGAGAACAGTCTATGACTTGGGTGAAAAAAATGTGGGCCTTCTTCTGACACTGCCTAGTATATAGGCCCTGGATGGCAGGAAGCTTGGCCCCAGTGATGAACTGGGCCATACGCACTACCCTCTGTAGCGCCTTACGGTCGGATGCAGAGAAGTTGCCATACCAGGCGGTGATGCAACCGGTTCCTGTAGTCCACAATCAGCTTCTTTGTCTTGCTCACATTAAGGGAGAGGTTGTTGTCCTGGCATCACACTGCCAGGTCTCTGACCTCCCCCCTATAGGCTGTCTCATCATTGTCGGTTATCAGGCCTACCGCTGTTGTGTCGTCGGCAAACTTAATGATGGTGTTTGGCCACGCAGTCGTGGGGGAACAGGGAGTACAGGAGGGGACTAAGCACGCACCCTTGAGGGACCCCCCTGTTGAGGATCAGCGTTTCAGATGTGTTGTTGCCTACCCTTACCACTTGGGGGGGCGGCCCGTCAGGAAATCCAGGATCCAGTTGCAGAGGGAGGTGTTTAGTCCCAGGGTCCTTAGCTTCATTATGAGCTTTGTGGGCACTGTGGTGTTGAACGCTGAGCTGTAGTCAATGAACAGCATTCTCACATAGGTGTTCCTTTTGTCTAGGTGGGAAAGGGCAGTGTGGAGTGCGATTGAGATTGCGTCATCTGTGGATCTGTTGGGGCGGTATGTGAATTTGAGTGGGTCTAGGGTTACCGCGATGATGGTGTTGATGTGAGCAATGACCAGCATTTCAAAACACTTCATGGCTACCAACGTGAGTGCTCCGGGGCAGTAGTCATTTAGGCAGGTTACCATGGCTTTCTTGGGCACAGCGTCTATGGTGATCTGTTTGAAACATGTAGGTATTACAGACTCGGTCAGGGAGAGGTTGAAAATGTCAGTGAAGACACCAGTTGGTCATGCCATGACTGCATGTCCTGGTAATCCATCTGGCCCCGGGGCCTTGTGAATGTTGACCAGTTTAAAGGTCTTGCTCACATCGGCGATGGAGAGCGTGATCACACAGTCATCCGGAACAGCTGGTGCTCTCATGCATGCTTCAATGTTGCTTGCCTCGAAGCTAGCATAAAATAAATTTAGCTCATCTGGTAGGCTCGCGTTACTGGATAGCACGCGGTTGGGTTTCGCTTTGTAGTCTGTAATAGTTTGCAAGCCCTGCCACGTCAGAGCGTCAGAGCCGGTATAGTAGGATTCAGTCTTAGTCCTGTATTTACGCTTTGCCTGTTTGATGGTTCTTCTGAGGGCGTGCCGGGATTTCTTGTAAGCGTCCCTCTCCATGACTGCGGCAGCTCTAGCCTTTAGCTCGGTGGGGATGTTGCCTGTAATCCATGGCTTCTGGTTGGTATATGAACGTACAGTCACTGTGGGGAGGACGTCGTCGATGCACTTATTGATGAAGCCGGTGACTGAGGTGGTATACTCCTCAATGCCATTGGATGAATCCCGGGACCTATTCCAGTCTGTTCTGTCCTGCCGATGCACAGAGAACTCAGCCAACTGTATATTATCCGTGTCGTCGTCCAGACACTACAGTTTGGGGTGGTACATTAGGCATATCAATCCGATTAGTTGAAGTACTGTCATTTTTGGACCTTGATTTACATTGTGTGAAAGAGAGGATAGTTTGTCTTTTTTTTTGTTTCTGGTGGAATCCTGCATTGTAGTGGAGCATGGCATTCAACATGGCTAGATATAGGCTAGCTAGCCCATGCTCTTTTGTTGCTGAGAGAGTCATACAGCAGATTATGATGCAACCCCATGGAAATATTCTGGATTATCTTGCCTCAGAGTTCCCCTCCCCTGCAACCTTGGGTCAGACAGAGTGGGGTATTATTCTACCTTACTGGAGGGGGGGGGGGCTCTCTACCCTGGAAACGCTTACATAAACCAGCATGTCTGTCTGTCTGTCTGTCTGTCTGTCTCTGTCTGTCTGTCTGTCTGTGAGAGAGAGATCCTCTCAAAATGCTTGCATAATTTATTATCCCGGCGAAGTGGGAAAGGGGTTCAGAGGTAAATAAAGATGAACAACTCAGTATACAGTTGTATACTATACAAGCCAATCCGTGTCCTGGATAGAAAACAAACAACAGTCAGTTATCTAATGGGGAAACAGAGTGGTTGACTTCAGATTACTGTGACCATACTGTACTGTCCCTCTTATTGCGAAACCACAGTGATATTCTTTCAGGCAGCAGACCCAGCCAGTGGGCCGAGGGTCGGGGCCTTAGCACGGCCATGGAATTAAATAGGGGGGGCATAAAGAAGAGAGAGGGGACAAAGAAGAGAGAGAGAAAGAAAGAAAAGGAGAGAGAAAGAGAGCGAGAGTGAGAGAGAGTGCCGCCTCTGCTATATTTCATTGACCTTGGCTCTCTGGGTCTCTATTAATGTAAAATCTGTGATTTGTCAGCACGGCTGAGGAGGTTATGAATGGATCGAGCAGAGTTTCATGCTGGCGTTTTCACGGTGGATGATAAGAAAAACATATCTAATTCTTTCTCACCGTCCGTTAGATTAACAACCAACCTAATTATGACCACTCCTCTTTTACGCAGATAAGATTTGTCTAATTTGTCAGGTCGGAAAGGAGAGCATCAATTCGACCTCTCCTAACAGAGGGAGATATGTAGGGTAGAAAGAGACTGGGCATAGCTAGCTCTATTGAAAAGGCTTTATCAGGCAATGTTCCCATTTTGCCTGTTCCTGTACATGCACCATACTGTACCTTTCAGATCTTATGAATTATGATCTCTATAAAACGTTTTAGCAGGAGTGCCGTTAACTATATGGAGTCAACCCAGAGCACTGAAACATTTTGTTAAATTAAAAAAGCAGATTGATAGAGCAATGCTAATTTTGGTTTGATTGATTGGCCCATTCAAATTCAGTCTGTTGGATTTTTTTATGTCAGGTTTCTATTGTTATGGGAGGTGTCCAAATGGTCTTCTTGCTGTTGTTTCTTTCCAGTGGTCTGTGTCGTCTCCTCACCCCTACCAAGGGGTCATCCTGACCTCGGACCCCCCTCTTGCCTCCCTCCCACAAGCCTGACCCAGTGATCCCCCCCCAACCCCCCCACCTTGCCCCAAAACAGACTGAAGACCCCTAAACAGTGCCAGGCTCAATCACCACTCAAGTCCCCTGAGATCACGCAGGTGAGTGTACACACACACACACACACACACACACACACACACACACACACACACACACACACACACACACACACACACACACACACACACACACACACACACACACACACACACACACATTCCACACAAGAGTCAGGAGTGCGTGTGTTTAGGGTGGAAATAAGGGGAGTGTTAGGAACAGACACCTTGTCTCAGTGAGCCTCACATCTGGAAAGGGGTGAGTGTTAGCTTCAGCTGCATGCTAGCAGATGGGATATAAAAGACAGGCCTGATGCTATCTGATCTATGGGTTGTGGTTGACTCTTGATAAAGGTGATATAAATACTGCTCATGATTTACTGGCTGTTCAATAGGTAAGTATGAATACTGAAGAATATCATGATTCAGCCTTGTTTTCGATTTATAGCATTGGGTAGTACATTGCAGTACCACCAGGAAGCAGATAGGATTGTGTTTGTTTATTTCTCAAATATTTGTTTATGCACAATTGATTATGGCTGTGTTTGTCGGGTCAGTCCTGAGAAGAACCTGCTGTTACAGGTCTAAAACATCCTCTCTATCTGTGACAGCCACATTCCCAACTGACTGGCCATGTAATGGTCTAAATTATTCTGTCACTTTTCATCATGTTCCATCTGTCATATCTCCTCCAGCTCAAACCTCTCCTCTCCTCTCGCCGATGGAAGATCCTCTCTTTGCTCCCATGTCGGCTAACCTGAATCAACTCCAAATGTCTCCGTGGTGCAGCTAACTATTTCTTCAGGGAAGGGAAACCCATTTGACTACACACAGCGTTTGTCCATTCACTCCCAAACACTTTGGCTGTGGAGCTGGTGAGATTTGTGCTAAACATCCCTGATGTGTACGTTTCCAACAAGTCTGAACTACGAAGTATTAGCACTTTACTGGGGTTTCCATGGTAGGCGGTGTCAGTGGTTTAGACACCGGGCTCCTGTCTGTTTACTCGCCGTACTGTTAACATTGGTGGCAGATGTTTGAGCTTCTCCTCCTCCTCCTCCACCAGTCCTACAAATCACATCCTCCAGACGGTCCCCTTCTTGTTTTGCCTTCCCCTTCTCTTTATAGAAACTGGATTCAAAATATTTGGAAGTTATGAGGTATACTGTTCCACTGGAGTTCCCCAGCGCCGTAGTACAACACCCTGTTTGATACATTGGTTGTGTCCACATGGTGTGTGGTGTATATTAGGAATAGAATACCCAAACTCTGAGCGCTGAGAGGGATCCGTGTGAGGGAGGTGGGGGGGGGGGCATGGAGGGGTAGTGGATGCTGCCTTTTCAACGACATGTGATGACCTTCCAGGCTTAGTTAAACCTGTGTTAATCCCCCATCCAAGATAGCCACAGCTGAGATGTCCGTACAGAAGCAGCCTTCTTTCCTACGGTTAGGTGGTTTCAAAAGTTAGCGTCGCCTATTTTCTGTTGAACTAAAGTTTAGCATACCTCATGAAGTTCTAATGTCGGTGAAAAGACGGGGGGCTCGGTGTTGTAAGTGGGGGAACCAGTGAGAAAGACAATTAATCAGTACCTCTACAGCTGCTTCCTGACATTTCTGCAAAATGTTGTGGAAAATGTAATGATGGTAATTTTTCAAGCTTACCCGGTGGAAAATATGACCGTCTTTCCATAGACAATTAAAAACAACATGAAGCCCTTTTATTTATTTGTTTTTATTCTCCCTCTCTTTCCTTCCATAGGGGGGATTTTATGTGTTTCATCCAGCGCTAAATGGAAACATGTACATTAAACGGCTACAGCTGTGGAGCATGAATAAACTAGGGATAGTTAGTTCTGCTGCTTAGCTGGAGAAATCCCATAACTGCACCTACTACAACATAGAGAGTAAGATCTGGGTCACATGGTTTATCCCACTGTGCACACAGCATGCATGTTTAGCCGTTACCACCTCCTGGAAATAATCATAAATCCAACCAGGAAGCATGCTGCTGCCGACTCTCATTTTGTTGCTCTTTCCTGCATTGCAGCAGGCTGGAGCAGAGGGCTTGTACACAGACACAGGGAAATGGGTTTTTATCTATGCCGTTTTCAATTACTGAGGCCTGGTGTAATTACCCGGCTCTGTCCCACAGTCGGTCGGCCAGAGAGTCCCACAGTATCGCACTCCCTCCCTCCCTCCCTCCCTCCCTCAACCTAGCCTCCCCAGGACCTTAGCATGGCGGCACTTACACCCTCTCCGCTTTGTCTGTGTCCGTCTGGCCACTTGTTTCATTGGTAACTGTATATCAGGCTGGGGACACTAGCGGGGCCGCCAGAGTGTCAGTTGTATTAAGCATGACCTCATGTTGAAAGGATCTGTTTCTCCCTCTCTAAATGGCTTTCAGCCTGTGGGGCCCGGTCTTTTGGCTCAACACCCCAGGCGCTATGCTCAGACCACTGGAGTCTTCCTGCACCCCATGATGGGCCTCTCACTGAGAGAGGAGGAGAGAGAGAGGGACAGAAACTGAGAGACGGAGAAAGAAAGGGAGAGAGAGGGAGAGAGAGAAGGAGAGTGTGCGCGTGCATGCGTGCCTGTGTGTGTGTGTGTGTGTGTGTGTGCCTGTGTGTGTGTGTGTGTGTGTGTGTGTGTGCGTGCGTGCGTGTGTGTGTGTGTGTGTGTGTGTGTGTGTGTGTGTGTGTGTGTGTGTGTGTGTGTGTGTGTGTGTGTGTGTGTGTGTGTGTGTGTGTGTGTGTGTGTGTCCACTCAGGCTCATGGACTGGCTTGTCTGGGGGAAATGATGTCACCCCCTGTTCCCCATCAACCCTGTCCAAAGTCCACAGACTGTTCTGGGCTAATTCATCTTCAAGATGAGGCGCTGGGCTGGTGGCATGGCCAAACAGGTCACACTGTACACATACCCTTTAGCGCCGTCTGTACTTACAACCAAGCAATACTTTTAAACATATAATCCTGGACTCTGAGTCTCTGGAGAGGGTTGATTATGAGCTGGATCTCCTCTGTACTTGGCTTTTTTATTTTATTTTTAAATTGATTTTATTTAACCTTTATTTAACAGCCTTTACCCAACACCAACAGACAGCACTGCTCGTGTTCTCTGTAACTGGGCCTTTACCCAACACCAACAGACAGCTCTGCTCCTGGTCTCTGTACTGGGCCCTTACCCAACACCAACAGACAGCTCTGCTCCTGGTCTCTGTAACTGGGCCTTTACCCAACACCAACAGACAGCTCTGCTCCTGGTCTCTGTACTGGGCCTTTACCCAACACCAACAGACAGCTCTGCTCCTGGTCTCTGTAACTGGGCGTTTACCCAACACCAACAGACAGCTCTGCTCCTGGTCTCTGTAACTGGGCCTTTACCCAACACCAACAGACAGCTCTGCTCCTGGTCTCTGTACTTGGCCTTTACCCAACACCAACAGACAGCTCTGCTCCTGGTCTCTGTAACGGGGCCTTTACCCAACACCAACAGACAGCTCTGCTCCTGGTCTCTGTACTGGGCCTTTACCCAACACCAACAGACAGCTCTGCTCCTGGTCTCTGTACTGGGCCTTTACCCAACACCAACAGACAGCTCTGCTCCTGGTCTCTGTAACTGACTAATGTGGAGCCTGAATAACTAACTAATGACTAATGCGGAGCTGAAGATTTTCACTGTAGCCTGCAATCACACCTGAAACCCCTGAACATGTGACTATTAAACACTCTGAATCTCTGAATGTGATTGTCTTCTTGGAGAGAGCCAGGGAGAAACCAGATCAGAAACTGATTAAGAGGATCTGGATGGACGCATCGATCAAAAGCTCATAAACAAATGAGTGAACAGCCAAACAGTGTCTCTGGGGCAACTGTCTGTGAGGCGATGTGTGTGTTGTTGGCCTGAGTGCCTGACTGTATACCTCCGCACAGCCGAGAGAGATTCTGTTTATTACCGGCGCTCGTAGGTTACGCCTCCCGTAATGGCCCAGCATTCTTGGAAGAGCAGATAACATTCATCACAATCAGCAGGAACATCATCAGGCATGGGGCTGATACCCATGGCACGACCCAGTCAAGATTTGGCACACAGCGATTTGTTAAGAGACAACCCAGCGCCCAGATTAGTCCATTTTTGTAACATCAATATGTTTATAATTTGATGGATGATGTTTCCCCATTCAATGCCAAATGTCTTTGCCGTATCTCATGACAACAAATGCAAATAAAAGCAAGAAATTCCACCTGCCTATCAGCGGGAAACGTGTAACTACTGCCATTATTGCTTGTGCTATTGCATGGCTGTGCACAGTGAACACCTCAGCTTAAGGTGTGGTTTGCTATGCCTAGTGAACACCCGTCTTCCCACTTGAGCTCCCACACAGACGGCGAGAAGAGGTGGCCGAGCGGAGCGACCGACCAACCGCCTAGCTGGGTTGTGCAACCAGCTCCTTTCATAACGCCAATTCATCAGCATGGTAACCCTGCTGCATGGCATTCAGGCTTGTTCTTCCCACACAGGAACTGTCACCCACACTCCTCACCTCACCCTGTCTCAATGAGGCTGTAGCCGAGGCCTCTCACCCACGCAGAGCCCAACTCTCTCTTTTCACTACTCACTACACACATATCCACCATGTTAAAAATACCACCTCCCATCTTATGCCTAGCTGTACCTCGTACTTTCTGCTTGAAATGTAGACCTGAGTATGACTGGATGTATGACTGGATGTATGACTGGATGTATGACAGGTTGTATGACTGGATGTATGACTGGATGTATGACTGGATGTATGACAGGATGTATGACTGGATGTATGACTGGATGTATGACAGGATGTATGACAGGTTGTATGACTGGATGTATGACTGGATGTATGACAGGATGTATGACAGGTTGTATGACTGGATTTATGACTGGATGTATGACAGGATGTATGACAGGATGTATTACTGGATGTATGACAGGATGTATGACAGGTTGTATGACTGGATGTATGACAGGATGTATGACAGGATGTATGACAGGATGTATGACTGGATGTATGACAGGATGTATGACAGGATGTATGACAGGTTGTATGACTGGATGTATGACAGGATGTATGACAGGATGTATGACTGGATGTATGACAGGTTGTATGACTGGATGTATGACAGGTTGTATGAATGGATGTATGACTGGATGTATGACAGGTTGTATGACAGGTTGTATGACTGGATGTATGACAGGTTGTATGACAGGATGTATGACAGGATGTATGACTGGATGTATGACTGGATGTATGACAGGATGTATGACTGGATGTATGACAGGTTGTATGACTGGATGTATGACTGGATGTATGACAGGTTGTATGACTGGATGTATGACTGGTTGTATGACTGGATGTATGACAGGATGTATGACAGAATGTATGACAGGATGTATGACTGGATGTATGACTGGATGTATGTCAGGATGTATGACTGGATGTATGACAGGATGTATGAGAGGTTGTATGACTGGATGTATGACTGGATGTATGACAGGTTGTATGACTGGATGTATGACAGGATGTATGACAGGATGTATGACTGGATGTATGACTGGATGTATGACAGGATGTATGACAGGATGTATGACAGGTTGTATGACTGGATGTATGACAGGATGTATGACAGGATGTATGACAGGATGTATGACTGGATGTATGACAGGATGTATGACAGGATGTATGACAGGTTGTATGACTGGATGTATGACAGGATGTATGACAGGATGTATGACTGGATGTATGACAGGATGTATGACAGGATGTATGACAGGTTGTATGACTGGATGTATGACTGGATGTATGACAGGATGTATGACAGGATGTATGACAGGTTGTATGACTGGATGTATGACTGGATGTATGACTGGATGTATGACTGGATGTATGACAGGATGTATGACAGGATGTATGACTGTCAAGATATGATTCTTGTCTGAATCATGTGCCTTGTAGTTTTACCAGTACTGGTCTTTACTTTTCTCATGTGTTGCTGGAGTTTGTCCCAAAACTAAATATCCATCCCATCATGCCATACGCATTGCACATACACTCACCATTCTATAAATGTGTATAATGCCTATACATTGTAGTTGTAATTTTAGTATTGCTCTGTGAGGCCACTGGCTCTGCTGACCACCTTGACCTGGTTTGAGCAATGGATGGTCTCTCTCTCTCTCCCCCTCTCTCAACCTGTTGCGTGTTGTCTCTCCACAGTCTCCAGACTGCAGTATCTCCCGGCTGCAGTCTCTCCCAGCTCCAGGGTGTGCTTCATCTTTGGGCTCCTAATGAGGAGTCAATATGACACTCCCGGGGGCTGACTTGCGAACAGACTGGGTGATACATCCACAGAACCTGCTTACAGGGGATAAAATCACACCACAAACCTGCTGGCTGTGCAAATGGTGAATCTCTCAGGCTGTCAAGACGCAAACTATTGGTGGTATAAGTCTGAAGATGAAAATAGTTATTTCTGGGATTTCAATAAGATTCAGGAATATTTTCTGTTTCATAGATGTTTTTTTGTGGGGGTGTTTATTTATTGAATATTATTTTGTTTTTATTCCATTCTATTCATATTTTACAATATGTAATTTTTTTTATACACAATACAGACTGGAAAAGACAAACAAGCTACTTTTGTTGCCCATGTTATCTTGAGAGGCACAGATGAACTTGCAACGGAATAGAGTAGAGAATTGTGTCAAGACCGCAGAATTAATACATTTCATTAAGTTCTTTCAATAGTCCAAAAAATATGTTGTGTATTCTGTACATGCAGTCCATTTGAGAACAGAGGGATTCTTAAACAATGCATTGTGAATAACTCCCTGACACAGTTCAGGTGAAAGGCGCGTTGATCCAGACGCCCCTAAAACACACAATACTTTATTGTAGGACCCTTGCTTCAATCAGAGCCCATTCAGATTTTCCTCTAGCTAGCCAGTTGATAAAGCCAGTTGGAGCTTTTAAAGTTGCCTCCATCCCCAATGAGCTGGAATAGCTGGAACAAAGACCCCAGCAAACCGACCCAGCTCCCCTCTCATTCCCACTGTAAGGAAAGATACAGAGAAATGTATAAAACATGTATGCAGATATGTGTGTGTTTCTAACAAACAAACACACACAGATAAATAAACAAGGGTCTCGGTTGGGGGTCTCATTAGGCCTCCTGAGGCTGAGGCACTGACCATGATGCACTTCTAGGCAGGACTTTGTTACCATAAACTCTGTAATTACTGAATGGAAACAATTAGCAATGATTTGAATTATTCAGAGTCTGCCCTGGAAAGTACAAGAAACTGTGCCGGTTTCCGTTCAGGGAAATCAGAAACGGCCTGTGTGTGTGTGTGCCTGCCTACATCGCTGCTGTGAACGTGATGTCACCAGGAGGACAAACAAAAGGGGTAACCGGAGCTTTAAAAACACACTGGCGGATGTGTCACGGTCAACCCCACAGACAGGCCACTGAATTAGGCCACTGTGCTGATCGAATGGCCCTGTGGTTTAGGAGATACCCAAAACACACAGGCGGCTGCCCATGCGACTGGCCTTTGTTTCTACATCAATTACTCAGGTATAATTGCAGATGTCAATTTGCTTAGACCAACAGAACCGTGTGTACTACCCTCTGTAATAGAGCTGGAACTGAAACTAGATGAGGTTGATTTAATTACCTTCAGCTGTTTATTGCAGTAACTATGCAACACTGACAGGTCTAAAACAGCAGTCGATAATAGCAGTGTCAAAGACTATGACTCCAAATATTTAAAGAACATAGTTTGGCAACGGAGATATTTTCCAGGTCTGTTTTTTCCCCATTTTTTTTCAACAATTGTATTTATTTATTTAAAGTGCTCGTGTCCTGCAAATAACTTTTGTTTGGACAGTGAGAGATATGGTGTCATGGTTCATTTTTAACTTCAGATGTTGATATTTTATGGGAGAAGAAAACGGGATTCACTCTATTCTTTATTTCAGTGTTGAAAGGAATTCCAAGCATTTCATATTGGTATGTGGCACCTTGGCTGTCCAAATGGTTTAAGGATAACTACACATCACTCATTGTCACACAAAATAACAAAACATTTTCTAATCCTCTCTCTTGAATCTGTCAGCCCAAAAACGCTTAAATACCTAATCCCTGCATTGAAAAGAGGATGTATTTTGATTGAGTGAAAGGGCCTCTTTAAGGTTTGCTCTTTCCCCAGTCACAATGGAGATGTGCGTCAGTGTGTAGGGCCTGGTACAGCCCCAGGCTACCAGCTTATCCCCCACTCCCCATAGATCTCCAGCCAGAAACCAGAACTAGGCCCGAGGTGGGCAGAGGCTCTCTATCGCCGTTATGTTCTCCCCATGAAAAGAGTGCCCAAATAAGGAAGCTAACATGGTTTATACCCACACATTATGTATACCTCTGGGGAGGAGGGGGTTGATGGAGATATATGTACTGTAATGCTTGAGGGGGGGGGGGGGGGGACTTACTGTGGGGGGCTGGTGTACTGTAAATAATGAAAATGTCCGCCTCATCATGGTCATCAGTTTTTGGCAGTGCGGCCTCCTATCAGATGAAATACTGTTAGACTATGGAGATGTTACATAAAATGCCTGAATCATCCAGTGGAGTGTTTCTGCTTATATCTTTGAGAATGTGGTCCGTCTCTATAGAGCGAGGTGTCCCTAGCACACTCTGCCTCTGTGTGTGTCCCACGCACACTTCCTCCAGGTACTCCACTTAAAAAGGATGCCAATGAATATTCTCACCCACACTCAGTCAGAAAATAGGACAGCGTTTTAGTTAGGATAAAAACACTTTATATAACCCATTCAATAGTTTTTCTTTGACTTAAACAATGATAACCTTATGCAACACGGCAGAGAATAATTCATCAATGGTTTTGGACAGATGCCTACTGAACTTGTATGTCCTAAAAGAACGATTCTAGAGAACTTCGGCACCCTGGTAGCGGATCTGTATTGATAACAAGAGATACTAGACAGATTAATTCATGGAAGGAAATGCTCCCAAACACGGAGGGGGAGATTTTGGGGGAGAAGGGAAGAGGAGAGGGGTGCACCAACCTGGCCACCATTAAGTGTGATATATGAAACTGACTCCAGCTTAGACAGATTGCTCATCTCCACTCAGTGATAGGTTTGCTCTGGCTTCATAAGGCTCATCAGTTGACCCTTTTTCACAAAATACTAGCAACGGAGTGCGTATTGTGCAAATACGCTAGGATGGGTTCTTATTCCTCTCAGAATGTGTCTCTCTGTAACTACGATATCTTTATAAAGCTGACAATCGAGAACATTTCAATAGGTTGGTATGCAACAGCTGTTGATACAGGTGTGTTGCAATTGATACTGCATTCTGTATCTTCCAATCTCTCTAAACATAGCAACATGTTGCTGTGTTTTCACATACACATTTGGCTTTGGGTTTAACTTAAACATGTACATGTATAGTTGTTTAAGAGGATCGCAGGTGGTATTTATCATTGGTCAATAAGAAAGGATATCTGGCCGGTACCAAACCTCCATCCAACCACTTATTCTGTAGTTGCTAAACTTCACTGAGCGCCTATGGCCTGTTCTGTTGTTTGCACACATTATTTTTGTGTAACAGCATGGAAGAAAACAAAAACCGACGAAAAGTTAATGTTTCAGGTGCTAAAAATACCAGTGTTTTCTACTGGGCTATTTTTATCTCTCACATTGGCCTCAAGACACCCACATCACATAGCTTCCGTGCTCCTACCCCAGCAGCGCCAGAGCAAAGGGGCCTTGTGTGTGTGTGTCTGTCGCAATCAGAGAAAAAAAAATGAAATCAAGAAATGCACGGCAGAGACTTACATGTTCAGCATTTTAGTCTCAGACACTGGATTCATTCTATATTCAAGTGTTGGTGTGGTTTCTGTACGTTAGCACTCTGAAATAGGATCACAAACATATGCAGGTTTATTTGTAGCTTCTGTGTTTACTAGGCATTGCAGTATGTGTATGTATAGAAAGTACAAATCAGAGGCCAGAAAAATGCTAGTGCTGGTAGTTCCTGTATGACTTGCCCTTTGGACGCCCACGCACATATGATGTCTTACGTCACCTCCATTTGGCAGGCTATTTTAACCTTTTTGCGTCTTTTTAGGAACTGCGTGGGCCTAGTTGTTACTGATGACTCACTGTAAGCACGAGGGGGTGGGTGGCCCAATCACAAACTACACTCATTAGAAATATTTTAACTTCAATCTAGTTTAGCACTGTACTCCTTGTACTGCATGCCACTGTACATGAGAATATACAGTTGAAGTCGGAAGTTTACATACACTTAGGTTGGAGTCATTAAAACTCGTTTTTCAACCACTCTAAACATTTCTTGTTAATAAACTATAGTTTTGGCAAGTCGGTTAGGACATCTACTTTGTGCATGACACAAGTCATTTTTCCAACAATTGTTTACAGACAGATTATTTCACTTATAATTCACTGTATCACAATTCCAGTAGGTCAGAAGTTTCCATACACTATTTGACTGCAAATCAATCCCAGAGCAATAGCAAAGGACCTTGTAAAGATGCTGGAGGAAATGGGTACAAAAGTATCAATATCCGCAGTAAAACGAGTCCTATATCGACATAACCTGAAAGGCCGCTCAGCAAGGAAGAAGCCACTGCTCCAAATCCACCATAAAAAAGCCAGACTACGGTTTGCAACTGCACATGGGGCAAAGATCGTACTTTTTGGAGAAATGTCCTGTGGTCTGATGAAACAAAAATAGAACTGTTTGGCCATAATGACCATCGTTATGTTTGGAGGAAAAAGGGGGAGGCTTGCAAGCCAAAGAACAACATCCCAACCGTGAAGCACAGGGGTGGCAGCATCATGTTGTGGGGGTGCTTTGTTGCAGGAGGAAGGAAAATGATGTGTATATATTGAAGCAACATCTCAAGACATCAGTCAGGAAGTTAAAGCTTGGTCGCAAATGGGTCTTCCAAATGGACAATGACCCCAAGCTTACTTCCAAAGTGGTGGCAAAATGGCTTGACGACAACAAATTCAAGGTATTGGAGTGGCCATCACAAAGCCCTGACCTCAATCCTATAGAAAATGTGTGGGCAGAACTGAAAAAGCGTTTGCGAGCGAGCACGCCTACAAACCTGACTCAGTTACACCAGCTCTGTCAGGAGGAATGGGCCAAAATTCACCCAACTTATTGTGGGAAGCTTGTGGAAGGCTACCCGAAACGTTTGACCCAAGTTAAACAATTTAAAGGCAATGCTACCAAATACTAATTGAGTGTATGTAAAGTTGTGACCCACTGGGAATGTGATGAAAGAAATTAAAGCTGAAATAAATCATTCTCTCTGCAATTATTCTGACATTTCACATTCTTAAAATAAAGTGTTGATCCTATCTGACCTAAGACAGGGAATTTTTACGAGGATTAAATGTCAGGAATTGTGAAAAACTGAGTTGAAATGTATTTGGCAAAGTGTATGTAAACTTCCGACTTCAACTGTAGATGACTGAACTGCGATTCATTTATTTGAAAATGGAGGAAAATCCTAGAGACATAAGTTATTAACTGACTTCACAGTAAATGTTTTTTTCAATCATTGAATTGTTTCCCTCTCCTCTCTCCAGATCGTACGTAAAGATTCTCATGGAAGTTGTAAAAGGAGGGATAAACACTTTTTTTTCAGACTGGTAAGTGTTCAGTAATAGATATTTTATACCGAATCATGATTTTTAAAACCATGTTTTGTTTCACTGTACATGGCATTTATTCATGTTCTGTTTGAATTTTCAGATCACTCAAAGGTCTTGATACATTTAATGAACAAACAGAAAATTGAAGGGCTGAACCAAGTTTGCAAGTTTACAGTATGCTTGACAGAAAGAAAGTGTTCTGATGCCCACTATAGAGGATCTTTGTGACTCAAATGTAGAACAACCCAAACCGACTTCAGCAATGGATGGCCCCTTTATTTAAGAACTACAGCATCTGACATTTGACCTTTGAGAAACCCAACTGAAGTATAGTTGGACAATGGAGCCACATGAATCAGCTTCTGGACAAAAATGCACCAAGGAGCCACGGGAGAAGCTACAAAGGAAGTGGGTCTCCGAGCCCTCAGCTGTCACGAAAAGAAGCACTTTCGCTGACCCGGAGGGAAAAAGGCACTCGCATCGCGAAAGCCTGCAAAGTGGTGCCAGTGGCAGCAATATTACTGTCTCAGCACAAAAGTATGGCTCTGGGAAGCTGTTATCAACTGCAATGGGTCAGCCGCCTCAAGACAGTCAATACACACAGGCTTTCCCACGTACTTACTCCTACCAGTTACCACAACCGTACCCACAGCAGCCCATGCAAGAGCGCTTCCTGTCCGGAGCCAAGCCACAGCCCGGTCTGGAGGCCCATGCCTGGCCTTTCGCTGGACAGCTCCCTTCCGACGATATATTCCCTGGACACTCCCGTGCCCATGGAGTTTTCTCTCGTCAGAAATCTCCCAGTTTACCCAGTTCTTTTGGCCAGTATTCCAAATCAGGGCCGGAGCTGCCAGAGGAGGGATACAAGAAGGAGCAGAAACCCAAGAAGCCAGGAAAGTACATCTGCCACTACTGTGGAAGGGCTTGTGCGAAACCCAGCGTGCTCAAGAAGCACATTCGTTCACACACTGGGGAACGCCCCTACCCTTGTGTCCCCTGCGGGTTCTCCTTTAAAACCAAGAGTAATTTGTACAAACACCGGAAATCTCATGCCCATGCCATCAAAGCAGGACTAGTCCCATTCTCCGAACTGGCAGCTTCACGCACAGACATGGATCAAGCGTCCTCAGTGGGAGAGACAGATGTACACTCAGACGGTGAACAGAGCACGGACACCGACGAAGAGACGGCAGAGGTCTCTATGTTTATGGACAAAGTCAGCCCCATCCCCCAGATATCATTTGAAATGGACAAAAGCACAATGGAGAAGGGTGGGGAGCCGGCATATGCTGACTCAGCTGAGGAACTAGCTATGGCATCAATGAAAGTGCCTATCCTAATTGTCCCAAAACAAGGGATCCCACCAACAGCAATGGAGTGCCCCCCATTCATGGAACTCAAGGCTTCTCACATCAGCTCCCAGGTGAGCCGCGTGGATGACTCTCCTACTATCAAACAGAGACTGGCTCTGAAACTGACAGATAGGAAGGGATCACAGGACTCAGACCAGCAGTCCCAGCAGTCCCTGAACCTTCTGAGTCCACACAGCAAAGGCAGCACAGACTCAGGCTACTTCTCTCTTTCAGAGAGTGCGGAGCAACAGATCAGCCCTCCCAACACAAACGCAAAGTCCTACGAGGAGATCATGTTTGGTCGGACTTGGTATTACAAACCTAACTCTCCTAGATCTAGACAATCCATTGCAGTAGGCATGGCCACTGTTGGCCAAGACACTAACCTAGTCATGGGGAAGATATCTGAAGATCATATATTCTTCCGTAATGATAACAGTGAAGCGCATCTACTAGCAGGCGTTGACCCTAAGCAGTATCCCACAAGCCCTTGCCAAAGCAACACAGGTCTATTAGAGGCTCCTGATTCAGGGCCACTCATTAGGAGTAACTCAATGCCAACATCCTCCCCGACCAACCTCAACGTCCCACCGGGGATAAGAGTGAGCCACTCCTTCGACGAGATGATAACCTCTGATGACGTCTTCTACCCGGGTGCTGCCGGTCTTAGGAGGCTTAGGAGACAGGCAGCTTTTGAGCATTCAGCACATGAAGGGCATGGTGAATCTGAAACCTATGGACACATTCCCAAGAACGCAGCCCCATTTGTGGTGTTAAAGCTAGGGGAGCGTAGTCCTGTGGTGCCAGAGCATACAGCATACAGCCCTTATGGTACTAAAGTGGGAATAACAGAGATTGCCACTCGTAAACGCAGGAAGGAAAAGAGTGTAGGGGACGAGGAGGATGGCCCAGGCCAGTATGACAGTAGTGGCTCAGTAGATATGGTTGGGGATTATGATTCAAAACAAGGTAGTCAAGTGGGTTCAAGGGCAACACCTACTGGGAAGGGATCCATAGGATCCATGTACAATGCACATAGCCAATCAGACAGTTTTGAAACATGCTGTCGTAGTATGTGCTCAGAGGATGTAGTGCTAGTCCCAGACTCTGACAGAAAGGCAACTGGAAACGTTATCTCTGTCATTCAGCACACAAACTCACTCAGTAGGCCAAACTCCTTCGAGAAGTCAGAGTCCTTCGAGCACCCAACCTACCTGCAAGACAAACCCTCTAGCCAATATTCAGAGCAGTCAGATACAGAATACACAGAAGATGTGCAGAGCCCAGACTCTATCCTGAGGTCTGAGAGCATGGAGCAGCAGAGCGACAGTGATTTAGCTTCACCCAACCAGCCCTGTCACATGCCCCCCAAACTGGTGCGTCAGCCTAACATCCAAGTGCCTGAGATCAGGGTGACGGAGGAGCCAGATAAACCTGAGAAAGAGCCTGATGTACCGACCAAGGAGCCGGAGAAGCACGTTGAAGAATTCCAGTGGCCCCAGAGGAGTGAGACGCTGTCCCAGCTCCCTGCGGAGAAGCTGCCTCCTAAAAAGAAGCGTCTGCGTTTGGCAGACCTGGAGCACTCCTCTGGGGAGTCCAGCTTTGAGTCCTGCACCAGCCTGTCCAGGAGCCCCAGCCAGGAAAGCAACCTGTCCCACAGCTCCAACTTCTCTATGTCCTTTGACAAGGAAGAGAGCCTGAAGTCTGTGTCACCGACCAAGCAGGATGACTTTGGCAAGCAGTCTGAGTACAGTGGCAACTCTCTCACCATCCCCGGCCATCACCAGCAGAGGGAGATGCGACGATCCTCATCCGAACAGGCTCCCTGTGCTCTGGCCACCGAGATCCCAGAGATCCGTAGCAAGTCCTTTGACTATGGCAGTCTCTCAACATCATCCAGACAGGGTGAGATTTACTCCAGTGCATCAGCCATGAAAGAACGGAGACGGGGCTACCTAGTAAGGCAGGCATCCCTTAGCGTTTACCCTGAGACAGTGGTGCATGAGCAAGGTGGTCTCGAAATGACCATCAAGCAAGAGCACTCGGACCATGGACCCTTATCTTGGCAGAGCCCCCCATCCTCTCAAGGTTCTCACAGTGCATCAACCAGCGAAGTAGCAAGACCCAAGAGAGGGTCACATTATCATCTTCTGCAACAGAGAATTAGTGAGGACAGCCAGGAAGACCCAACACTGTTCCAGAAGTCATCTTGTCTGCAAAGTCAACAGTCATCAGAGGGAGAGCATCCAAGTCATGAGCTCATGAGCCAGGAAGCAATGCAATACTCCTCACTCCAGAGCAGCTTGGCTTCACTGCCTTTCCTGCCATTTCAGCCCGGCCTGTTCTGGCATCCGGAGTCAACACAGAGACACAAGCAGCATCTGGCTTTCCAGCCACACCAGTTACAGAAACTACATATCAGACAGCCTAGTATACCGCACATGCTCCAGAAATCCCACCCACCTCTTCATCAGCTACAGCAGATCCAGGAGCAGTGTGACATGAAGGCTGACGGTGCTATCAGTCAGAACTACCAGTATCCCTCCAGAGTCTCCCCCCAGGCCCAGAATTACAGCTCTCCACCATCTAAAGTGGCCCTCACCGAGAGTAAAATGCTCCTGCAACAGGTCCAGCCAATCTTTGCCACTCAGAATGCAGGATCACAGCCATCACTCCCAGGTATGCTAATCCCCGTTAGGATACAGACTCACGTGCCATCTTACGGAAGTGTTATGTACACAAGTGTTTCACAGCTCTTAGCTAACCACAGCCAGAGCACTTATTCAGCAAGAGTCATATGCTCAGAGAATGCATCATCCAGTTCACTCACAGGCGGCAGTGTTTCAAAGCACGGAGTTTGCTTCAACTTATCTCAGATCCTTGGTCAGCCTGAGGGAGCTCCACGTTATCCACTCTGGAAAGTTCCAGATCTGAACACTGAACATGGGAGACTAAACACGGGAATTCCGCTGTCGTTGACATCGAGAACCATCTCCACCACGGATGCGTCCTCCAGTATCGGGGGAAGCAAGCGGATGTTATCACCAGCCAGTAGCCTGGAACTCTTTATAGAGACCAAACAGCAGAAACGGGTCAAGGAGGAGAAGATGTACGGTCAGATTGTAAAGGAGCTGAGCGCTGTCGAGCTGAGTGCTTCGAAGGACAGCGTCAAGTTACCAAAGCATGCACCTCTAAAGAGTGAAGGTTCAATGGACGATCAGGAGAGGATGTCCTCCTCCCCACCAGCAGACTTCCCTTCCACCAAAATCCCAGTGCGTTCCAACGCACCTCACATACCCGATGTGCCACCAGCTGACAGCTTCACTCCCCCTCTGCAAATTGTGATGGACACCCCTGGTGGCAGAGAGTCCCCAGAGGAGCTGGATGTTGACGACTCCTTCACCCCAGAGGCTAGCTCCAGCCCACAGTCCATGGTCTCCTCCAGTGACACTCCAGAGGAGGCCAAGCCGCCCATGGGCAGCAAGATCCCTGTCAACATGCTGGTGCAGCTGGCTGCCAATCAGAGTGGGGGCGCTGCTGGAAGCACTCTGCTGCTCACAGATCTGGCCGACGTTCAGCAGTTCTTTCAGTTCCCCAGTCTTCGCACGGCAACCAGTGTCAGTTGGTGCTTCCTGAATTACACCAAGCCAAACAACGCTCAGACGACTCCCCTGACTTCTGTCTACGGCTCCTGGTGCATCAGCTCCTACAACCCCAACCCTCTCAGCCTCAGCACCAAGGCTACTCTGGCCCTGCTCCGCTCCAAGCAGAGGAAGAACACAGAAACCTACACGATGGCTGCCATGTATCAACCCGGGACTGGAAAACTTGTGTCCTCTCTTGCTTGGAAGCAGAAGTTTGACCAGGTAATCAACACATCTCATTTGCCTCTTGTTCACAATTTATTACATTTACATTTACTAAATAAGCATTACAGATTTCACAACTCACATGTAAGTTTTAGAAAGTTTGAAATCCCCTACAATATTATAAAGCAATCTTAGGTACAGTAAAATGTTATTTTTGAGCCGACATTTCATTACATCTGCCATCAAGTGTTTTTGTCTGTTTGCGAGGATTTAACTTAGTGTAATGCATGTTTTCCATTTGCAGATGAAGCCAGAGCTCATGCAGCTAGATGTGAGCAAATATGGGAAGAAAATCAAGGGGCTGAGCTCCAGGGATCGAATCAAGGAGGACCACGGAGAGAAGGAGGCCTCCTCAAAGCAGGCTGAGCCCACTCGCATCAGAATCTTTGAAGGAGGGTATGTCAAGATGGCTGCCATTAGCCATTAAAATGTAATTGATATCAGTTCAATTTGATATCAGTGTGGAACCTTCTGGAGACGGCTGCTTAAATAGTTATATTGTTGTACAGGTTTGTATAGAAATTATCAGCACTTAAATATGAAATATTTTGTGGTTAAGTTGGATTTAATGCCTGGTGGCTGAAACCACTTCTTCATGGCCTATGTTATATGAGAATGGTAAAACAATTACTGTGGTAACTGAAATGTAGCTACTACATGATTTTGTCAAATTACTGCTTTACATTCATGGACTTGAAGGCTTTTTCTGCAGAAATAGGATGTATACACTGCATTCAGAATGTATTCAGACCCCTTGACTTTTTCCTTATTTTGTTACGTTACAGCCTTATTCTAAAATTGAATTAAACAACATTTTCTCATCAATTTACACACAATAGCACATAATGACAAAGCAAAAACAGGTTTTTAGAAATGTTTACAAATGTATTAAAATACAAAACTGAAATATCACATTTACATAAGTATTCAGACCCTTTACTCGGTACTTTGTTGAAGCACCTTTGGCAGCGATTACAGCCTCGAGTCTTCTTGGGTATGGCACTACAATCTTGGCACATCTGTATTTGGGGAGTTTCTGCCATTCTTTCCTGCAGATCCTCTCAAGCTCTGTCAGGTTGGATGGGGAAAGTCGCTGCACAGATGTTTTCAGGTTTCTCCAGAGATCAGATTCAAGTCCGGGCTCTGGCTGGGCCACTCAAGGACATTCAGAGACTTGTCCCTGAGCCTGCGTTGTCTTGGCTGTGTGCTTAGGGTCGTTGTCCTGTTGGAAGGTGAACCGTCACCCAAGTCTGTAGTCCTGAGCACTCTGGAGCAGGTTTTCATCAAAGATCTCTCGATACTTTGCTCCATTCATCTTTCCCTCGATCCTGACTAGTCTCCCAGTCCCTGCTACTGAATAACATCCCCACAGAATGATGCTGCCACCACCATACTTCACCGTAGGGATGGTGCCAGGTTTCCTCCAGATGTGACACTTGGCATTGAGGCCAAAAAGTTAAATATTGGTTTCATCAGACCAGAGAATATTGTTTATCATGGTTTGAGAGTATTTAGGTGCTTTTTGGCAAACTCCAAGCGGGCTGTCATGTGCCTTTTACTGAGGAGTGGCTTCCGTCTGGTCACTACCATAAAGGCCTGATTGGTGGAGTGCTGCAGATATGGTTGTCCTTCTGGAAGGTTCTCCCATCTCCACAGGATCTCTGGAGCTCTTTCAGAGTGACCATCGGGTTCACCTCCCTGACCAAGGTCCTTCTCCCCCGATTGCTCAGTTTGACCGGGCGGCCAGCTCTAGGAAGAGTCTTGGTGGTTCCAAACTTCTTCCATTTAAGAATGATGGCGGCCACTGTGTTCTTGGGTACCTTCAATGCCGCAGACATTTTTTTTGGTATCCTTCCCCAGATCTGTGCCTCGACACAGTCCTGTCTCGCAGCTCCATGAAAATTCATTTGATCTCATGGCTTGGTGTTTGCTCTGACATGCACTGTCAACTGTGGGACCTCATATAGACAGGTGTGTGCCTTTCCAAATCATGTCCAATCAATTGAATTTACCACAGGTGGACTCCAATCAAGTTGTAGAAAAATCTCATGGATGGTCAATGGAAACGGGATGCACCTGAGCTCAATTTCGAGTCTCATAGCAAAGGGTTTGAATACTTATGTAAATAAGGTTTTTCTGTTTTTATTTTCAATACATTTGCAAAAATGTCTAAAAACCTGTTTTCGCTTTTTCATTATGCGTAGATTAATGAGGAAAAATAAGGCTGTAAAGTAGAAATGTGGAAAATGTCAAGGGGTCTGAATACTTTCCGAACGCACTGTGTATATAAAGCAGAATGTATTTTTCAGATGGATTTTAATTGTGGTTGAAAGGCGTTACTAGCATCGGCTACTGTTTTTATGGAAATACAGTAGAGCAAAGTTTTGTTGTTTAACTGCCGTGGTATTATTGACTACTGTCCGTGAGGCTTCGGGTAACCTCTTTACTTTGGTTCAAGCGATAAATAGATTTCGAAATTATTTTTTAAATCATTTTTAAAAAAAATCACAATAACATACGGTATCTTGAATATCCCTTTGAAGATATTACCATATACAGTTCGATTTTTTTCTTTATATAATTCAATTTCAGAAACGAGAACAGCTGTAAAAATGTCTGACCAACACAGTTGAATTTGGCACCAGAATTATTTTCTCTGAGCAGTTGCAGGCTAACTTTCCCAATGTAAAGTTAGCTGTTTGATGTATTTGATATTTGCTCCCTTAACACATGCTTCGATATACTCAAAACCCTCCAATAATGTTGAAAAATCTGATCTTGTTATGATTTCAGGTACAAATCCAATGAAGACTATGTTTACGTGCGGGGCAGAGGAAGAGGGAAGTACATATGTGAAGAGTGTGGGATCCGCTGTAAGAAGCCAAGCATGCTGAAGAAACATATCCGCACACACACCGATGTCAGACCGTATGTCTGCAAGTTCTGCAACTTTGCTTTTAAAACTAAAGGTGGGTTTCCTTCTTCCGTTTCATATAACCACATGTATGCAAATGTACACCTTTCTTCTTAAGCACTTTAACCTGATAGTTCAAACAAAAACAGTGATCACATTGGAAAAGGATTTATGTAGAACTGAACAGACTTCTGTCTGCATTGCGTTAGAAGGGTGGCAAGGTTCTCTCTCTCTCTCTGCTGCAGTGGAGTGTTGATGAGTGAATTGAAAGGCCGGGCGGCCTATGCTGCTTCCAGTAAGACGTTTTAAAAGTCGTAAACTCTTGTTTCAGGAAATCTGACAAAACACATGAAGTCGAAAGCCCACATGAAGAAGTGCTTGGAGCTCGGGGTGTCAGTGACATCTGTGGAGGATGCGGACGCCGAAGAAGCTGGTATGAATCAGACAGACTGACTGAGCATATTTTATAGAGATGAGCCAATATTTGATAAATACTGGGCCCTGTATGTTGCACTGGTGCGGTTCTTGAGGAACAATTACTGTAATGAAAAACAGGAGCCGCCTGTCAGGTTTATGTAAAATGACCAACTTTAAAGATACACAGTTCACATTTTCCCTGCTTGTATCCCATCATTTATCATAAAGTGGGAAAGAACACCAGTGACCCATTCAATCCAAAATAAGTAAATTACAGTTGCTGTAAAAGATTTGTAAACGCCTAAATAGAAAAGCACTACTGTGTTTGTATGTCTCATTTCCTTGTTAAGACTGCACTAAATGCTGTTTATTTGTCTTGCAGAACAAAGTAGGCTACTGTTACTGCATTTGCATAGGGTTTGACTGGATCAACGGTTGGATAAACCATATGTTTCTTTTTAGACAATGGCGAGGATGGGCAGAGGGAGTCTGGGAAGATGTCAGGCATCATGGCTGACCACCAGTTCTCAGACGCCGATGATTCTGATGGTGGCGAGGATGACGGGGATGAGGTGGACGACGATGAAGATGATGACGACGATTACGATGGCGAATCCACGCCGAAGACTCGCTCCAGAAGCACCAGCCCTCAGCCCTATGGCATACCATCTCTGTCCGTCACAGACTCTC
The DNA here is from genome assembly GCF_045679555.1 of Salvelinus alpinus. Lineage (NCBI taxonomy): Eukaryota > Metazoa > Chordata > Actinopteri > Salmoniformes > Salmonidae > Salvelinus > Salvelinus alpinus. Next base: position 30,948,926 of record NC_092093.1, read on the forward strand.
AGGGCGCCTGCTCCTCAGACCTGCTGGGCCACTGCTCCAAACCGCCCCTCTTCAGCTACTTCACCAGCCTGCCCAGCATCCAGATCACCCAGCTCATGGTGCCCAGTGAGGGTGCAGGCCAGGGCCAGATGGCAGAGTACCAGCAGCTGCTGCAGGGCGCCCTGGGTGAGGACTATAAGAGCAGGCTAGACGTACCCAGCTCCATGGACGAGGACTTTGGCCTTTCCCCAGCTCACAGCTCCTCATCATTCGACCTGTCCCCGTCTCGCCTCTCTTCCCCAGGCCTGGACTCCTCCCCTCTCCGAGAGCCGTCCCCCACCTCCACTTCACGCAAGTACCTCTTCCCCCGACGGGACCTGTCCCCCCATGGCCGCCTGTCTCCCCACAGAGAGGTGTCCCCTCTCAGGCACATCTCCCCCAAGAGGGACATCTCCTTCAGAAGGGAACTCTCGCCCCGCAGGGACCTTTCCCCCAGGAGTCACATCTCACCCCTGTCCCACGCCGGACGCCCCATGTCACCGGGCAGAGAACTGGTGGGCAGGAGGGAGCTGTCTCCACGGAGTCGCCACCGGGGCATGATCAGACCTGTGTCCCCCAGGAGGGGCATGCACCATCACAGTGCCCCCTGGAGTCTGGGCCAGCACCTACACTCAGAGATGGTGCCAATGGGCCAGCGCAGCAGGAGCCACTCAGAGATGGAGACAGTAAGTGTTCCAGAATGTATTCAACTGTTCTATTCTATTATATAAACATTGCACATCAGCCTTCATGAACAGCTCCTTACTGGCATAATATACCATGAGTATTCCAAACCTTAGGAACACATTCATAATATTGAGTTGCACCCCCCCCCCCCCCCCCCGCACCTTTCGCCCTCAGAACAGCCTCAGTTCGTCGGGGCATGCACTCTACAAGGTGTTGAAAGCGTTCCACAGGGATGCTGGCCCATGTTGACTCCAATGCTTCCCACAACTGTGTCAAGTTGGCTGGATGTCCTTTGGGTGGTGGACCATTCTTGATACACACGGGAAACTGTTGAGTGTAAAAAAAAACAGCAGCGTTGCAGTTCTTGACACAAACCGGTGCTCCCATTCAAAGGCACTTGCATTTTTTGTCTTGCCCATTAACTCTCTGAATGTCACACATATACAATCCATGTTTCAATTGTCTCAAGACTTAAAAATCCTCCTTTAATCTGTCTCCTCCCCTTCATTAAAGTGGATTTAACAAGTGACATCAATAAGAGATCAGAGCTTTCACCTGGATTCACCTGGTCAGTCTATGTCATGGAATGACATCATTAAATAGTAACCACAAAACACCAGTCTCAACATCAACATCAACATCAACTGCCTATAAGGCCAGCATCCCAGAGTCGCCTCTTCGCTGTTGACGTTGAGACTGGTGTTTTGCGGGGTACTATTTAATGAAGCTGCCAGTTGAGGACTTGTGAGGCGTCTGTTTCTCAAACTAGACACTCTAATGTACTTGTCCTCTTGCTCAGTTGTGCACCGGGGCCTCCCACTCCTCTTTATATTCTGGTTAGAGCTAGTTTGCGCTGTTCTGTGAAGGGAGTAGTACACAGCGTTGTACGAGATCTTCAGTTTCTTGGCAATTTCTCGCATGGAATGGCCTTCATTTCGCAGAACAAGAATAGACTGAAGAGTTTCAGAAGAAAGTCTATGGCCATTTCTGATTATTTCACTTATAATTCACTGTATCACAATTCCAGTGGGTCAGACGTTTACATACACTAAGTTGACTGTGCCTTTAAAGCTTGGAAAATTGCAGAAAATTATGTCATGGCTTTAGAAGCTTCTGATAGGCTAATTGACATAATTTGAGTCAATTGGAGGTGTACAAGTGGATGTATTTCAAGGCCTTCCTTTAAACTCAGTGCCTCTTTGCTTGACATCATGGGAAAATCAAAAGAAATCAGCTAAGACCTCAGAAAACAAATTGTAGACCTCCACAAGTCTGGTTCATCCTTGGGAGCAATTTCCAAACACCTGAAGGTACCACGTTCATCTGTACAAACAATAGTATGCAAGTATAAACACCATGGGACCCCGCAGCCGTCATACCGCTCAGGAAGGAGACGCGCTCTGTCTCCTAGAGATGAACGTACTTTGGTGTGAAAAGTGCAAATCAATCCCATGTCCTGTGGTCTGATGAAACAAAATAGAACTGTTTGGCCATAATGACCATCATTATGTTTGGAGGAAAATGGGAGAGGCCTGCAAGCCGAAGAACACCATCCCAACCGTGAAGCACGAGTGTGGCAGCATCATGTTGTGGAGGTACTTTGCTGCAGGAGGGACTGGTGCACTTCACAAAATAGATGGCATGATGAGGCAGGGAAATTATGTGGATATATTGAGCAACATCTCAAGACATCAGTCAGGAAGTTAAAGCTTGGTTGCAAATGGGTCTTCCAAATGGACAATGACCCCAAGCTTACTTCCAAAGTGGTGGCAGAATGGCTTGAGGACAACAAAGTCAAGGTATTGGAGTGGCCATCACAAAGCCCTGACCTCAATCCTATAAAAAAGTGTGTGGGCAGAACTGAAAAAGCATGACAGGTGTGGCATATCAAGAAGCTGATTAAAACTGCATGATCATAACACAGGTGCACCTTGTGCTGGGGACAATAAAGACCACTCTAAAATGTGCAGTTTTGTCACACAACACAGTGCCACAGATGTCTCAAGTTTTGAGGGAGTGTGAAATAGGCATGCTGACTCCAGGAATGTCCACCAGAGCTGTTGCCAGAGAATTTAATGTTAATTTCTCTACCATAAGCTGCCTCCAGTGTCATTTTAGAGAATTTGTCAGTACGTCCAACCGGCCTCACAACCGCAGACCATGTGTAACCACTCCAGCCTAAGACCTCCACATCCGGCTTCTTTACCTGTGGGATCGTCTGAGACCAGCCACCCGAACAACTGATGAAACTGAGGAGTATTTCTGTCTGTAATAAAGCCCTTTTGTGGGGAAAAACTCATTCTGATTGACTGGGCCTGGCTCCTAAGTGGGTGGGCCTATGCCATCGCAGGTCCACCCATGGCTGCGCCCCTGCCCAGTCATGTGAAATCCATAGATTAGGGCCTAATTCATTCATTTCAATTGACTGATTTCCTTATATGAACTGTAACAGAGTAAAATTGTTGAAATTGTTATATGTTGCGTTTATATTTTTGTTCAGTGTATTATTAGTGCCTGCTTTAATAGGATGATAAATGGAGAGTCTAACTTAAAGTTATAGTACAATGGAACTGTGCAGGCCCACTATAGAGTTCTCTTACAGTCTCTGCGGGCGTTTCTATTTATGTATGTGGCTAATTAAGAATCCCTGGGGAAAGGGGAAAAATACAGTATTCTTGCACTGTGGAGTCATTCTTGACTTCTCCACACCATCTGGTTGGTTTCCGTGGTACTGAGGGATAAAAAGATAAGGCAGCCGTAGCCATAATGTACTGTAAGCTTGGCTCATCACTCAGTGGTTCGCAACTGTTGTTTTTGTTCTTAAGAGTCTTTTAAAACCCGGCCAGTTTAAATGAAGCGTGAAATGGAGCCCGCTTCAGCTGTATAATATATCTTTTTTTGAATATTTATATTTGACTTCTTTTTAGCTGGTAATAGTTTCGTCGTATTTTAGCTGATTTTTCCTACCATCTCAAGATCCATTCAAATCCAAAGTAACACTTCATTTGGATAGTCCATCTGTAGAAGCTCTACAGATGATCAGTAACCTTTCAACTACATGTGTACTAACCCTAACCCTAGCCCTTATCCTAATGCTCAACTTAACCCTAACCTTAACCCTTACCCTAATCCATATTTTAAACCTAACCTTAACCATAACCAGCATTTGCTTATCAACCGATAGTTTGTTGATAGAATGAAGAAGCACAGGGCAAAGTTCTATTTCCAATGAAAAACAATTCCTAAAAACGATAGGCTATTTACATTGACTGTAAAAAAAAAAAATTGTTTCATGCATTTGCCTATTTTCATACAGTGCATTCGGAAAGAATTCAGACCCATTGACTTTTTCCACATTTTGTTACATTACAGCCTTATTCTAAAATGGATTAAATCGTTTTTTTTACCTCCTCAATCTACACCTAATACACCATAATGACAATGAATACATACAGTACCAGTCAAAAGGTTGGGCACACCTACTCATTACAGTGTTTTTCTTTATTTTGGCTATTTCTACATTGTAGAATAATAGTGAAGACATCATAACAATGAAATAACACATATGGAATCATTTAGTATCCCAAAAAGTGTTAAACAAATCAAAATACATTTTATATTTGACATTTTTCAAAGTATCCACCCTTTGCCTTGATAACAGCTTTGCACACTCTTGGCCCTTGAAACCTGTTTTTGCTTTGTCATTGTGGGGTATTGTGTGTAGATAGATGAGCATTTTTTGTATGAATCCATTTTAGAATAAGGCTGTAAGGTAACCAAATGTGGGAAGCCTGTTACTTGCGAGGCACATCATGGGCATTAAATAACTCGTTTTTGTTTTTCACTGGACTGATGGTTCGATTTCGGATCAGTTATTAAGAAATATATTTTTTTTCAACATTGAAATGCACCATGCATTATGTGGGTTGAATGCTGTAACAGCACAGAATAAAACAATGAATAAAGTCCCATGATGGTAGTGACTGCCCATTACTGCCTATCACTTATTAACCATTATTTATTCACATTACTTCACTTGAATAAATATTTCAAATGTTGCGTATATTACGTTTATTTTATTTGATGACTTTATTATGTCTTTAAGCTAATAATTATTTGACTAATTCTCGCCTTGCGAGCAAAACATTTTAGCGGCCCCCTAATGACAGCAAAGAGAGACCTTTTTTGTTTAAAAGTTAATTTCTTGCAATTCTACATATTTTGCCACGGGGTGGAGAGAAGATTTTTCAATTTTATAACTAATTTCATGCAATTCTACTAATTTTGCCATAGTGTGGAGAGAAAAATTACAATTTGTACAGCTAATTCCCTGCAATTCTACACATTTTGCCATAGGGTGGAGACAAATGTTTGCAGTTTTGTATATGATAACTGATGATCAATGGGTCCCACCCCGTTTGGAACACTGACAAGTAATAATAATAATAAAAAAATTATACAATAAAAATATGTTTTTGGGGGATTGCTCAATCTGATTGGGTGGGCCTGGCTCCCCAGTGGGTGGGTCTGCACCCACCCAGGCCCACCAGTGCCTACGCCCCTGACTTAAATTGAGAAAATGCGTAGTACTTTCTGAGATCATCTGCATATTCTATAGTCTAAGATCCACAGACCCTATTTATCTTTGGCCACTATATTTTGTACTGAATTCATCTTGTATTGTTTCAGGATCAGAGGAAGGATTCCCCTCCCCACAGCAGCCAGGATTCCCCACGGCCACACCAGGGCCTGTTCAGCCACCTCCCCCTGCACTCCCAGCAGCAGGTCCGCACCCCCTTCCCCATGATCCCCATCGGGGGCATCCAGATGGTGCACTCCGTGGCCACCTCAGTCACCGGCCTGGCCCACCCTGCCCGCCTCCCCCTGCAGAAGAGCACGTCCGAGGAGACTAGCACCAGTGAAGTCTCCTTCCCGCTGGCCAGGGGGTCCACCGGGTCCACCGATTCACCCCAGTGCCATGAAAGAATGGAGAGGACCCTGGTTCCTTCCTCCGGCCCGTCCTTACCCAGGTCAGGAAGTCGCCAGGACAGCGCAGACATGTCCGACATCAAGGACAATAAGCAGCAGGAGGAGAGCATACAGACATGTACCAAAGCTATCGCCTCTCTCCGCATCGCTACGGAACATGACACTCTGGAGAAAGGCGTGGTGGCGTGCTCTTTAGAGCCCCACCAGAGACGCCGCTCCCCGCTGCCTCACCCCTGCCATCCCCCTCACCCCATCCCTCAGGAGAGCGCCCCCAGCAGGATTCAGCACTTTAGTGGCGTAGAGGTTAGGCAGTCCCCGGCCGGCCGCTCGGCCTCCCCTCTCCCCCTACCCTCCAGCTCCAGCTCAGAGACCTTTCTGCCGGCCACATCAAAGGGCCCGGCGGGTCCCACGGCAGGGCCAGGCCACCATGTCAAGGAGAGGTCACCAGGTCAACAGGGCCCAGGGGAAAGGGCAGCAAGCACAAAGAGAGGCAAAGATATATCAAAGGACTCCACAGAGAACAGGTGAACGTTGTTTAAAAAGGGAGGGACGTGCAACGTAAAGACATCAACCCATACTATTGCACACACACAACACAAGAACACAGAGAGACAGACATTCAAACACACACACGCAAACACAAAAAAGTCTTTTAACAAGCAAATTAAGTAGATACTCTGCAGTTTCAATGTATGTGTATAGCATGCCTTTTATAACCTGGTTTGCTATTTTAACAATGTTTTTCTTATTTAAATTTTCAGAGAATATACATACAGTATATGTTAACTTATCCATGAGCCTGACCAAATTGCTTATGGACTCCAGTCTGGTACTTTTAAATGTACAGATGTGTGTGCCTTTTCTTTACTTTCTGCTTATATTCTTATAAGCATATTAAGCAGGAAGAGATGTAAATATATAAAGTTTATCAGCTTTGTAATAAATGCAATTTCCCGTCTTTTTTGGACACTTGAGTCTGAATGATGTGAAGTATCAATATATGTAAGGTTGCACTAAAACATATTTTTATATGAGTGAAATTAAATGGCTTTTGTGTACAGCAGCAATTATATAATACTATTTATTGTATCATGTTTTATAAATTGTAAATTTTCTTAATGTTGTGGATGCCTTTTCTATGTAAAGCATGGGTTTTGCTATGGCGTAATTAGAGCAAAAAATATGTACACTGTAAAATGGCTTTATATGTTAGTGAATACACTTTACTTGGAAGTATATATATATATATATATATATATATATATATATATATATATATATATATATATATATATATATATATATATATATATATATCTGCACTTACATTTTGGATTGACACCCACATACAGTATGGTAGTTAGTTCTAAATGCTTGTACCTTTTTCTCTCCTGCTGGATTGGCTACACTAGTTGTGATTTTGTAATTTTTTACAAAAAGTAGAACTTATAATTTTTTTGTTCAACATGTGCACTTATGCATTTTCTTTCTTTTTGTTGTCGTTCATCGCTTACTGAAGTAGTAGTGAAATATTAAAGATAGTTTGATCTTCTGTGAATCACGTTGCTTGAAGTACTTGATTTAATGAGTAGTATGGGGAACATTCCAGCAGATGTAAATATTGAATGCCCATGAATCTGTGTGTATATATATATATATACACACACACACACACACACACACACACACACACACACACATGCAGTCATACACATTTATACACGGAAAGAGTTGATTCTGGGCAATGCCGTCAGTTCATCCCCAAAACATTTTTAAAGGCTTGTACACACAGATATCAAGAACTCTGAAAAAATGCACCTTATGTTCCCTAAATTTTGGGGGTACAATCTCATAATATATACATTTTGGAACAGGGATTTGGAATCCCCAGTTGCTTGTAAAAAGCTGTGCAAATAAACAACCTAAATGAATGGGAGCATTCAGCCAGTCACTCTTATGTATATCTGTATTTTGTATGGTGTGTATAAGATCTGTGTATTTTACTCTTTGGACATTTTTGTCAGTAGTCCCTGTATTCACTTAACTGTATTAACATGTCTTTAAAATCTAAGGTATCAAAGCACAAATCATTGTATAGAAAAAAAAAAGGTAAACATACATAAAAAGGGTAACTTTGTGATGTTCAGTGGAAAGTACAATATCATGTAAGACCCCGGTTTCAATAATGAATCACAGTACAGGTGGGAAAAAAATAGTTTTTTTTGTAAAAAAATAAATAAATACGACTACAATAATATGCATGTCCTCGATGCTTTCATTCTTTGTCTTGCTCAAGTGCTTCATATGTACATACAGTGCCAGTCAAAAGTTTGGACACACCTACTCATTACAGGGCTTTTACTTAATATTGAATATTTTCTACATTGTAGAATAAAGACATCAAAACTATAAAATAACACATATGGAATCATGTAGTAACTAAAAAAGTGTAAACAAATCAAAATATATTTTATATTTGAGATTCTTCAAAGTAGCCACCATTTCCCTTGATAAAAGTTAATTTGTGGAATTTATTTCCTTCTTAATGCATTTGAGCCAATCAGTTGTGTTGTGGCAAGGTAGGGGTGGTATACAGCAGATAGCCCTATTTGATAAAAGTCTGTATTATGGCAAGAACAGCTCAAATGAGCAAAGAGAAACGACAGTCCATTATTACTTTAAGACATGAAGGTCAGTCAAATCCTGAAAATGTTAAGAACTTTGAAAGTTTCAAGTGCAGTCGCAAAAACCGTCAAGCGCTATGATGAAACTGGCTTTCATGAGGACCGCCACAGGAAAGGAAGACCCAGAGTTACCTCTGCTGCAGAGGATAAGTTCATTGGTGTAAACTGCACCTCAGATTGCAGCCCAAATAAATGCTTCACAGAGTTCAAGTAACAGACACATCTCAACATCAACTGTTCAGAGGAGACTGCGTGAATCCGGCCTTCATGTTCGAATTGCTGCAAAGAAACCACTACTAAAGGACACCAATAATAAGAAGAGACTTGCTTGGGCCAAGAAACATGAGCAATGGACATTAGACCGGAGTCCAAATTTGAGATTTTTGATTCAAACTGCCATGTCTTTGTGAGACGCAGAGTACTGTAGGTGAACGGAGGATCTCTGCATGTGTGGTTCACACCGTAAAGCATGGAGGAGGAGGTGTGATGGTGTGTGGGTGCTTCGCTGGTGACACAGTCAGTGATTTATTTAGAAGGCACACTTAACCAGCAAGGCTACCACAGCATTCTGCAGTGATAGCCATCCCACCTGGTCTGCGCTTAGTGGGGTTATCATTTGTTTTTCAACAGGACAATGACCCAAAAGACACCTCCAGACTGTGTAAGGGCTATTTGACCAAGAAGGAGAGTGATGGAGTGCTGCGTCAGATGACCTGGCCTCCACAATCATCCAACCTCAACTCAAATGAGATGGTTTGGGATGAGTTGGACCGCAGAGTGAAGGAAAAACAGCCAACAAGTGCTCAGCATATGTGGGAACTCCTTCAAGACTGTTGGAAAAGCATTCCTCATGAAGCTGGTTGAGAGACTGCCAAGAGTGTGCAAAGCTGTCATCAAGGCAAAGGGTGGCTGCTTTGAAGAACCTAAAATCTAAAATATATTTTGATTTGTTTAACACTTTTTTGGTTACTACATGATTCCATATGTGTTATTTCACAGTTTTGATGGCTTCACTATTATTCTACAATGAAGAAAATAGTAAAAATGAGTATGAGTAGGTGAGTCCAAGCTTTTGACTGGTACGGTATGTGGACTTCATATTTGCAATATCATGTAGACCAACACTACATTTCACACTTTACAGTACCGTAGGCACAACAGGAGTCAATGCATACAAACCATGTATAGGGGCTGGATTCAAACCGTATCTCAGAAGATCCACATTAAAATGTAAAGGTAATTTCCGATTGAGCCAACACATCGCGTTATAAAGTGGATCTTCATCGCTATGGATTGAATAGAGCCCTAGGCCTTTGGATGGTATACACTTTATCAACTACCTCAGTTATACCTCTTATATAAAACCTTAAAGATCTCATCTCCAGCTGCTAATTTTTGGCTATCACTGAACTTAAAATGTTAACTGCTTAGAACACACTTCCCTGCGTGTAGTTACTTCCTTTGATTTAATCCACTCTGACACAACTAGGTTGGTTATTCTCACTAATGTGCTTGTCTTTCAAATCACTTTGAAAGATACTTTGATCTTGGGGTATTTTAGACCTGATGAGTTTATATGTTTCTACTTTGAAAGTCATCTGTTTACGTAAATTCACATGGGAATTCTCCCTTTAGATCTTCAGTAACTCAGAGACCTATTTTGGATTGTCAGATTGTCATCCTCATGAATACTGCAACTGACAAATTGTTCTTACAGTATGTCGGTATTCAGGTAGAATACACAATACAGCCAGCAAATGACTAGCCTATTGGTTATTTTGTATCCAGGCGTGTGGGTGCAGTGGCCTGGTGCTGTCACAGCTGTGAGTGAGCATGTTAGATGTATTATTTTCCTTACATCTCCATCAGGGTGGCAGGCAGGCAGTCGGTTGAGTGTCCGCCCCTAGGACATGGCTGTGTCACCCAGACACCTGCCATCCGTCTGGCCTTGTCCTGTCTTTTCATGTCCAACCCTCTCTGATGAACGGCTACCACAGACAGATCAGGACTGCAGGACGGGCTGCTGGAGCCAGCCTCTGAATATTAAGCACAGCCCAGAGATTTTTCCTGGCCCTAAAGATAGCCTACCTTCTCTCTATTGTTCTCTTACAGACATTTACAGTTCTCATTGATTTAAGGGTGAGGCATGTACAGTAAATAAAAACTTTGATTTGTTTGAAAAAAGGAGGAGGGGCCATCCCTATAATGCCACAATCACCCACTTCACCCTTTGTATTGAGTGGGTATTGTGAAATGTTGTTGAGCAAGAGCAACATTAGTTATGGGTTTAGAGGGCGTGCTGTAGCATGCCACTAAGGATATAGTTACTGTACATTACAGCTCTTTGATGTCATTGATCATAACATATTGCTGAAAAAGCATAGCTCTTATGGATTTGCATCCTCTGCCTTATTATGGGCAGCCGGCTAGGGCCATTATTGTTTTCTGTTTTTACAAATTATCTTCCACTGACCTTGAATAAAGCCTGTGTCTATGTATGCTGACGACTCAACAGTATACACATTGGCTGCAACATTAAAATAAATAACTGAGAAATTTAACATAGAGCTACAGTCAGTTTCAGAATGGTTAACTAGCAGTAGGCTGGTGCTAAATATCTCAAAAACTAAAAGCATCATTTGTGGGACAAATCACTCAATCTATTATTGAATAATGTGGCTATTGTTGAGGAGACTAAACTGCTTGGTGTAACCCTAGATAGCAAGCTGTCATGGTCAAAACATATAGACTCAATGGTTGCTAAAATGGGAAGAGGTCTGTCCATGATAGGGAGTTGCTCTGCCTTTTTGACATTTCAGTCGACCAGACAGGCCCTAATTTTTTGTCACCCGGACTACTGCCCAGCTGTGTGGTCATGTGCAGCAAAGAAGGACATAGATAAATTGCAGATGGACCAGAACAAAGAGTTTATCGCACTTAGATGTAGATGGGAAAGTGTCAGTAACATGCATGTCAGTCTCTCCTTTCTCAAAGTTGAGGAGAGATTGACTGCATCACTATTGGTCTTTGTGCGAGGTATTGATGTGTTGAAGGTACCGAACTGTCTGTTCAAGCAGTTGGCACACAGTTCGGACACTCATTGGTACAACACAAGACATGCAACTAGAGGTCTCGTCACAGTCCCCAGATCCAGAACAAAGGCTGGGAAACACACAGTATTAAATAGAGCCATGACTACATGGAACTCTCTGCCACCCCAGGTAACTCAAGCTAGCAATAAAAGCAGTTTAAAAAAACAGATAAAAGAACACCTTACTGCACAAAGGGGACTGTGAAGAGACACAGCCATTTTATATATATTGTATTGTAATTTGCACTGTACTATGTATTAGATCTAGATATTGTGTGTATGTACTGATATGTCGGCTATGTGGGACATTTTAAATATACAGTGGGGAGAACAAGTATTTGATACACTGACAATTTTGCAGGTTTTCCTACTTACAAAGCATGTAGAGGTCTGTAATTTTTATCATAGGTACACTTCAACTGTGAGAGAAGGAATCTAAAACAAAAATCCAGAAAATCACATTGTATGATTTTTAATTAATTAATTTGCATTTTATTGCATGACATAAGTATTTGATCACCTACCAACCAGTAAGAATTCCGGCTCTCACAGACCTGTTAGTTTTTCTTTAAGAAGCCCTCCTGTTCTCCACTCATTACCTGTATTAACTGCACCTGTTTGAACTCGTGCAGTTAATATTAGTCAATCCTTGACTAACATTGTTCTGTAATATGTATTATGTCATGTTTCATGTGGACCCCAGGAAGAGTAGCTGATGCCTTTGCAGTGGCTAGTGGGGTCCTAAAAAACACCCACAATTACAGGAAATAATCTCTTTATGTTTTTGCTGTGCTGTGTATGCACTGTATTGTGTATGATCAATGCATTATTTTTATTGAAGTGCCATCTTGGCCAGATCGTAAATGATGTCTTCTGACCTCAATGGGACTTTTCTGGATAAAACAAATGCATGCTAGTTATAAATGATGACTCGTCAAGCCATGCAATTTGTTCAATGTGCAGTAAACAAGCTGTCTAAAAGCTGTCTTATTTTGCCAAAATAGTTACTTCTCTCATTTCAAATTGGTCATTTGGAATCACTAGGATGTAGTACTAGCATCATGGAAGACTGCAATTTGTCGTCAAGATTGAACTCATGTGTTCCAAGGAAGTAGTGAGTGTTTGGTTTTGGGGGTACCCTCACAGTGTGTGTGCCTGTTTTCCTGGAGAGGAATCTGTTTGGAGGAGGACATTTTTGGTGGCAGGAAAAAAATGTATCAATTAAAACCATAATGTTCTCTCTCATGTCCATGTTTCCAGGATCGGGAAGGTTCATCTGAGCAATTGACAGGAAAAACTGGTGACGTTAACAAGCTCTGATCATAACCCTCAGACGGAAACCCACTTGCATGGGAAATCATTTAATGTAAAGGATTTTTACGTAAAATTTGGGGCAGCAGGTAGCCTAGTGTTGGGCCAGTAACTGAAAGGTTGCTGGATCGAATCCCCGAGCTGACAAGGTAAAAATCTGTCATTCTGCCCCTGAACAAGGCAGTTAACCCACTGTTCCTAGGCCGTCATTGTAAATAAGAATTTGTTCTTAACTGGCTTGCCTAGTTAAATAAAGGTTAAATAATTAAAATGTACTCTACCTATGCATGATGGCTTGCCAAAAAATTATATAGAGGAAGGTGTGTGCCAGGACCATTGGAATATGAACCAAAATTTGTGTTTACCAGAAAATTGTATTCTGTAAATGTCAATGCAAGGATTATATATACAGTAAGTATAAAGCGGTATAGTGCACACAACAACCCATATGTCCTACATAAAGGCTGGGTAGACTGTACCCTAAGTAAAAGTCAGCACTGAACTAGAATATAATATATGAATGTAGATGGTTATAAATTTGGTATTTAATATTTGTTTTTTGAGTCAAGTAGTCATTTTTATTTTTTATTTTTTATTAACAAATATCTGCATACAAAAGAGGAATAGTCACATGCAAACAAGCATACATACAAATTATTTACATTGCCAGGAATCCTAAACAAACAGATCATATTCATTAATAATACAACAAGTTTTAATTGCCTTTTTTTTTAATTTTTGTTAAAGTAGTGCCATATTGTTTAAATTCATTAATAAAGTGAAAAAAGTTAGGTTTTGAATTAGACCATTTGCATTTGTGAATATGAAACTTACCTAGTATTATTAGCAGTTGAATTAAATATACTACGACTAGGCTAAACTGCTTTAAGAACATTCATTGTAGACATGTCATAGAGATATACTGCCACCTGTAGGTAAAACAAAGTAGTACAGCTGTGTTGAAAACCTGATGATATGTGTACTGTATGCATGTAGACGGATGACTGTTCTGCATTAGTCAGCACCTCTCATGTATTTAGTTTTATCCACTTACTTTACACTTTATGGTTTTCATTTCATGAGACTTCATCAAGCATTTTAAATCATTTTTGCATCACTCCTAACTAGATTATAATCCCCCCAAAATGACTGCAGTTTAATTACACATTTATAAAATGCATCCTTAATGTTGCTGTTCAAAACAGCCCAAGGCAAGACAATGTCTCAAGAGAAAAATCCCTCCCATGTCCCTGATAAGATAACATAAATGTACAGTATTAATTCAGTCGGACTCTGGTTGGGATAAACTCTCTTTCTACAAAATAGGGAGGTGTTTTTATTGTCCAGGCTGGTTTTGACTGCCTGCCGGATGGATGAAGTTCGCTCTCTCTCTGGCTCCGAGATCCAGGAAAGCTAGCTTGGGGACTGGAGCCACATATGGTCGGCATGGGAACTCATAAACAGAACCAGATGTAAAGCAGATAACAACAATCTCAGAGTCAGACTGATGTTATTGTTTACTGTAATCTCACATAGGTGGTGATATGAGAGCCCAATGAAATTAATAAGCAATCAATATATGTAGACTAAGAGAGCAGTTTTGGGGGAATTATTGTAAAATCTGCAACATGACCTAAATATTATTTTAACATGAAATGTATTTCATGGAGACATGGTTAGACCATGTTTGCCAGCTTCTGTTTCCTAAAAATGTGGTCCCCTGCATATATTTACGACAGATAGATCATATCTTTGGTTCTACATGTACTTCCTCAGATCCTGGCTAATTTATATGGTCCATATCAGCTATCCAATATAGGATACTGTATGTTCCTCTGTAAATAGGATGCTGTATGTTAATCTGTAAATATGATGCTGTATGTTCCTCTGTATATGTCAATAATCAACTGACTGGCTTTCTTGATGTCTATAGTATTGTCTCTGGTATGCAATCTGGTTTCCGCTCAGGTTATGGATGTGTCACTGCAAACTTAAAGGTCCTCAATGATGTCACCATTGCCCTTGATTCTAAGCAATGTTATGCTGCTATTTTTATTGACTTGGCCAAAGCTTTTGATACGGTAGACCATTCCATTTATGTGGGCCGGCTAAGGAATATTGGTGTCCCTCTCAAAGAGTGCAGTGTAAAAAGTCAGAAAATCTGCTGTCTCAGCCACTGCCTGTCACAAAGGGAGTACCCCAAGGCTCAATCCTAGGTCCCATGCTCTTCTCAATTTACATCAACAACATAGCTCAGGCAGTAGGAAGCTCTCTCATCCATTTACAGTTGAAGTCGGAAGTTTACATACACCTTAGCCAAATACACTTAAACTTAGCCAAATACACTCAAATACTAATTGGGTCAAATGTTTCAGGTAGCCTTCCACAAGCTTCCCAGAATAAGTTGGGTGAATTTTGGCCCATTCCTGGTGTAACTGAGTCAGGTTTGTAGGCCTCCTTGCTCACACACGCCTTTTCAGTTCTGCCCACACATGTTCTATTGGATTGAGGTCAGGGCTTTGTGATGGCCACTCCAATACTATGACTTTGTTGTCCTTTTTGCCATTTGGCCACCACTTTGGAAGTATGCTTGGGGTCATTGTCCATTTGGAAGACCCATTTGCGAACAAGCTTTAACTTCCTGACTGATGTCTTGAGATGTTGCTTCAATATATCCACATAATTTTCCTTCCTCATATGATGCCATCTGTTTTGTGAAGTGCACCAGTCCCTCCTGCAGCAAAGCACCCCCACAACATGATGCTGCCACCCCCGTGCTTCACGGTTGGGATGGTGTTCTTTGGCTTGCAATCGTCCCCCTTTTTCCTCCAAAAAGAACAATGGTCATTATGGCCAAACAGTTCTATTATTGTTTCATCAGACCAGAGGACATTTCTCCAAAAAGTACGATCTTTGTCCCCATGTGCAGTTGCAAACCATAGTCTGGCTTTTTTATGGCGGTTTTGGAGCAGTGGCTTCTTCCTTGCTGAGCGGCCTTTCAGGTTATGTCGATATAGGACTCGTTTTACTGTGGATATAGATACTTTTGTACCTGTTTCCTCCAGCATCTTCACAAGGTCCTTTGCTGTTGTTCTGGGATTGATTTGCACTTCTCGCACCAAAGTACATTAATCTCTAGAAGACAGAATGCGTCTCCTTCCTGAGCGGTATGACGGCTGCATGGTCCCATGCTGTTTATACTTGCATACTATTGTTTGTACAGATGAATGTGGTACCTTCAGGCATTTGGAATTTGCTCCCAAGGATGAACAAGACTTGTGGAGGTCTACAATTTGTTTTCTGAGGTCCGTGCTGATTTCTTTAGATTTTCCCATGTTGTCAAGCAAAGCGGCACTGAGTTTGAATGTATGCCTTGAAATACATCCACAGGTACACCTCCAATTGACTCAAATGATGTCAGTTATCCTATCAGAAGCTTCTAAAGCCATGACACCATTTTCAAAGCTTAGTGTATGTAAACTTCTGACCCACTGGAATTGTGATACAGTGAATTATAAGTGAAATAATCTGTCTGTAAACAATTGTTGGGAAAAAGTAGATGTCCTAACCGACTTGCAAAAACTATAGTTTGTTAATTAACAAGAAATTTGTGGAGTGGTTGAAAAACGAGTTTTAATGACTCCAACCTAAGTGTATGTAAACTTCCGACTTCAACTATATATGCAGATGATACTGTCTTATACTCAACTGGCCCCTCCCCGGATTTTGTGTTAAATGCTCTACAACAAAGCTTTCTTAGTGTCCAACAAGCTTTCTCTACCCTTAACCTTGTTCTGAACACCTCCACAACAAAGGTCATGTGGTTTGGTAAGAAGAATGCCCCTCTCCCCACAGGTGTGATTACTACCTCTGAGGGTTTAGAGATTGAGGTAGTCCCCTCATACAAGTACTTTGGAGTATGGCTAGACAGTACACTGTCCTTCTCTCAGCACATATCAAAGCTGCAGGCTAAAGTTAAATCTAGACTTGGTCTCCTCTATCGTAATCGCTCCACTTTCACCCCAGCTGCCAAACTAACCCTGATTCAGATGACCATCCTACCAATGCTAGATTACGTAGACATAATTTATAGATCAGCAGGTAAGGGTGCTCTCGAGCAGCTAGATGTTCTTTACGATTCGGCCATTAGATTTGCCACCAATGCCCCTTATACAGTAGGACACATCACTGCACTCTATACTACTCTGTAAACTGGTTATCTCTGTATACCCAATGCAAAACCCACTGGTTGATGCTCATTTATAAAAGGCCTCACTCCCCCTATCTAGCCCCCCCCCCCCCATATGAGAAATCTACTGCAGCCCTCATCCTCCACATACAACACCCGTTCTGCCAGTCACATTCTGTTAAAGGTCCCCAAAGCACACACATCCCTGGGTCTCTCATCTTTTCAGTTCGCTGTAGCTAGCGACTTGGAACGAGCTGAAACAAACACTCAAACGGGACAGTTTTATCTCAATCTCTTCATTCAAAGACTCAATAATGGACACTCTTACTGACAGTTGTGGCTGCTTTGCGTGATGTATTGTTGTTTCTACCTTCTTGCCCTTTGTGCTGTTGTCTGTGCCCAATAACGTTTGTACCATGTTTAGTGCTGCTACCATGTTGTGTTGTTGCCATGTTGTTGTCATGTTGTGTTGCTACTATGCTGTGTTGTCATGTGTTGCTGCCCTGTTATGTTTTTGTCTTAGGTCTCTCTTTATGTAGTGTTGTGTTGTCTCTCTTGTCGTGATGTGTTTTGTCCTATATTTATATGTTATTTATAAAAAAATTATCCCAGCCTCAGTCCCCGCAGGGGTCCTTTGCCTTTTGGTAGGCCGTCATTGTAAATAAGAATTTGTTCTTAACTGACTTGCCTAGTTAAATAAAATAATAGCAATTATGTCATACATTACAGTTGAGGAACAATGGGAAAGTTATTCTGCTTTGAAAATTGATAAACTTGTAACCCCACTTTGAGAAAAAGGCCCTAGAATGTGTTGGTACACCTACTGGAGAGCTCTTCTTTGTCTACACCTATTCAGCATCGTTCACACCCTCTTACTAAACAACCAAAGATTAAAAAATGTATTATATATATATATATGTATGTTCCTCTCTATGTAGGATACTGTATGTTACTCTGTAAATAGGATGCTGTAAGTTCCTCTGTAAATAGCATGCTGTATGTTCCTCTTTAAATGGGATGCTGTATGTTCCTCTGTAAATAGGATGCTGTATGTTCCTCTGTTCCTCTCTATGTAGGATACTGTCTGTTCCTCTGTAAATAGGATGCTGTATGTTCCTCTCTATGTAGGATGCTGTATGTTCCTCTCTATGTAGGATACTGTATGTTCCTCTGTAAATAGGATGCTGTATGTTCCTCTCTATGTAGGATACTGTATGTTCCTCTCTATGT
The DNA here is from genome assembly GCF_045679555.1 of Salvelinus alpinus. Classification (NCBI taxonomy): domain Eukaryota; kingdom Metazoa; phylum Chordata; class Actinopteri; order Salmoniformes; family Salmonidae; genus Salvelinus; species Salvelinus alpinus. The sequence goes on from NC_092093.1 coordinate 30,967,125, forward strand.
AGGATACTGTATGTTACTCTGTAAATAGGATGCTGTAAGTTCCTCTGTAAATAGCATGCTGTATGTTCCTCTTTAAATGGGATGCTGTATGTTCCTCTGTAAATAGGATGCTGTATGTTCCTCTGTAAATAGGATGCTGTATGTTCCTCTGTAAATAGGATGCTGTATGTGCCTCTGTAAATAGGATGCTGTATGTTCCTCTGTAAATAGGATGCTGTATGTTCCTCTGTAAATAGGATGCTGTATGTTCCTCTGTAAATAGCATGCTGTATGTTCCTCTCTATGTAGGATACTGTATGTCCCTCTGTAAATAGGATACTGTATGTTCCTCTGTAAATAGGATACTGTATGTCCCTCTGTAAATAGGATACTGTATGTCCCTCTGTAAATAGGATACTGTATGTCCCTCTGTAAATAGGATACTGTATGTCCCTCTGTAGATAGGATGCTGTACGTTCCTCTCTCTGTAGGATGCTGTATGTTCCTCTGTAAATAGGATGCTGTATGTTCCTCTGTAAATAGGATGCTGTATGTGCCTTTGTAAATAGGATGCTGTATGTTCCTCTGTAAATAGGATGCTGTATGTTCCTCTGTAGATAGGATGCTGTACGTTCCTCTCTCTGTAGGATGCTGTATGTTCCTCTGTAAATAGGATGATGTATGTTCCTCTGTATATAGAATGCTGTATGTTCCTCTGTAAATAGGATGCTGTATGTTCCTCTGTAAATAGGATGCTGTAAGTTCCTCTGTAAATAGGATGCTGTATGTTCCTCTGTAAATAGGATGCTGTATGTTCTTCTGTAAATAGGATGCTGTATGTTCCTCTGTATCTCAACGTTATTCAAACCTTATGCAAACCCTCACAGATGATTCATTTCGTACCTACCGGTGGATGATTAATTTCGTACCTACCAACTGTGTGTTTCGTCACGTGTTCCAGCACCTCGACCACACACAGCCATTGACGATCACCACTCAACAAAAAAAAGCTCCCTGAGAGCAAGGGAAAAAAACATGCGTAGGTTAGAACATACTACTGTATATATACGTAGATTCCAACTTCCATAATGTGAATCTTTTAGGTTAATTTGGGTATGGGATGGAGATATTTAATGGTTCTTTGTGAGAAGGAGAGCTGTTTTTGGTCCCACTCAGTATTGCGGGACCCGGTTCTAGAGAAAATGCTGTGCGGTAATGAGTTAATTACTCTGTAATTAGGAAATGGTAGTACAGCGTAATGATGGGTTTGGAGTGATGGCCTCTCCCTTGGGCACAGGCTTGTAATGTTGAGTTTGTGCTCATCCTCTCCATACCCTGATAGCCTCCAGTCACGCCAGATGACGTTCTCTCTCTCTATCTCTATCTCTGATAGTCACCCCCCCTTATTGGGCCTGGGAAGACTCCTTGGCTAGTACTTTGCCAGGCTGGCTTTTCACCATAACTCACCGCACTGACTAAGCACATGCAAAAGATATTTAAGGACAACAAGATGGCCTAGAATGCCTTGCGTTTGAGTCAGGCCCTGTTAAATTGTGATTACAGCTGCCACCATTAGGAAGATTTATTTGGAAACATTGGGGTGAAAGAACAACATCAATTCTGCCATGATGGGCATGAGAAAGGGCAAGGGCATGCTGAACATACTGAGAGGTTACTTTTCCATCAGATGGAGGGAGGTTGTGGAGGACAGGGCTGTGTCTGCTCCACGCCGGGATGACCCTCTCTCCATTAATCCAGCCCTATAAATCAGGCATCAGCACCACACCATCACCATGCTGTCTGGCTCTCTCTCCCCACAGCCACCGCTCCAGGTCACACATCAACCTTTTCTTCTCTCCTGTGACAGGTCCATGCTGGGGTGTTTATTTGGAAAATGTAATGTGTTTAAAAGTGAAAAGGGTGTTGCAGCAAAACTTTCATTTACATTTAGCAGACACTCTTATTCAGGGCAACTTACAGGAGCAATTAGGGTTAAGTGCTTTGCTCAAGGGCACATTGGCATTGTTTTTTACCTAGATGGCTTGGTGATTCGAACCAGCGACCTTTCGGTTACTGGCCCAACGCTCTTAACCGCCTTTGCAAGACCTTATCTTCTACTCTGTAGTCTGCTACAGTATTACGGGATGGGATTCCTGGAGCTCTGTCAGTTGGGTCAGAAAGAAGGGAGGGGAGAGCAGACCAGCGGTTAACCTCAAGAGAGGTGGCCAGAACACCCCACATCTCTAGAGATAGACATAACACGCAGGAAACAACAGTGCCAACACATAGATGAGCAAGTAATATGAGCTGCCCAGAGCGGGATGGAGGGAAAGGAGGAGAGGGAGAGGTGGGAGGAATGGCGGGATGGATGGAGGAGGAGGAGGGGGGTACAGGCAAGAGATGAAGCAGCGGGAACGATGGAGCTCAGTGAGACAGAGAGGACATATGGTTGAAAAATCTGTTCCTCAGGTCACTTTTGGCCGAAGTATTTCCAGCGAGTGAAGGAGGAGGGAGGGGGTGTCAGGGAGAAAGGGAAGAAGACATGGTAGGTCTCATGTCATTGACGTGTGTTTGGGCTGGGGTACAGGGTGGACTTGGCCCGCGTCTGTTTGTTTGTTATTCTTAGAGCCACGTTGTCGTCATCCGCTCCACGTTTCTGGCGTTTTAAAATGTCACACTGTTGCAAACTGTAGAACGTCAGCATACTGACTGAGGCCACCTCCAAACAATGATCTGATCTCAATGAGAGAACTGGATAAAACAAGAATGAAAGGGTGCAATACATTGTGAATTAGGAATGACGTTACGATTATTAGCAATAACACAACATTTAAAACCATTTGCTTATTCTGACACGTTAGTGAGACTGGGTGAAAAAAAAACATTGTTTTATGCACTTGTGCCAACATCATTTTGATGTACAGTACCAGTCAAAAGTTTGGACACCTGGTCATTCAAGGATTTTACATTGTAGAATAATAGTGAAGACATCACAACTATGAAATAACACATATGGAATCATGTAGTAACCAAAAAAGTGTGAAACAAATCAAAATACATTTTATATTTGAGATTCTTCAAAGTAGCCACCCTTTGCTTGATGACAACTTTTCACACTCTTGGCATTCTCTCAATCATGAGGAATGCTTTTCCAACAGTCTTGAAGGAGTTCCCACATATGCTGAGCACTTGTTGGCTGCTTTTCCTTCACACCATCTCAATTGGGTTGAGGTCGGGTGATTGTGGAGGCCAGGTCGTCTGATGCAGCACTCCATCACTCTCCTTCTTGGTCAAAATGAATGGCCCTTACACAGCCTGGAGGTGTGTTTTGGGTCATTGTCCTGTTGAAAAATAAATGATAGTCCCACTAAGCGCAAACCAGATGGGATGGCGTATCGACCATGCTGGTTAAGTGTGCCTTGAATTCTGAATAAATCACAGACAGTGTCACAAGCAAAGCACACCATCACACCTCCTCCTCCATGCTTCACGGTGGGAACCACACATACGGAGATCATCCGTTCACCTACTCTGTCTCACAAAGACACAGCGGTTGGAACCAAAAATCTCAAATTTGGACTCATCAGACCAAAGGACAGATTTCCACCGGTCTAATGTCCATTGATGTGTTTCTTGGCACAAGCAAGTCTCTTCTTATTATTGGTGTCCTTTAGTAGTGGTTTCTTTTCAGCAATTTGACCATGAAGGCCTGATTCATGAAGTCTCCTCTGAACATTTGATGTTGACATGTGTCTGTTGCTTGAACTCTTGTGAAGCTTTTATTTGGGCTGCAATCTGAGGTGCAGATAACTCTAACGAACTTATCCTCTGTAGCCGAGGTAACTCTGGGTCTTCCTTTCCTGTGGCGGTCCTCAAGAGAGCCAGTTTCATAATAGCACTTGATGGTTTTTGCGAAGACACTTTCAAAGTTCTTGAAATGTTCCGGATTGACTGACCTTCATGTCTTAAAGTAATGATGGACTGTCGTTTCACTTTGCTTATTTGAGTTGTTCTTGCCATAATATGGACTTGGTCTTTTACCAAATAGGGCTATCTTCTGTATACCACCCCTACCTTGTCACAACACAACTGATTGGCTCAAAAGCATTAAGGAAAGAAATTCCACAAATTAACTTTAAATTAAGCACACCTGTTAATTTCAATGCATTCCAGGTGACATGAAGCTGGTTGAGAGAATGAGTGTGCAACGCTGTCATCAAGGCAAAGGGTGGCTACTTTGAGGAATCTCAAATAAAAAATATGTTTTGATCTGTTTAACTACTTGTTATTTCATAGTTTGATGTCTTCACTATTATTCTTCTAATGTAGAAAATAGTAAAAATAAAGAAAAACCCTTGAATGAGTAGGTGTGTCCAAACTTTTGACTGGTACTGTACATTTTTACATGAACTCTATGGGCGAATGCTCATGGAAATGTTAAACGACCTAATTGACATTTTGACTTGATTGATATTTCAAAGCCAAACCAACGAGGGCAATTTGTGATTTTTTAATTGTATTCATTAAGGAAAAGTATCCTAAATGATAACCCGAACAACCAAACACGAGTATTTCTGTACATTTTTGGTGAATGATACAATTTAGCTTCAAAGCAATCGTCCAAGAACTCCCAAGTGCTCTCCATGAATCCAAACCTCTAAATATAGTCCGAAAAGTTGTAAAACATTTTAAGTAGCAATTGAGAAACGTGTGTTTTTCTGGTTGCGTAATTGCATGATTCTACAAAGAAACAACATCACCGATCCTTTGCTTAACATATGTTTAGTACTGTTATTGTACCCCATTCATAAATGGTGGATGTGGTAAGTTTACTATGGATCCAGAAAACATCTGGACAAAAATCTGTTCGGTCCAAATAGGTTAATCCCATGACACCGCAGAGCATTCTGCTGTGCTGACGCCAGGCAAACAAATCATTACAGACAGTGGATTCTTTGTTTCAGTATACACACAATGTCTTTGTTGTTTTGTTGATCCTGAAAAAGAAAGTGTAAATATGCCATTGCTAAACCAATGCTTTTCATATCTATGAATCGTTTAAAAGTAATATTTTATTTTTTATGTGTAGCTAACAAGATTGATCAGGTTAGAGTTCAGTAAATCAAAACAGAAGTGTTCTAATGGTTATAACTTATGAGTAATGGCAAGCCTCTTCAGCTGATATTCAAAGATGTGTTTGTGTGACAGTTACCTAACTTGCTAAGAGTGCTCAACTAGACTAGATAAGACCACGGATATGTGCTATGGCAATGTGGGGAATGCATCTGTGCCCAAGTGTCATATGTGTACACCTCTTCAAATGAGTGGATTCAGCTATTTCAGCCACACCCGTTGTTGACAGGTGTATAAAATCGAGCACACAGCCATGCAATGGCACAGTCATAGGATGCCACCTATCCAACAAGTCAGTTCGTAAAATGTCTGCCCTGCTAGAGCTGCCTCGGGTCAACTGTAAGTGCTGTTATTATGTATTGGAAACGTCTAGGAGCAACAACGGCTCGGCTGTGAAGTGGTAGGCCACACAAGCTCACAGAATGGGATCGCCAAGTGTTGAAGCATGTAGAGAGTAAAAATCGTCTATCCTCGGTTGCAACACTCACTACCGAGTTCCAAACGGCCTCTGGAAGCAACGTCAGCACAATCACTGTTTGTCAGGAGCTTCATGAAATAGGTTTCCATGGCCGAGCAGCCGCACACAAGCCTAAGACCTGGTGTGGTGTAAAGCTCGCCGCCATTGGACTCTGAAGCAGTGAAAACGCATTCTCTAGAGTGATGAATCACGCTTCACAATTTGACAGTCCTACGGATTAATCTGGGTTTGGTGGATGCCTGGAGAACGCTCAGTCCCTTCCTGTACTCCCTGTTCACTCATGACTGCACGGCCAGGCACGACTCCAACACCATCATTAAGTTTGCTGACAACACAACAGTGGTAGGCCTGATAACCGACAACGATGACACAGCCTATAGGGAGGAGGTCAGAGACCTGACTGTGTGGTGCAAGGACAACAACCTCTCCCTCAACGTGATCAAGACAAAGCGGATGATTGTGGACTACAGGAAAAGGAGGACCGAGCATGCCCCCATTCTCATCGACAGGGCTGTAGTGGAGCAGGTTGAGAGCTTCAAGTTCCTTGGCGTCCACATCACCAACAAACTAACATGGTCCAAGCACACCAAGACAGTCGTGAAGAGGGCACGACAAAACCTATTCCCCCTCAGGAGACTGAAAAGACTTGGCATGGGTCCTCAGATGGGTCCTCAAAAGGTTTTACAGCTGCACCTTCGAGAGCATCCAGCTGCACCTTCGAGAGCATCCTGCCTGGTATGGTAACTGCTCTGCCACCAACCGCAAGGCACTACAGAGGGTAGTGCGTACGGCCCATCACCAGGGCCAAGCTTCCTGCATTTTAGGACCTCTATACTAGGCGGTGTCAACCCTAAAATTGTTCAAAGACTCCAGCCACCCTAGTCAGAGACTGTTCTCTCTGCTACCGCACGGCAAGCAGTATCGGAGTGCCAAGTCTAGGTCCAAGAGACTTCTAAACAGCTTCTACTCCCAAGTCATAAGACTCCTGAACAGCTAATCAAATGGCTACCCAGACTATTTGCATTGCCCTCCCTTCTACGCTGCTGCTACTCTCTGTTATTATCTATGCATAGTCACTTTAATAACTCTACCTTCATGTGCATATTACCTCAATTACCTCGACACCGGTGCCCCCGCACATTGACACATTGACTCTGTACCGGTACCCCCTTTATATAGCCCCGCTATTGTTATTTACTGCTGCTCTTTAATTATTTGTTATTCTTATCTCTTTTTGTAGGTATTTTCTTAAAACTGCATTGTTGGTTAAGGGCTTGTAAGTAAGCATTTCACTGTGAGGTCTACACCTGTTGTATTCGGCGCATGTGACAAATAAAATTTGATTTGATTTTACCCACGCACCGCTACTGAGTCCCGCTCATGACTTGTTTGACAAAAGCTTCCTTGACCTCAATGTCATCAAGACTAAAGAACACAACTCCCAGATCTCTTCACTCAGAAAACTACAAGTAAAGCACTCCAGGTCTTCAACCCTTCCGTCCTGTCAGAGATTACAGGTGTCACTCACACAGAATCAATTTATTTAAAAAAAATCATTTATCCCCGCTGCAGTGACAATCCTCAAATAGACTATGGTGAACTGACATGGAAGTGCTCAATGTGTGTAATGTTGATGTTTGTATGTCTTTTTTATCATTTTAATGTATGTTTTATGTCTGTTTTAATCCTTTAAATGCTAAGAGCGCCAAAAACTAATTATCCATTTTGTGCAAACCTAATGGACAATAACGTTTTCTAATCTAATCTAATAGGTCTATGCTTCCTACTGTACAGTATGTAGTCTTTAAGATGCCATTGCAGATCCATCGGCCTTTCCTAAGGTATTCACACTTACGTACAGTGGGGAGAACAAGTATTTGATACACTGCCGATTTTGCAGGTTTTCCTACTTACAAAGCATGTAGAGGTCTGTAATTTTTATCATAGGTACACTTCAACTGTGAGAGACGGAATCTAAAACAAAAATCCAGAAAATCACATTGTATGATTTTTAAATAATTAATTTGCATTTTATTGCATGACATAAGTATTTGATCACCTACCAACCAGTAAGAATTCCGGCTCTCACAGACCTGTTAGTTTTTCTTTAAGAAGCCCTCCTGTTCTCCACTCATTACCTGTATTAACTGCACCTGTTTGAACTCGTTACCTGTATAAAAGACACCTGTCCACACACTCAATCAAACAGATTCCAACCTCTCCACAATGGCCAAGACCAGAGAGCTGTGTAAGGACATCAGGGATAAAATTGTAGACCTGCACAAGGCTGGGATGGGCTACAGGACAATAGGCAAGCAGCTTGGTGAGAAGGAAACAACTGTTGGCGCAATTATTAGAAAATGGAAGAAGTTCAAGATGACGGTCAATCACCCTCGTTCTGGGGCTCCATGCAAGATTTCACCTTGTGGGGCATCAATGATCATGAGGAAGGTGAGGGATCAGCCCAGAACTACACGGCAGGACCTGGTCAATGACCTGAAGAGAGCTGGGACCACAGTCTCAAAGAAAACCATTAGTAACACACTACGCCGTCATGGATTAAAATCCTGCAGCGCACGCAAGGTCCCCCTGCTTAAGCCAGTGCATGTCCAGGCCCGTCTGAAGTTTGCCAATGACCATCTGGATGATCCAGAGGAGGAATGGGAGAAGGTCATGTGGTCTGATGAGACAAAAATAGAGCTTTTTGGTCTAACTCCACTCGCCGTGTTTGGAGGAAGAAGAAGTATGAGTACAACCCCAGGACACCATCCCAACCGTGAAGCATGGAGGTGGAAACATCATTCTTTGGGGATGCTTTTCTGCAAAGGGGACAGGACGACTGCACCGTATTGAGGGGAGGATGGATGGGGCCATGTATCGCGAGATCTTGGCCAACAACCTCCTTCCCTCAGTAAGAGCATTGAAGATGGGTCGTGGCTGGGTCTTCCAGCATGACAACGACACGAAGCACACAGCCATGGCAACTAAGGAGTGGCTCCGTAAGAAGCATCTCAAGGTCCTGGAGTGGCCTAGCCAGTCTCCAGACCTGAACCCAATAGAAAATCTTTGGAGGGAGCTGAAAGTCCGTATTGCCCAGCGACAGCCCCGAAACCTGAAGGATCTGGAGAAGATCTGCAGGGAGGAGTGGGCCAAAATCCCTGCTGCAGTGTGTGCAAACCTAGTCAAGAACTACAGGAAACGGGCCTCCCGGGTGGCGCAGTGGTCTAGAGCACTGCATCGCAGTGCTATGCTGCGCCACCAGAGTCTGGGTTCGCGCCCAGGCTCTGTCGCAGCCGGCCGCGACCGGGAGGTCCGTGGGGCGACGCACAATTGGCTTAGCGTCGTCCGGGTTAGGGAGGGTTTGGCCGGTAGGGATATCCTTGTCTCATCGCGCTCCAGCGACTCCTGTGGCGGGCCGGGCGCAGTGCGCGCTAACCGAGGGGGCGGGTGCACGGTGTTTCCTCCGACACATTGGTGCGACTGGCTTCCGGGTTGGAGGCGCGCTGTGTTAAGAAGCAGTGCGGCTAGGTTGGGTTGTGCTTCGGAGGACGCATGACTTTCGACCTTCGTCTCTCCCGAGCCCGTACGGGAGTTGTAGCGATGAGACAAGATAGTAATTACTAGCGATTGGATACCACGAAAATTGGGGAGAAAAGGGGAGAAAATTAAAAAAAAAAAAAAAAAAAAAAAAAAGAACTACAGGAAACGTATGATCTCTGTAATTGCAAACAAAGGTTTCTGTACCAAATATTAAGTTCTGCTTTTCTGATGTATCAAATACTTATGTCATGCAATAAAATGCAAATTAATTACTTAAAAATCATACAATGTGATCTTCTGGATTTTTGTTTTAGATTCCGTCTCTCATAGTTGAAGTGTACCTATGATAAAAATTACAGACCTCTACATGCTTTGTAAGTAGGAAAACCTGCAAAATCGGCAGTGTATCAAATACTTGTTCTCCCCACTGTATATTCTGAGCTAACTGCTTTCAAATACATTCAACAGGACGAGTTACAAAGTGTGTTTTTACTCAAAAATGACTTTATTAAACAAAAAACATTTACTGGCAATTCCACTCCTCTTCTCTCTCCACCCAGTGCTTTCCAGAGGAGATAATCAGTAGTAATCACATTTGATTTCTCTCCCCACATGGCTTCCAAACCCCACAGTGGACCATGAGAAGCAGGATGTGGTGAGGCCCCTGTAGATATGGCCACTGAGACACATTAGAATGTGGTCTCTCTCCCAGTGCTTCGTCTGATTGTGGCAAGAAGAAGTGGCACTGGCTTTGGGAACTCCATTAGTATGAATCCTTCAACATGAAGGGCCTGGTAGCTCCCAGTAGACAGATAGAGAGGCACATGAGCACATTTCAAGTCTAACTACACCATTTGTTGTTCTATAATCATCTGTTCACATTATATGGGAGACAGGGTAGTGTGTGGGTGTTGGAAAGGAGCGCATTAGATCCTTAAAAAGGAAAGGAAAATCATTTTAGTATAAACTAAATGTGAATAATGTATAATCCTGGCTGAATCGCCGTACTAATCTCTATGTTGGACTAATCACTGAATATTTGTTATAGATATTAAAGGGACACTCCACTCAAAACAAACACTCAACCCCTCCAAAAGACATTTATTGCCATAATGGTCAGAGTTACGTCAGCTTACACCAGTCTCACCTAAAGCAGCAACTGTAAGACTTGAAACCAAACACTGGCAAACCAGAATCACATGATTTTTAACAGGTCTTTAAAAATAGTATGGCATGTGAAACAGTAGCACCTGGAGAGAAAAAAAATGAAATTATGCACTTACAAATATTGTCAGCTAGGTGGAGTTGTCTGACTATTGGAGTTGTCTCACTACATAAAGGAGCATTGCCATTTAAGTCAGCACACTCTCAGCCTGGCAATGGATGGCTCTTCAAAGGGAGTCAGTAACAGCGCTGGGTTTTCTATCCAAGTTTCCACTATAGCCAGAAAGTAAAAGTGGCAAAAATCCCTGTTGGCCATTGCTTTTGAACTATTTACGTGGAACTGAACCATTTTTGCATAAATGTACAAATCTCCATTAACAATAATTGCAAATCAGATAATTGCATATGCTCTGATAATATTATTATTGCTATGGTACTTTGAACTCTTCTCTATTTTGATGTGTTGTTCAGTATGCCAACATTGTGGTGGTGTGGAGGTGAGTATTGTTCAATCCAGAAACAGAAGAGGAAGCAAGTCATCCCGCTCCCTAATTTCTAGGAAACCATACTCAAGATGAATCATGTGACCAAATATTTAGGAGGAGGTCATCATTCAATGGAGTCTGTGAAGGAGGAAGCCACATGGAAAAGGTGGTAAGCAGGTTAGGTCCAAAAAATAGATGTTCACAAAGTAAAAATAATGTATTGTGTTATAGGTTTCATGATGCTTGTATGTAAACCAAATTAGATAGTTTTAAGAATGTTTTATACATCAGTTGGGGTCTCTATAAGCTCCAATATGAGGTCCTTTTAGCTGTGAGGGCTAATACAATATAATCAAAATGGTTGCGTTCGGGTAAATTGTGCCATTTGGCCAGATGCAAATGTTGAGCAAATGTAAACAATATACCCAATACAAATGATTACATTTGGTCAGTTTTATTTGTATAGTATTTTTGAAAAATGCCTTCCTCAGTTGGGTTCACCCCCGAAGCCAACATTCGGTTGTCTTGCTCATAATAACCACACATGGTTTTACCGCAACAAGTGCAACAGACCAGCACAACAGCCTTCAATTCAAACGTCGGGAAACAAACGAAAACACCAACATCGCTCATAAAAACTGATCAGAAATCAAATGACAGAATAATTATATTGGAGCAATAGAACTTCTAAGTGTCAGCGGCCACGTCATGATGATGATGCGTTTTGCATCATATGATCCATTTTGCATCATCATGATGATCTGGCTGGTGACACTTTGCTTCGTAAAAGTCCAATATCTTGGTAACTTGACTGCTGACGTGCAAAAAAAAAATCAACAGTGGACTAATGAAAAAAAAGACCAAAAGATAGTTGGGGTGAAATTTCCTTTTAAGCATTTTTGTAGACTTAGAACATCCACTGTCGTTGTTTTTCTACAAAATAAGTTGATTTTAAGAGTGAAAACGTGAAGAAACTGGAGGAAATTGGTCCTTATGCTTTCTTTATCAAATCTTCTCTCTCGAGGACTTTGCAGAAAAGAACACATGGCACTTTAAAATCTGAAAATCCCTGATAATCTTTGGTCACCATAAGCATCATTCTTGATAGCTGCAGCCCACTGGCAGCATCGGGGAAAAATCTGTAGTAGGTAGAACGGAAAAATACAACTTTTTTTTGCGCTTGTTTGTAATTAGCTTAGCCAGCCACAGAACACCACACAGGCATGATGACAAACGTTAGTGAAAAACAAAAATCTAGAGAAGTTCTGAGATTACTTTGTGTTGTTCGTTCGAAGTAAACAACACCATCATCCAAGTTTGTGGGCACTATGATTGCCGGCGCTATGAATGTGGTTCACCATGAGCAGAGGAATACACAGGAAGTCGAAGCTTCCCGATTTACCAGTGAAATTAAAATGTGCACATTGCAGCTGGTGGTTTGGATCATTGTGATGTTTATGACAAAAACTTGATGTTGTTAATATAGTAATGACTATATGCTGTGTCAGAGCTAGGGTGAACTGTCCCTTTAAGTTTGGATAATGGTCCTAAGAGATGCCAAAGAGATAAAACCTGAAATCAAAGTTCTATTTGACATTTTACCAGATGGCCTTCGTGATTTTAAGATCAAAACTTTGTGGCAGTATGGAGGTGAGTAGTGTTCAATCTCTCAATATGAACCCTGCAAGTTGCAAATGCATGAGGTGATTTGTAGAAGCCAATTAAATTGGCTTATATTCTAGAAACGTCTGCCAAGAAAAGGGTGTCAAAGAAATATGTGGAAAACTATTTTATCCTTGAATATTTTTTTGTGAGCACAGTCAAAGCTGTGGATTTTTATTATCTTAATTTGAGACTGACGTTTTTGGTGGTTTTGGTGTTCGGCAGTGTTCAGCAGGGTTTTTTACCAGCGTTTTTCTTGGGGCAAGCCGAAGTACAGTAGTCAAAGTCTACGCCATTTTGTCGGTGATTGGTCAACAGTAGGGCTTCTTTAATTAAGTGTTTGTTTTTGTTCAACAACAGTTTTCATGCAATTTTCTTCTCTTGAGAAATACTGCACCAAACATTTTAGTTAGATGTAACATTTTGTGACTAAGACCTCAGAAAAAACATCAAAATGAATGACAGATTCCTCGATTTACCTTAGATTTTTATCTTAGATTGATTCTGTCTCTATCTTGTTGCTACGGCGTCTCAAGAGAGACAAGCGAATGTCTTTTTGAGGGAGAATGGGAGGCACAGACATTCATGTCGCCTAGCTGAGCTCTGCCTGGAGTAAACCAAACCTAGTATAGGGAGGCCTTTAGCCACAACAAGAGTGGAGCCATTGTTTACATTAAGCATCACTCCGTCAATGAAAATATATTATTCTTTCTAACAAATATATCTACATACAGTGGGGAGAACAAGTATTTGATACACTGACGATTTTGCAAGTTTTCCTACTTACAAAGCATGTAGAGGTCTGTAATTTTTATCATAGGTACACTTCAACTGTGGGAGACGGAATCTAAAACAAAAATCCAGAAAATCACATTGTATGATTTTTAAGTAATTAATTTGCATTTTATTGCATGACATAAGTATTTGATACATCAGAAAAGCAGAACTTAATATTTGGTACAGAAACCTTTGTTTGCAATTACAGAGATCATACGTTTCCTGTAGTTCTTGACCAGGTTTGCACACACTGCAGCAGGGATTTTGGCCCACTCCTCCATACAGACCTTCTCCAGATCCTTCAGGTTTCGGGGCTGTTGCTGGGCAATACGGACTTTCAGCTCCCTCCAAAGATTTTCTATTGGGTTCAGGTCTGGAGACTGGCTAGGCCACTCCAGGACCTTGAGATGCTTCTTACGGAGCCACTCCTTAGTTGCCCTGGCTGTGTGTTTCGGGTCGTTGTCATGCTGGAAGACCCAGCCACGACCCATCTTCAATGCTCTTACTGAGGGAAGGAGGTTGTTGGCCAAGATCTCGCGATACATGGCCCCATACATCCTCCCCTCAATACGGTGCAGTCGTCCTGTCCCCTTTGCAGAAAAGCATCCCCAAAGAATGATGTTTCCACCTCCATGCTTCACGGTTGGGATGGTATTCTTGGGGTTGTACTCATCCTTCTTCTTCCTCCAAACACGGCGAGTGGAGTTTAGACCAAAAAGCTAAATTTTTGTCTCATCAAACCACATGACCTTCTCCCACTCCTCCTCTGGATCATCCAGAGGGTCATTGGCAAACTTCAGATGGGCCTGGACATGCGCTGGCTTGAGCAAGGGGACCTTGCGTGCACTGCAGGATTTTAATCCATGACGGCGTAGTGTGTTACTAATGGTTTTCTTTGAGACTGTGATCCCAGCTCTCTTCAGGTCATTGACCAGGTCCTGCCGTGTAGTTCTGGGCTGATCCCTCACCTTCCTCATGATCATTGATGCCCCACGAGGTGAGATCTTGCATGGAGCCCCAGACCGAGGGTGATTGACCGTCATCTTGAACTTCTTCCATTTTCTAATAATTGCGCCAACAGTTGTTGCCTTCTCACCAAGCTGCTTGCCTATTGTCCTGTAGCCCATCCCAGCCTTGTGCAGGTCTACAATTTACCCCTGATGTCCTTACACATCTCTCTGGTCTTGGCCATTGTGGAGAGGTTGGAGTCTGTTTGATTGAGTGTGTGGACAGGTGTCTTTTATACAGGTAACGAGCTCAAACAGGTGCAGTTAATACAGGTAATGAGTGGAGAACAGGTGGGCTTCTTAAAGAAAAACTAACAGGTCTGTGAGAGCCGGAATTCTTACTGGTCGGTAGGTGATCAAATACTTATGTCATGCAATAAAATGCAAATTAATTACTTAAAAATCATACAATGTGATTTTCTGGATTTTTGTTTTAGATTCCGTCTCTCACAGTTGAAGTGTACCTATGATAAAAATTACAGACCTCTACATGCTTTGTAAGTAGGAAAACCTGCAAAATCGGCAGTGTATCAAATACTTGTTCTCCCCACTGTATATTTCAGGATATGAATCCCTGGAAATGATCAGAATTCATGTAAATCATTACAGTTTTGAAAAGATAGCTTGTCCAAAAAAAGTGGTCTCTTGGCACAATTTATGCCGGGTATGAGATAAGTTGAGCCGCGGAACAAGATAAGTTAAGCCACCTACAAATTTCTGTACTGAATGAAATATTACCACTACCTTTTTAAAATCATGTCTATCTTTATTTCTCAAACACAATTCAACACAATCACAATCACGTTTTTTGTCAATTAATAATTTTATGTATCTTTTAGCACACATTTAACACCTAACAAACACTTTGTACTTTTTTTTACACTTTTAGAATAGGCCAGGCCCTGTTGTTATCTCATATCCCAGTGATAATGCCTGGGAAGAAAACACTTTGCTCATCTTGCTATTGGCTCAACCACTGGCTTAACTTACCCCAAGGCAACCATTTTGACTATTTTAGCCCACACAGCTACAAGGATGCACTTTCATGCTAGGTATAGGACCTCATATTGAAACTTATAGAGATGCCAACTGATGAAACCAATCTTAAAATTATCTTCTTTGGTGTAGATACAAGGATCATGAAACCTCAATAAATTGATAACACAATAAATTAATTTGAATTGTTAAAAATCGGTTTTTGGACCTAACTTGTCCATGTGGTTTCTTCCTTTACAGACTCCATGAAATGATGATCTCTTCCTGTATATTTGGTAAAATTATACATTTTGTGTATGGTTTCCTAGAAACAAGGGTTGCTCAACTAACCCATTAGGCTCAATTTACCATACTCTCCCCTACTGGACAGAATGCATTATGAAGAAAACCGTGTGCCTGTCACATATTTCATATAAGTAATTTGTTTATTTTTCACGATATTCTGTGATAGTGTGTTGCGCACGCAGGAACGTACACACACACGCAGGCACACAGGCACACACACCCATCCAACCTATATGTCGGTGTAGACGTAAATCCAAGACACTCCAATTAGTATGATACAGTATGTTACGTTTCATATAGTATGTATTCATTTGTGGCTGTCCATTATCCATTTTGTATGATATGTTACAAATTATAATTTGTATGATATGTTACAAATTGTAATTCGTACAATATGTAACGAATTGCAATTTGTATAATATGTTACGAATTTGCAAAACAGCTAAGTGGCTAACATTAGCTTGGCTAGGGGTTAGGTTTAGGGTTAAGGTTAGGGTTAGGAGTTAGGTTAAAGGGTTAAGGTTATGGTTAGGGGAAGGGTTTGCTAACATGCTAAGTAGTTTCAAAGTAGCTAAAAAGTAGTAAATAGTTGCAAAATTGCTAGTTAGCTAAAATGCTAAAGTTGTTTGTGATGAGTTTCGAAAACGCAACTTTTAGGTTGCTAGACATTCACATTATACGCCCACCCATACGGTTAAGGTTAGGGTTAGGTTAAATGGTTAAGGTTAAGGTTAGGCGAAGGGTTAGCTAGCATGCTAAGTAGTTGCAAAGTAGATAGAAAGTAGTAAGCAGTTGCAAAGTTACTAATTAGCTGAAATGCTTAAGTCCATGATGAGATTCGAACACGCAACCTTTGGATTGCTAGAGGTTCACATTATAAGCCCACCCACTTTCGTTTGTGCCTTTCTGTTAACTTCTGTCTTACGTAACCATACCAAATGTAACATATCATACTAATTCGAGTTTCTCGGATTTACGTTTTCTATGTTACGTCTAGTCTATGAGACCATTTGCCTGGTCACTAAAACACATCTGTCTAAACTATTGGCACACTTTGCGATGGCTGTCCTGCCTTTGTGACATGTCACATATTTAAGGATTAGTCCTTCCCTTTGTAGATTACATTATTTATCAACTGTTTTCTGACATGATTCGCCTGTTTTATTTGCCTTGAATCGCTCTCCAATAGTGTCCTTTTGTGCTTTCTGATGTCAGTCCAGGCAGTTAATCTACATTCTTTGGACCATTTTGTCTAGTATTCTAGTGGTGACGCTCATGTTTTCAGTCTATTCAGGAGATCATAGATCAACTTTCCACTGCAAATTTGAAAGTTTAGCAGTCTATCTGCCCCCAGAGAAGGAGGTAAGAAGGTGAAAATATGATATAATTATAATCGTCACCCCAGGGTGACCCGAGGAGGGTAGGACATGAGCCCACCGAATCAGGCGGTCCCGAACACCAAGCGGTACGTACTTACGGCCCGCCGGAGGAAAAAAATTGAGACAAACATGTGACCGACAGGAGGTTCTGAGTGAGTTTGGTGCTGACTCACCTGGGGTGATCGAGAAGCGTCCCGCCTGACATCTCGACTCCCAGACAGACCCCCCCAGCACCGATCGGCCGTGTGTCCTCTCCGACCACAGTTGGTGCAGGGGAGGCCTCGTCCTCCGATACCCCTAGGCGCGGCCCCTCCCAACTCCATCGGGATGGGAGCCGGGGCGCTGGGTGGTGGAACGCACAGGACCCTCTCCGAACGCCCGCGGGCAGCCAGCAGATTGTCCAGTCGGATGGACATATCGATAAGCTCATCCAACGACAGAGCGATGTCCCGACACGCTAGCTCCCTACGGACGTCCTCCCGGAGACTACACCGGTAGTGGTCAATAAGGGCCCTGTCGTTCCACCCTGATCCCGCGGCCAAGGTCTGGAACTCCAGCGCGAAATCCTGTGCGCTCCTCCTCTCCTGCCTTAGATGAAATAGTCTCTCACCCGCCGCTCGGCCGTCTGTGGGGTGGTCGAACACGGCACGAAAACGACGGGTAAACTCCGGGTAGTACTCCTTCGCGGAGTCCGGGCCATTCCAGACTGCGTTGGCCCACTCCAGAGCACAACCCGTTAGGCAGGAGACGAGGACACTCACCCTCTCCGCTCCCGAGGGAGTGGGGCGAACAGTGGCCAGGTATAGCTCCAGTTGGAGTAAAAACCCCTGACAACCTGCCGCTGTTCCATCATAATCCCTCGGGAGCGTAAGACGGAGCGCGCTGGAGCCGGGGGATGGAGAATCCTGGGGAGGGGGAGCCGAAGGTGGAGAGAGGAGCCCACTCCTCTCCCATCGCTCCATTCTCTCCATCATTTGGTCCATGGCGGATCCGATCCGATGGAGGACGGTGGTGTGGTGGAGAACCCGTTCCTCCATCGATGGGAGAGGGTTAGCTGCTGCTCCTGCTGACTCCATGATGGTGCGGGATTCTGTAACGCTCTAGGTGTCGGGGTGTGTGTGGAATCAGACGCAGGAACAGCAGAGCTTCAATACGTTGAGTTTAATTCCCAACCCGTAAACCAACAATGTCCAAACCGGACTACTGGGTGTCAAATAAACGCCTGTCTTCAAACATGAAGACAAAACCATTACACAAACACGAACCACTCCCGAAATCCAAAGAAACAGACGAACAATCCCGCACAAAGAAGCAGACAGGCTGGCTGACTAATAAAGCCACCCTGATTGCCAATTCCCTCAAACCAGGTGATACACATAAACACATAAGGAGGGGGAGGAAAAAGAGTCAGTAGCAGCTAGTAGGCCGGTGACGACGACCGCCGAGCGCCACCCGAACGGGAAGGAGAGCCTGCCTCGGTTGAAGTCGTGACACTGTCATTTACTAAATCACCCAATAATCATTCTTCACAGGTGTTTGTCATCATCTGAGTGAAATGGAGGGTGGAGTCATGCTGTTCTAATTGCTCTAATGATCATCCACAAGGTGTTCTTGTTTTTCCGCAAGTCAGTTAAGTCTGGATAATGGTAATAAGAAATTATAACGTTTTATCTTGACTTAAAACTTGAAGTCAAAGTATTTGACATTTTACAAGATGGCCTTTGTGATTTTAACGATTCAGTCATAAACATATTCAACAGAGGAGGAGAGAAAGACAAAAACATCTTACAAAAAAAATCTGTATTGTGTCTGTCAATTTCTGAAATGATGAGAAATGGACCGTGAAGTCATGTCTCCTGAGCCAGTAGAAAGCGTAGCCAAGGGATCACACCTATGAGTCACAACACAAAATTGCCCCTCACCCATACCTCTTAAAAAATAAATTAAATGTCTCTTACTGCCCCTCCTTTGATCAAAACATACCAGTAAGCTATGCCCTTTACTTTAGAGAGACTTGTAGGGTAAATTTAGTTTTTACATTCTGCACGCACTGTTGAGATATTCCTGCAGCGCGAACCCTGGGAGCCCTAGTGAGTGAGTGGCCATATTTACTGACAGTTGATGACAACCTGTTCATTAAATCTTCCACAGACTTTGCGGGAGAGAAGTTGGGCTGAAAAGTCTCTGAAGTTTTTTTGTCTCCCTTTTTCCCCTTCATCCATTCCCACCCCATCTCACCTCAAGTATCTAATTGCTGTAGCCAGGGGCACAGTGAGCAAAGATGTTGTTTTGTGTTTCACCAAGCCTTTAATTATCTCTCCTGAATGCAAAACTAAGCCTAATCTCAACTAATGAGAAGTCTAAAACTCTGCTAAATGGGAGTGAGGGTAGGAAGAAATAGCCCCTGTGGTGGGACTCAGAATACTCCAGTATACCTACTGTGATCATGTTACAGGCCCCAATAAAGAGTGCTCAGGGAAACTTTCACACGGAGGATCTTTAAGCATTAGGTTACTCACTCACCTTCACAGTTTCTAGATATCACACACAACCTCCAACAAAACAAACCACAACGATGATGTTAGTGCATCTGGGCTTAGATAGGATCCAAATGTGATGTGCAAATGGTATAGCCAAAGGATGGAAAATAAATAAACACTCTAACAAACAAAAAGCACAGGTTAAAGAGAGGAATATGTGAGTACTGTAAACTATTTTGAACGCAGCAAAACTTTACCTAATACAAGACCAATACAGGACCCTGGCTTAGAGCAATTAACAAAATGTCTGGCACACAGATGCGTTAATTGAGATGTTTCAATGGACTCTTTATTCTTTTAATTAAAATGTTGGTTTGCCACAATGGGTTTCCCTTGGTTTGGCTAAAAGACATGGTGCTAAACATCTTCCCCATATGAAGTTGAGGATTTCCTCCAAAATACTTTTTTTTCTAACGCCATGGACTTGTTCTTTAGACCTCTCTATGCCAAACATATCCTCAAAATCCACTGCCTGCTGGGAATCTGACAACCAATTATTCCCCAGTTCCCTTCCCACTAAAACATCTGCTTTCCTTGTGCTCTGGTGCTGGACTCACCACAGTGCTCTATTCTAATCCCAACTGGCTTGGTCCTGTGACAACACTTTCAGCACACCTTTCGGGATGTGGTCAGAAACAATCCTCTCTCAAGGCAGCTCTTTCCTGCTGTATGTTATCAGTAACAGGCAGGCCTGCAGCACATAGCAGAGATGTATACACTTAGTATAGTGTATCGCTGCGCACACGCACACACACACACACACACACACACACAAGTGTAGGGCTGGTGTCCATGTGTGGGACTGTGGGGGAGAGGAGAGGCAGAAGTAGTGACAGAGACAGAATCTGTGGAGGAGGAAGGAAGGGTGTGCTGATGTCTGAGGTGCTGCTGCTCCAGACCAGTGTCTGGGACTGACTGTAGAACTTCTCCATGCTTCACTTCTCACTGATCCCTGCTTCTGGAAATATTGTCACTACTATTTTTGAATTTGGAGCTGTTTGTACTCACAGCTGTTTGGAACATTGGAACAGAATAATGGATCTCACCACTTTTTACTTCCTGACCACTACTTTGGTTTTGATACTGGAGCATGAAGGTAAAGACCTTTCTCCTACTTTTTTATTTTAGTTATGCTTTATTTAACTAGGCAAGTCAGTTAAGAACAAATTCTTATTTACAATGATTATTGAGACCGTATGAGAAGCATGCACTTTTTGTTTTAACTGGCATAAAGTGTGCTTTACTATCCTGTGGGGTATACTTGTTGCACCTGAGCTGTGGTTTAATAGAGATAACATGTAGTCGGTGATTGCGAGCGCTCATGTTGGTCATGCCTGTGAGCAGATACCAGGGTCAGCTGTCAGCTTTAACTGTGTGCTTTTATCTCTGTCTGTTTTGACATGTTCTTCAAAGGAGCAGTGTTAAATTGACTTATTGAATCTACTTGGGAACAAAAAAGCCTATTTTATATCATTACTACAGTTGTTATGAAGGAGATGTCTGTATCCCCTGCTCAAGAGTCACAATATTCTGTATGAGATTAGAAAGAAATTGTTTGCATAAAAATTACCTCTGATATAATCTTTGCTGCTGATGCAATGTTGTGAACTGATCTAATTTTTGTGCTGATGTCGAATGAGGAGAGTGTTATGTATTACAAGTATCAAAACATGGTCCTGCGTGGTTCAGTTGGTAGAGCATAGTGCTTGCATTGCCATGGTTGTGATTTCAATTCACACGGGGGACCGGTATGAAAATGTATGCACTCACTAATGTAAGTCACTCATGATCAGAGCATCTGCTAAAAGACTAAAGTGTAAAAATAGCAAAAAACTCCAATGGATGAAATGTACATATACTTTAAACTACAGTATTAGCAAAGCAGCATCCCACTTTAGAATTGTATTATATATGTACATATAAAGGGGAGAAATGTGGACATTCTGACTACCCAAAGGCCTTATCTATTCTTGAGGCCCATGTCCTGGACCATAAGAGTTAGATGCCAGCTAATGTAAACCATAGTGTTCTGATTTATTTTCCAACCTTACACTTAAACTTCAAGGACACCTTAACACCTCCACATTCCAGTTGGCAACTCCTTCAATTTCCCTATAGCATTTGCCCAGGTTGTTGCTTTATCAATTTACCTGGTAAAATAAGGTCAAGTAAATTAATAAAATGGCTCACAGATAAGCCGTCAATCACAACTTCCACATTTCTCATTACATAACATTTTACTGTAATCTAACATGTCCTCAATAGGACTACGTTCATCAACCAAACAACATTTGATTGTGTGACCTACTAGTATTGGTCTGCAGGACATTCTAAATGAGTGTGTTTTTGATACATGAAGAATCCTTAACCACTCTGCCGCTGTGGTAGCCAAACATCTGATGCTAATTACAAGGGGTTAAAAAATAGTCATCTTTTTTTGAATCTGAGGGAAAAGTTCAAACCACCTAGCTACGTTCTCCTTGATTGAAGAAGGAAAAAACGGATAAGTTTAGGTCAGGACACAAAGGAAAGTAAGAGGTAACTATCTAGAGATACGTACTCTCTATAGATGTGTACAATTTCTATAGATTCCTCGAGATTTGTAATATCTCTAGATCAAAAGATACAATGCAGCAGGTGTTCACAATGGGGCTGTTGCATTACATCACGCAGTTCTTTTCAGGAATTTGGACTACTCATTCAGCCCAATATAAAAAATATACTGTTCTTTTGGTCTGAATATTTCTACGTCATGGGTTGCTGACCATGTGTGCTGCACATTCCCTTAGGAACCACAGACCGTAGGTCAGTTCTATAACAGAGATCCCCAGGCAACACCCCACCTCAGTGTAGAGGGCTTTAGCTTCAGGAAAAGAGATTCAGCTCTGGTGGTGGGCTGAATTGAAAAAATTGGCGTACAGATAAGCTATCAATTACAACTTCCACATTTCTCAATACATGAAATTGATTTTTTTGTTGTTTAATCTAACATATTCTCAATATGATTACAGTACATGTATCAACCAAACAAAATGTTATTGTGACTTGTTATTGGTCTGCAGGACATTCTAAATTAGTATGTTTTTGATAAACTGCATATTGGTCATCCATGAAGAATCCTAAACCACGTAGTTGTGGTAGCCAGACATCTGATGCTTATTATAACGGGTTGATAAATAGCCATTTTCTTTTTAAATCTGAGGGAAGAGTTCAAAATATCTAGCTACGTACTCCTCGATCAAAGAAGGACAAAAGGTATACATTTAGGTCAGGACACAAACAAAAGTAAGGGTTAGCTATGTAGAGATAAGTACTCTCTCTACCTCGATATCTCTAAATCAGAAGATTTAGCAACAAGTGTTCACACTGGGGCTGTTTTTACATCGTGCTTTCGAGGAATTTGGACTAGTCATTCAGCATAATATTACAAATATATTTACTGCTCTTTTGGTCTGAATATTTCTACGTCATGTGTTGCTGCTGCAAATTCCCTTCGGAACCATAGAGTATACAGTAAGTCAGTTTTATAATGGAGACCCCCAGGCAACACCTCACTGGTTTAGAGGGCTTTAGCTGGAGGAAACAGGGATTCAGCTCTGGTGGTGGGCTGAGATTTAACCGCCCAATGATCTGAACCAGGAAAACATTCTCCATTAACGTCAATCCTAATTGTATGGGGAAGGAGACCTTGTAGACTATTTATCAAGGTCAAGACTTTATGAAAGCAAAAAAAAAAAAATTTGATAACACAAATTAAACATGGATTATTATTGTGGATTATTATTATGGATTTTATTAGATAGATACTTCTAAAAACTATGTCCTGTGTTATGGGTGTTGTTAAAGTACACTCTATGGTTTATTGTTTCTGATATATGATAATAAGAGTTTAACATTGGTTAGTTCAGCAATGTCTGGAATCCATATAAGCCATTATACACAGCAAAACTGTTGCTTGTGCTTTTTCACAATACATGACATTTAATCCTCGTAAAGGATCACCACTTTATTTTAAGAATGTGAAATGTCAGAAAAATAGTAGAGAGAATTATTTATTTTAGCTTTCATTTCTTTCATCACATTCCCAGTGGGTCAGAAGTTTACATACACTCAATTAGCATTTGGTAGCATTGCCTTTAAATTGTTTAACTTGGGTCAAATGTTTCAGGTAGCCTTTCACAAGCTTCCCACAATACATTGAGTGAATTTTGGCCCATTCCTCCTGACAGAGCTGGTGTAACTGAGTCAGGTTTGGAGGCCTCCTTGCTTGCACACGCTTTTTCAGTTCTGCCCACAAATTTTCTATGGGATTGAGGTCGGTGCTTTGTGATGGCCACTCCAATACCTTGACTTTGCTGTCCTTAAGCCATTTTGCCACAACTTTGGAAGTATGCTTGGGGTCATTGTCCATTTGGAAGACCCACTTGCAACCATGCTTTAACTTCCTGACTGATGTCTTGAGATGTTGCTTCAATATATTGAGATGTTGCCTCAATATCCACATAATTTTCCTCCCTCATGATGGCATCTATTTTGTGAAGTGCACCAGTCCCTCCTGCAAAGCACCCCCACAACATGATGCTGCCACCCCCGTCCGTCACGGTTGGGATGGTGTTCTTCGGCTTGCAAGCCTCCCCCTTTCTCCTCCAAACATAACAATGGTCATTATGGCCAAACAGTTCTATTTTTGTTTCATCAGACCAGAGGACATTTCTCCAAAAAGTACGATCTTTGTCCTCATGTGCAGTTGCAAACCGTAGTCTGGATTTTTTATGGCAGTTTTGGAGCAGTGGTTTCTTCATAGCCTTTCAGGTTATGTTGATATAGGACTCGTTTTACTGTGGATATAGATACTTTTGTACCTGTTTCCTCCAGCATCTTCACAAGGTCCTTTACTGTTGTTCTGGGATTGATTTGCACTTTTTGCACCAAAGTGCGTTCATCTCTAGGAGACAGAACGCGTCTCCTTCCTGAGCGGTATGACGGCTGCGTAGTCCCATGGTGTTTATACTTGCATACTATTGTTTGTACAGATGAACGTGGTACCTTCAGGTGTTTGGAAATTGCTCCCAAGGATGAACCAGACTTGTGGAGGTCTACAATTTGTTTTCTGAGGTCTTGGCTGATTTCTTTTGATTTTCCCATGATGTCAAGCAAAGAGGCACTGAGTTTAAAGGAAGGCCTTGAAATACATCCACAGGTACACCTCCAATTGACTCAATTGATGTCAACTAGCCTATCAGAAGCTTCTTAAGCCATGACATCATGTTCTGGAATTTTCCAAGCTTTTTAAAGGCACAGTCAACTTAATGTATGTAAACTTCTGACCAACTGGAATTGTGATACAGTGAATTATAAGTGAAATAATTTGTCTGTAGAAAATAGTTGGAAAAATGACTTGTGTCATGCACAAAAGTAGATGTCCTAACCGGCTTGCCAAAACTATAGTTTATTAACAAGACATTTTTAGAGTGGTTGAAAAACAAGTTTTAATGACTTCCGACTTCAACTGTATCTAATTTACGTAAGTATTTCGTAGAAGCATCTTTGGCAGCGATTACAGCTGTGAGTCTTTCTGTTTATGTCTCTTAGAGTTTTCCACACCTGGATTGTGCAACACTTTCCCATTATGCTTTTCAAAATTCTTCAAGCTCTGTCAAATTGGTTGTTGATCATTGCTAGATAGACAACCATTTCCAGATCTTGTCATAGATGTTCAAGTAGATTTAAGTCAAAACTGCAACTCGGACACTCAGGAACATTTACTGTCTTCTTGGTAAGCAACTCCAGTGTAGATTTGGCCTTGTGTTTTAGGTTATTGTCATGCTGAAAGGGGAATTCATCTTCCAATGTCTGGTGGAAAGCAGACTGAAGCAGGTTTTCCTCTCGGATTTTGCCTGTGCTTAGCTCCATTCTGTTTATTTTTCATCTTGGAAAATTCCCCAGTCCTTAACGATTACAAGAATATCCATAACATGATGCGGCCACCACTACGCTTGAAAATATGGAGAATGATACTCAGTAATGTGTTATATTGGATTTTCACAAAAAATAACACTTTATATTCGGAACAAAAAGTGAATTGCTATGCCATATTCTTTGCAGTATTACTTTAGTGCTTTGTTGCAAACAGGATGCATGTTTAGGAATTCTTCTTTTCACTCTGTCAGCTAAGTTAGTATTGTGGAGTAACTACAATGTTGTTGATCCATCCTCAGTTTTCTCCTATCACAGCCATTAAACTCTGTAACTGTTTTAAAATCACTATTGGCCTCATGGTGAAATCCTTGAGTGGTTTCCTTACTCTCCAGCAACTGAGTTAGGAAGGACACCTGTATCTTTGTAGTGACTGGGTGTATTGATACACCATCCAAAGTGTAATGAATAACTTCACCATGCTTAAATGTATATTCACTGTCTGCTTTTGTTTATTTTTTTACCCATCTACCAATAGGTGCCCTTCTTTGCGAGGCATTGGAAAACCTCCCTGGTCTTGGTGGTTTATTCTGTGTTTGAAAATCACTGGGACCTTGCAGATAATTGTACGTGTGGGGTATAGAGACTAATGATAGTAGTTATTTAAAACTCATATTGAATACTAGTGGTGCGCAGGTCAGTGGAATTATGTTTTGACAGGGGGTTCAGGATTGTTTTGCATGAATAAGATACGTTTCTGTTTAGAATTTAAGACATTTTGGTAGGCTGTTTGTTTGTCAACTTGTCTATAAATAGATGCAGTTTCTCTTCAGTCATTATGTTGCCCTAGAAGACTAAATAAACCCTTTCTCACCAATAATGTCATAAGTCGATAGAATGAATGCTTCAATCTAGCTGACATCAGTAAAGTTTTCTCTGTCATCTCTGCTTCTTTCGCGGAGCAAAGATGTTTAGGGACCGGGGAGAAAATGCAACAACAACAAACCAAAAAACTGGAAAGATTTTGTTTAAAAAATCCAAATGACATCAGATTGAATGGTTGGAAGGAAATATACTAAACAAAAATGTAATGTGTTGGTCCCATTTTTCATGTCCTGAAATAAAAGATCCCAGAAATTGTCCATACACACAAAAAGTTTTTTTCTCAAAAAAATTGAACACAAATTTGTTTACATCCCTGTTGGTGAGCATTTCTCCTTTGCCAAAATAATCAATCCACCTGAAGATGTGGCAGTCAGCATTCTGACTGCAGGAATGTCCAACAGAGCTGTTGCCAGAATTTTCATTTCTGTAGCTGATTAAACAGCTGATTAAACAGCATTATCATTACACAAGTGCATATTGTGCCGGGGACAATAAAAGGACACTCTAAAATGTGCGGTTTTGTTACACAACACAATGCCACACGTCTCAATGCCACACGTTAGCATTCTGACTGCAGGAATGTCCAACAGAGCTGTTGCCAGAATTTTCATTTCTGTACCATAAGCCGCCTCTAAAGTTGTTTTAGAGAATTTGGTAGTACATCAACCGGTCTCACAACTGCAGACCACGTGTAACCACACCAGCACAGTACCTCCACATCCGGCTTCTTCACCTGCGGGATCATCTGAGAAGGGGGAGTGGGGTGCTGAGGAGTATATTGGCTGTAATAATTCCTTTTGTTGGGAAAAACTCATTTGGATTGGCTGGGCCTGGCTCCACAATGGGGGGACCTGGCTCCCAAGTGGGTGGGCCCAAGTGGGCCGTCACAGGCCCACCCAAGGCTGTGCCCCTGCCCAGTCATGTGAAATCCATAGATTAGGGGCTAATGAATTTATTTAATTTGACAGATTTCCTTATATGTACTGTAACTCAGCAAAATTGTTGAACTTTTTGCATGTTGCGTTTATATTTTTGTTCAGTATAGAAAGCTGTGAAAACGACCCAACATGTTTCTGATCAGATTTCAGTTCTGCTTGGATGCATATTTTATGTGGTTGAAATACGATCAGCTTTTATGATGCTGATAAAGGAAGCACCTTTACAGAAGGTATCTAACTGCGCACTCACGGGGGGGGGGGGGGGGTATTTTCTGAAGGCACTGTATATATACAGGATTACCGGGGATATAATCTGTGGTAGTTCATAACGTTACATCCACTAATCTTGTTAAAATAGGGCCAGGGGCTCTGACAATGTTGCCTCAACATTCTGCCGGAGATCGTTTCTCACTTAATGGGTTGGTATGGATTAAATAGTAAACTCATGGATGTCTTTGGCAATCAACTGAAACGCTAAAGCAGTGAACTCTCACTTCTCCAAACAGGTCACTAAATAAAATGTAATCTCAGGAGGCACGCAAGGCTTGTAGTGTAACATTTCCATAGTAAATGCCAATACAGTATAATCCATGGTCCAGGCGTCTGTTTGGCGTGGAGTCTGTAAGACTTTAATTTCCTTGCTATAAGTCTAAAGCAAGAAATCCACCATTAAAACAGTTCCCTGATCAAAAGATGATTTACCTTTAGCTATTTGCATCAGTCAAAGCTACTTACGTAAATCACTCGACACCTGTATGATCAGACTCTCTGTTGTGGCATTTTCCCTGAGACTTGTTAATAAAGAGCTGAAGAGGACCGCTTTGGTGTACAAGGGAAATCTGGTTTCCTTCAAGTGATAAAAAGTCAAACCCCAACCCAATTATCAGAAGCTGCACTCGTGGCTTGCCCCAACAGACGCCTGAATGCACTGCATGAACTTGCAAGGAACATGCAGGGTACAATGTGGTTGGCCACTGATTCATTGGAGTGCTTTAAACCCAAATCCACATGGCATTTGGGATTCTCCACCACTTGAGCTTTGTAGCACATATTAAACTATTGACCTTTACAGGGTGTAACAGTTTGATACAATTTACAAAATAAAATATAAAGCGTAAGAAATATATTAGGGTTAGATGTGGGAAACATAAGAACGTAGCTATGTGTAGACAGTGTCATTATCAGAAAAGAAATCCCTGTCTATACTGGACATACAGTGGCAACCTAATCTAGGCTTCATCTGGGCTATCAGACTGTAATAATACAGTTGAAGTTCGAAGTTTACATACACTTAGATTGGAGTCATTAAAACTCGTTTTTCAACCACTCCACACATTTCTTGTTAACAAACTATAGTTTTGGCAAGTCGGTTAGGACATCTACTTTGTGCATGACACAAGTAATTTTTCCAACAATTGTTTACAGACAGATTATTTCACTTATAATTCACTGTATCACAATTCCAGTGGGTCAGAAGTTTACATACACTAAGTTGACTGTGCCTTTAAACAGCTTCAAAATTCCAGAAAATTATGTCATGGCTTTAGAAGCTTCTAATAGGCTAATTGACATCATTTGAGTCAATTGGAGGTGTACCTGTGGATGTATTTCAAGGCCTACCTTCAAACTCAGTGCCTCTTTGCTTGACATCATGGGAAAATCAAAAGAAATCAGCCAAGACCTCAGAAAAAAAACATTGTAGACCTCCATAAGTCTGGTTCATCCTTGGGAGCAATTTCCAAACACCTGAAGGTACCACGTTCATCTGTACAAACAATGGTATGCAAGTATAAACACCATGGGACCACGCAGCCGTCATACCGCTCAGGAAGGAAGGAGACGCGTTCTGTCTCCTAGAAATGAACGCACTTTGGTGCGAAAAGTGCCAATCAATCCCAGAACAAAAGCAAAGGACATTGTGAAGATGTTGGAGGAAATAGGTACAAAGGTATCTATATCCACAGTAAAACGAGTCCTATATCGACATAACCTGAAAGGCCGCTCAGCAAGGAAGAAACCAATGCTCCAAAACCGCCATAAAATATCCAGACTACGGTTTGCAACTGCACATGGGGACAAAGTTCGTACTTTTTAGAGAAATGTCCTCTGGTCTGATGAAACAAAAATAGAACTATTTTGCCATAATGACCATTGTTATGTTTGGAGGAGAAAGGGGGAGGCATGCAAGCCGAAGAACACCATCCCAACCCTGAAGCCCGGGGGTGGCAGCATCATGTTGTGGGGGATGCTTTGCTGCAGGAGTGACTGGTGCACTTCACAAAATAGATGGTATCATGAGGATGGAAAATTATGTAGATATATTGAAGCAACATCTCAAGACATCAGTCAGGAAGTTAAAGCATGGTCACAAATGGATATTCCAAATGGACAAGCATACTTCCAAAGTTGTGGCAAAATGGCTTAAGGACAGCAAAGTCAAGGTATTGGAATGGCCATCACAAAGCCCTGACCTCAATCCTATAGAACATTTGTGGGCAGAACTGAAAAAGCGTGTGCAAGCAAGGAGGCCTACAAACCTGACTCAGTTACACCAGCTCTGTCAGGAGGAGTGGGCCAAAATTCACCCAACTTATTGTGGGAAGCTTGTGGAAGGCTACCTGAAGCATTAAACAATTTGGCCAGTGGGTCAGAAGTTAAACAATTTAAAGGCAATGCTACCAAATACTAATTGAGTGTATATAAACTTCTGACCCACTGGGAATGTGATGAAAGAAATAAAAGCTAAAATAAATAATTGTCTACTATTATTCTGACATTTCACATTCTTAAAATAAAGTGGTGATCCTAACTGACCTAAAACATGGCATTTTTACTAGGGTTAAATGTCAGGAATTGTGAAAAACTGAGTTTAAATGTATTTGGCTAAAGTGTATGTAAACTTCCGACTTCAACTGTGTGTCTGACTGACATCAAATGAATAACCAGTGCTGATCAGTGTCTTTCTGAGGGCTGGATAAAAGGCTGTCTGTTGCCCAGTGTAGCCCAGTGGCAGTAAGATGGCCTATAGACGGTGAGAGGGCTGGAGGACACTCAATAAGTTAATTGTTTTATAGACTATTGGCCCCTATGAGAAGCACATAATAGGATGGATGTGTCACGATTATAACCACATTAGCAGTGCCAAATGAGCTACAGTACACACTGTTCTTCAGAAACGAATACAAATGGAGTGACCGCAATCTCACAATTCTGTACCCTATGTCCTTGTAAAGGTTTCATTAGCGTGTGTTATCTTGATATAATGCTTCATTCATGGGTTTTCCCTTTCTCCCAGCATACTCAGACTCCACCTCTATCCCTGGGACTGGTCCAGAGGAGGGCCCCGTGAAGCTGCTTAACCACAGGCCCCATCGGCGGGAGAGGCGTTGTTCCTGTGAGAACCTGAAAGATAAAGAATGTGTGTACTTCTGCCACATCGGCATCGTCTGGGTCAACACTCCTGGGTGAGTCCATCGACACACTCACACACGAACATCACACAGCACAACTGGAATTCACCCCCTCATAAACATACCATAGCTAGAAAGATCTTGAAGACACATCTCTGTGTTGTGAAATCAGAGCTACATCTATACATAGTTTTGTTGGATTGAAAAGGTGGAAATGCGTGACATTTGAATGATAAATTCTCATGCTGTATCATATTTTTGCATTGAGCCATGGTGTGTTGTGACAGCGCAATGAGAAGCCACAGGGTTTTTTATATTTTTTTGTGATTCATTATCACATCAGGGTGTAAGGAGCTGGATGATTTGTGGTACTCTGTAAATCTCAAAACCGCAAAGTGTCAAGGATTTAATTTAAAATAAGAGGCAGCTACTGTTTATCATCAACTCAGACTGTCTCTCAACTCTTTCCTGCTGAAGCTTCTTGTGTAACATAAAAAAAGATATCTACTCACATTTTTCAAAAACAAGTAGTGTAACTCTTCAACATTTACTAGTCAACCTACAATAAGATGTATCTGAACATACTTCCTGACCCAAATATCCCACATCCAATTAGTTGGAGCAGTGGTTAGGGCATCTGTCCTCTTGTTAATTCTTTGTTTCCTCAAAAGAGCTTTCATATGTGTTCTGGAAGTACCAGGTTTCTATAAGTTTGCCACTAGGCTGTACTTCCCCATGGTTAGCCAAAAACAGCTACTAAAGACTAAGGCCTATACATTTTAGGTACTGTGCTATGTTTAAACATGGAATCACAGTAGTAGTATGCAATTATGTAATCCCTTGTTGTTGTCATTATCATATCATTGGTAATACCACACGTCCGCCTACCAAACATTATTAAGACAAAGGGATGGACATCGGCAGTTAGGAACTGATATTACATTTCATATTAAAAGTTCGCAAATAACCATTCATTTCCAAAATTAGCATAGGGTTTTATGAAACTCATGTGTGGTTTCTATTAAATTCTGTTGACTCAAGCTATCTACTTCCAACGCCAACTCTAGCAACTACGACAGGTCACAGTTCCTAAAAATTTGGGGACATTTACTGGCAGTCATAGAGACAGGCATTCACCGTCCAAAAAACTACAACAGGGAGAAAGAGATGAGAAAAGAAAGGGTCACCTTTCAACAGCTGCCAAAAACACAGTTTGGAATGCAGATGTGTTAGTGTTTAAAGAGCAGGCTGCTCTGACAGACACAGACAGACAGACCGACCGACTGACCAACAGACAGACAGATAGATGGGTGCATGTGTGTGAGTGTGTATGTCAGCGTGCGAGGGATGAGTGCATGTGTGTGATGGCGTGTGGAGAACACAGGGAGGAGATGACCCTGTTTGATGGAGATGCTTTGAGTCGTGCATGGCATCTGGAATCAGTTGACGGTGTGCATGGTCTTGTTAACATGTTCCAGGCATGAGATGGGCATCGAGCCATAATGGCAGGCAGGCAGACATGCTCTGGTTGGCATCAGGATAAAGGTTAATTCCCAGAGCAATGAAAGAGCAGCTTCAGGAGATATAAATGTGTTATTACAGACTGCCGTCCTCTCTGTGTCCTGTAAGACAGGTTTAGTACATTATACCCTCGAGGCTCATTAGACACCAGTGTTTGCCCAGCTTTTCAGGGCCATGCAGTTGTATACAGTATATGGTATCTGCTTAATTGGTTCTGTGAAAGCATTTTGTGAGTGCCAATAGTGATAGGATATTGAGCTATTATGAGAGCTTCAAGATAAAATTCCAGACATTCTGTGCTGTGATAAAATAAAACAAAACACTGAGTTCCCTTTGTAGGTTAAGAAACACATCCATTCAATTCAAAGATATTGTTAATCCTTCCATGTACAAAATGTGCTCATCAATCCCCTAACTCTGTTTCTAGTCAGATAGTGCCATATGGAGTGGGCTCTTTCCCTGTTCGACTGAGGAGAGAGGTGGGACGATGCTTCTGCGCGGAGAGAAATGACTTTGAGTGTCTTCACTTCTGCTCTGCCTTGCGTACACTCAAAGAGTAAGTGTTCTTGAATCACATTTCAGGTGTGTTAATATCATTGCTATGCCATGTCAAATGTTGGGAGGAAAGGAGTTTAAATTGTCATTTTTGTCCTAATTTCCATAGAGGTGAAAATGATTTGGGCAAGAGGAAGTTTGTGACAAAGTTTAAGAAGAGATATAAGGCTGGAATCTCGGATGAAAGGAACCAACACACACTAATTCAAGAAACTTGAAAGGAGAGAATGGACATCACCCTAGTTCCATGTGTCATCCACTTTCATTGGTGTCTTTTACAATACGATGCAAAAGAACATTGTACAATGGTGGTCTGTGTCTGAAGTGTATTTATGAAATTATGCCGTAACTTTGCCTTCTTTTTGTCATTGTGAATAATTTTTTAATGATTTTATTGCTGTACATATATATTTCTACTTTACAACATACAGTACATACATCATTTTGAAATCAGATATTGTTACATTAATGCAGAAATGATCAGTATTAAGAGAGTATATGTAAATGTCTTGTATCTCTGTCAAAAGTATCTGTCATTTTAACATGTTTTGATCACTTACATCCTTTGGACATGTTTTCTGTCATGAAGTTTGAAAGTGAAAGATGCCGTAGATGCAAAGCAATGCTGTTCGTTGCTCTTCACAGTGAGTTATATGCCAAACCAGACAGGAAATAAGCTGTGTGATCTAGGACAGTTGGGTTATTGTATGACATATCCAAAAGTAAAACATTTACAGTTGAAGTCAGAAGTTTACATACACTTAGGTTGGTATCATTAAAACTCGTTTTTCAACCACTCCACAAATTTCTTGTTAACAAACTATAGTTTTGGCAAGTCGGTTAGGACATCTACTTTGTGCATGACACAAGTCATTTTTCCAACAATTGTTTACAGACAGATTATTTCACTTATAATTCACTGTATCACAATTCCAGTGGGTCAGAAGTTTACATACACTAAGTTGACTGTGCCTTTAATAAACAGCTTGGAAAATTCCAGAAAAGGATGTCATGGCTTTAGAAGCTTCTGATAGGCTAATTGACATAAGTTGAGTCAATTGGAGGTGTACCTGTGGATGTATTTTAATGTCTACCTTCAAACTCAGTGCCTCTTTGCTTGACAACATGGGAAAAGCTAAAGAAATCAGCCAAGACCTCAGAAAAAAAATGTATAGCCCACCACAAGTCTGGTTCATCCTTGGGAGCAATTTCCAAACGCCTGAAGGTACCACGTTCATCTGTACAAACAATAGTATGCAAGTATAAACACCATGGAACTACGCAGCCATCATACCACTCAGGAAGGAGACGCGTTCTGTCTCCTAGAGATGAACGCACTTTGGTGCGAAAAGTGCAAATCAATCCCAGAGCAACAGCAAAGGACCTTGTGAAGATGCTGCATGAAACAGGTACAAAATGTTCTATATCCACAGTAAAACGAGTCCTATATCGACATAACCTGAAAGGCCGCTCAGCAAGGAAGAAGCCACTGCTCCAAAACTGCCATAAAAAAAGCCAGACTACGGTTTGCAACTGCACATGGGGACAAAGATCGTACTTTTTGGAGAAATGTCCTCTGGTCTGATGAAACAAAAATATAACTGTTTGGCCATAATGACCATTGTTATGTTTGGAGGAGAAAGGGGGATGCTTGCAAGCCGAAGAACACCATCCCAACCGTGAAGCACGGGAGTGGCAGCATCATGTTGTGGGGGCAAGGAGGCCTACAAACCTGATTCAGTTACACTAGCTCTGTTAGTAGGAATGAGCCAAAATTCACCCAACTCATTGTGGGAAGCTTGTGGAAGGCTACCTGAAACGTTTGACCCAAGTTAAACAATTTAAAGGCAATGCTACTAAATACTAATTGAGTGTATGTAAACTTCTGACCCACTGGGAATGTGATGAAAGAAATAAAAGCTGAAATAAATCATTCTCTCTACTATTATTCTGACATTTCACATTCTTAAAATACAGCGGTGATCCTAACTGACCTAAGACAGGGAATTCTTAACTGTATATTAACGACTTCAACTGTATATTCTTTCAAAGATGATTTTATAGCTAATACATGACAACATACCCTAGATCCTTGCGGTTTTATTACACAGTACCTTAGTTGTCACAGTGATCTTCCATCAACCCCTTGAGTTTATATCTGCCTGTGAAATGTTCCCTCTAGGCACAGCCTAAGAAGTGTGTGTGTGTGGTATGTACAGCATGCATACCTTACAATGGAGGAACTCATTGGCTGAACGCCCTAGCCTGTCCAGCATTTATGGAGCAGAAAAGAGTGGCTGTCATCCAATCATCATCCCTCTCCTTTCCTTTGCTCACCTTACGGTCAGTTCGAGCATTGCTTTGGGGATCAGAGATGGACCTTGTCCTCTTTGTGCTCCCTGCAGACCATTGCTCTGTCAGCCTGAAGAAGCCTGCAGGACCGCTGGATTGAACATGATTACACTCTCAGCCCTGTCTAGTCTTCTCCCACAATGCTGTGCTCACCGCTCACAGGAAAATAACTCTGTTCCGATGGATAATGCGCTATGGTGTCTCAATGCATGATTTGTGGCTTTATGCTACTGCAATTTCCTCGACTTTGCTCTCAT
Source organism: Salvelinus alpinus (assembly GCF_045679555.1). NCBI lineage: Eukaryota > Metazoa > Chordata > Actinopteri > Salmoniformes > Salmonidae > Salvelinus > Salvelinus alpinus. Next base: position 31,002,384 of record NC_092093.1, read on the forward strand.
ATTGTTTACAGTGTTGTTTGCAATGTTTTGTTTTAGATTACTGCGGTACATCTAATCGTCCCATGAGAATAATCAAGTAGGACAAATTCTACACACAACACAATTTATACCTAATATAAAGCAGAAGCCTCTCAATTTTCTCTGAATGCACCATGATAATTCCTTTTCTTTTGAACAATTTCTTGGAAAAATAAAGGTATTGCATACTGTACCTTCAGAAAATCGTACAAATGGAGAGGTGGAAACAAATGTCTCCTGTCGACAGTTCCCATCGGGCCATATATTACAGATGGGTCTTCAGGGTCAGATCTATAGTGTGCCCAGGGAGCTTAAGTGAAACTAGAACTCACATCTGCTTCTTATCAGACCGAAATTGGCCAAGGTTTTTCCAATACCAGATGTCTTGGATATTGCACCGTTATAAATGCAAAGGCATGAATCATTTAAAATGCTACGATTTTATGTAAATGTTAGCTAAACAAAATACAATGCTTTATAAAATCACTTGCATATTATGCTGTCAGTGCCAGGGAGTTGTTTAGCAGGTGATGCCAGTTAAGGATTGGACCCTTTTTTTCAATTTCTGCCTAAAGTGACATGCCCAAATCTAACTGCCTGTTGCTCAGGACCTAAAGCAAGGATATGCTTTATGTCCTGAGACAGCAGGGGTTCAAACTGTAGAACCCAGTTCCTACACTTTAACATAAAAATAGATTTTATCAAACAAAACAAAGCTACCTTTTATCTCTGGGACCCTCAGGATGACAAATCAGAGCGAGATTACTGAATGTAAGTACATTATTTACCTTCAGAGGTGAATATATCAAACCAGATGCTGTGATAAAAGCATTTTGTTGTTGTGCACTCTGCTCAAACAATAGCATGGTATTTTCTCACTGTAACAGCTACTGTAAATTGGACAGTGCAGTTAGATTAACAAGAATTGAAGCTTTCTGCCCATATAAGACATGTCTATGTCCTGGAAAGTTGGCTGTTACTTAAAACGTCAATCTAGTCACATTAGCGCACGTTAGCAACAACCGTCCCGGTTTAGGGACACCGATCCCGTGGAGGTGCTTCAGAGACGAAGAGAAAGGCCTACTCAGCACTTTAAATGCAGGCCTTAGATACAAAAAATACATAATAACGCAGTATTACAACCTATGCGTTGTTTGCTCTATAACCTGTCAATTCATATGCCTTGAGTAAAGCCAGAGTGTCTATCTATACAGATGACTCAACACTATACACGTCAGCTACTACAGCAACTGAAATGACTGCAACACTTAACAAAGAGCTGCAGTTAGTTTCCGAATGGGTAGCAAGGAAAAAGTTAGTCCTAAATATTTCCAAAACTAAAACCATTGTATTTGGAACAAATCATTCACTAAACCCTAAACCTCCACTACATCTCGTAATGAATAATGTGGAAATTGAGCAAGTTGAGGTGACTAAACTGCTTGGAGTAACCCTGGATAGTAAATTGTCATGGTCAAAACATATTGATACAACAGTAGCTAAGATGGGGAGAAGTCTTTACATAATAAAGCGCTGCTCTGCCTTCTTAACAACACTATCAACTTGGCAGGTTTGTCGCACCTAGACTACTGTTCAGTTGTGTGGTCATCTGCCACAAAGAGGGACTTAGGAGAATTGTAGTTGGCTCAGAACAGGGCAGGATGGCTGGCCCTTAAAAGTACATGGAAAGCTAACATTAATTGCATGCATGTCAATCTCTCATGGCTCAAAGTGGAAGAGAGATTGACTTCATCATTACTTGTTTTTCTAAGAGGTGATGACAAACTGAACATACCGAGCAGTCTGTTTAAAATACTTGCGCACAGATCGGACACCCATGCATACCCCACAAGACATGCCACCAGAGGTCTCTTCACAGTCCGCAAGTCCAGAACAGACTTTGGGAGGCGCACAGTACTGCATAGAGCCATGACTACATGGACCTCTATTCCACATCAGGTAATGGATGCAAGCAGTAGAATCAGATTTAAAAAACGGGTAAAAATACACCTTATGGAACAACGGGGACTGTGAAAAGACACACACAAAGGTACAGACACATGCATACGCATACACTGTGATATTGTTGTATGGTGGTACTAAACATGTTGTATTGTAGATATGTAGTGGTGTAATAATGTTATATGATGTACTGTTTTATCTTTTGTTTTATATGTAATGTAAGTGCTTAAATATGTTTGGACTTCGGGAAGAGTCTGGGTAGCCATTTGATTAGCTGTTCAGGAGTCTTATGGCTTGGGGGTAGAATCTGTTATGAAGCCTTTTGGACCTAGACTTGGCGCTCCGGTACCGCTTGCCGTGCGGTAGCAGAGAGAACAGTCTATGACTAGGGTGGCTGGAGTCTTTGACAATTCTTAGGGTCTTCCTCTGACACCGCCTGGTATAGAGTTCCTGGATGACAGGGAGCTTGGCCCCAGTGATGTACTGGGCCATACGCACTATCCTCTGTAGTGCCTTGTGGTCGGAAGCCAAGCAGTTGCCATACCAGGCAGTGATGCAACCAGTCAGGATGCTCTCGATGGTGCAGCTGTAATTCTTTTTGATGATCTGAGGACCCATGCCAAATCTTTTCAGTCTCCTGAGGGGGAATAGGCTTTGTCATGCCCTTTTCACGACTGTCTTGGTGTGTTTTGACCATGATAGTTTGTTGGTGATGTGGACACCAAGGAACTTGAAGCTCTCAACCTGCCACACTACAGCCTAGTTGATGAGAATGGGGGCGTGCTCGGTCCTCTTTTCCTGTAGTCCACAATCATCTCCTTTGTCTTGATCACGTTGAGGCAGAGGTTGTTATCCTGGCATCACACGGACAGGTCTCTGACCTCCTCCCTATAGGCTGTCTCATCGTTGTCGGTGATCAGGCCTAACACTGTTGTGTCATCGGCAAACTTAATGATGGTGTTGGATTCATGCCTGGCCATGCAGTCATGAGTGAACAGGGAGTACAGGAGGGGACTGAGCATGCACCACTGAGGGGCTCCCATGTTAAGGATCAGCGCGGCAGATGTGTTGTTACCTACACCTTCTTGAGCCTTGTTGGTTAAGCTTAAGCTACCTGCAGATTCATATTACAGAATTTCATGCATAGTGGTTAGCTTTGATAATCCATTTGTACTGTAGCTATGGGTTGTAATTATGGTTAATTGTTTAGCTAGCTAGCTAACTAAGTACATATCTAAACACAAGACTCCACTTCGCAAGAGAATGATTACATGACCCATCAAGTTAGCCAGGTGTGTCTGGGGGTGATTACGGCCTTCTATTGTATTCCATGAGTACATGTCTAGACAATAGTGACCCACCCTCTTAGCTAGATGTGGCTGGGGGTGGTTATAGCATTTCTTTCACATGACCCATCAATTTAGACAAGTGTCTGGGTAAGCATCATCTAATAATGATAAAATATTTTTTCTGGACACTTTTAAAGTCAGATTAGGGTATAGGCAAAGGACTAAATAAAGTGTATGTTTACTTAGTGTAGGCTACTACTTTCTCCACTTTTAGTCTCAAAATCTTTGTTTGTTTACTACACTACTTTACTCACTCTATTTAGCACATGGCCTCACGTGCGAATCTTAAGGAGATGGGTGGGGCTAAGGCTTAAGAGGGTGTGAACAATGCTAAATAGGTGTAGACAAAGAAGAGCTCTCCGATAGGTGTACCAAAATATTCAAGGGCCATTTTCTCAAAAGTAGGGTTTCAAGTTTATAAACTTTCAAAGCAGAATTACTTTCCCATTGTTCCTCAACTGCAGTGTATGATATATCATTTTGTAACTCTGAGTCTCTACTTTTATCCAATGTAAAAAACACAATTTCAAATTTTGCTACATAGGACCGAATCGGGGCAGTGGGTCACAAATGCTCGCTGGATTCCCTTGCATTCAATGGTAACGGCAGCAACAATGTCATACTCTTCTGACCAGACAGAATCAAATAAATGGGCTACACATACAGAGACAGAGGGGCACTGTTTCGTTCGCTCGGATGTTTTCTCCAGGGGAGATACACTTGAAATCGGAAGTTTACATACACTTAGGTTGGAGTCATTAAAACTAGTTTTTCAACCAATCCACAAATTTCTTGTTAACAAACTATAGTTTTGGCAAGTCAGGTTAGGACATCTACTTTGTGCATGTGTAGCGTGGTTCGTTCTGCGTTGTGTACTTTTAATTAGGACACTGCCACAACTGGAGGTCTGCTGGTTGAATTATTTTTATTTGCCCTGCACACGAAGAGACAACACACATTATGTTAACCCTTGGCGCAGTCATAGCTCTCAGGCACCTGCGCGAGCACATGGACACTCACTCAAACACTGTCCCAAGTACTCACAAGTTACAATAGATTTTGTTAACTTGTTAACATAAATCTTTATATTGTCCACATTGTAACAAACGTATGGTTGCATAACAGCACATTGTGTAACATTACCACGGTTTTATATTAAACAATTTCGGAGCCAAGGACAACATATCTTGCTATGCCGAAGGTCAGGCAAAAGAGGGGATACGGAAATACAGATAACCCGCGATGGGCCAAACCAAAATATACAAAACTTTTACAATCACGTGTATGTACAATATCAAATCAAGTCAAATGTATTTATATAGCCCTTCTTACATCAGCTGATATCTCAAAGTGCTGTACAGAAACCCAGCCTAAAACCCCAAACAGCAAGCAATGCAGGTGTAGAAGCACGGTGGCTAGGAAAAACTCCCTAGAAAGGCCAAAACCTAGGAAGAAACCTAGAGAGGAACCAGGCTATGAGGGGTGGCCAGTCCTCTTCTGGCTGTGCCGGGTGGAGATTATAACAGAACATGGCCAAGATGTTCAAATGTTCATAAATGACCAGCATGGTCAAATAATAATAATCACAGTAGTTGTCGAGGGTGCAGCAAGTCAGCACCTCAGGAGTAAATGTCAGTTGGCTTTTCATAGCCGATCATTGAGAGTATCACTACCGCTCCTGCGGTCTCTAGAGAGTTGAAAACAGCAGGTCTGGGACAGGTAGCACATCCGGTGAACAGGTCAGGGTTCCATAGCCGCAGGCAGAACAGTTGAAACTGGAGCAGCAGCACGGCCAGGTGGACTGGGGACAGCAAGGAGTCATCATGCCAGGTAGTCCTGAGGCATGGTCCTAGGGCTCAGGTCCTCCGAGAGAGAGAAAGAAAGAGAGAAAGAGAGAATTAGAGAGAGCATACTTAAATTCACACAGGACACCGGATAAGACAGGAGAAGTACTCCAGATATAACAAACTGACCCTAGCCCCCCGACACATAAACTACTGCAGCATTAATACTGGAGGATGAGACAGGAGGGGTCAGGAGACACTGTGGCCCCATCCGATGATACCTCCGGACAGGGCCAAACAGGAAGGATATAACCCCACCCACTTTGCCAAAGCACAGCCCCCACACCACTAGAGGGATATCTTCAACCACAAACCTACCATCCTGAGACAAGGCCGAGTATAGCCCACAAAGATCTCCGCCACGGCACAACCCAAGGGGGGGCGCCAACCCAGACAGGAAGATCGCGTCAGTGACTCAACCCACTCAAGTGACGCACCCCTCCTAGGGACGGCATGAAAGAGCACCAGTAAGCCAGTGACTCAGCCCCTGTAATAGGGTTAGAGGCAGAGAATCCCAGTGGAGTGAGGGGAACTGGCCAGGCAGAGACAGCAAGGGCGGTTTGTTGCTCCAGAGCCTTTCCGTTCACCTTCACACTCCTGGGCAAGACTACACTCAATCATATGACCCACTGAAGAGATGAGTCTTCAGTAAAGACTTAAAAGTTGAGACCGAGTCTGCGTCTCTCACATGGGTAGACAGACCATTCCATAAAAATGGAGATCTATAGGAGAAAGCCCTGCCTCCAGCTGTTTGCTTAGAAATTCTAGGGATAATTAGGAGGCCTGCGTCTTGTGACCGTAGCGTATGTGTAGGTATGTACGGCAGGACCAAATCGGAAAGATAGGTAGGAGCAAGCCCATGTAATGCTTTGTAGGTTAGCAGTAAGACCTTGAAATCAGCCCTTGCCTTAACAGGAAGCCAGTGTAGGGAGGCTAGCACTGAAGTAATATGATCACATTTTTTGGTTCTAGTCAGGATTCTAGCAGCCGTATTTAGCACTAACTGAAGTTTATTTAGTGCTTTATCCGGGTAGCCGGAAAGTAGAGCATTGCAGTAGTCTAACCTAGAAGTAACAAAAGCATGGATTAATTTTTCTGCATCATTTTTGGACAGAAAGTTTCTGATTTTTGCAATGTTACGTAGATGGAAAAAAGCTGTCCTTGAAACAGAGAGAGGGGAACCGGCCAGGCAGAGACAGCAAGGGCGGTTCGTTGCTCCAGAGCCTTTCCGTTCACCTTCACACTCCTGGGCCAGATGGAAAAAAGCTGTCCTTGAAACAGTCTTGATATGTTCGTCAAAAGAGAGATCAGGGTCCAGAGTAATGCCGAGGTCCTTCACAGTTTTATTTGAGACGACTTTACAACCATCAAGATTAATTGTCAGATTCAACAGAAGATCTCTTTGTTTCTTGGGACCTAGAACAAGCATCTCTGTTTTGTCCGAGTTTAAAAGTAGAACGTTTTCAGCCATCCACTTCCTTATGTCTGAAACACAGGCTTCTAGCGAGGGCAATTTTGGGGCTTCACCATGTTTCATTGAAATGTACAGCTGTGTGTCATCCGCATAGCAGTGAAAGTTAACATTATGTTTTCGAATGACATCCCCAAGAGGTAAAATATATAGTGAAAACAATAGTGGTCCTAAAACAGAACCTTGAGGAACACCGAAATGTACAGTTGATTTGTCAGAGGACAAACCATTCACAGAGACAAACTGATATCTTTCCGACAGATAAGATCTCAACCAGGCCAGAACTTGTCCGTGTAGACCAATTTGGGTTTCCAATCTCTCCAAAATAATGTGGTGATCGATGGTATCAAAGGCAGCACTAAGGTCTAGGAGCACGAGGTCAGATGCAGAGCCTCGGTCTGATGCCATTAAAAGGTAATTTACCACCTTCACAAGTGCAGTCTCAGTGCTATGATGGGGTCTAAAACCAGACTGAAGCATTTCGTATACATTGTTTGTCTTCAGGAAGGCAGTGAGTTGCTGTGCAACAGCTTTTTCAATTTTTTTTGAGAGGAATGGAAGATTCGATATAGGCCGATAGTTTTTTATATTTTCTGGGTCAAGGTTTGGCTTTTTCAAGAGAGGCTTTATTACTGCCACTTTTAGTGAGTTTGGTACACATCCGGTGGCTAGAGAGCCGTTTATTATGTTCAACATAGGAGGGCCAAGCACAGGAAGCAGCTCTTTCAGTAGTTTAGTTGGAATAGGGTCCAGTATGCAGCTTGAAGGTTTAGAGGCCATGATTATTTTCATCATTGTGTCAAGAGATATAGTACTAAAACACTTGAGTGTCTCTCTTGATCCTAGGTCCTGGCAGAGTTGTGCAGACTCAGGACAGCTGAGCTTTGGAGGAATACGCAGATTTAAAGAGGAGTCCGTAATTTGCTTTCTAATGATCATGATCTTTTCCTCAAAGAAGTTCATTAATTTATTACTGCTGAAGTGAAAGCCATCCTCACTTGGGGAATGCTGCTTTTTAGTTAGCTTTGCGACAGTATCAAAAATACATTTTGAATTGTTCTTATTTTCCTCAATTAAGTTGGAAAAATAGGATGATCGAGCAGCAGTGAGGGCTCTTCGATACTGTACGGTACTGTCTTTCCAAGCTAGTCGGAAGACTTCCAGTTTGGTGTGGCGCCATTTCCGTTCCAATTTTCTGGAAGCTTGTATTTTCTGTATACCAGGGAGCTAGTTTCTTTTGTTTTTAGGGGAGCAAATGCATCTAGGGTATTGCGCAAGGTTAAATTGAGTTCCTCAGTTAGGTGTTTTTTGTCCTCTGACGTCCTTGGGTAGGCAGAAGGAGTCTGGAAGGGCATCAAGGAATCTTTGTGTTGTCTGAGAATTTATAGCACGACTTTTGATGCTCCTTGGTTGGGGTCTGAGCAGATTATTTGTTGCGATTGCAAAATAAATAAAATCGATGATCGATGATGATGGCTCCGAAAGCCTTTTGGAGTGGGTCTGTGGACTTTTCCATGTGAATATTAAAATCACCAAAAATTAGAATATTATCTGCTATGACTACAAGGTCCGATAGGAATTCAGGGAACTCAGTGAGGAACGCTGTATATGTAAACAGTAAACAGTAGCTATAAAAAGTGATTGTGTAGGCTGCATAGATTTCATGACTAGAAGCTCAAAAGACGAAAACGTCATTTTTTGTTTTTGTAAATTGAAATTTGCTATCGTAAATGTTAGCAACATCTCCGCCTTTGCTGGATGCACGGGGGATATGGTCACTAGTGTAACCAGGAGGTGAGGCCTCATTTAACACAGTAAATTCATCAGGCTTAAGCCATGTTTCAGTCAGGCCAATCACATCAAGATTATGATCAATGATTAGTTCATTGACTATAACTGCCTTTGAAGTGAGGGATCTAACATTAAGTAGCCCTATTTTGAGATGTGAGGTATCACGATCTCTTTCAATAATGGCAGGAATGGAGTAGGTCTTTGTCCTAGTGAGATTGCTAAGGCGAATATGTTTAGTTTTGCCCAACCTAGGTCGAGGCACAGACACGGTCTCAATGGGGATAGCTGAGCTGACTACACTGACTGTGCTAGTGGCAGACCCCACTAAGCTGGCAGGCTGGCTGGCTAACAGCCTGCTGCCTGGCCTGCACCCTATTTCATTGTGGAGCTAGAGAAGTTAGAGCCCTGTCTATGTTGGTAGATAAGATGAGAGCACCCCTCCAGCTAGGATGGAGTCCGTCACTCCTCAGCAGACCAGGCTTGGTCCTGTTTGTGGGTGAGTCCCAGAAAGAGGGCCAATTATCTACAAATTCTATCTTTTGGGAGGGGCAGAAAACAGTTTTCAACCAGCGATTGAGTGGTGAGACTGCTGTAGAGCTCATCACTCCCCCTAACTGGGATATTAGGGGGAGTGGGATTATGGGATATTGATATGAAAAAGTGTTTGTACACCAAAGAATAACATTAGCTATGCAGCTGTAATTAAATAAAAAAACACACTGAATTATTATTATTATTATCAAATTATTAATATCCCCTCTTGATCTGGCCTATTTGAATTGGTCCTTGTGTGCAACTTGGTGCATAATCTAGGGGAACAACATCACACTGCTACACATTCACCCCCAATGTTTTACACTAGATGATAGGCACAAAACAAAACACATTACCTCGAAAGTAACAAAGCAAAGAAAGAAAAAATACATTTCACACCCACAGGGCGACAGAGTAACCCAGTGTAGTCCCTTAATTCTAGACCCACAAATGGTCGATCAGCTGAAAAGCTATCCTGCGAAGGATTAGGAAAAATAAGGGGTAGCTAATCCCTTATTCAACCGTATACGATAAATGCCATATACATTTTATGCCGATGGACTACACACAAAGTTACATGAATTGTCAAATATATTAGACAAACCCACAAATCATTCTAAGACACGCTTAGATTACTACATATATAAAACATTTTAAAAAGGTAGGCAATATCCTACTGTCACTGAGAAACCAAGAACTGTTTCATTTCCTGTGTAGATATAGTTTGGATTAGCCTATTCACTGGCTTAATAAGTCTACCTAGTCTAGTACGAACACCCTCACCCAAAAACCTAGCAGGAATGTCACAGACAGCACTAACCCTGCTCAGAGGTCTAACCTCAGGATGGGGAGTACTACAGATCCGCATATCCGGAGCCAGCACACTTTCAGTTACCGACTCAACACTAGTAGTGTCAGACGACTGATCAGAATCCTGGTAGATTGTCACAGACCACACTGACGAAGCATCTTCAACCAAGGTAACATTATCTGTCACAGCATCATCCACACGGAATGGAGTTTCGCAATCAGAACTCTTGTAGGCTTCGGGGATATCTCTCTGGTCCACTTCTGCTGAGCACACCTCACTTAAGAGGACTTCATACAGTTGTTCCACCTCACTTTCATCAGCTGGGACTTCACCATCCTCTTGGAGTACCCTCCCAGAAGACTCAGGAAGGCCTGCTACCCAGTGGACAATCCTGGCGTCACTCCCATCCATTTGGCTGGACTCTGCAGACATCTCAGAGATCATGTCACCACTCGATAGAGATCTGTGACCCTCGGGTTCCTCCCACGAAGGCAAAGGCAGAAAGTTGACTGGCATAATCAGGTTCCTATGCACAGTTTTGATGCGTCCAGTGGTAGGGTGTTGGTTACAATATGTGTTCAGTGAGCTGTTCTTCGCAACAACTATGTACACCACACTCTCCCAGCGATCAGCCAGTTTCTTCTTGGCCCTCTCCCCCTTGTTAGCAAGTAGAACTCTGTCTCCCTTCTGCACCGAGTGACCCATAGACCGTTTGTTGTAGACCTTGGCTTGTCTCTTTCGTTGCTTACTGGCATGCTGCTGAGCCAATGTCATGGCCTCTCTCAGATCCTCACCCAGAGACTGGACATACTTATCCACATCTACTGTGTCCCCATCCAACAGCACACTTTCAAACATAACATCTACCGGCAACCTAGGGGTGCGTCCAAACATCAAGAAGAAGGGTGGAAACCCAGTAGTCTCGTGAACAGTGCAGTTATAGGAGAATGTCAATGTGTTCAACATCTGAGGCAATTTAGCCTTGGACCTAGCTGGCAGAAGTCTAATCATCCCACCCAGTGTGCGATTCAGACGTTCTGCTTGACCGTTACCCATGGGATGAGAAGGTATGGTGTGGGACTTTTCAACACCAGTTAACGGAAGTAATTCTGCAATAAGTGAACTCTCAAAGTTAGCACCCCTGTCAGAATGGATACAATCAGCGAACCCATAAATGCAGAATAAATTATTCCAGAGAACACGAGCAACAGTCTTAGCAGGCTGGTTTGGACATGGATACGCACAGGCCAGCTTAGTATAGTGATCAGTCACTACTAACACATCACTAGACTTGTTGTTTGAATCTTCTGCAGTCCAGAAATCAATACACACAAGTTCTAAAGGTGCCGTTGTCACAATGGAGACAAGTGGAGCTCTTGCTTCAGGCTCAGGTGCTTTACTCAACACACATCTCTTACAGTGGGCCACGTATTCCTTGACATCCTTCTCCATAGATTCCCAGTAAAACCGCTGTCTCGTGAGCCACAATGTGCGCTGCTGACCCTGATGACCAGCATCATCATGAACTCCCTTCAACACAAGGCCTCTCAAAGACACAGGTACGACATACTGGAATATTTTCTTCTTACTCACTGGGTGTTTTGAGACACGATACAGAATCCCTAACCGCATGGGGAGTTTTCCCCACTGTCTTAGAGTATAAACTGTTTCTTTAGCTTCAAGGACTCGCTCTCTCCTAGATGGGCGCCGTTCTCTATCTACAATGGACATGACTCTGCTGATGATAGGATCCAGTGACTGGTTATCATACAGCTCCTTGTGTGTAAGGACAGGTAAAGGGCTCTGACCCATAGACATCAACTTCTCAAGATGCTGCACATGTGAAACTGCCCTCACTGTGGCACCATCATCCCATCGTTGGTGAGCATGGAGGACAGCAGACACCTCTTCACAGGAATCCAACCAACTGACATCGTCTCCAGCTCTACTCAACTTACTTCCAGGAGCCATAGACGTTCTACAGCCAGCCTCGGGCTGCTCACAGGAGAGGCGGAACATGTCTTGTACTTCATCCACTCGAAGACTTCTGGTTTCCTCCAGCAGGACATCATATGGAATTCTTGTCAGTCGGTGCAGAACTTTGGAGCGGACAAATGGCTCTCTGCTCAAAGCATCAGCAACGACAATCTTGGGCCCTGGTATGTACTGGATATCAAAATCAAAGGGTGCCAGCTTTGCAACCCATCTCTGCTTGCAGGCATCAAGTTTCGGCATTGTAAGAATATATTTGAGTGGATTGTTGTCGGTCCACACAGTAAACTTATGCCCTCGCAGCCAATGTTTGAATTTATCATGAATGACCCATTTCATGGCTAGAAATTCTAGCCGGTGAGCAGGATACTTGGATTGTGCATGATTAAGAGATTTACTAGCAAAAGCTATTGGCCTGGCTACGGCATTCCCATCTTGCACTTGGAATAGTACAGCTCCCAAACCACTAGTAGATGCATCAACAGAAAGTAAAAATGGCTGAGAAAAAAAATCTGGATGAGCCAGCAGTGCCTGGTCAACTAGTGCTGCTTTCAAAACTTCAAAAGCGAGTTGACATTCGGCAGTCCAGTCCACAGCAGTGAGCCTGCGAGAGGGACCAGGCCTCTTTCTGCCCTTGCTTCTCCTAGGCTTCTTCTGACCTGTAGTCAGCTGAAACAATGGCCTAGCAACCATGGAACAATTCTCAATGTAGTGTTGATAGTATACTACCATACCAAGGCATGAACAGATTTAGCTAGGAGACAGAGTGACACCATCAGCTTCCATCATCTCACTCTCAGTCACATTTAAAATGGTTTGAACCTTAGCAGGGTCAGTGGCTACGCCCTCCTGAGAAATGATGTGGCCCAAAAACTTAACAAACCTCCTAAAAAACTTGCACTTAGACGGAGACAGTTTAAGATTGTGCTCCTGCAACCGCTGAAAAACCATCTCAAGTCTCTGCAGACTCTCTTCCTCCGTCTTAGCAAAAACCATCAGATCATCCAAATAGCAAAAGAGACTTAGAAAAGTTTGGTCCCCAAAGATGGTCAGCATCATTCTCATAAAAGTAGCTGGGCTGTTGCAAAGGCCTTACGGTAAACGATTGTACTCGTGCAGACCTAAAGGGGAGGAAAAGGCAGTGTATTTCTTATCCTCTTCATGCAGTGGCACATTGTAGTATCCTGACGTCAGGTCCATTGTGCTGAAGAAGGCATTACCTCCCAGCGCAGCCAGTACATCAGCCCGATGAGGCAGGGGATGAGCATCCTTTACTGTGCGGGCATTTAACCACCTAAAGTCAGTACATACACGCAAGTCCCCATTCTTTTTCCATATCAGCACCAATGGTGAGGCATACTCGCTGCTGGATTTTCTGACGATTTTCTTTTCCTCCATATCATCCAGTGTTTCCCTGAGTTTTTGGTAATGAGCTAGAGAAAGCCTACGATAAGGTAATCAAAATGGGCGGTCATCAGTTAGCCGTATGCGATGGCAGAACTCTTTTGCCTCTCCACAATCCAGGCTATGTCTAGAGAACACTGTGTCATACTTCTCAATTAAACTGACAAGTTTGTCTTTCCAGAACTGTGAAACTGGACACTCCTCAACAGACAGGCCTTGAAGTCCAAGATTGCTCAGTGTACTGTTGCCGTTAACTACACTGCCACCAACTGAACTCTTAGCTGTAAGACTGCCATGTGAGCTGTCACATTGTACTTTTGCCACGTTCTGGTAAGCTGCTTGCTGCTTGACATCATCAAAATCCTCCAATGCAATGCAAAGGTACACATCCGCCACTTTAGCATTTCGTCTCAGGGTAACTAGCGAAGTTGTTGGATTCACAATCTTCACAGGGAGCCATCCATCCCCCCACAGAGGCGTAACTACTCTCCCTACTAATATGTGTCGATTCACACAATACTGCCCACAGAGAGTTTTGTCTTTGGGGGTAGGCGGCCCCACACCAGATGCTCACTCATGGGTTGGAGCGTTACAGCTCTCTTCAACTTAATGGTGCCCACTTTATCTGGAATGGAGTTTCCTCTCCATCTCTCCAGATTTGATAGGAGATGCAGGAACTGGCTGTCATCACACTGGCCAGAAGGACCTGGCGTACCCACCACCCGCCAGTAGCTGTCATTTGATGTAAACTGTCTAATCAGAGACTTCAACACGTTAGTTCCCACAATGAGTTCATCAACCTGCCCATCTACAATAAGCACTGGGACTACATAACCGAAGCCATGAAGCTGTATTTTTAAGTCACACATGCCGACTGGGCTAGTTTGCGTCCCACCACAACCCACCAGGATGATGTCTGAAGGAGCTAGAAAGTTTCCCTCTACCACTCCTGCCTCCCTCACCCGAGGTACAATATCTGCGCGCAGAGTAGTAGCCATGGACCCACTATCTAACATCCCCTTCAGCTCAACTTTATCCTGTACTAGCACGGTGGTGTAAAACAAACTGTCATTCTGAGTAATTCTCATTGTGTTCTGAAAAATTACTGTATTGTTCTTGGGTACTGACTCACAAAAATAAGAATAAACAGATTGGATATCATCATCAGTGGAGGAAAAATTATACTGCCCTACATTGCCCTCCTCAGAATGGAGGCTTTCTAGTTTTCCTGAGACCTGCCAGTCTGTCCACATCCAGGGCTCTGTCGCTGCCCAGTCTCACTACAGTCAAAACTCATGTGGCCCGGAGAGAAGCACTTGAAACACAGCTGGTGCATCTGACAGTGAGCTTTGGTCCAGTGATTAGTGCTTCCACAGACAGCGCACTCACGCTGACGTTTGGGGAACTGTTTACTGGGCTCTCTGTTCACAGACTAACACACTCAAAACTTGCTCTAATGTCCCACCCTCAGTTGGGGCCTGTTCTGGTTCACGGCCACATCGAGAAAAAGATGACACATTAGGTCTGCTAACAGGATCCACTTCCTCCTGGGGGGAGTCAAAGACAGCAGCCACCTGCTGTGAAAGTTGTGTTCTACATGCTTTACGCTCCCTTAAAAGTTCATCCAAACGATCCTGTACCTCACTGGCTGTCCAGTCGAGAAGGGGTTTGCATTTGAACACTTGGGCCAACTCTTTATCAGGACAGTTGCGTACAAACATGACTGCCAACTCTGAGCACTGATTGGGCAAGGTTCTACCCTCACTTACAAGGTACTGTTCAGCTGCCTCTGCAGCTTTGTTAAGCCTAATCCAGAAATCTAGTGGACCCTCATTAGCATATGGTCTCATTGAATAGAAATCAGCTAATGGCATACCTGAGCAGACAGTATCCCCAAAGTGTTGCTTGAGAACACTGAACACTGCCTTAACATCTGTGACAACAGGGTTGTTACGCATCCAGACTTTGGTCACATCCCGTGCCCTCCCCATGAGCCTAGACATCACCTCCCCAACATTCTCAGACCCAGTGTAACCCCTCTTCTCTAGGTAGACTCCCATTAGCTCCTCCCACTCCAGGACAGAGTACTTATCTGAGCCATCACCCCTAAAGAAAGGTGGAGCACTAACATCTGACTTCACGACCAGATTCAGCTTGGACGCATCAATAAAAGTTGACCCACATTGCTCAGGCAGGGGAAACTGCTGGGGTTGGTGAGGGGAATGGGCAGGAGAAAGACTTGAAGCCCCAGGCTGCAGTAAACTCGCTCTGATAGATTCTCCTATCTCTGAACCAATCTGCTTAATAAGGTCACTAAGCTGACTCGGTGTCCCATTATTACTGAGGACTGGGGATGATGGTATATCAAGAGACAGAGGTGGGATACCCTGGTCAGGTGGAGTAAACAGCCTACCCCTCCCAGTGCTTGTAAACTCAGGACTAGCAAACACTCCCAGGAGCTGACTGTACAAACGGTGTAAATGCAAGGACACCCCTCCCTCTACCCACACTAAAATCCCCAGCATAACTCATTTTATGGACTTGAGATTCTTCCATGGCTCAATAGAGCACTAAAATACAATGTAATTTCCTGCATCTAAATACATTTTTTTGTTGTTGCAATAAACAAATTCCTTCAAAACATGCAAATAAACACAAATACCCTTATCTACCCTCTATTCACCTTCACTATTTACAGTATATAGTCACTTATAGTAAACCCTCAACAAGTGCGCATGCGCATATCGCGCACCTCATCCACATGCACAGCTCCGGTGGTCGGTTTGAGCTGACCAGGCAGGTCCCGGCACCAGTTTGTAGCGTGGTTCATACTGCGTTGTGTACTTTTAATTAGGACACTGCCACAACTGGAGGTCTGCTGGTTGAATTATTTTTATTTGCCCTGCACACGAAGAGACAACACTGCCAAGTGGTGCGTAACTGGTGGCATGGAAGTCAAACGCAGTAGAGCAGAACTTGGTAAATGGCCGGAGCCGTTTAATGCACATAACTCCCGGCTTACAAAAATCACAAAAAACACATGGGCACAAAACCCGCCTCGCACCAGTCACAAAAGGCACACGTACTTACAATGAACAATTCCCGACAAGGACATGGGGTAAACAGAGGGAACATATACAACATGTAATTAGGGAATTGAAACCGAGTGTGACAATCAGACAAAACAAATGGAACATGAAAAATTGATCGGGGATGGCTAGAAGACGCCCGAACAAGGAGAGGAACCGACTTCGGAAGAAGTCGTGACAAACACAATATTTTAGCCCTTGGCGCAGTCATAGCTCTCAGGCACCTTTCTATGTCGAAGGTCAGGCAAAAGAGAACAATAAGGGGGTACAGAAATACAGATAACCCGCGATGGGCCAAACCAAAATATACAAAGCTTTTACAATCACGTGTATGTACAATATTGATATGAAAAAGTGTTTGGAGACCAAAGAATAACATTAGCTATGCAGCTGTAATTAAATAAAAAAACACACTGAATTATTATTATTGTAGCGACCCGCACAGACAGCTGTGTGTTAGGCTAGGAGGTGGTTGTGTTGTACTGACCAGTACCCGGTGTTCGCGGGGTCCGACATGTCAATCAACCTGCTATCTGCCAATCACGGGAATGCCTGGAATGTTCTGATGCCGGGCATCCTGGTGGTTGGCGGAGTGGCGTGGAGGGGGGTTGGGCAGGGGGGTGGAGCATTGGAAGTTAAGACCAGGTTCAGCCTTTGTTCTCTCTCTCTTACGTCTGGGCTTCACAAGAGAAGGTCACGATTGGCTTGTGGGTTATCTGTCATCTATTTGGCGTGTGCTACGGCCCAAACAGTAGCCTGTGTAAAGTTGGTTTAATAAACCGTCAATTCGCAAACTCAAGCCTCTGTCTGGACAATTGTTCATTTATGATCTAGTCAGGTCATTACATTGGTGTCAGAAGTAAAAACGTTGATACAAGTTAGCCAGCTAGCTAGCTGACTTATGTGGCTAGCTACCGTAGGTGAGAACGGGGATTGAAAATGCTTCGAGGGAATCCGAAAGTGAAGGTGGAGGTAGGGGACGATTATGGCCAAGGAGGTGCGTGTGAATGGACGTCGGGGGTTCTGTCTGAGGAGATCGCCAGGGCGTCGGAGCGCAGAGGCCGCTTGAGGGAGGACGTTAGGGCGATGGCGGCTGAAGCGGGCATGAGTGCTTCGTCGACTGTATTTCGCGCGGATTCTGGTGGGCGGACCGAAGTGGTGACGTCGACGCGGCGTGACGAGGAATCTGGGGCTCAGGATGTAAACAAACATGGCGGCGCCCAGTTCCCGGCTGCGTCCGTATCTGTTAAGACCCCGAAGTATTCCGGTAAGGCGGATTGGGAAGCTTTTCATGCTCAGTTTGAACTGTTAGCTCATTTTAGGGGGTGGTCGGATGAAGAAAGGGCACTGCAGTTGGCTTTATGCCTCACGGATGAAGCTCTGGCCTGTTTGATATTGATTAGCCCCGAGGACAGGCATGATTATGGTGCTTTAGTGGGAGCACTGAGGAGGCGCTATGGACAGTGTGTACAGCCCGGGCTACTGCGCTCCGAACTGAGTAATAGACGCAGGCAGCCTGGAGAGCCTCTACGGGTGCTAGCTAATGACATTGAGAGCCTCTCTCGGCGGGCATATGCTCACATGCCCCCCTCCGTGCAGAGCGAGCTAGCACGGGACCAGTTCATACAGGCGCTCTCTCCTACGGAGCTGCGCATACAGACCCAGCTGGCTCATCCTGAGTCATTGCAGACAGCCTTGGAGATGGCTTTGGAGAGGGAGCTGGTGTGGGCTGGGGCTTCAGCTGGGGCTTTGGTGGGGGTGCAGGGAGACACACCCTCTGTGCGAGCTGGGGGGCAGAGCAGCCCGGAGCCGGAAAAGCCTGCTTGGGTGGCCGAAATGACAAAACTCATTCGTGCTGTGTCGCTACAGGCGGCACGAAACACACGCCCTGGTCCCAGGGTCTGCTGGGGTTGTGGCCAGCCAGGCCATCTGCGCCGAGATTGCCCCATGTCCCCCAGAGCTCAGGGAAACGGCTCGGGGTCCGCATAGACCGGGTAGTGCGGACCCCTGGCTTTCTATCCCAACCACCATCATCTTCAGGAGGAGCCCACCGGCACAGACGGGGAAGCAAGGCTCCACTTCCCCCAGAAGCAGACGAGGGCAAGCGGATGGAGCCTGTTGTTGTGGTGGGCCGGACCTGTGTTGGGGACTTTTGTCATGTCCCTGTCACTGTGGAGGGGGTGCCCTGCTCCGCCCTGGTGGACACTGGGTCCACAGTAACCCTGGTGAGGCCAGATATTGTGCCAGGTTGGACTCAGTGTGAGCCTACAACTGTGCAGCTCCGCACAGTCACAGGTGAGCTGGCACCCATGAAAGGGAAGGGAATAATGACTCTGACAGTAGGGGGCAGGACTGTGCGTCATCCTGTGTGGGTGGCGGCTGTGCAGGACCCTTGTATCCTGGGGTTGGACTTTCTTAGGAGCACAGGCTGCCAGTTAGACCTAAATAGGGGCACACTGAGCTTCCAGGGAGGGACGGAAGTCACCATGGCCCCCCCTAATGTCACATTCACTCAACCCAACAAACCCTTTACTCCAACAGTTAAAGCAGCAGAGACTCATGGCTGCGCCCCCTCCCCCACAGCTGTGTGTGACTTTTCCCCAGTCCCCCTGTCACCTACGGCGGTGTGTTACATTCCCCCAGCTACCTCCATGACACAGCCCTCTGTGAGCCCGGGCCGCACCCCCCCAGCCCAGCTACCCCAGATGGGAGAGGAGAGGACACTGTCTGCAGTGAGGGAGATATGGGGGAGGAACTGTGTTGGTCTTGACCCCGAGCAGCAGGAACGGTTGTGGCAGTTGCTGTTTGAATTCAGAGACAGCTTTGCGTTGAGTGAGGAAGAGGTGGGTCAGACTCATCTGGTGCAGCATGAGATCGACACAGGTGATGCTCGACCCATCAAGATGCGTCCCCGCCGTATCCCGCTGGCACGCCAGGAGGCGGCAGACAAGGCTGTGTTGGAGATGCAGCGGGCAGACTTCATTGAGCCCTCAGACAGCCCCTGGGCGGCGCCAGTCGTCATGGTTCCGAAGAAGGGGGGCAAGCTGAGGTTCTGTGCGGACTACAGGCGGCTGAATGAGGTAACCAGGAAGGACTCATACCCCATACCACGTATCGATGAGTCGCTGGACCTGGTTAGGGGGTCCTCCTGGTTCTCCTCACTAGACCTCCGCAGTGGCTACTGGCAGGTGCCCCTCTCCCCAGAGGCCAGAGCCAAAACTGCGTTCTCCACTAACAGGGGACACTGGCAGTTCAAGGTCCTGTGCTTTGGCCTGTGCAACGCTCCAGCTACTTTTGAGCGTTTGATGGACAGGGTGCTGGATGGCATCCCCCGACAGCAGTGTCTGGTATACCTCGATGACATCCTGGCCCATGGCAGCTCCTTCCAGTCAGCCCTGGGGGCGCTACGGCGTGTGCTGGAGAGGGTGGCTGCCGCAGGTCTGAAGCTCCACCCCGAGAAGTGCCACTTCATGAGGAGAGAGGTGTCCTTCTTGGGCCACCGAGTGGGGAAGGAGGGGATCAGCACCATGGAGGACAAGGTAGGGGCTGTCAGAGACTGGCCCACCCCCACCGACCAGCGTCAGCTGAAGAGCTTCCTGGGCCTGGCCTCGTACTACAGGAGGTTTGTACGGGGCTTCTCAAGCGTTGCTGCTCCACTGAACCGCCTGCTGCCGAAGGACAAGGCTTTCACTTGGACAGTGGAGTGTGAGGAGGCGTTCAACACCCTCAAACGTGCACTGATTGAGGCCCCCGTGCTCGCCCCCCCTGACCTCACCTTGCCCTTTATCCTGGACACAGACGCGAGCAATGTGGGCATGGGTGGGGTGCTGGCCCAGGTGGGGCCAGAGGGGGAGAGAGTGGTGGCGTACTTCAGCAAAACATTTGACAAACATGAGCGCCGCTACTGTGTCACCCGGCGGGAGCTCTTGGCTGTTGTGGCTTCCGTCAAACACTTCAAGTACTACCTGGGTGGTCTGCCCTTTACTGTAAGGACTGACCACTCTGCTCTCCAGTGGCTCATGTCTTTCAGAGAGCCAGAGGGGCAGGTGGCACGCTGGTTGGAGGAGCTTCAGCCGTATGACTTCACGGTGGTGCACAGGGCAGGGGCACGCCACTCCAACGCCGACGCCATGTCCCGTCGGCCCTGTACTGCAGACGGCTGCCGCCACTGTGAACGGAGAGAGGGACGGGAGAGAGAGCTGCGGGCAGAGGAGGGTGTCTGTGCCACAGTGTGTCGGGCGAGCGGGCCTGTCTGCTGTGAGCTGCAGACTGTCGACGTGGCTGAATGGCGGCAGCAGCAGGGACGGGACACAGACCTACAGCCAGTGCTACAGTGGGTAGAGGCGCAGGTGAGGCCACCATGGGAAGAGGTGACAGCGCTCTCACTCGCGACCAAAGGGTTGTGGTCGAAGTTTGAGAGACTGCGGCTGGCTGATGGCGTGCTACAGCGGGCATGGAAGGAGTCAGCTACGGGAGAGGAGAGGTGGCAGGTGGTGGTCCCAAAAGCATTGCGGGAGGCTGTGCTCCAGAGTACTCATGGGGGGGTGGGGACTGGACACTTTGGGGTCACAAAAACACTGCGCCGTCTCCGTCAGGGCTTCTACTGGGGGCAGCACAAGAGGGATGTGGAGGACTTTTGTCGCCGCTGTGACAACTGCACAGCGAGAAAGGGCCCCCCAGGCCGCTCTCATGCTCAGCTCCAACAGTTCCCAGTGGGGGCTCCCATGGAGAGGGTGGGAGTGGATGTAGTTGGGCCGTTCCCCACCACAGACAGTGGAAACCGCTGGGTGCTCACGGCCATGGACTATTTCACAAAATGGCCCGAGGCCTATGCTCTGCCTGACCAGGAGGCAGAGACCATCGTCGACGCCCTGACAGCGGGGATGTTCAGCAGGTTTGGAGCTGCAGAGTCCATCCACAGCGACCAAGGCAGAAACTTTGAGTCCCGTGTGTTCGCCACCATGTGTGAGAGGCTGGGTATGCACAAGACCCGCACTACTCCTCTCCATCCTCAAAGTGATGGCCTTGTGGAGCGCTTCAACAAAACGCTTGGACAGCAGCTGGCCATCGTCTCTTCCAAACACCAGCGTGACTGGGACAAGCACCTGCCTATGGTCCTCATGGCATGCCGCTCCGCTGTCCAAGACTCCACCTCCTGCACGCCTGCCCTCCTCATGCTGGGGAGAGAGATCCGCACCCCTGCGGAGATGGCGTTTGGTCGGCCCCTGGATAGCCCTCATGTTCCTCCGGGGCCGGAGTATGCCCGGAGACTCCAGGACCGCCTGGAGACAGCCCACACCTTCGCCAGAGAGCAGCTGGTGAATGCAGGTGTGAGGCAGAAAAGGAACTATGACGTGCACACCCGGGGAAGGCACTTTGTGGCTGGGGAGCTGGTCTGGGTCTACAGCCCCCTAAGGAAAAAAGGCAGATGCCCCAAGTTGGACAGTCACTGGGTGGGACCCTGCAGTGTCCTGGAGAGGGTAGGGGAGGTTGTGTACCGGGTGCAGCTTCCTCCCAGGGGGAGAAAGGTGGCACTGCACCGGGACAGGTTAGCCCCATACAGAGGGGCCTCTTCTCCCCAAACCCCAGGAACCCCCACAATTCCCCTCTCTGGCAATGACATTCTCCAGGCACCCACCCTCAGGTGCCGCAGACAAGGCTCCAGACAGCCCACTCCCCCTGTCTCCCCCCCTGTGTCACCGCGTGGTTCCCCAGAGCCACGGACTGTATTACCCGTTCCCGCTTCCTTGTCCCCCATATCCCTGCCTTCATCCCCTGGTTCCCAGAGGGGCACTCTGCGACCATCACGGCCACGCAGGCAAAGGAGACCTCCGGGTCGCTTCAGAGACTTTGTTTGTTCCCTCGGGGACGAGGGACTTTGTGGTGGGGGGGCTGTGTAGCGACCCGCACAGACAGCTGTGTGTTAGGCTAGGAGGTGGTTGTGTTGTACTGACCAGTACCCGGTGTTCGCGGGGTCCGACATGTCAATCAACCTGCTATCTGCCAATCACGGGAATGCCTGGAATGTTCTGATGCCGGGCATCCTGGTGGTTGGCGGAGTGGCGTGGAGGGGGGTTGGGCAGGGGGGTGGAGCATTGGAAGTTAAGACCAGGTTCAGCCTTTGTTCTCTCTCTCTTACGTCTGGGCTTCACAAGAGAAGGTCACGATTGGCTTGTGGGTTATCTGTCATCTATTTGGCGTGTGCTACGGCCCAAACAGTAGCCTGTGTAAAGTTGGTTTAATAAACCGTCAATTCGCAAACTCAAGCCTCTGTCTGGACAATTGTTCATTTATGATCTAGTCAGGTCATTACATTATTATTATTATCAAATTATTAACATCCCCTCTTGACCTGGCCTATTTGAATTGGTCCTTGTGTGCAACTTGGTGCATAATCTAGGGGAACAACATCACACTGCTACGCATGATACAAGTAATATATTCCAACAATTGTTTACAGACAGATTATTTCACTTATAATTTACTGTATCACAATTCCAGTGGGTCAGAAGTTTACATACACTAACTGTGACTGTGCCTTTAAACAGCTTGGAAAATTCAATAAAATTATGTCATGGCTTTAGAAGCTTCTGATAGGCTAATTAACATCATTTGAGTCAATTGGAGGTGTACTTTGGTGCGAAAAGTGCAAATCAATACCAGAACAACAGCAAAGGACCTTGTGAAGATGCTGGAGGAAACAGGTACAAAAGTATTTATATCCACAGTAAAACAAGTCCTATATCGACAAAACCTGAAAGGCCGCTCAGCAAGGAAGAAGCCACTGCTCCAAATCCGCCATAAAAAAAGATAGACTATGGTTTGCAACTGCACATGGGGACAAAGATCGTACTTTTTGGAATGTCCTCTAGTCTAATGAAACAAAATAGAACTGTTTGGCAATAATGACCATCGTTATGTTTGGAGAAAAAGGGGGAGGCTTGCAAGCTGAAGAACACCATCCCAACTGTGAAGCACGAGGGTGGCAGCATCATGTTGTGGGGGTGCTTTGCTGCAGGAGGGACTGGTGCACTTCCACAAAATAGATGCCATCATGAGGGAGGAAAATTATGTGGATATATTGAAGCAACATCTCAAGACATCAGTCAGGAAGTTAAAGCTTGGTCGCAAATGGGTCTTCCAAATGGACAATGACCCCAAGCATACTTCCAAAGTGGTGGCAAAATGGCTTAAGGACAACAAAGTCAAGGTATTGGAGTGGCCATAACAAAGCCCTGACCTCAATTCTATAGAACATTTGTGGGCAGAACTGAAAAAGCGTGTGCAAGCAAGGAGGCCTACAAACCTGACTCAGTTACACCAGCTCTGTCAGGAGGAATGGGCCAAAATTCAGCCAACTTATTGTGGGAAGGCTACCCGAAACGTTTGACCCAAGTTAAACAGTTTAAAGGCAATGCTACTAAATACTAATTGAGTGTATGTAAACTTCTGAACCACTGGGAATGTGATGAAAGAAATAAAAGCTGAAATAAATCATTCTCTCTACTATTATTCTGACATTTCACATTCTTAAAATACATTGGTGATCCTAACTGACCTAAGGCAGGGAATTTTTACTAGGATTAAATGTCAGGAGTTGTGAAAAACTGAGTTTAAATGTATTTGGCTAATGTGTATGTAAACTTCCGACTTCAACTGTATATTCAGCTTCTTGCGAATTGAAGGACATTTATGAAACACAGAGACAAAAGCTAAATTATTTTGTATCGTTTTATATATTGTTCTTGGTAAATTTTTTGGGGAAGCCTGGCTTCCCTTCGAATCTATGAATATACTCCACTTCCCAAATGTCAAGTCCTTATGATCATGTTGCACAGTACTGCAGCCAGACAGCAATCGCTCACCCTTAGGAACTACGATGACGTCCTCTCTTGAGACAGCTAAGCTGATAATTATATTTTACTGTCTGGAAATTATTCCTTTCTTATTGTGATTTTACAACACCAACACAGAGCTGACATTAAGGGCTGGATTCCATCCGTATTGCCAAAGTATCGCAGACGATCCATGTTAAATTGTCATGGTCATTTCCGTTTGAGCCTACGTACAGTATACAGCGTTGACTGTGAATGCAGTCTCATCGACCACAGGAACATTAAATGACAATTAATGCCATTTATATAGCCCTTACATACAGGAAGCAGTAGGGTGAATTCAGAAAAAATGGGACACTTTTTGCCTTTCTGTCTTCTCTAACATCTTTTGACATCTATCCAACAAATGAACCACACACATGACACATTTCTGAAATGCCCAAGATGTTGTCTAATCACACAAAAATATCAAATGTTTATATCATATTCACAGGAGGCATTACACACCCATTTGTGTATACTTAGCCAAAATCATATTTTCAGTTTGCATTTAGTGAACTGGGACAGCAGCAGGGTAATAAACTGGGTCACCATTAATATAGTCCTAATTGTATCCCAATGACAATTCAATTCACACTTTGTTGTTATATTATATCATCTTGAGGATTTCAGAAATGCATCTTGTGTTGGGATAATACTATGCTGGATAGAGGTCGAAAGAGGTTACAGAAGACGGAAATGCAAAAAGTGGGACAGCTTAATCCTGACACGATTCTTCCACTTCCTGACGGGCCGGCCCCAGGTGGTGAAGGTAGGAAACAACACCTCCACTTCGCTGATCCTCATCACAGGGTCCCCACAAGGGTGCGTGCTCAGCCCCCTCCTGTACTCCCTGTTCACCGATGACTGCGTGGCCACGCAAGCCTCCAACTTAATCATCAAGTTTGCAGGAGGCTGAAGAAATTTGTCTTGGACCCTAAGACCCTCACAAACTTTTACAGATGCACAATTGAGAGCATCCTGTCGGCTGTATCACTGCCTGGTATGGAAACTGCACCGCTTGTAACCGCAGGGCTCTCCAGAGGGTGGTGCGGTCTGCTTGTCTGCCCTCCAGGATACCTACAGCACCCGATGTCACAGGAAGCCCAAAAAGACCATCAAGGACATCAACCACCACAGCCACTGCCTGTTCACCCCGCTATCATCCAGAAGGCAAGGTAAGTACAAGTGCATCAAAGCTGTGACCGAGAGACTGAAAAACAGCTTCTATCTCAAGGCCATCATACTGTGAAATAGCCATCACTAGCCGGCTACCTGCCGGTTATTCAACCTTGCTGCCCTATATACATAGACATGGAATCACTGGCCACTTGTATATACTGTATTCTATTCTACTGTATTTTAGTCAATGCCACTCCGACATTGCTTGTCCTAATATTTATATATTTCTTAATTCCATTCTTTTACTTTTAGTTTTGTGTGTATTGTTGTGAATTGTTAGATACTACTGCACTGTTGGAGCGAGGAACACAAGCATTTCGCTACACCCGCAATAACATCTGCTAAAAATGTGTATGTGACCAATAACATTTGATTGATTTGCTTTAAGGCATATGAAAGTACACATGTTGCAGAAGGCATTTCTGCCAAAAAACGCATTTTTGTTTAAAAAAAAATTACGTTCAAATGCCTCTCCTGTGAAGTAGTGACGCGCATTATATGCCTAGTTTCCTGAAACAAATCACATTTGCAGTTTGTTTTGGTTGTGTTTCGGATTATGTTGCGCCCAATAGAAATTCATGGTAAATAATGTATTGTGTCATTTTGGAGTCACTTTTATTGTAAATAAGAAAATAATATGTTTCTGATCAATTTTACATTATTGTGGATGCGAACATGATTACGGATAATAAATCGTGAATAATGATGAAACAGATGCACAAAGATCATGCCCCCAAGACATGCTAACCTTTCACTATTTCCAATAACAGGGGAGGTTAGCATTTTTGGGGGGGTATGATATTTATGCCTCAGTAACGTTCTCACTCATTATTAGTCACAATTCATTCAGAATTATCCATAATCATGGTACAGTAGCATCCACAAGAGTCACAAGCTTGATGTAGTCATTGCGTGCTAGGAATATGGGACCAAATACAACTTTTGACTAAATTGAATACACTATAAGGGGCCGATTTGAACCCGAGTTCTATTCACTTTTCTCTCTATGCCTATTCTGACCTAGAACTTAAGCATGAGATACACCATATTTAATAAAGGGTTGGCTTAATATAAATGTACTGAAACCCCTATTTGAATGAAAACTACACAAGAAAATCTGTTGGCAATCAAGTGGGAGAGTTTTCAGCAGTTAAATTAAAAGTATTCAGCATGCGCAATGGAACCACGCCTACAAAGCCTGTTATGCACCTTCATAAGGTAAGTCTGAATACCAACTGAGAGGTGCATAGGAAAGGCTTACGTAAGAAAGGCGTACATTTCCTAAGTCAGAGTCTTCAACTGGGGGGACTAAATACATAAAGTGCATTCATTTCTAAATGGTAAATCAGATACGGTATGTATGAAAATACCCTCAAATAAAAGGTGACATTCTGTACTGTTGCCTCATATAAAACATTTGATCTCAAATCCAAAATGCTTGAGTATAGAGCCAAATTCAAATGTAACCTTCACTGTCCAAATAAATACATCTTGGAGTGTATGTATAGAATGTTACAACCGGTACATACAATTGTAGTAACCTTGGTGAGTAGCACATGTGACCTGCAGATCAGTGTAACCAGTAACGTTGTCTGTCTAGCCAGTCTGAGTTTCTAAATGGCCCAATCATCTGGTTGTGTAATTACCCTTCCATTTCTCTGAGTTCCTTTCTTCCATGATGTTTTTTGGCTGCTGATACTTTGTTGACTCTGACTGCACCTACCACATCAGTGCCATGTCTGGGGAAGAACAGACACCGTCATACTCCCACACAGCCAGTTGAAGTTGTCGGGGAATGAATTCATTCCAGATAATTGTTGTGAGTGAACCCTGTCTCCACATTGTGGAGGAGAGGAGGGGGAAGAGTAGGCAGGGCTGCTGCAGGCCAATTAAAGTGTCTGTGCCAAGGAGCCCTAGCATCAAACAGGAGCAAAATTATGGTTGAGATTAATGGGGAAGGCTAAATGTTTCCACAGCTCTAGGTACCTATTTTAAAACCCGACAATGTTGACTGCCTTTTGTCATTGTTGTTTGTTCTCCGTGAGCCACCCTCCAGTCTCAGGTAGGCTACTGTAAAACAAGTCAGGACAACAGGCAGATAACTGGAGAGCTATAGGCCACCCATACTTATGTACATGTATGAAAGTTTAGTAGTGTTTGTTACTAATATCTAAACCTTCATTTAGAATACACACATAAGTGAATTTGTCCAAATAATTTTGGTTCCCTAAAATGGGGGGACTATGTACAAAAAGTGCTGTAATTTCTAAATGGTTCACCTGATATGGATTAAAATACCCTCAAAAATAAAGCTGTCACTCTGCACTTTAACGTCAGTCATTGTATCATTTAAAATCCAAAGTGCTGGAGTACAGAGCCAAAACAACAAAAAATGTATCACTGTCCAAATACCTTTGGACCTCACTGTATGCACCAAACCACATATTGGATCTTCTGAGTAAACCACATTGTAAAGACTTGTTGATTGTGCAGAGAAGAGCAGACAGTAAGAGTAAAGGGAGAAAGGATTGAATTAAAAAAGACAAAAAAGGACTAAATAAATTACATTTTCGTAGTTGTTATGTTTTAAATCAAGTTAAACTGCTACCTATGTACAGTGGCTTGCGAAAGTATTCACCCCCCTTGGCATTTTTCCTATTTTGTTGCCTTACAACCTGGAATTAAAATGGATTTTTGGGGGGTTTGTATCATTTGAATTACACAACATGCCTACCGCTTTGAGCCTACCGCTTTGAGCATGCATAACTATTCACCCCCCCCCAAAGTCAGTACTTTGTAGAGCCACCTTTTGCAGCAATTACAGCTGCAAGTCTCTTGGGATCTGTCTCTATAAGCCTGGCACATCTAGCCACTGGGATTTTTGCCCATTCTTCAAGTTGGATGGTTTTCTGCTGGTATATAGCAATCTTTAAGTCATACCACCGATGCTCAATTGGATTGAAGTCTGGGCTTTGACTAGGCCATTCCAAGACATTAAAATGTTTCCCCTTAAACCACTCAAGTGTTGCTTTCGCAGTATGCTTAGGGTCATTGTCCTCCTGGAAGGTGAACCTCCGTCCCAGTCTCAAATCTCTGGAAGACTGAAACAGGTTTCCCTCAATAATTTCCCCGTATTTAGTGCCATCCATCATTCCTTCAATTCTGACCAGTTTCGCAGTCCCTGCTGATGGAAAAACATGGTGTTCTCGGGGTGATCAAAGGTGTTGGGTTTGTGCCAGACATAGCGTTTTCCTTGATGGCCAAAAAGCTCAATTTTAGTCTAATCTGATTAGTACCTTCTTCCATATGTTTGGAGAGTCTCCCTTTTGGTGAACACCAAACATGTTTGCATATTTTTTTCTTTAAGCAATGGCTTTTTTCTGGCCACTCTTCCATAAAGCCCACCCATGTGGAGTGTATGGCTTCAAGTGGTCCTATGGACAGATACTCCAATTTCCGCTGTGAAGCTTTGCAGCTGCTTCAGGGTTATCTTTGGTCTCTTTGTTGCCTCTCTGATTTAATGCCCTCCTTGCCTGGTTTTGGTGGGTGGCCCTCTCTTGGCAGGTTTGTTGTGGTGCCATATTCTTTCCATTTTTTTTTATAATGGATTTAATGGTGCTCCTTGGGATGTTCAAAGTTTCTGATCTTTTTTTTATACCCAACCCTGATCTGTACTTCTCCACAACTTTGTCCCTGACCTGTTTGGAGAGCTCCTTGGTCTTCATAGTGCCGCTTGCTTGGTAGTGCCCCTTGCATAGTGGTGTTACAGAGTCTGGGGCCTTTCAGAACAGGTGTATATATACTGAGATCATGTGACACTTAGATTGCACACAGGTGGACTCTATTTAACTAATTATGTGACTTCTGAAGGTAATTGCTGGCACCAGATCTTATTTAGGGGCTTCATAGCAAAGGGGCTGAATACATATGCCCGCACCACTTTACAGTTTTTGCTTTTTTTTAAAACAAGTAATTTTTTCCATTTCACTTCACCAATTTGGACTATTTTGTGTATGTCCATTCCATAAAATCCAAAGAAAAATCTATTTAAATTACAGGTTGTAATGCAACAAAATAGGAAAAACGCCAAGGGGGATGAATACTTTTGCAAGGCACTGTATATAACCGTATATGACAAATATTAGGGTTATCATTAAAACAATTAGCTAGAGTCACCTTTGTACATTTCAGTTCTTTTAATTCCCTTTATTGGTGAAACACAATTCATCAATGGTGTTGAGACATACAGAGACAGCTTCAAGAAAATATATTATTGACAAAAGTTGTGGAAAAACTAATAAACAGGGTTTGGAGAATGTTGTCAAATAGACCCAGACCATCCATATTAAATCAGTGATACATCTTAAGTAGAATATTGGTTTGGATCTAACCATCGTAATTTCCTAGCTCTTTGTCCTGGAAACATGATTTAATTATTAGGGAAATGTACAAATGAATCAGAGAAAATTATGTCTGGATTCTCTCTGCATTGATAGAACAATGTGCATCTCTAAATAATAGCCTATAACAAATAACATTACTTGATAAAGGTTGATAACTACTTTTTTGAATATTGGGAAATGTGTATTTTGGAATATCTTATTCAAATATGTATAAAGATGATGCCAGCAGTCATTTTCCAATTCATTGTAAAGATGAGAACTCCATCTTACGGTCTCAAACCACTGTAATCCCTTCCCACACGTTCTTGAAATGAAGACCCCAAATCTGTTCAACACCACATTACCTCTTGAAATTTGGCCCCTGAGGGAATTTCTCATTGATGCTCCAAACATTTTCCTGATGCTGGAAAAGAACAGTTGAGAACACTGGCTGCTTCCAAAATATAACTGGCCCTATTCGCCTGCCCAGGTCAAGAGCGATGCTTTGTTTACCCACCAAGTTACATCTTTCCAAAAACAGTATATCTATCTATCCAGGGGCATAGTCCTGATCAACTGGCATTGGGGATTCAAGAGGAACAACAAATGCAAAAAGCTCTATAGAAATAAATATAAAGACACTTTTAAACAAGATTGTTCCATCGCTTCACAAACACAAACAACAATAGCTCACAAACACAAACAACAATAGCTCACAAACACAAACAACAATAGCTCACAAACACAAACAACAATAGCTCACAAACACAAACAACAATAGCTCACACAGCAACATTTAACACAATGCAATATATTCAGTTCCCCTATTGGTGGGACAATAAGACTACCATATTAAGTGAACTAAAGCAACACTGAAGAGAAGATTAACATGTTGCCATTTTAAAATGTTGGCATGAACGTGGATGAACAAATAATGCCAGTGTTTGTCGTCCCTTTTCAATCATTACAGTCTGTTGTGAGTTGCTGTATTGTGGAATAATTCAATGTGGAATGTTTATGAAACTATCTTACCAAATGTAAGTTTAATGGCTGCGGGTTTAGTAACCTCTACAGACATATATTTATTGTGAATACATGGCTCTGGTAACCTCTATCCATAGAAGAGTCAGACTAAATGACACTTTAAACATAGATCACCCACAGAGGTTGTCCTAAATCGAAGTGACCAAAATGAAGTAGTAGTGAATGGACCAATACCAGACATCCATTTCTGCATGTGTTATTCAGTAGTAGAGCATCTGAAGGTTTAAAAAATATATACATGACAAATATAACATAGTCTTGATGATGATGTTGGTAGGCTGACCAAGATAAAGTACTTTATGCAAAACCTCCTCATGCGAGGCACTGTAAAGGAACATAACATTTCTTTCCAGCAAATAAACACACACAGGATTCACAAATAGATGACTAAAACCAGAACTACACCTCAACCTGTTCCTTTTGAGCACACATTGACAACGCTACAGCTTTTAAAAACTCCCTCATGTTTGGTAGTCTTTGGGTTTGAAATATAGGCCTAAGCCTGAATATTTGGTCCAGATTGGAGGATTTTGCTTCCCTGTTGCTCATACTGGATTTCTACAGATTGCAGAATGAGAACAGAACAGTTAAGATTGTTGATATTTCTGTACAGGAAAGGTGACCCTACTGAAAACCCAAGGCATGTGCAACACCAACTGAGAATCAATTATAGGGGGCGTATTAGATATACCATAAATATTTACACAACACATAGCCAGTTAAAGATTAATGTCACAGTATGTAAATCCCAAACTCCATTCTCCGCTTAGCCATTCCCTTTTCTACAGAACTATGCATTTCCTCACTTCCCTTTTCAGTACATCTCACTGACTGGACCAGCTGATTAAGTCAAATATTGTACAGTAAAAACAATACAGCCCTGTTGCTCTGGAAGCTACAACCCTGGGGTGACACTGTGGACTGGGGAGATCACCACTGGTTAGAGGCTAGCAGAAAAAGCAGGAGGAGGAAGAGAAGTGCTGGGTGGGCTAGAACTTGGTGCTGTGGCTGAAGCTGTCCGACATGATGATGTTCTTGTAGAAGTTGTCAGAGCGCGCCGAGCAGTAACCTTTGACCTTGTCAATGACTTGGTGCACTGGGATGATGGAGGAGGAGGAAGAGGAGGCCTCACCATCCAAGGAGAGACTTTTAGGATTGGTCTGGTTGGAGTAACCTTTACCTGTCCAAAGGTGAGGAGAGATAATGGCAAGGTTCAGAAACAACACACTGATCTTTGTGCTCTTTAACAATAGTGCACAGTACATTTCATTATTTTCTTTCCTTAAACTCACAATGACACAAAACTAATGGCAAAAGACAATTGAAAAATAAGCAAGTGAAAACCACATCACTGGACACATACACAAAGTAGATCTTAGACCTAGATTCAATCAGCGTTGACCGGCGATAGCAGACACCCGATTAGCAGATGTTTTGGCTGTGTCGGAGGTGGAACTGTGTTGGAGCTGTCAAATCGGTGAGCAGCTGCTCTTGCGATCATTGTCACAAAGCCACACCCGCTCACTCGCGGTAGAAGTTCAGAACAAGAAAGTGTATGCTATATAGAAATAATTTGTCTCAAATTGAAAAATCATTAAACTCATTTATAAGGATTTCTATCAGCCTTAATCAAGGTGTAGATTACATTTCACATTTCAGTGTTCGAACTTGTAAACAAGGCTGCATGAGATTTCTCTTAATGCAACTCTGTGCAGCCAATGGAAATGTCCCCTTTAGGTATAATGCCTGGAGCCGCTTGTGGATTTGACAGCTCTAATGCAGTTCGACCTCCGACACCATCAAAACATCAGTTATGCGGATGTTGGCCAAAGCGGATCTGATTGAATTGGGCCCTAAATCTATATACAATGATTGTGTATATATGATTGTAGGTTGAATATGTGGCACTCATCTTAAACAATTCTAATGCATAGGCTTTGCAAAGTTGATTTGCCTGTGTTTTCCTGTAACACAGCATGTTTCTTTAGCTTAGAAAATGTTTAAAGTTTAGGTTTATGTCTAGTTATTGTTTAAATGGAGTCCCAATATTTTCTGAGCAACAATTCTCATGCATCTCTGCATTCTTGTAGAATTCATTCCTATACATGCATGCACATTCCAACAATCTTGAAATTCAACCACACACAACGGACAACTACACATATCTGTGTATCTTTCCGACATGTTTGAACCGTTTTCATCTGTTTTTGTCTTGTTCTTGTTTTGTTTGCCAAGTGATAATACATTGGGTTGGTCTTTGACATTTGATAATGTCAGGGCTAAAACATCCATTGCAGTTTTGAATAGAATGACTAGAGTGGGTCAATTAAGCACAGAACACAGGCTATGCAAAGCCTTTGGCATCTTTAGTAACAGAAGCGCTGGCTGCCTCCTCACTCCTGACACGATATGTATGTCTATTTTCAGTTTGAGAGATAAACAGCTATAATCACGATCACATATTAATCACTGGTTATTCATGAAATGGCATCCTCACTTTGATCCTACAAAACTGTTATTTCACCAAACCAGTTATCAACTTATCTCATACACTCATTAGTCCTCACATTGCACATGTGTTCTTGATGAGGTAATGTAAGGTCATCCTTAAAGTGTGTACACTGAACCCATCCTATTACTCCTTAAAGTGTGTCCACAATAAAACAAAGTTTATTCTGCTAAGTCCCTGAGCTGCTATGTCAAGTAAGGTATTGGAGGACACCTCGTTGGCAGCTTCACGCACGATTCTCACCCCTTCGTTTCTCACCCACTGCTTTATAGGCTCTGTCAGACTAGATTAGTCCATTAGCTGGGGGATGCCATTAATCGTTGGATCAGTCCAATATGACAACATCACAGGGTAAATTGCAGATTATCTCACCAAGGCACACATCTGGAAGCAATAGGATAGTGCACTGCACTGCACGCCTGACACGGATGCACAATGATTTTCTCTTGACAAATTATCTTTCACATTACCTGAGATCTCCGTGAAACGAAGATAAATTAGGTCATTAATCATCTTATTATCACAAGGTCTGTGTATACACATGTAATAAGGCACAAACATCATGCTTGAATTGTGCATGTGGTTGTAAAGTATAGGTGAGGGTGATAGCACTATCTCCATTCAATAGGTCAGGGATGCACACACACACACACGTCTACAGTTTTCCATGTGACAGTTGAATGCTGAAATGCAAGCTGTGTGTTTAACTGTGGTATCATTGCTGCTAGCAGAAAACAGAGGCATCCTAGGGGAGCGGAATTAGTGTGGTATGAGTGAGTGAGAGTGACATCCAGAACCACTGAGAAGAAGGCAAAGCAGCTCATCTGCCAAACTCTCTTATTGGTCAGATGATATTACTACAACTGTATTTATATTACTTCATGTCCATGTTTAAACCAAGTTAAACATGAATGTTATTAAGTTGTTATAGCATATTATCTTTGCTGCAAATCTCGAAATGTTTTTCAATGACTTTAGAGAGAACAATGGCAGAATAGAGGTCTTTGTCATACAGGGTCTTCATGTCACCATTCAGTCTGGATTCAATCTAACTATCAAAGGAAGCATTTGGCATCGAAACTAAATGCACACATGCCAATTTTTGTGTTAATGTCAACACAATATTTCTGTTTTAAACTGTAAAATTTGTTATTGTTCTGTGAGACACACCAGTGTTAAGGAAAAGTGCAACCGCCAGCTGTTAGGTTGAATCCAGGCCTTCATGTTCAAAAGGCGAAAGGCCAATAACACAACATCACATCACACTGTGAGGAAGCATGGAGTCAGGCTAGCTTTGATGCAGTTCAGTTTACCTCAGGAGGTTTTCCTTCGTGCTATTGGTGGGCTACATCTACACACCACAAACATAAATACATACAGGAGATCAGCCACCATGTAGCCCAGTAATAACTATTGTACACTAAAAGCAAGAAAATAAATGTTTCACACAGTCCTTGTAGACATAGAGTACCAGTCAAAAGTTTGGACACACCTACTCATTCAAGGGTTTTTCTTTATTTTACTATTTTCTACATTGCAAAATAATAGTGAAGACATCAAAACTATGAAATAACAAATATGGAATCATGTAGTAACCAAAAAAGTGTTAAACAAATCAAAATATATTTTATATTTGAGATTCAAAGTAGGACACCCTTTATCTTGATGACAGCTTTGCAGATTCTTGGCTCTTCACTATTATTCTACAATGAAAATGGTAAAATGGTCAAAATAAATAAATAAATAAAATGAGTAGGCGTGTCCAAACTTTTGACTGGTACTGTATATTTTTTTGTGAATAAAAATGAAGGGGAGAAAAAGTAATGTAAAGTATCCTTCTTTTCATAACTACAAGAAGTAAACTTTGGTATGAACAAAATGTGGTTCAATGAAACAGACCAACTGAAAGTAAACAAACCGCTGTGTGTGGCTCAATATTAGACCCTCCCATAGTGTCTTACCTGCATTACTGTTGCGCTTTGCAAAGGGGTTTAGAGTTGCTTTGGCCTTGGAAGTCCAGTTTGCTGTACTGGAGCCAAAAGAGCTGGAGGACAGGGACTTCCCCACCGTGTCTGAGCTGACCTTCTTGGTGTTGTTAGTGGCCGTCTTGCTCCAGTCTGCCACGCAACATGAAACATTTCACACATACTTATTCAGGCAAAATGAACAGTGAAGTGATCTTTGATACTTCAGGGTTTTA
The DNA here is from genome assembly GCF_045679555.1 of Salvelinus alpinus. NCBI lineage: Eukaryota > Metazoa > Chordata > Actinopteri > Salmoniformes > Salmonidae > Salvelinus > Salvelinus alpinus. Next base: position 31,037,840 of record NC_092093.1, read on the forward strand.
TGGAGTTTCTGTGTATCATATTTGACTGCGTATAAAGCTAAGACCTCTCGGGTTGTATACTTTAATTATACTTTAATTTAATTTTTCTTTGTTACTGTGAGTCCACAGGGCACTTTTACTGGACTCCTGTGCAGATATGTACTAGTTTATATTCCAGTGACTTTCACTTCAATAGGAATTCTATTAACATTAGACAAGATGCAATGTAAAATGTCAACTGAAAATATTTCAACAAGATTTTTAGCTTATAATCTTTATCACAATCACATAGGACTTTTATTAGCAATGTACAAGTACAGCAACTTCACCCCTCTCATCCTAAAACCTGTTATGATAGTAGTGTTCTGAATATCATGCCAGATATTTTTCCTGAGAGGGAGAAGTCTCTTTGTTGTCTGTTTCTTGTTAGATCTTTACCTGAGTTGTCTGCCAGGCGGAATCTGCCACAGCACAAGTATCTCCTCCACTGTTTCTGTACATTCTCTTTCAGTGCACAGTGGAATATGAAGATGAATAAACCTGTTAGCCAGAAAAGAACAATGGAGGAAAAGGCTGTTTAATAACAAGGAAGATGACAGAGAGGACAAATAAAAGAGAGCAAGTTTGGTTCGTCTTCAGTTGCCAGATGTTGTACCAATGAGACCTCTGGTGGAACAAATAGTATATGACATGACAATGAGTAGATTACTTATTATTGTTAACCACAGGAGGCTGCTGAGGGGAGGACAGCTCGTAATAATGTCTGGAATGGAGCTAATGGAATGGCATTATGAATTCGATACCATTTCACCTATTCCGCTCCAGGCATTACCACAAGCCCGTCCTCCCCAATTAAGGTGCCACCAACCTCCCTTTGGTCTTAACATATAATACATTTGAGACCTGTTTCGTACAAGAGTTTAAAAATAAACAAAATACACCTTCGATTCACATATTAGTAACCAATACTACTGTGTATTTTCCTTTAAGGTGCACAGCGCACCATAGGGTGGCCCTGTACCTTGCAGTGAGTTGAAGATGGAGAAGAGGTACATGAAGGCCAGGTTGACGGGTCCCCAGGCGAAGAAGGCGAAGCCCCAGGTCATGCCCAGGAGGAAGGTGAGACTGATGACGCTCCTCAGGTTCCTCAGCACCTCCTCACGCAGCGTGCGGTTGCTGCGCTTCCCGTTACGACCGCAGATCTGGATCATAACCACGATGAACATGGCCACGTTCAGGAGGAAGATGACAGAGAAGTAGCCCACACACGTCACATAGAACACCACCTGGCTCCGGATCCAACAGCTAGGAGGAGAGGAGAAGGAAGAGGGGCGGAGGAAGGGGCCAAGAGAGGAGACATTAGTAAAATTGGTTGCCGTTGGTTAACTTACATGTTTTAGCTGGAAGGCTGGGCCAATATCACATATATTACATACATTATGCACTATAGTACATAGTCCTGGTCCTATAACTGACATATGGGAAGACATAAACTTGGATTACACAAGTCTAAGACTCCATCTACATACAGAATGTCATATTTTCTCTGCTATCTCTTGAACTTGATGCAGGACTTACAATTCAGAAGAGCCTTGTCCAGTCTCCCCCTTTCCATACTCCATTTTCCCATAGGAGTTTTTGTCAATAGCTACCACTGTAGCAACTATCGCAGCAGGCAGACCTGGAAGTGAGACATGATAGGAAATTATATATTTTGAACATTCAGGTATATGTAGGGTTGCAAAGAGAGGGTATATTACTGGTAACTTTCAAAGTTCACCAGTAAACTACCAGAATTTTGGTAACTTTCAATTGTAATTTTTTTATTGTATCACATGACATATAGCGGCCTTTTAGGGTACTTCAGATTATAACAGGTTTCTGGACATCTTGTTTAAAATAATTAAATAAGATTATTTGAAAATAAAACAAATTGAATGACAAAGCTGTAAAACATTATTCTAGATATAAACCATCAACTAAGTGAATACCATTGGTGTTTAATATGAGGGTTTCAGCATGAAATATCCTTTATATTTTATCTTTATATTTTTTCTTATTTTATAATGTCAATATGTCTTTGTTGTAAATATTTTGGCACCAAATTGGTGGCAGTTGTGAAAAAAGTAAACTGGCCGTTGTGGTGGGCTTGGTGGGCTTGGTGTGGGATGTGGTATTTGGTGTGGGATGTGGTATTTGGTGTGGGAGGTGGTATTTGGTGTGGGATGTAGTATTTGGTGTGGGATGTGGTGTGGGATGTGGTATTTGGTGTGGGATGTGGTGTGGGATGTGGGATGTGGTATTTGGTGTGGGATGTGGTGTGGGATGTGGTATTTGGTGGGGGCTTGGTGTGGGATGTGGTATTTGGGGTGGGCTTGGAGTGGGATGTGGTATTTGGGGTGGGCTTGGTGTGGGATGAGGTATTTGGTGTGAGATGTGGTATTTGGTGTGGGCTTGGTGTGGGATGTGGTATTTGGGGTGGGCTTGGGGTGGGATGTGGTATTTGGGGTGGGCTTGGAGTGGGATGTGGTATTTGGGGTGGGCTTGGTGTGGGATGAGGTATTTGGTGTGGGATGTGGTATTTGGTGTGGGCTTGGTGTGGGATGTGGTATTTGGGGTGGGCTTGGTGTGGGATGTGGTATTTGGGGTGGGCTTGGTGGGATGTGGTATTTGGGGTGGACTTGGTGTGGGAAATTGTATTTGGGGTGGGCTTGGTGTGGGATGTGGTATTTGGGGTGGGCTTGGTGTGCGATGTGATATTTGGGGTGGGCTTGGGGTGGGATGTGGTATTTGGGGTGGGCTTGGTGTGGGATGTGGCATTTGGGGTGGGCTTGGTGTGGGAAATTGTATTTGCGGTGGGCTTGGTGTGGGATGTGGTATTTGGGGTGGGCTTGGTGTGGGATGTGGTATTTGGGGTGGGCTTGGGGTGCGATGTGATATTTGGGGTGGGCTTGGGGTGGGATGTGGTATTTGGGGTGGGCTTGGTGAGGGATGTGGCATTTGGGGGTTCGTGGATGGCTTTTGACCATTTATTTGGATTCCTCACATCTTACTTATTGTTAAAAAGAGGTTTGGTCCATTTTGGATATTGGGTACTACATTTATTGAATATTAGATGAATCCTATAAATTGAAACGACCAATCTGGGTTCAATTGTCTTTCAACAAAACAATGTTTCAGGAATTATAATCTTATCTGTTTCTAACTATAGAAACCGTTTCAGAACAATCTGAGATGGTGGGTATTGAAATCCTCTTTAATGTGCTTTTTGAGGTCGGAATGACTCATTGTTGATTAGATGCTTTTTTCATTAATTAAGCTATTTTCAATAATACATTACCAAAGTTACCATGGATTGCCATAGATTACATGTTAATTAAAAACATTTGAGACAGTTCTGGTAACTTTGGCAAATTACCGGTAGTTTTGCAACCCTAGGTACAAACTATGTTTGAAATTCAGTGTATAGCGAGAATAATGCATACCATGCATTTGCATTTTAATAGGAATTTGGTCTATGACATAGCCAGCATACTGCATAGTAATTAGTTTATCCAACTTTAGTGCCACTTACCCCAGCCGACGATGCAGAACTTGAGAATGTATCTCCGGATGTAGGTGTTGAAAACTTTGACCAGGGCGATGTACATGTGGATGGACTCAAGGCCCATCCAGGTGAAGGATGTGAGCAGGAAAAAGTGGAGGAAGACAGCCACAGCCACACACAGGCCCTCCATTTCAAAGGAGGCCAGCCAGCCATCCAATAGGAACAACATGTTGAGGAAGAGCAGTGACGTGCTCAGGTTCATCAGGATCTTGGAAGGGTAGTCACGACGCAACTTCCTGTAGAGAGGGCAGACACTGAATAACACTGTCTGACTACTACAGTTCTGGTTGTCTTTCTTATAATATCATGGCCAATGACTAGGATCAATAGTCCACCTGACGTAGACAGGAAGAATTCATAAGACTAGTTATAGGAGTATTTCCTGGTCACATGTTGGAGTTGTCCAAAATGGCAATATACTCACTCAAAGGCAATATAAGTTAGAAGCGTTACAGCAGAGAAGATGGCCGATATGCCACATCCGATGTAGGTGATGAAGGTAAGAATCTTGGTGTTTTTCTCATCAATATGTTCAGCAGATCCAGAGATATCCTTCACAGAGAATACAGAAAATAAAAGTATTCACCAAACAAGCAAGTCAAGTTCGACTTGCAAGTTATACTTCCAAGTTATACTGTAAGATTCATACTATACAAGGACAAACTGCTGGTTTAAATGAATCAGAGAGTCACAATTATAAGGGGAAAGAGTCTCCAACTGGTTTAATGTGAACACAAGTCTTACCATTAGGATGCCAAAGTGTGTGAGATGGTCACAGAGGCAGATAGTCTTGTTTCCATTGGACATGGGACTAACCCTGCAGCCTTTACTGTTCCAGCCACCTGAACCATCTTGTGGAGACAAAGACAAACTCTCTGGTATATTCTACAATTGTAAGGCTTTAACTTAAATTGAGATTGACATACTCTGAGTGTACAAAACATTGTGCTCTTTCCATGACATAGACTGACCAGGTGAATCTAGGTGAAAGCTATGATCTCTTACTGATGTCACTTGTTAAATCCACTTGAATCAGTGTAGATGAAGGGGAGGAAACAGGTTAATGACGGATTTTTAAGCCTTGAGACAATTGAGATATGGATTGTGTATGTGTGCCATTCAGAGGGTGAATGGGCAAGACAAAATATTTAATTGCCTTTCAATGAGTTATGGTAGTAGGTACCAGGCGCACCGGTTTGTGTCAAGAACTGCAACACTGATGGGTTTTTCACACTCAACAGTTTCCCTTGTGTATCAAGAATGGTCCACCACCCAAAGGACATCCAGCCAACTTTACACAACTGTGGGAAGCATTGGAGTCACCATGGGCCAGCATCCCTGTGGAACGCTTTCGACACTTTCCATGCCCCAACGAATTGAGGCTGTTCTGAGGGCAAAAGTGGGTGCAACTCAATATTAGGAACGTGTTCTTAATGTTTTGTACACTTAGTGTATATTTCAACAAGCAAAATATTAGTTTTTTTCCCCAACTTACTTTTCATGGTAAAATCCCAGAACATGCAGGTTGGCTTTGGCTTTGGCTGAAAGACACAATCACTGTCTGATTACAGGTAGATGTTCCAGGCGTTAATTTGTATTGTACTTACGACTTTAACTGTTGAACTACCATCAGGCATCAACAATCATCAACTGAGTGGTTACAGACAAAAGGTTTTTACCTAAGTGGAATGATAAAAGAAGAAGAGAGGGAGGACAAAAAGTAAAAAACAGGGGGATCGGAGGGAAGCAAAGAGAGGAGAAAGGAACAGATTATATGAAGTTTATTTCCAAAATGCAATTTTTTCACATTTGTGTTTTTTCATCCAAATGATTGCTTATGGGTACCTTTATGTGTGTGTAAAGTATTACTGTTCTCAGATGTATAATTCCTAGATTTTAAATGTGGATGAATTTATTTAAAAAAATTCTAAACGTTATATATATCCATTGTTTAGCTGGAATGGAATATTCGTATCCTGTATATTTGACTGTGATATGTGGTTTACCAATATTTTCTGAAAATGGATATATCATTTTGGAATGAAACTCTTCATATAGAGGTGAGAGGAGGAGGGCGGGTAGACTACCTGGTAGTTCAGGTGTACTATCTCAATCTCCACGGGATCCTGCAGGTTACTGATGGAGTAATTGCCCACACTGCTGGCCACAACATAGCTGTTAAGAGACAACCCGTCCTGTTCATCCTGGGAATGATAAAAGAAAAGTTTGATTTTGAAATATAAACACATAACACTCAAAACTATAGATGCACATACCAGGCATACGAATCACCATGCATTAGTAGGAAACAAGAAAATAAATCACAACACGCTAAGCAGACACACCAGTAGTGTTGAATTGCATCAGAAAGATGCATAAACCTGAAAATATCACTCAAATCTATAGATTCACATACCAGACACATGAGTCACCATCCATGGAAAGGATGTGTGAGAAAAGAAGACATACTGTTATATGCTGAAAAGACACTAAATCAGATACATTCCACCAAAAAGAGGTATAAACCTGGAATAGTCCTATCTTGCTGAAGAACATGAAGTTAATCCTGGAGATGGCAGCGGTCTCAGCGTCGGTCAGGTTTCTGAGCAAAGTAGCTGGCAGTGTGACCTGAGCCAGGGGATTCAGCTGGTTAGACTCAAAGTCAATCTGGTGGGAGAGAAGTTAGTTAGACTAAGTTAGTTAGTTTGCCATTAACAAGTTGAATTTGATTATTCAACGTAGACAGAGGTATGCTGATTATTATGCTGATTATATAATGAGTCCCCTGCTGTACCATCTGGAGGTCACTTCCAAACCTCTGTGGTGGACAGGTGGCTTACGACTAAAGTGTGCCCCTTCTGCTGGCACAGCATTGACACGTATGGCAGGGACATAGGGTAAAACACATGAAACCGAGCGAGAGGGAAGGCTGTGGTGGACTTGACGTTAGTCAGTTGTATCATGTTCGCTTAACTCTACAAACCTTGCAGAATGATAAATGACAGGACTCCCACTCCGTCCATGTGTGTCACAAGGTTGCGAGTGTGTTGTGGGTACAGAAAACATTCTTAACGACTTAAACAAATAGACATCCTGCCATTTATGTTAAATGGACTCAACAGGCCTGATGGGTTGTGAGTCACCTTTAACACACAACTAGAGTTTCCACAGGAAGGCTTTCCTGGAAGCCCTGCCTGACTGGTAGGACTGGCTCACACACACAGTAGGAGCGAGGCATAACATACCCTATTTACTCTCAAGGCACATTGAATGAAACAATAACCTCAGCTCTCATCTTGGCAAGTATGTATGTTATGAACAGTCCCTGCATATATAGTACCACACTGCCCAGTACAGTACAGTGCAGCAGATAACACTGATTTCTGTATAACACTTCTGTATAACACTGACCCTAACTGTCCGTACCTGGAGGTCTGTGGTGTTGGGTTGTATGAAGGCACTGAAGGAGGTCCCGTTGAACTTGCCATGGTTCAGTGTTGAGATGCCCAGAGCCAGATTTTTAGAGGTGATGCTCACTGAAGGCCCATCAAACTCTAACTTCTGAACCAGCTCATCCACCGTCTTCAATGTCCTACACGCAGATAGAGTTATCATACTAATGGACTGGATAGTGACTTTCACTAGGGTCTCACAGTGCTTTACTTTGGTACAAAGACACAACACAAAGTGAACATACAGTACATCTACCTGGGAGATAGAGTCATAACTCAATTATGCTTACTCCCGGCATGCTGGACACAGTAAGAGGTGGGTTCTGAGGAGAGGAGAGACCACGGCAGTGGGAGCAGACAGGGGGAAGATGAGGAGAAGGTATCTTACCTCTCTGAGGCTACAGCCAGGGCTGACACAGAGCTGGTCATCACGTTGGAGATGATGTTCAATACGGTGGTGGCCAGAGTGGTGTTGATCTTGGCCACGTTGACAAGCTGCTTCACTTTGCCCACCACCTTGAACACCTCGTCTATGGAGAGCTCGTTGTTGGTGATGTCAGCAAGCTGGTCGGCAACTTCAGCAGCGTTCTCTGTTTGGGGAAAGTTAGGTAGAGAGAAAACAACTAGATGAGGGCTGTCAATAGATAATCATTATTAGTTGTCTGCTGACTGTCCACTCTCTGCCATGGTGAGGCTGTAAACACGTTTTATCTCTAAAACTGCATCTCTGTCCCTCTATCGTGTTGAGATCAAATATATCTCAAGTATTCATTCTTGCAGCTGTTTTGATTCTATCTGCTGTGGAATCATTAAAGTGATTTAAGATGTCGGTGGCCTACCTGCTGAAACATTGATGGAATCGATATCAGTGCAATTACTGAGGTCTGGGCCGACCCAAAACGCTGTGTAATTCAGGCGGCTGATCTCACTGGGGACAAATCAACACAAAATCAGATCGAGTATTTTAAGATTGATCCAAGATGAATTACCTCAAACAAGTTCATGCAGACAATGTCAGCATGTCAATAGTTTGACATAGTTTGATATAGTAGATGTGTTAGTCTCACCATGTTCTGGATGTAGTCTGGTCTTTGTTGGGGAAACAGGGGACATACTGAGTGACCGTTGGTCTGCTCTCTGGCCAGATATAATGGAGGGGAGTTTCCTCCGGGCAGTTCTCTGAATGAGAGAGAGAAAACCGTGCAATTTAAAAATGTTAACACCGCACATCAGCAATATATTAATGTCCAATGACTACAAGAGGAAGTTGGGAAACGTTAGAGGCATTCACTTTTCAAACCTAATCGAATTAGGAGGTGCTTTAGAATCCGTGGTGCGACTGTGCACCGTAAAAAAATAAAAATAATCTGGGCTGTGGGAGTGTCATGTTTTTCCACAGTCACTTTCTGCAGTAAGAAGAGAGGCATTGAAGTGATTAAAGCGGGTCTGGGTGAGATCATGTCCTACCGACAGACTGCACGGCGACAGCTTCTAGCTCCAGTCCATTGCCAATGTTAGGGCTGCTTCCCACCATCCTGGTGGAGATGGCTACTTCTCCCAGGGTCACATTGGTGGTGGTCTGATAGACCAGCAGGGCCTGGCAAGTGAATCTGGAGGGGGAAGAGGATGAGGGAGAGGAGGAGGGAGTAGGAAGAGGAGGACGGATGGGGAAGAAGGAAGAGGAGGAGCGGTGGGGAAGAGGAGGGGGAGGAGGGGTGGGGAAGAAGGAAGAGGAGGAGGGGTGGGGAAGAAGGAAGAGGAAGAGGGGTGGGGAAGAAGGAAGAGGGGTGGGGAAGAAGGAAAAGGAAGAGGGGTGGGGAAGAAGGAAGAGGAGGAGGGGTGGGGAAAAAGATTGAGGAGGAGGGGTGGGGAAGAAGGAAGAGGAGGAGGGGTGGGGAAGAAGGAAGAGGAGGAGGGGTGGGGAAGAAGGAAGAGGAGGAAGGTGGGGAAGAAGGAAGAGGAGGAGGGGTGGGGAAGAAGGAAGAGGGGTTGGGAAGAAGGAAGAGGAGGAGGGGTGGGGAAGAAGGAATAGGAGGAGGGGTGGGGAAGAAGGAAGAGGGGTGGGGAAGAAGGAAGAGGAGGAGGGGTGGGGAAGAGGAGGGGGAGGAGGGGTGGGGAAGAAGGAAGAGAAGGAGGGGTGGGGAAGAAGGAAGAGGAGGAGGGGTGGGGAAGAAGGAAGAGGGGTGGGGAAGAAGGAAAAGGAAGAGGGGTGGGGAAGAAGGAAGAGGAGGAGGGGTGGGGAAGAAGATTGAGGAGGAGGGGTGGGGAAGAAGGAAGAGGAGGAGGGGTGGGGAAGAAGGAAGAGGAGGAGGGGTGGGGAAGAAGGAAGAGGAGGAGGGGTGGGGAAGAAGGAAGAGGGGTTGGGAAGAAGGAAGAGGAGGAGGGGTGGGGAAGAAGGAAGAGGAGGAGGGGTGGGGAAGAAGGAAGAGGGGTGGGGAAGAAGGAAGAGGGGTGGGGAAGAAGGAAGAGGAGGAGGGGGGGGGAAGAAGGAAGAGGGGTTGGGAAGAAGGAAGAGGAGGAGGGGTGGGGAAGGAGGAGGAGGGGTGGGGAAGAAGGAAGAGGAGTAGGGGTGGGGGTGGGGAAGAAGGAAGAGGAGGAGGGGTGGGGAAGAAGATTGAGGAGGAGGGGTGGGGAAGAAGGAAGAGGAGGAGGGGTGGGGAAGAAGGAAGAGGGGTTGGGAAGAAGGAAGAGGAGGAGGGGTGGGGAAGAAGGAAGAGGGGTGGGGAAGAAGGAAGAGGGGTTGGGAAGAAGGAAGAGGAGGAGGGGTGGGGAAGAAGGAAGAGGAGGAGGGGTGGGGAAGAAGGAAGAGGGGTGGGGAAGAAGGAAGAGGAGGAGGGGTGGGGAAGAAGGAAGAGGGGTGGGGAAGAAGGAAGAGGGGTGGGGAAGAAAGAAGAGGGGTGGGGAAGAAGGAAGGGGGGTGGGGAAGAAGGAAGAGGAGGAGGGGTGGGGAAGAAGGAAGAGGGGTTGGGAAGAAGGAAGAGGGGTGGGGAAGAAGGAAGAGGAGTAGGGGTGGGGAAGAAGGAAGAGGGGTGGGGAAGAAGGAAGAGGAGGAGGGGTGGGGAAGAAAGAAGAGCGGTGGGGAAGAAGGAAGAGGAGGAGGAATAGCAGGAGACTTAACACACATGGAAAGGCAGGCCTAATAAATGACTGTAATTTTTTTGTCACGTGACGTGGTCAGGAAAAACTCCGATCCTTACCTACTACAGTAACCCATAGTAAAAATTGGCCTTACTTTTTACTGGCACTCCTCTTAAGCTGTGAGTCACTGTTAGGCTGGATACTGGAAACAAGATAAACAAATTAGGGTGGACATTATTATTGACCTGTAATACAACTCTAAAGAATAATACATTGAATTGGCATGGAGGTAGGTGCATTTTATGATGGTACAAATATCTAATTGCTTACCTGAAATGATCGACATAGACCACATGTGTCCAGTTTTGGAATGTTTGATTGAGCTGTTAATGAATCAGTAAATCAGTCAATTCAGTGAGGTCATCTGGTATTCTATCCATGCTTTGATCCAAGATGAATTGAACATGACAACAAGCCTTACCCATTGTGCAACAGTTTTCTCAACATCAGACTCCGTTAGTTTGGCCTCCTTGTCATTGACAACAAAGGAGATCCTGTAGAAAAGACCCTCTGCAATTGAAAAGCAGAAGAAAAACGATCTATATTTGACACAGGTAATTTACAACACTTAATGGAACATTTGTCTGTGCTGCATAGCAGGAGTGCAGGGGTTGAGACATAATTTTGTCATTTAAAATCCAATTTCATATGATAAATGATGTTGAAAGGCTGCTACTCCACAGATAAAACATGTGGGGGGAGTGTTTCATCAGGAAAAGGATCAATTAAAATACTCTGTTATCATCCTAGATGATATCATCCTAGATGACACAAAATGGAACTAATGGCTGACTGATGTGTATTCACGGGCCAAATGGGTGATTGTAAATGGGAGCATATCAGTTGAGGCTGCTGAGGGGACGACGGCTCATAATAATGGCTGGAACATAGCAAATGGAATGGCATCAAATGGAATGGAAACCAAACCTTATTCTGCTCCAGACATTATCACGGGACCACCCTCCCCAATTAAGGTGCCACCAACCTCCCGTGGAGCATATACTGTGTGGTACATCACTCTGTTTGATTGTGTTGGTGGTCTGCTGCTATGCCTCACAGCCACCACAAGATGGCTCCCAAGCCTCTCCTGTTGTTAGTGCTGAACTAGCTACAGTACGATGCTGTTTCTACTCCATGCCAAGACTGTTCTTAAGAGACTCCAGTGATTGCCGATCAGGAAGGAAGGCCACCTCAGAATGTTTTGAAGTATCCAAAATGTATGTGGTTTATCTTTGTTGATCAAGAGCGTTCTTTTCCTTTGATTTGCTATAGTATAGCAATAACAGATTACATTTAGATGAGCAGTTATTTGCACTAAAATCAAATGATAACAGCATTGGAAGTCTCCCAAGAAACAGGAATGATTGAAAACTTAAAATCACAAGAGAGCTGCGCCCCATGAGGGACGCCCCATCAGCCGAGCAGAGGCCACTACAGAGCTTAATGATTGGTAAACTACAGTACACGCCTATGTTAATGTTCTACGCCCCATCCAAAATCACAACACAACCTCAATCATCAACCTCCTCCAACAGGGCACCCCATTTTCACCAGATTAGATTTTCCCCTATCAACATACCACCACTACAACAGTAGCATTCAAAGCAGAGATTAGGTGGTCGAGAGGCTCTCTATCTTTTTGTTTCTACATCTACGTTGTTATTGCAAAACATACTGTTCCCGGTTGAAAGTCCACACAGACATGATAAATGAAAGCGAGCTTTACATTGGCATGGGGCAATAACAGGGGTGCCCGCTGAGGTCCGTGGGGTGGGGTGTGTGGTGGACACTGTGCCACTGCCTGCATTCACCCCTCTATGTGGAGTGGTAAGAGGCAAGTAGGGGCCCTTTGTGGCTACAAAAGACTGCTCATCCATGCCATTGACGGCTAGTGGATTGGGAGTTGTCTGTGTCTCGGTCTCTCGGTCTGTGTTGGTGTTCTGATTCACAGTCACATTGTTGCCAGGGCCCATACTGCTTACTGACGTGCTTGCAGCAGTGGAGGGTGGGTGATCGATGAGGGCCGATCCATGTTTACCACCCTGTGTGTCCTCACTGTGGTTGGCCCTCCAGGGGACTGATAAAGGGCCAGCCCCAGCAAGGTAAGTGTTTTGGGCCATAGGAGGCTGGCTGTTGGAGGTAGAGGTGGACTGGATATTTGGGAAAAGAGTTGGCTGTTTGTTGTCAGTGGTGAGTTGTATGTTTGAGGCAGAAGGGGGGAGGATATTTCTGGTAACAGCGGTGGGCTGTATAATTGCAGCACTAATGGTGGGGTTACTGGAGGCAGCAGCAGTGAGCTGTGTGTCTGGGGCAGCGGGTGATACTGTGCTCTCTCTGCTCTCTCCATGCCAGGCCAGTGTTCCGTCAGTTCCAGCAGGCTGAGTGGGCTTTGATTGGCTGCCAATGAGTGTGGAGGATTGTTGGAATGCAGCCGTTGATCGGGTGGGCAGTGAGGCGCCAGCTCCCGAATCAGCCATGTTGGCTGCTCCGGCAGACAATGTCCCACTCAGAGGGGGGATATGGGTGGGAAGGGGAGTCGGGGTAGGGGCGGGGAGCAGCCTCTCCTCTCTAATACGAGGAGGGTTTGTTGTCATCGGTCTGTGGAATAAGAGGGCTTCAGAAGCGTCTGACATGAGCTGGTCTGCCCTGGAGGTCATGGTGGAGAGCGGCTCAGACACTGGGGTGTGTGTGTCTGTGTGAATCACAATGCCAAGACCACTGACCGGCCGTTTCCAGCCTAATTCATGCATGTAAGCATGCCGCTTGGGTTCATGAGTAACAACACTGTCATATTCTGAAGCTGTGCTGCTGATGAGTGGCGCTGGCAGAGCCAGAGGACGAGAGGGGGCTAGCAGGGAGGAGTAGAGGTGGAGGCTGGTCTGGGAGAGATATTCAGATCCATCATCATTGATGTGTGAGGTCCCATGGTGTCCAAGCTGGGCTACAGATGGCTCGCTCTGTGTGCTGGGGTGAAAGAGCGAGATCAGTGATGGCGAGGAGGACGAGCCACTTATGGGTGACATGTGGACTTCTTCTCCTTCCTGTCGAGCCGAGTGTCTCTCTATCCCATCTGCACTTTCCCATTCAGTAACCGTTTTGATATTAAGCTGCTCTGGCAAGTCTGTCACAGACAGGAGGTCAGAGCTGAGAGAGACCAAGCTGAACGTGGTGTGTAATGCATCCTTCCACTCCTGTCTGCTTGGGGAGATTTTATTAGGAGGTGAGGAATGAGAGAAAGTCCATTCGTCCGTCACGGTGGCTGGGAGGAGGCCCTGGTGGTGTAGTTGCTCTGTGATAGGAGTGACAGAAAGATGGGATGTACGTGAAAAATCTCTCAGGTTAGAACTGAGTGGATTAAAGCCCTCCTGCCCCTCTGAGCTGCACAACACACTGTCTGACACACTGCTCATATATGACGATGGTTCCAGAGCCAGAGGTGAATATAAACTGATCCACTCACTCTGGCTACCTGACTCAGAGGCAATACTCTCACTGGGAACCATACCGTCCACAGGATGAGAGTTAGTCAAGAAGGAACTTAATTGATTCCTCAAAGAGGGTAAAACCAGGTCACTGTGGTGTTTGTCAGAGGAAGAGAGGTATGTTTTCTCAAGGACGGGTGTCAGAGCTGTAGCGGCATCAGTAGGGACTGACAGAGACAGTGGACTGAGCCTTGTGCCCTCCCGCATTAATACATGTCTTTGAACCTCCATGGAAGGGAGCGATGTCTCTGTCTCAGTGGCAGCTGGCCTGACGTGTCTTGAATGACTAACATCACTTTGTTCCATACTGTGAACAGAAGAGGGGGAGAACGCAGGATGGGGAGAGGTGGGGAGAGGTATGGTTGGAGTGGTGGGGAGGGAGTTAGGGGCCGGTATCTCTGTGATCACAGCTGTCCATAGGCTATCTGGCATAGCAGACGTGGTAGGTATGGATATGGGACTGGGTGTGGGTGTGTAGTCTTTAGGTATAGAGACCTCCACTGTGGGGTCATTGTCAGTGGTAATCCCGACCCTCTCAGAGAAACAGAGCTTGGCTACTGTTAATAATGAGGGAGACTGTGTGGAGATGTTTGAGAGGGACTGAGTGGTTCTCTCTGCTGTTTGCTCACTGAAGCCGCTGCCGGGCCGGGCCTGATCCGTTTGCACACCTGTCCTCTCTGGAGTCGTGCTGAAAGGAGGGATTTGAGCCCAGCTGCTGTGTGCTGCCACCACCACACCCTGCTCCCCGGTCCTAGCCTCTCTCCCAGCCTCTGCCAGCACGCCTCCTGCCAACGCCTCCTGGGGCAAACTGGGCTCTGATTGATTGTGTAAATGTTCCCCTCCTCCCACGGCGGTAACAGGGTCGCTCACAGTCACACGGCCTGGGCCCTCAGTACTGACTCCAGTCCCAGCGTGGGAAAGGTTCTGTGGGCCGGAGGCGGCCAGAGCCAGGCCTTCATCCAGGGAGTAGGACGAGTCATATTGGAAAAGGCTAAAGGGGTCATCCCCTAGGTCCAGGTCGTAAATGAATGGCTCAGAGCCTGATGTGTACTCCTCCAGGGGCTCAGTCCAGTTCACAGTGCTGCTGTTGCTGTTCTCTCTGCTGGGACTCAATGGGATCCAGTGGGGGGGAGCCAAGGGCTTATTCTTCTTACGGTTGCTGAGTGATGCTGACGCCGCTGCTGGGAATGACTCCACGTCCTCCGCATCGCTACTGTTCCCAACATCCACCGGTCGCCATGGGAACAACCCCTGGGGACTGGTCACGGCCCTGGATACGGCATGTGTTTTCCTGGCCACGGGCGCTGTTGTTGTTGTAGTCACATTGGGCCTGAGAGACATATTTGTTGCTGGTACAGGATGAGGCTTGGTTAGATAGAGGATGGGTCTGACTGGGAGGCGGGTAACAGAGGCCTCAGGTTTCTTCCTCACGGGCCAGATGAGTGGGGTGGAGATGTAGCCCAGGGAGGTTTTAGAGCTGCGGGGGCCAGGCAGGACGTGAGGCCTGGTGTGGGGGGTGGTGGTGGTGGAGGAGGTCACTGGACGGGGGGTGAGCCGGAGCACAGACCACAGATACACCGCTCTCTCCTTCTCTGTGGCGCCTCAGTCCAGTCAATATAAAAACGGAGGGGTCAAAGCAGGTTACATATTTTAAATACAGACGGATTTTAGAAACAGGGTCTTCTAGCTTATACTGTAGCTGAATAAACAAATACAAAACATGGAAGAATACAGTATTTGGATCACCTATATTTACAGCAGTCAACTAGGCCTTCCCTGATATTGTTAACATCATCTTGGCTGAGAATAGGATAGAGTAGGAGTGAGAGGGAAGCAGACAGGTGGAAGCAGGCTGAGAGAGAGAACAGGAAGCTGCAGAGTCTCATTACAAACAAGACAAGGACAAGCTTAGTGAGTGTGTGTGTCTTACCCAGCTTGATGATGTTAGTGGACATGACAGTAGGAGACATGTTAGTCGAGGACGGTGGGGTAGTAGTGGCTTCAGACACTGTTAGCAAGAGTGACAATACAACTAAGTCAGCAAGGAGAGCATCTCAAGATTTCCCATGTGTACGTCTTACCCAGCTGAGCAGAATTTTTTGCAATGTTAGAAGACATGCCAGTTGAAGAAACCAACAATAATGTAAAAACTTAAACTACTGAAAAAGTGTAATTATTATATGTGTGATTAATCACGTTTCTTTTTTTGAAGATGTGTACAGTAACTACTCATAAGCCTTTCTGAAATACGTAAAGGGACATTTAAAAAAAATTCGACTTCATATTCATCATCGCAGCACCACCCCAACGTCAACATATGTGAAAATGGTTCACTTCTATGTTTTGTAGGAAGAAAGATAGAGGAAGGTAACTGTTTCCAATTACATCACTGGTGTGCATCATGCGATTTTAACCAATTACGAGTAGGAATTGCCTACTAATTGGTTGACAGTGGTGTAAAGTACTTTTAAGTAAAAATACTTGAAAGTACTACTTAAGTCGTTTTTTGGGGTATCTGTACTTTACTTTACTATTTATATTTTTTACTCCACTTACATTCCTAAAGAAAATAATGTACTTTTTACTCCTTAAATTTTCTCTGACACCCAAAAGTACTCGTTACATTTTGAATGCTTAGCAGGACAGGAAAATTGTCTAATTCACGTACTTATCAACCAAACATCCCTGGTCATCCCGACTGCCTCTGATCTGGCATACTCACGAAACACAAACTGTGCCCCTGGCTATCCGTATATTTAAAAAAACAAGAAAATTGTGTCATCTGATTTGCTTAATATAAGGAAGAAAAAATTATTTACACATTTATTTTTGATAGTAAAAGTACATTTAAAACCAAATACTTTTAGACTATTACTCAAGTAGAATTTTACTGGGTGACTTTCACTTTTACTTGAGACATTTTCTTTTAAGGTATCTTTACTTTTACTTGAATAAAGAAAACTGGATACTTTTTCCACAACTGTTGGTTGATGATGTCATTGGAAACAGTTATCTTCCTCTATCTTTTTTCCTACTAAACATAGAAATGCACCATTGTCACATATGTTGATATTGGGGTGGTGATGGAGATGATGAATATGAAGGTGAAAGTTGTGAACCTTTAAACACTTACTAAACCCTTTTATCGGGTAGCCTACCTTGGTTATTTTAGCAATTCTATAGTTGTATCATATTGATGCAAAACATTGAAAAATGGACTCTCCATGTCCTACACTTTGAGATCTGTTTGCACAATGTGTTTGAAAGTTACAGTGACAAATTAAAATTGTACTGAACAAAGACAGCAGGTGTGTCTTACCCGGGGTAGTGGTGATGTTAGCTGGGGTGTTAGTAGTAGGGGATAATGGGGGAGTAGTCGTTACTGTTAGCAAGAGAAAAGGGACAGAACATTTGATTCAAAATGAAGAATAACACATTTGAGAAAAAAAAAAAAAAAAAAGGAATTCTCCCCAGTCATTCCTTAGTCAATAACAGGCAAAAGAGAAAAGTAGGGTGTCTTACCACGCTCTGTGTTGTTAGTGGTAGGCAAGTTAGTTGTAGCTGGGTTTGAAACAATGGTTGTAGCAGAAGCTGTCAGTGCTGGTAGAACATGGGGGGTGCAAAATGGTTACCAAAAGAAATGGAAGGCAATATGGTACAGGGCTACAATAGGTGGCTACTATAGGTGTTTTCAAAAATAGAAGCCTTATCAAGAACCACTTAGACAGCATTCACTACTGAGTCCATTGTTTAAAGCAAGCTACATGAGCAAACATACCATACTCCCATTGAGAAGCCATGACAATTGCTTCTCAGCCTAATCCATCTGGAAAGTTCCAAGTTGGTCAAGGATGGAACCGCTTTCAAACCCATTCCCCACACATAAAGAAAAATGCCACAAGCAGATTTTTCCATGAGTACAAAACAAGAGAAAAACAAAAACACATCTTACCATTGGTTGTGCTGTAGAATAGAGTTGTGTTAGTAGCGGCTGCTGCAGATGGGATAATGGTTTGAGTAACTGGTGACAAGGACAGCAAATGTGAACTAAATGGTTTGAAAGAGTGAAATGAACACACACAAACAATAAGCAATGCTCTAGAGTATGCATGGGGTTTATATGGGTCAACACGTTGCCATGCAATTTTCAAGTATACGACGCAAATGGAAAAAGCAACAAACAACACCACTGGCAAGATCTCTCATCTCTCTTTTCTCCTGAAGGTAAATGACAATGCAGTGACTGCCAAATGTCATGTGATCAGACTAAACTACGTAGACATATATGAAGGTATCAAATTGAAGCATTCAGAAAAAGGATATTTGCACTATAACGATAATCAGATCAAATTGTCATCAACTGAGATCAGATCCATTGCTAGAGATACCTTACCAGTGGTTGTGCTGGGTAATGTCGGCACATTAGTTGTAGCTGCAGTAGTGGTCGTGGTAGTGGTTTGAACTGGTGACATTTACAGCACAAGTCAGCAAATATAAGGTATAATAACACAGTGGTTAGATAATGAGGGGAAATAATGTTGCGAACTAAAGATGACACCTTACCAGTTGATGAGCTGGTAGATAGAGGCATGCTAGTAGTGGTGGCAGATGAAGTGGTAGCAGAGAGAACTGGTGAAAAGGATGGACAGCAGACACAGTATGAGATGAGATGAGATGAGTAAAGGAAGGTGAAGTATTGAGAGCTGAGGTTGAGATCATGGAGTTATGAATTGGCCATGAAGCATCCACATCTGATCAACGATCAGGCCAGTTACACATTTGACTGTCAAATGAACCAGTGTACTCCGTTTTGGATAGGGGCTTAGCTACAGTGAGTTAAATCAATCTTGTTCCTCCATACAATTGATGCCATGCCAATAGTGGCTCCAAACTTCAAATGGAAACCCCAGGACCTTGTTTGCTTTACTTCAAGGAAGGGTCAGATATGAGAGAGATGGAGATCAAATATCTTCTGCCGCAAAACTATTAGCTAGTACAGTATCAGAGGCATGGTGTTTACCTACTATATGGCCTCCAAAACACCAAACGGCCAATTAACTCTAATTTTTTCATCAAACATGTTTTATTAAGAGGCTTCCCACAGTATGGAATCCCACATGCTAAAACTGGTGGCTGCTTTTCATAAATCTTTATTTTATTTGGGCTGGGAAATTAACTATATTTTAGAAACGAATCAAGTGTTTGCAGATGCGCCTCTGGCGGGGTTAATCAAATCACAAATATGTTTCATTAACTCATTTTCTTAGGTTAGGTAGAAGTTTAAGTGAATGCACCTCCATGCCGCAAACAGTGGAGTCAGTATTATGTGGGTTTAATAGACTGGAAATGGCTGTGCGTTTTTTTAGAGGGAGCCATGAGAGCAATCACTGAGACCATTTTTGGATAAGACTGAAATATCTCTAGTTTAATGGGCCACCTGTCAATATCCCCTCAATCAGTTAGAGTGGCCATTTTCCATATTGATTAGAACACCCATCAGCTGCACTCTGTGTGGAGTAGATAGTATTGGTTTACCTTCACAATAACAAGACAGGCTGAAAATAACATGTGCTCATTACAAACAATGGGGATGAGGGATGGATGCTTACCGTGGGTTGTTGAATTAGTAGCAATCATGTTAGTGGTGACAATGGATGAGCTGGTGGAAGTTAATGTTGCTGGTTGCAGGGATGGATGGAGAAAGGTTACATATGGATTAACTGGGTGTAAAGTGAGAAGACACAAATGCAAGATGACTGATGAGGCAATGAATACAAGTGTAGCATGAGGAATATGAATACAAATATGCAGAGAAATCTTGTGGAGTTGTGTAATGCAGTAGATTTATAAGCGATTAAAAGCTTTACAAGTTGTAATAATATTCAGTATAATGTGGATTCTACCAGGATAGGATCACCAGATGAAGAGATGAAATATATTTCTCTGTCAAATACAGTTGAAGTCGGAAGTTTACATACACTTAGGTTGGAGTCATTAAAACTCGTTTTTCAACTACTCCACATATTTCTTGTTAACAAACTATAGTTTTGGCAAGTCGGTTAGGACATCTACTTTTGTGCATGACACTAGTAATTTTTCCAACAGTTGTTTACAGACAGATTATTTCACTTATAATTCACTGTATCACAATTTCAGTGAGTCAAAAGTTTACATACACTAAGTTGACTGTGCATTTAAACAGCTTGGAAAATTATGGCATGGCTTTAGAAGCTTCTGATAGGCTAATTGACATAATTTGAGTCAATTAGAGGTGTACCTGTGGATGTATTTCAAGGACTACCTTCCAACTCAGTGCCTCTTTGCTTGACATCATGGAAAAATCAAAAGAAATCAGCCAAGACCTCAGAAAAATTTTTGTAGACCTCCACAAGTCTGGTTCATCCTTGGGAGCAATTTCCAAACGCCTGAAGGTACCAAGTTCATCTGTACAAACAATAGTACGGAAGTATAAACACCATGGGACCACGCAGCTGGAAGGAGAAGCGTTCTGTCTGCTAGAGATGAACGTACACAGGGGGAGATAACATGTTGGAGTGAACGGCTGTGTGTGAGAGAGGCTCCTGCAACTTCTTTGCTAAACAATCTAACTTAACCTACTTTACGGCACTTTTTACAACAAACGTCTCTTTCTAATACAATATTGTGACTTTCTATGTGAACATGCCGAGTAATAAGCGACCAAAGGACAATAAATCCTCATCGGAGGCCTCCTCCCCACCAAACAACGAGACAGACATGGTGGAAGGCACAGGTAACAACGTGACACTTACAGAACTTACCCGGGCTCTGGGAGAACTACATGTTGCTATAGCTGAGGATTTCAAGGCTACTATTCCTGAACTGAACACCAAAATCGAGAGCACCATTCGAACGGAGTATTGTGGACCTTGAGAAAGCTTCTGAATTCAACGCTGGTAGGATCGACGAGTTAGAGAAGCTATGCACGTCCTTGCAGGATAGTGTGCAGAGGCTTTCTGTGAAAGTGGTCGACCTAGAGGGCCGATCCAGACGTCATAAACATCGGCGTTGTTGGTCTGGCAGAGGGGGTGCAGGCTGGCTCTCGCCCCACCGACTTCTTCGCCAAGCTATTGAGAGAATACTTTGGGGTCAGATGTTTTGGCTTCGGATCCCCAGCTGGACCGTGCACATCGCACTCTTGTCCCAGTGCCTGGTCCGGGCCAACGTCCTCGCCCAGTAATCATCTGTTGTCACAGTTTCAAGACCAAAGATCTTATCCTGCGCGAGGCTCGAATGAGGGGTAACCTGTTACATAAAGGACATCCCTTCCGTGTCTCTGAGGATTATGCGCCCGATGTGGCAAAGCATCGCGCCGGCTACAGAGATGTCTTGACCAAACTCTACAAACTCCACCTTCGCCCAGCCTTGCTCTTCCCTGCTAAACTCAGAATTAACCCTCCTTCCGGTGAGAAGATTTGGCTCTCCTCAGTTTTGGATGCAGAGAAGTTTATCCGGGAATATACACCAATCCTCCGTACGGGTTAGAGTGCCTTGTCATTGTGTGTTAGGGTCTGCTCATGTACTCGAATCCATACTATACCATAACGGGTGAAACCTTATTAAAGTGTCTCAGCAAGGGCTGCCGACTGAAGGTTTATTGTCGCTACCGAACATGTAAGACGCTGAGCCGACCATTGGAGGGCGGTCAGAGCTCTCATTTAACGTTAATTTCATTTTCATTCCGGCTGGACGACTGACCTGTCATTGGAGTTCAGAGTGATGCCTGTTTGGGTGGCCTTCCAGGTTTGATCATTGACACTTTCGGATGGATATACTTATATTCCACCATTTTTGCTTTGTTTCATTATTTATTTCTCAATTTCTACATTATTATTTTTACCATACCATTTATTTATTGCTTGCAGGGGACTAGGGGTGGTGGTTGGGGAGGGGCAGACACAGACACCTGGATAGCAAGTTGGTGTTTTGTGCTGTTCTGCTTCTGTCATAGCCGTGGGCCGCTCTCCCTATTAGATTCCCCCCAGCCTTCTGTGGTGCTTGTGTCTATGTGTAGATGTGCGTACATATAATTATTATTTGTACTTTATTATTATAATTTTTTTTTTCTCTTAGCATTTTATTATTATTATGTATGTGTATATTATAAATTAGTGTAGATTATTATTTTGGGGCATGAATGTTTGTGTAGATATATATATATAGATATATATATGTGTATACTTGTATGTATGTATGTATGTATGTATGTATGTATGTATGTATGTATGTATGTATGTATGTATGTATGTATGTATGTATGTATGTATGTATGAATGTATGTGTATGTAGATATGTATGTGTGTATGTATGTGTGTATGTACAGTGGGGAGAACAAGTATTTGATACACTGCCGATTTTGCAGGTTTTCCTACTTACAAAGCATGTAGAGGTCTGTAACAAAAATCCAGAAAATCACATTGTATGATTTTTAAGTAATTAATTTGCATTTTATTGCATGACATAAGTATTTGATACATCAGAAAAGCAGAACTTAATATTTGGTACAGAAACCTTTGTTTGCAATTACAGAGATCATACGTTTCCTGTAGTTCTTGACCAGGTTTGCACACACTGTAGCAGGGAGTTTGGCCCACTCCTCCATACAGACCTTCTCCAGATCCTTCAGGTTTCGGGGCTGTCGCTGGGCAATACGGACTTTCAGCTCCCTCCAAAGATTTTTTATTGGGTTCAGGTCTGGAGACTGGCTAGGCCACTCCAGGACCTTGAGATGCTTCTTATGGAACCACTCCTTAGTTGCCCTGGCTGTGTGTTTCGGGTCGTTGTCATGCTGGAAGACCCAGCCACGACCCATCTTCAATGCTCTTACTGAGGGAAGGAGGTTGTTGGCCAAGATCTCGCGATACAAGGCCCCATCCATCCTCCCCTCAATACGGCGCAGTCGTCCTGTCCCCTTTGCAGAAAAGCATCCCCAAAGAATGATGTTTCCACCTCCATGCTCCATCTTGCATATCTCAGGGATTGACCCATGACACTTAAGTGCGCAATATGTTTAAGTTGCAACTTATTCTGTTTAGGTTTTTTAGATGCTAATTGAACACTTTATTTGCGGGAGCCTCCTCAGTTCATATGTTAGTAGAAGTTCTAGGATAGTGAGAGGTGAACGTATAGTTGGGATTTTATTTTTGTTTTACCTCTTGTTCGAGGTCGCGCTGTGCTTTTTTGGCATCGGCCAGACAATGTGTTTATTATTTGTATTTTTCTATTTTTTTCTCTCCTATTTGTGTATGCCTATTAAATGTGGGTTGAGGGGGGGGGGGGGGGGGGGGGTAAATGTTGGGGAAAGTTGGGGGACAGGGTGGAGAGCAAAGGTGCTTGCCGGGATCAGGAGGGGTCGGTTGGATACTGCTCGGGTGTAGGTGCTACATATGCTGATCGTGATGATTTGGTGCGCTCTCTTACCTTTTTAGTGAGTTACATGTTATGCAGGCCACCATAGGAACTACAAACGAGAGGCTTACATTTACTTCCTGGAATGTCAAGGGTTTAAACGAACCAATTAAGAGAGGCAAGGTCCTAGCCCACTTGAAAGCACTCTCGTCTGATATATTTTTGCAAGAAACCCATCTGAAAAACAATTCTCATAGCATACTTAAATGTAGGTGGGTGGGTCAAGTGTATCATTCTAACTTCTCCGCCAAAACGAGAGGCACAGCGATTCTGGTACGGAAAGGAATTCCCTTTCTACATAAAACCACTATTGTGGATAAAGAGGGTCGTTATGTGATCGTAATAGGAGAGATCCACTCTACTTCTGTAACTCTACTAAATATCTATGGGCCAAACATCGATAACCCCTCTTTTTTCAAAAGAGTCCTTGCCTTGATTTCAGATATCTCCCATACTAATTTGGTCATTGGAGGGGACCTTAACTGTGTGCTAAACCAATATTTGGATAGATCCTCTACCCGGCGTACCCCTACCTCCTATTCAAGCGAATTCTTGAAAACATACATATAAAATTCTAACTTATTTCATATATGGAGGATCTCTAACCCTACGGGTAGCGAATACTCCTTTTTCTCTCATGTTCACAATGTTACTACTTTTTGGTTGATGCAAAATTACTCCCCTATACCTGTAATGTGAGGTATCATGATATTATAATCTCTGACCACAGTCCACTCACCTTCTCCCTGAGATTGGGTGACATCGTACCAAACGAGAGGGTCTGGAGGTTGAATCCTCAGCTC
This sequence comes from Salvelinus alpinus, assembly GCF_045679555.1. Lineage (NCBI taxonomy): Eukaryota > Metazoa > Chordata > Actinopteri > Salmoniformes > Salmonidae > Salvelinus > Salvelinus alpinus. The sequence goes on from NC_092093.1 coordinate 31,061,748, forward strand.
CTCACAGAACCAACATTCTGTGAACATCTTAAAGACCAAATTAAATTTTTCTTTGATACCAACGACAACACAGAGACTTCCCCAGCATTATTGTGGGAAACACTGAAGGCTTATTTGAGAGGCTGTATCATCTCCTTTCAGGCTGCCAGGAGTAGGCAAAACAGAGAAAAATTGGTAGAATTGGAGAGACAAATTCACTTACTGGATAGGGAGAATGCTAGCCATCCATCTATGGAGAAACATAAAAAATGACCTCTTTAAAATTTGAATATAATCAGATTCTCTCAGCTAAAATTTCTAAATCTTTTCTCTATGCCAAGCAAAAATACTTTGAGTTTGGTGACAAACCACACAAATTACTCGCCAGACAACTTCGAAAAAATGTGAGTGACCGAATGATTCACAAAGTTAAATCTGCATCTGGGGAATTACTCTCTTCCCCAAAAACATCAATGACAGATTCCGTCAGTTTTACGAGACTCTATATACATCTAAAGCGGATCCTAACCCCTTAATTATGCAAAACTTTTTGGAGGACTGTAATCTCCCTGCCTTGAACCAGGAAGATTCTAACTTCCTGAATAAGGAAATATCTCTTGGAGAAATTCGAGAAACAATTACATCTCTAAAGAGTGGCAAGACCCCGGGCCCAGATGGATACCCTGGTAAATTCTATAACACATTCAGCAACATGCTCTCTCCCTACCTGCACAAAATGTTGGTTCAGGCCATGGGGATGGAGCTCTCCTACCTACTTTGGATGAGGCGTTCATTACAATTATACATAAGAAGGGTGAAGATCCAGAAGAGGTAGGGTCATAGACCAATATCTCTCCTTAATACAGACCAAAACATTTGAGCAAAAACTCTGGCTAACAGGCTTAGCACTTTAATTGGCAAATTGGTCCATTCGGACCAGACCGGCTTTATTCCTAACAGCGCCTCTTCAACATTATGTATTCTCAGAGGTTTCCTAACGTGGACCTTGCCGTTATATCTCTTGATGCCAAAAATACCTTTGACCAAGTTGAGTGGTCCTATCTATTCAAGGTCCTACAGAAATGTAATATTGGAGATGGGTTCATAAATTGGATCCAGCTTTTATATAGGAACCCCTGTGCGAGAATACTCACTAACCAATCATTGTCGCCCTGATTTAACCTTTATAGAGGGACAAGGCAGGGTTGTGCGCTGTCGCCTATGCTCTTTGCTCTAATTATTGAACCTCTCGCTCAGGCGATCAGATCTCATGCAGCAATACACGGCTATAATACTAAAGATACTCTAAAAAAGAATTCCCTATACGCAGATGACATTCTCCTCTATGTAACAGAACCTCAAACTAGTATCCCAGCCATTCTTGATGTGATTAATTTGTTTGGTACCTTCTCGGGTTACAGAATAAACAGGAACAAGAGCGAATTAATTCACATACGGTTGCAAAACACCTCTTGGCTAGAATATCTTCCAGTTAAGTTATCTTCAGAAAACTTTACCTACCTAGGAATTGTAGTTACCAAACAATACTCCTCACTATTTAAGGAGAATTTCCCCTCTCTGATGCAAAAACTCAAGACAAGGTGTTCGCCTTAGCAATCTCACTAGGATAAAGACCTCCTCCATTCCTGCCATTATTGAAAGAGATCGTGATACCTCACATCTCAAAATAGGGTTACTTAATGTTAGATCCCTCACTTCAAAGGCAGTTATAGTCAATGAACTAATCACTGATCATAATCTTGATGTGATTGGCCTGACTGAAACATGGCTTAAGCCTGATGAATTTACTGTGTTAAATGAGGCCTCACCTCCTGGTTACACTAGTGACCATATCCCCCGTGCATCCCGCAAAGGCGGAGGTGTTGCTAACATTTACGATAGCAAATTTCAATTTACAAAAAAAAAAATGACGTTTTCGTCTTTTGAGCTTCTAGTCATGAAATCTATGCAGCCTACTCAATCACTTTTTATAGCTACTGTTTATAGGCCTCCTGGGCCATATACAGCGTTCCTCTCTGAGTTCCCTGAATTCCTATCAGACCTTGTAGTCATAGCAGATCATATTTAAATTTTTGGTGATTTTAATATTCATATGGAGAAGTCCACAGACCCACTCCAAAAGTATTTCGGAGCCATCATCGACTCAGTGGGTTTTGTCCAACATGTCTCTGGACCTACTCACTGCCACAGTCATACTCTGGACCTAGTTTTGTCCCATGGAATAAATGTTGTAGATCTTAATGTTTTTCCTCATAATCCTGGACTGTTGGACCACCATTTTATTACGTTTGCAATCGCAACAAATAATCTGCTCAGACCCCAACCAAGGAGCATCAAAAGTCGTGCTATAAATTCTCAGACAACACAAAAATTCCTTGACGCCCTTCCAGACTCCTTCTGCCTACCCAAGGACGTCAGAGGACAAAAATCAGTTAACCACCTAACTGAGGAACTCAATTTAACCTTGCGCAATACCCTAGATGCAGTTGCACCCCTAAAAACGAAAAACATTTGTCATAAGAAACTAGCTCCCTGGTATACAGAAAATACCCGAGCTTTGAAGCAAGCTTCCAGAAAATTGGAACGGAAATGGCGCCACACCAAACTGGAAGTCTTCCGACTAGCTTGGAAAGACAGTACCGTGCAGTACCGAAGAGCCCTCACTGCTGCTCGATCATCCTACTTTTCCAACTTAATTGAGGAAAATAAGAACAATCCAAAATTTCTTTTTGATACTGTTGCAAAGCTAACTAAAAAGCAGCATTCCCCAAGAGAGGATGGCTTTCACTTCAGCAGTAATAAATTCATGAACTTCTTTGAGGAAAAAATCATGATCATTAGAAAGCAAATTACGGACTCCTCTTTAAATCTGCATATTCCTCCAGGGCTTAGCTGTCCTGGATCTGCACAGCTCTGCCAGGGCCTGGGATCGGGAGAGACACTTAAGTGTTTTAGTACTATATCTCTTGACACAATGATGAAAATAATCATGGCCTCTAAACCTTCAAGCTGCATACTGGATCCTATTCCTACTAAACTACTGAAAGAGCTGCTTCCTGTGCTTGGCCCTCCTATGTTGAACATAATAAACGGCTCTCTATCCACCGGATGTGTACCAAACTCACTAAAAGTGGCAGTAATAAAGCCTCTCTTGAAAAAGCCAAACCTTGACCCGGAAAATATAAAAAACTATCGGCCTATATCGAATCTTCCATTCCTCTCAAAAATTTTAGAAAAAGCTGTTGCGCAGCAACTCACTGCCTTCCTGAAGACAAACAATGTATACGAAATGCTTCAGTCTGGTTTTAGACCCCATCATAGCACTGAGACTGCACTTGTGAAGGTGGTAAATGACCTTTTAATGGCGTCAGACCGAGGCTCTGCATCTGTCCTCGTGCTACTAGACCTTAGTGCTGCCTTTGACACCATCGATCACCTCATTCTTTTGGAGAGACTGGAAACCCAAATTGGTCTACACGGACAAGTTCTGGCCTGGTTTAGATCTTACCTGTCGGAAAGATATCAGTTTGTCTCTGTGAATGGTTTGTCCTCTGACAAATCAACTGTACATTTCGGTGTTCCACAAGGTTCCGTTTTAGGACCACTATTGTTTTCACTATATATTTTACCTCTTGGGGATGTTATTCGAAAACATAATGTTAACCTTCACTGCTATGCGGATGACACACAGCTGTACATTTCAATGAAACATGGTGAAGTCCCAAAATTGCCCTCGCTAGAAGCCTGTGTTTCAGACATAAGGAAGTGGATGGCTGCAAACTTTCTACTTTTAAACTCGGACAAAACAGAGATGCTTGTTCTAGGTCCCAAGAAACAAAGAGATCTTCTGTTAAATCTGACAATTAATCTTGATGGTTGTAAAGTCGTCTCAAATAAAACTGTGAAGGACCTCGGCGTTACTCTTGACCCTGATCTCTCTTTTGACGAACATATCAAGACTGTTTCAAGGACAGCTTTTTTCCATCTACGTAACATTGCAAAAATCAGAAATTGTCTGTCCAAAAATGATGCAGAAAAATTAATCCATGCATTTGTTACTTCTAGACTACTGCAATGCTCTACTTTCCGGCTACCCGGATAAAGCACTAAATAAACTTCAGTTAGTGCTAAATACGGCTGCTAGAATCCTGACTAGAACCAAGAAATTTGATCATATTACTCCAGTGCTAGCTTCCCTACACTGGCTTCCTGTTAAGGCAAGGGCTGATTTCAAGGTTTTACTGTTAACCTATAAAGCGTTACATGGGCTTGCTCCTACCTATCTTTCCGAGTTGGTCCTGCCGTACATACCTATACGTACGCTACGGTCACAAGACGCAGGCCTCCTAATTGTCCCTAGAATTTCTAAGCAAACAGCGGGAGGCAGGGCTTTCTCCTATAGATCTCCATTTTTATGGAACGGTCTGCCTACCCATGTGAGAGACGCAGACTCGGTCTCAACCTTTAAGTCTTTACTGAAGACTTATCTCTTCAGTAGGTCATATGATTGAGTGTAGTCTGGCCCAGGAGTGTGAAGGTGAACGGAAAGGCTCTGGAGCAACGAACCGCCCTTGCTGTCTCTGCCTGGCCGGTTCCCCTCTCTCCACTGGGATTCTCTGCCTCTAACCCTATTACAGGGGCTGAGTCACTGGCTTACTGGTGCTCGTTCATGCCGTCCCTGGGAGGGGTGCGTCACTTGAGTGGGTTGAGTTACTGACGTGATCCTCCTGTCTGGGTTGGCGCCCCCCCTTGGTTTGTGCTGTGGTGGAGATCTTTGTGGGCTATACTCGGCCTTGTCTCAGGATTGTAAGTTGGTGGTTGAAGATATCCCTCTAGTGGTGTGGGGGCTGTGCTTTGGCAAAGTGGGTGGGGTTATATCCTTCCTGTTTGGCCCTGTCCGGGGGTTTCTTCTGATGGGGCCACAGTGTCTCCTGACCCCTCCTGTCTCAGCCTCCAGTATTTATGCTGCAGTAGTTTATGTGTCGGGGGCCTAGGGTCAGTTGATTATACCTGGAGTACTTCTCCTATCTTATCCAGTGTCCTGTGTGAATTTAAGTATGCTCTCTCTAATTCTCTCGTTCTCTCTTTCTTTCTCTCTCTCGGAGAACCTGAGCCCTAGGACCATACGTCACGGCAAACCGGGCATGATGACTCCTTGCTGTCCCCAGTCCGCCTGGCCTTGCTGCTATTCCAGTTTTAGCTGTTCTGCCTGCGGTTATGGAACCCCTACCTGTCCCAGACCTGCTGTTTTCAACTCTTAATGATCGGCTATGAAAAGCCAACTGATATTTATTCCTGATTATTATTTGACCATGCTTGTCATTTATGAACATTTAGAAAATCTTGGCTCTCTCTAATTCTCCTTCTCTCTTTCTTTCTCTCTCTCGGAGGACCTGAGCCCTAGGACCATACGTCACGGCAAACCGGGCATGATGACTCCTTGCTGTCCCCAGTCCGCCTGGCCTTGCTGCTATTCCAGTTTCAGCTGTTCTGCCTGCGGTTATGGAACCCCTACCTGTCCCAGACCTGCTGTTTTCAACTCTTAATGATCGGCTATGAAAAGCCAACTGATATTTATTCCTGATTATTATTTGACCATGCTTGTCATTTATGAACATTTTGAAAATCTTGGCTCTCTCTAATTCTCTCTTTCTCTCTCTCGGAGGACCTGAGCCCTAGGACCATACGTCAGGACTACCGGGCATGATGACTCCTTGCTGTCCCCAGTCCACCTGGCCTTGCTGCTATTCCAGTTTCAACTGTTCTGCCTGCGGTTATGGAACCGCCACCTGTCCCAGACCTGCTATTTTCAACTCTTAATGATCGGCTATGAAAAGCCAACTGAAAATTATTCATGATTATTATTTGACCATGCTTGTCACTTATGAACATTTTGAACATCTTGGCATAGTTCTGTTATAATCTCCACCCGGCACAGCCAGAAGAGGACTGGCCACCCCTCATAGCCTGGTTCCTCTCTAGGTTTCTTCCTAGGTTTTGGCCTTTCTAGGGAGTTTTTCCTAGCCACCGTGCTTCTACACCTGCATTGCTTGCTGTTTTGGGGTTTTAGGCTGGGTTTCTGTACAGCACTTCGAGATATTAGCTGATGTACGAATGGCTATATAAAATAAACTTGATTTGATTTGAAGACAAACATACAATTTTGGAGAACACTCCCAATTTCCCTGCTCGGAAGAATTATTGCCATTAAAATGGTCTTCCTCCCACAACTGCTCGACCTATACCAGAACATCCCAGTATTCATACCTAAATCTTTTCATAAACAACTGGACTCAATTATCAATCCTTTCATCTGGGATTATAAAACACACAGGATAGGTAAAAAACACCTCTGTAAATCCAAGATGGAAGGAGGATTGTCTCTCCCAAATTTTATATTTTACTATTGGGCCGCTAACCTCCGCGCTGTTACGTTTTTGCTGGATCACGCACCTCTGTCATCCAGCTGGCTTAGTATGGAGCGTGAGGAGTGTCACCCCTTCTCTATTGGCACTGTGATTTTGTCGCCTGTCAATCTGGAGATGTCACTTTATAGTAACAATCCTATTATACATAGCACAATCCGGATCTGGAAGTAAATTAAAGTCCACTTTGACCATAGACCAATACCATTCATGCTCCCTGTTGCGAGGAATCCCTCCTTTGCCCCCTCTAACCTTGACAACACTTTTGAGCGATGGGGAGAGCTAGGGATAAATACCATAGGGGATCTATATATAGAAGGGACCTTTGCCTCCTTTGAGTTGCTGAGGGAAATGTATAATCTTCCCAGAAGTAACTTTTTCAGATACCTACAAATTAGAGACTATGTTAGAAAACACCTCCCAACATTTGGGAATGCTAAACCTTCCATGTTTGACGGATGCATAAAAATATGCCCCACCTCAGACAAACTGATATCTCGTCTATATGACGCTTTTCAATCTGTTAGCATACCTTCTACAGATGCCATTAAGGAAAAATGGGAGGAAGAACTAGGGACTGACATTTCTGTGGCAGACTGGGAAGATGGCTTGGAGTATATCCACACATGCTCCATTAACTCCAGACAATTCAAGGTATTACACAGATTACACTATTCCAAAACTAAACTGCAAAGGATATTTCCTGATACATCCCCTATGTGTGATAAATGTCAGGCTGCGCAGGGTACACTATACCACTGCTTTGCCCTATGCTCTAACTTGTATGGTTATTGGTGTGGAATTTTTAGGATCCTCTCTGAAGTTCTGGAGACCCAGACCCGCTTCTGATAATCCTGGGAGTGTCTGATTCCCTAAACGGATTAACCAACCCCCCAAAACAACTAATCTCTTACAGTCTCATTTCGGCAAAGAAATTAGTCTTGTTGTTTTGGAAAAGGAGGGAAGTTCCCTCTACCAAATTATGGCTCAGCGAATTGGTAAACACTGTACACTTTGAAAGAATTAGATATAATCTGAACAATAAATTATCAACATTTGAACAAATCTGGCAGCCTTTCCTCTCTTACTTGGACCAGTCGGCGCTGTGAATTTGTACATTTTAACGCACTCTCAATTGTAATATTTTAATCTACCTTTGGGCAGCATGTGCTTGCCCCGGCACCCGAGCAGTTGGGGGGGATGGAGGGGGTGACATCTACCCTCTTTCTTTCTACCTGTCCTTGTTCTGTATGTCTTGTTTTGTAATATTTGTTTTGTACCCAGAACTCTGGGTCTTGTTGTTTCTGTCTGCTCTTTTATGTTTAGATAAGAATTGCATACTTGTCTTTTATACCTATACACCATTCTTGTGTGTGTTCAATACAAAATATTTGAACAGAGATGAACGTACTTTGGTGTGAAAAGTGCAAATCAGTCCCAGAACAACAGCAAAGAACCTTGTGAAGATGCTGGAGGAAACAGGTACAAAAGTATCTATATCCACAGTTAAACAAGTCCTATATCGACATAACCTGAAAGGCCGCTCAGCAAGGAAGAAGCCACTGCTACAAAACCGCCATAAAAAAGCCAGACTACGGTTTGCAACTGCACATGGGGACAAAGATCGTACTTTTTGGAGAATTGTCCTCTGGTCTGATGAAACAAAATAGAACTGTTTGGCCATAATGACCATCATTATGTTTGGAGGAAAAAGGGGGAGGCTTGCAAGCCAAAGAACATCATCCCAACCGTGAAGCACGGAGGTGGCAGCATCATGGTGTCAGGGTGCTTTGCTGCAGGAGGGGCTGGTGCACTTCACAAAATAGATGGCTTCATGAAGAAGGAAAATTGTATGGATATATTGAAGCAACATCTCAAGACATCAGTCAGGAAGTTAAAGCTTGATCGCAAATGGGTCTTCCAAATGGACAATGACCCCAAGCATACCTTCAAAGTTGTGGCAAAATGGCTTAAGGACAACAAAGTCAAGGTATTGGAGTGGCCATCACAAAGCCCTGACCTCAATCCCATAGAAAATGTGTGGGCAGAACTGAAAAAGTGTTTGCAAGCAAGGAGGCCTACAAACCAGACCCAGTTACACCAGCTCTGTCAGGAGGAATGAGCCAAAATTCACCAAACTCATTGTGGGAAGCTTGTGGAAGGCTACCCGAAACGTTTGACCCAAGTTAAACAATTTAAAGGCAATGCTACCAAATACTAATTGAGTGTATGTAAACTTCTGACCCACTGGGAATGTGATGAAAGAAATAAAAGCTGAAATAAATCATTCTCTCTACTATTATTCTGACATTTCACGTTCTTAAAATAAAGTGGTGATTCTTTACGAGGATTAAATGTCAGGAATTGTTAAAAACTGAGTTTAAATGTATTTGGCTCAGGTGTATGTAAACTTCCGACTTCAACTGTATATTCTGGGCCATCATAAGCCACAGTGCTGGTCTTAAAGAGGTCACCCTCTTCCTTCCTTGTCTCATTTATTTCCATCCAATCACCTTGTTGATTCTACAGCAAAGTCTGTCACAGTGGTCTTTCTTCCTTGTAAGCAAAGCATATAAGAGTTAACCTTCAAATAGCTGTCTAAATCCATCATCTCACAGCGCTTAATAGATTTGCTCGCCGGGAGAGAACCTACTTTTGGGGAAGTGTCTCTTATCAGTCAACATGCATCTGTGGCTGATGTCTATGAAGAGCAGAGGCCATAAACCTTGCATCATCTCTGCAGCTGCGACCTCATCCAGAACAGGGGTCAAACTAGACAGGAACACTAATTTCCCCATTCCCTCCCTCCCCGCTACTCCCTCTCTCTCCCCACGGAATGGAAGGTCTACTTCTCATGGTTCTTCAGTTGAATTTGGAAGCTTTATGGCAAATGACAAGGTTTGGAGGGTCCCTTAACAAGGAGACCAGGGTACAGAGAGTATGTTTCCAGTGTACACACTACTGGGTGAATGGGTACAGAGAGTATGTTTCCAGTGTACACACTACTGGGTGAATGGGTACAGAGAGTATGTTTCCAGTGTACACACTACTGGGTGAATGGGTACAGAGAGTATGTTTCCAGTGTACACACTACTGGGTGAATGAGATAGTGGTACACTAGAGGTGTCGTTTTTTCACAAAGACTGCATAAAATGACGTCAAAGTCATGTTATGGAATTGATACCGTGGTCAAGACTGCAAAGTGACGTTGAGGAGAAAGACTGATGTACCGTGTGCCTATTAACATGATGGCATACTGTATGTCAATATGTCTAAGATAATATGATGAATAAAACAGAAAAAGGGAGATAACACACAAACACATATTAGAGGTGAGATGGGTAAAATGGTATGTCTGTTGGTTGTTAATCAATATGAACTCGTATTTAATAAGAATGATAGTGTATGATTGGGGGGTGCTTAATAACCATTGTACGGTCTGTTGTAAATTATTGACATGTGTAACAGTCATTGGTTTCCTACCTGGGCAGCCCAGTCCAGGAGAGGCACAGCTGGTGGTCTGTGATGTATTGACGGGTACAGAGGTACCTTCAAAGTGGATTGGAAATAAACATGTTAAATCACCATTATCAACAGCATTTCCAATGGTAAGAGGTTAAAGAGAACCTAAACAACTCTATGCAGTTTTATATTAATATCAGTACAATCCCACACATGATAAATTCATGAAAAATAAAGATTTGGCACGACTTCGGCCCTGGGAATTAGGTACCTCCATTGTAACAGGATTGACAGTATTCTCAGCAGCTGCTCAGCTCAGCTAGCTACATGCTCTCAGGCTGGTATGGGACCCAGAAATCTTAATAAATATTCAGTATGATCTGCCAAATAAATGTTGGAATTTCATGAGCCTGAATATTTGTCATCTTGTTGAAAAGGGCAGGGAGTTTGATCTTTTACCCACTGTTCTGAAGCTGTGCCCATTCCTACCGCCAACACCTCCTCTGTCGTATAAAATATGCAGCACTTTGTGATACAGCGATGAATGCTGCTTTGTTTGCCCCCCCTCACATTTTTGCTAATGCTGTTGTACACAAAAGTGTTCAGAGCAGAACACTGCAAGACAGACCCACCTGGACTCGATGGACATGGCTAATAATTATGATAATCGCTGGCAATGAAAAGTAATGACTTGTCAGAGGAGAGAGAGGGCATCTTTAATATCAGTTAGTGGATGTGAGTTGTCATTATTGGGACTGTACTATGGTCCAGTGAACCATTGTTCTGGTGGACCGTGGATTCCAGTCTTCAATATTCAACTATTACCTCATGCACTGCTGAGTTGTAATCATTGAAGTGAAACTTAAGAAACTAGTCTCACTTGTCACTCCCAGGCCAGTACCCATAACTCCCACCCAAAAGGTCTTGTGCCTTTAGGGGATGTGGATGAATGGCTAGTGCTATTCCATATATCTGAACTAGTAGACCCACAAGACTAAACTACCCCATCGTGCCTGGGCCAGGACTGTGAGGAATGTGAAGACTCAGCGGGTAATGGATCTCTGACAGAGTGTAGCCATGCAGACAGTCACTCCCCCACTGACCTCACAGAGAGATGAAAGGAGACCCAAAGAGCTTCACTGGGCCAGTCCTCTTCACAAGCCTGATAATTAGCCCAGAGCTAGTTTACCCCAGGTAGACTACAGCTATAGCTTTGCGCGCCACCAGACTACCAACCAGACTACCTAAACTAAAGTTTGGGCCCCTCAGCCTCCTGCCAACCTCATAGGCCTCGACTGACGTTCACAGTGTACAGGGGGGGTTTTACATGCTAGTTCCTAAGAAGTCACTGTCTGGTCTTGTAAAAAGTAAATGTTCTTCCAGCATGAGAAGCCCTGGAAAGATGAGACAGGCAGATACAGTACATTGATGTTATTCAAAGCAAGGACGGACGGACAATAAGCAAGAGTATCACTGCTGGTCGACTTGCGTCATGCAGAAGAGCCTTGTTATGTCACGACACAAAGTCTGCAAGCAAAAAAACACTTATAACTTTACCTGGTTGGTCTTGAATGGAGGCTTTCGATGTATGACACAAGACTAATAATCGTCTATTTGTGTATAGATTTGGCATATTGACTGTAGATGAATCAAACTTAGAATGTATCATTGACATGTTACGTCCAGAGGCTTGATAAAAAGTGAATCCATAATATGACTAATGCAACTCTCTGTTAACTGGGAAACCTAAAGTCTACACTTTATAGTGGTTAGCACCGTATTTCACATGCATCCTCTTGCATGGTACTCAAGCAAGCAGCTTTCACGAAGCAATCAGGTTGTTAGCAGCACACTCACCACTAGATGGAGCAGCCGTTGTTAAGTGTATGCAATGTGGGAAACAGACTGTAAAGAGAAGACTTGACATTAGTAGGTATCGTAGCAATCAGACACAGGCAATTATTAAGCAGCAGCTGCATCAGCCAGTGACATGTAAACAAACTCATGTGGGCAGAGCAAAGCATTTATTGACTAATTAATAAGTTAATACATGTTTAATAATCTAATGGACCACAATGAAACATGGAGGTGTTTATGTAAAGACAAACAAGGACACAAGGACTAAACTCCGTTCCTTGGTGAAGGAAGTTTCTGATGAACTCCACCGACTGCGTGGAGCGGAGACCGGGCTTTTGGAATTCAGCTCAGACTACATTGATTTGCCCAAGGTCAATACTTAAAAAAAATGTAAATTATAAAAATTCTTACTATTTACCTATGTTTGTCCTCTGTAGTTGCGTCCCTTTCTTTGTTTGCTGAAATCCATACCTTTTCAATAGATATTAATTAAATATAACCACTGACTGTTTCTGTAGAGTTTGAGAGATAAGCAGCATGTTATTATGCACATCTGGTTAAAATAGTATGCGCGTGTTCAGTGCGTGATATTGGAAACATGTATCTGATTGGATACGCATAGCTTAATTGGCAGGTCCTCATTGGTTGTTGGCCAGGGTATTCAACCTTTGAGAGGGTGCAGATGAACTCAGCTTGGAACAGGCTATGTTGAATCCGCTGTCATGTTGGAAATAACCATTTTCGTGATGTTAATGCTTTATACTGTCGAGTTTATCTTTGCAAGAACTAAAAATAACCCGCTTCCTTTAACCGGGGTTGCAACAGTTTCCTTGTTGAGATTCAATTGGCACATGCGTTTTTGCGCTGAGTTGCCATCTTAGAGCAACAGCAATGAGCAAACGGTCAGTGGTTGTATTTGACTAACGTTTATAGAAAAAGTATGTATTTCAGCAAACAAAGAAAGGCATACAACTACAGTAGGTATTTCATAATTTACATTTTTTGAAGTATTAACCTTTGGCGATGTAGTTGGAGCTGAATTCCACAAAGCCTTGTCTCTGCTCCCCTCCGAAACTTCCTTCACCATGGAGGGGAGTTTAGTCCGCTACTAATGTTTGTGCTTCTCTTATAACTAATTTCTGTGTTCTATTCATGTGCTGTTTTATAAACCAATTTCTGTGTTCATGCAAGTGGCGACTGTACAAAATCTCACTATCAGTAGCTGCAATTTGGCAGTACGCCCAGACCTTGTTTTGAGAACGAACGAAAGATATCTCAGATTCAAGGTCTCGGCTTAGAGAGAAGAAGCCTTGTGAGGTGTTGGTCTGTCACATGAATGAAACAAAACTGTAATGATTCATTAATTATGCTAAATCATGCAACTATAATTTCACTGTGTATAGAGCTAATATAAGACAACTGCTGGGTCTGCCCAGGCAGAGCTCCTGATTGACATGTGTACTATGGTGCATTGAGTTGGTTGGAACCTCTCCAGCGCGCTGACAAATAAACAATGATTCATTAAGATTGACTGTGTAAGAATTTCCACGACAATACTCAAACAACAGTTAGAGCTGGCACAATTACAATATAACCGTGTAACCGACGGTTATGAAAAAAGACTGTCATGAAAATAAATAACCGTCATAACCGCTTATTTTGTTATTTTTTTGTGAAATGAACAGCTGACTGAAGGTGGCGGGGCATTAGTGCGGTTGAGTCCGTTTCTGCAGTAACATGGACTCTTAAGAACTTGATGAAATCAGAGAGGAAAAGGCGAAGCGAGAGGATTTACTCCACCCAAAATCTGTCTGCGTGAGATAAGCCCCTTTTTTGTATGGAGGTCTATGACTTACTTGAGGCTTATATGAATGAATATACATTTCGTAATGTTTAGGCTGTCACAAATGTACTGATATACTGTAAGTGGATGCACGTGGCATTCTGGCAACTTTGAGAAAAATTACTTCGTTTTGCCTGTTGTTCACACGTGTATCTGTCCTCTCATTGGCTAGAGTGGTCCCACCTGATCTCGCCTGCCTTAAATCATTGAGAGCATGTATTTCCATTTCTAGAGCGGTCATCCGGCAATCTTGTCAATATAATATATCATCTTTGATGAAACTTTGTTGCTCCTTGCTGAAATGTAGAATGTTCATTCAAATGATGTTAACTGATTGCGAACTGATGGCTCATGCGATTGAGTGTAGTTTTTGTAATGTCAGTTGAATCAACAAATCACAGCACACATGATGGGTACATTTCCTGCTTTTACTTCCTGCTTTGCTCCTATGGGTACACTCGGGATGGCCACCAATCCACCCATTATGACATCATTGACTAGAATGGGGACGCCCAAATTATGAATTATACTTCTATGGCAGCACATGCAGTCAAGATCAAAGTATAACATATATTTTTTTTATTATTATATATTGTTTTGCTATTCAAACGGATATGACAGTGACCACGGTCATTTGGCTGGCAAATTACCGTCATCCAACATTCCATGACCGTCACAGCCCTAACAACAGTATATCGTTTACCCTACTCCTCTAAACAGTGTACAGTATAGTAGAACTAGCCTATCGGTTTTAACATCTGGTATGTATGATTTTCAACTGGAGCAGCAGCAGAGATGTAAACTCAAAGAGTACCCAAGGGGAGTTGGTTGTTCCAGATCATCCACGCCCATGAGCAGTTCCAAGACTAACACAGAGCGAGCTAATGTTCAGAGAGACAGGCATCTTCCTCTGTGCACCTCTGTGAAAGGGAGAGCTTAGCACTGGGAAGGGAACTCCTACCATTTGGTCTTAAAAGTCCTCTGAACACCCCTCTCTTTCACAAGCTCTCAGGCCAAAGCTGTGGCAGAGCAGATAGTGTTTTAGGAATGGGGCTAGGTAACAAGTTTCCTCAGCCATGGGGCCTATGTGTGTGTGTTCCTGTGAGCCTTATAATGGGTTGGAGAAATGCATGATTCTGCACTTCATACTTTCCCCAGCTAAACCACACACAGCACCATTTTCTAGTCGGCTCCGGGCGGTTGGGCAGACATACCCCGACACCCTTGGCTCCTTCGCTGTGGCTACCCTCCTATCGCTACAAACAGATTCCTAATACTATCATTGTTAGAGACATCGAGCATATCTTTGTCCTGCTGCTTTCATCTCCCTAAGCAGTTTAGATAACCTTGGACTGTTTGAGTTACTAAGGATTTTGATGTCATTTTCGTCACTCTCATAACTGCTATGCATTAACTGTTACTACCGAACCATGAAATTGTCCCAATAACAACATAAAGACTATTGTCAGTCAAACTCTTTTGAATAATAACAATTATTATTTTCAGAAGTTCTGCTGACTGGAAATCAGTAATCATAAATACAATAGACCAGTGTGTTGAGGATGACTATATTGGGATACTTACTGCAGCTCAGCGTGCTGTCCGTCTGTGCCAGTGAAGAGGGGATGTCCCAGAAGCTGTTGTCCCAGTCGATGACGTTGCCGACGGCGTCACAGGTAAGGGCGACCAGCTGTCTCATGTTCATGGCGTAATCCCACAGGCGGAAGTTATAGATGGTCCCATCAAAGCTGCTATGGGACCCCAGCCTGAAGAGCCCCCCAGCCCCCACCGAGCGCCCAATCGTGTTGGAGCAGGTCTTGACCCTGTAGTTGCTGTTGTAGTAGAGGGTCACTTTGCCTGTGGTGGAGGCCCAGGTGAGACAGAATTGCTTCATGGTGGAAGTGAAGTCCGAGGCGTTGAGGATAGAGTCTAGCAGACATGTCTCGTTACTCATGACCAGCGCCACTCCATCCTGGTTATTTCCGAAGCTGAGGGCTTCTTCACCACTGCTGTTCTCTTGCCAGGTGTAAGAGAAGATAGTCTCCTTGCTCTTTTGGTTGGGCTGGGCTATCTCAAAGCACACGGTGAACTGCTGAAGGGTAGGTATGGTCACCAAGTTGGAGACTTGGACCACTTTGCCTGCGCCGTTGGACACTGTGACCTTCTGGTTCCTTAGCGCCACGGCAACTACAGCACACAGGTAGAAAGAAGAGCATTAGAGAACAAAGTGTTGTTCAAATACAGGCCTAAGGACTCACAACCACCTGATTCAACCAATCAAGTCATCAACTAATCATAAGCCTTTGATCAGTTGAATCAATGTTAGTGCTGGGCTGGAACAAAGACCAGCACTGTGGTTCTCCTGGATTGGAGTTGGGAACCACTGCATTAGATGACTGTCAGATGTTCAGTAGAACCAGGGGCTCTAACAAACTGTACAGGACATCTTGTTTAAAGCCCGATGCGACTAATAACATACAGTATGTCTGGGTAAACACACCACTTACCTGCCATTATTATATACTCTGATTGACTTCAAAACAAATGATCAGGCCAATTCATGCTGTGTGAATCCAAAGGCTACAGGTTGAATAAATCTCATTTGTCACTCTCCTGCTGTCTGTCATTATTCACTATTTGCATCTAACGAGACACCGTTTCCACATCATCATTGTTTGACTCCAGAGTGTTCCACAGCCCAGAGGATGAACGGTGCCAGTTAGGCAGGGACCTCAGCTTCTAACATCTCAGGCCTACCTCTTATCACTAAGATTAAATGTCAACCAGCACTCCATTTCCACATTCCCACCAGTCAATGAGGCTTTTCAACAGGAAGAATAGTGTTCTATTCCTTTTTAAATGTACATATGCTCATGCCATACTTTCTGACATTTCATTTAATGAAGCTCAGATTTGGTCGGCGGGTTTGTTGCTGTTGGCCATCCCATTGCCAGAGTGACAGCCAATTTGGAATGGAAAAACACAGCTCAGCTTTGAATGTGGTATCAGGATTTGACACAGCTGAGAGGCCCTTTTTGATGTCCTGCAGGGCTTTGTTTGTGTTGTTGATCTCCGATCTGCTTTGCGAGCCGTACGGAAAGACCAGGGCTTACTGTGACAACGTCATATGATTCCAGAGCTCCAGTCAGGACATTGGGCTGCCAACAGGTTGAAAGCCAAGTTCAATAGGTTCGCCTGCCTGTTGGGATACCACCACAGAGCCCAAACCCAATAGGAGCTTAGACCCCAACTGATGGGTGTGGGAGAATATAGGTTAATGTGATGCGGTGTATAAATGACTCAATCTAACTCATCTAATGTCCATGCTTTAAATTGATACCCATTGCCTGGCGACGACAAAGGAGCCAACTAGAACCAAGCATTGTGGAAACCTCCCAATGCCAGTTTTCCTTAGCCTCCCTGGTGTTTCACAGCAAGATTGCTTGCATAAATCAAAGCATACCATGTTCCAACATGGCTGGCTGAAAATCTCTCACAGTAAAATGTTGTGAAAATGTTATTGAAACATTTGAAGGCGTTGGAAAGCTACGGTACCATTCCCTGACACTTCATTCACACTTGGACTCGTTGTGAATACGAGGTTCTATTCCCGCTGGGAGAGATTTTAATTGATTAGGCCATGTGAAGGGATAATGTGGTGGAGGAGCTATGTGTGATTACGTTTAGTGTACCTCTTTGATGTGGAGGGTTTATGGTGCCTAGATAAAGGCTGGACTGGGATTCTATAAACTGAGCATAGGCTAAACACTATAAAACACTCCATTTTATCATTCACTCACCCTGTCATTGGTTTCTCTGACTACTATATTGAGAATTCAAAATAATTTTATTTCATGTCACTTGTGCTTATTAGGGTTCTTTCTATTTGAGAAAAGGGAACGGAATATTATAGAAGGGAGAAGCACAGCATTGTGTCAGAAAAAAAAGTGTAATTTTTAAAGTTAGCATAGTGGATGGAAGACATGTTTGTCCCGAGCCATGTTGCTGTTTGGTTAGTAGAAGGGCGGAGATGTTTGATGCTTGCGTAATGTTTCTTTGGGGAATGACTTATAAATACCATGAAGCTAACAGTCATAGGACACGGCTAAACATTAACATCTAAATAAGCATGTTGAAAATAGAGAAGAAAATGTAATGTAAAAACATTCAAACTACAAACATAAGAAGAATCATAATAATCATAATAAACTTAACAATCAAAATAGCCATAAAAATGTACCTGTAAAAACAGAAGTAAGTAAACAGAAAAGAAAGCTTGCCTGCTTTAAAACATACCTTGCCTGTAACTGACACTGAATCCTTTCTTTTGGACGCTAAAGTCTGAGTTAAATGACACCTCCATCACATTGCCGGTGGAGTTTAGCGTCAGTCCGTTGGCTGTTAAGCCACAAAACTTAACATCTTGGTTGCCCGTGTTGACAATGATGCGGTCGTAGATGCACCCAAGGGCCTCCTCAAGCTCAAAGTCGAGGAAGGTTATTTGCACAATGAATCCAGCTGGAGCCTGCAGAGTCCACTTGCAGGCCTGACTACTGGGGTAATCTTGTGGGTAGCAGGGGGAGTTGAATGTACCCTGGGAGTCCTTGAGCACCACAACGCAGTTGGAGTTACTGCAGCTCAACACTGCTGAACCAAAAACAGGGACATGTTGTCACTACTACACCCCAGCACCAGGGAGGACAGGAAGACACCAGGAGACACCAGAGGACACCAGGACAGGACAAGGGACAAGTAAGGCAGTGGAGGAGGAGTCAGGTCAGTAGTGCAACAGTGCAAGGCCAGGTAATAAGGTCAGAGGTCAGAGAGACTGTGTTAGTGGACCAGTGACAGAGTCAGACAACAGGGACCATCTCAGGTTTAGACTCACAGGAGATTTCGATTAGGAGTAGCAAAGATTCAAGAGTAAGTCAGTAGAAAAAGCTACTCATACTACACATGCAGTTGAAAAAATGTATGTTGAGATTATAAAATACCAAAGCTATGATTTAAAGGTAACCTGAAGACTATGCGCAGAGAAAATGTTTAATAGGCTGGAAAGAAATCTTCACTCAGAAAACAATGACTCCTGTTTACCCAGGCCAGTCTAATATGTGAGCCAAAACCATAGCAAACATTGGAGTGGGGCAGAAACATTCAAGAGCAAAAACCCACTGTGGAGCAATTCAAGTTGGTCAAGTGGCGTTCTTGATCGGCATCCAACACAAAGTACAAGACCGCCTATTCTATTTAGCATAAACAAACATTAAATGTGAATAAAAATGAGAGCGGTCTGCAGACATCTAAACATAAGCGCAACTCAAACAAGTAGTACAGTCAGAAAACACATAAAGCCTGCATAATGACGGGATCTCGTTCAGAACTGTTAACAGTCATTTAACTCGGTTATGTAATACAGTCTTCTAGAACTTTAATAAGACAGAATTAAATTCCGCAATCTCAATATGGCCAGTAATCGTTTTTGTCTCTTCTCCATAAGCTTCTTGATCCAACTTTTGAACTTGATTGTGAGCAACAGTAAATGTTCTGTAACTGTAAGTCTTTCTCGATGAAATGTCAGTAAAATTTGGATTACACATCAAAAGCCAAACCCTGGACAAAACCCATACAATGGAAATCAGCAGTGGTTATGTTGGGTGTTCTCGTTTGCTCGCCTAACTCTCTGATTCTGGTGGCTGATGGCTTACAGGCAGGAACAATGCTACCTTTGCGGTGTCATTTCTCTACAAACTGAATCAAATCAGGGATCAGGAAACCTGGATGGCAACAATCCAGAGAATTCTACCCTTGGAGAGAGTCGAGGGAATTCTCTATAACAGTAAGAGCAAAATCTCCAATTACTGGAAACAATTCCTACCAAAACCACACGTTTTTGTTTATCACCTGATTCCAGGCCAGAGTTGTTCTTGCTTCAGAAAATTGACTCATTAGAAGTGTTATGCACCCCACAATGGATGGCTGATGCTGGTTCAGATTACAGCCTGGTCCTCCTGTGGCACTGTTATACCTGCCAACATGTGCCCTCTTCTCAGCTGAGAGGGTCAAGAGAGCCCTAAAAACTAAATCCACTCACTCAGGCTGACCGAATTACAGCATAGAGTGGCTGTTCCTTTGTCTAAAAACACCTCCTAATATGTGAGGCCTAGTCAAAGAAAAAAATATTACAGCCAACAGCGTCTCAAGCATTCTCATACATATCACATGATAGATAATCATGGCAGACTAGCCCAACTAGCTACTAAGTAACAGCCACACGTATCTACAAAATAAACACAGATTGATACAATTATAGTGCTTCAAGTGAAAGATATTATATTCTTATGGATGTAAGGGATTACCAAACAGTCCAATTAACGTCCTAAACATAATCGAATGTGGCATACTGGCGCTGTGCATTTGTTTCATTAGTAGTGTTTGAGTGAAAGATGAAAGACAGAGCAAGCGAGAGCTCCTCTCATTTGCCTCTATGATTCATCAGGGTCATAACCCTGGGCACAGTCCCAAAAATCTAAGATAAGTGACGTAATAAAGTGGCTGGGTATCTTCTTTTAACCAGTCAGAATCGCTAGTGATTTACCAGCTATGCCCAAACAGAGAGAAATACGAAGGATGACATTGGGATATGACTTTACAATGACACAAACTGCTACAAAGGGACAGTGAGATGAACAAACACTGGTGAGGAAGTAACACCAATGCAAATGATGACCGTGATAGCCATCGATAGGAGACATGTAAAAAGGGAATTAAGGTTACAATGGCGCACATTTGTGAGCTCAGGAGTTGTGATTGGGTTTGCAAAATGGTTTCTAGATTGATCTAAGGAGAAACAATCAAGTTCTTAGCCTCAATGATGACAGACCGGTATTTTTTACGTACTTGCCATAACAAAAGCGTGATCCGTGTTTGTAGGTAACTGTTTAGTGAACACAATTGTCACAATGACAAGTATTAATTATTTATTCAAATTTTTAAATGCTATGAAATTCCATTATCTCTTTCGTAAACCAAACATAAACACATCTAAATGTAAATGTTGTTCTTAACTAAAAGAGATAAGTCCCACAGGTATTTAATCCAACAAGTATTAATGATTTATCCTAGCAAATTTACTCTCAGAATGTGGGCTTTGGTATTTTCTGTGGTTCCAATTGCACAAAGCATTTAGCCTCAGTATCTAGCTACACTGTAGGTTACATTATGTGGGATCCCCACATTTCTATGTAATAGGAAACTGGCCTCTGAGAATCATACAACTTTAATAAAACATTTGACAAGCAGTATCAGTCTGATTTATTTCCACATGTCATGCCAGCACTTGAATAACATTAAAATACGACTGAATTAGAAAAGTAAAAAGTGTGTAAACATTAAAATACTGATTTTGGACGCTCTTGGAACAAGCACAACTGCAAGGAATAAAGGTCATTTATTTTATTACCCTTCGCTCCTAAATGTACCACTTAGCACGTTGGCAAGTCTGAATCTTTCTTGATTCTGCCACCAGTAGGGAGTTCTAACACAGTGGTTTGCCATAAAATTAATTACCTGGATCCACTCTGCTTTGAACATGGTTTTTTTCTCCCCTTTTTCATGTTATGAGAATAACATGAATTATAAGGCTTTAACTAAACTAATGCAAAACAGACACTCCATGTAATTAAATCATGTTATTGAAAATGTGAACACATGTTGGAGAGTGTGCCAGGACGTCCCGACGAACCATCTCTGTTTTACTTCCACAACATCAAAAAGAAGATACATTAAACAACAAGAGTGATTCCTCAGAATATGATACAACATAGACAACAAGAATTCCAACAGAACTGTGGTTATAATTAAGTGGAGTCAACTAGAATCCCTTCCAACAAAATGGTGGCATTTTCATAACATTTGGCAGGGTCCAGAGAAAAAACAACAGCATGAACGAACTCCCTTCACGCTAAGGAGTTGAATAAACAAGTAATGGGATCAACGTTTGACAACTGGTCTGGGTCTGTGTTTGTGTGTGTGTGTGATGCTGTCAGCCACTGGTGTGGTGTGTGTGTGGTGCGCAAAAGGAAAAACAACATGCCAAATGATGTTTACTCAGTTTGTATGTCAAAAAGAAACAGTAGAAACACCAAGCCCTGACCGCTGCTGAGGGACTGACCAGGCCCCTCTGTACTCACATGGCCCAGAGGACACACACATCCACACACACGCATGCACACGTACACATTTAGACCCACATCGAAGTATCTCTTTTTCAGTTAATACAGTTTATGAAGCAAGTCAATGAACATAATTACTACAACTAATTTCTGCCAATGTGAGAGTCAACTATAGCTGGCTTCAGCACATCATGTGCAGCAACTCCTGGAAAGTAATTTTATGTTAAATAAAAAGGCATCTTTGTTTTTCAATATTCAAAGTCTTTTCCATTCTGACTGGCAATGTGTTCAATAATTGCGGGTTTCAAAAAGTGAATGTGTACAGTACAGAATTTAAAAGAGCAACATTTGCATACATTTAACTTTCAAAGAGATGGGAATCTGCATTTCCATGATTAAAAGCATTCTAATCTTAATGAGACATTAGCATAAGAACACAAAACCCCATTGTTACTGTATAAACCTGAAGACGCTGACCTGTAATGAAATGCGTACGGTGTTGTTGCTGCAGCATGACTGAAATGTGAAGGGCGATGAAGGTCAGTGAAGAGAGTGCCTAAAAAACAGGGATTGATCAGAAAGCTCCTTTGAGAGGCGGCAGGGCAGGCTGCAGTGGGATGGTGCCAAGGGATGGAATGCCAGATACGCAGAGACGGGCAGAAAGGGGCTCAAACATTCACTGACACTCCCACCGCCTAAAAATAGACTCTTTCAGATGGAGGACCTCTGAGGAAAGTTTAATCCTCCAGATTACTCGGCTGCTTTCAAGCGGCCCCCTCCTGGTCTCCTGGCAGCACACCTGGGATACCTGTATCTCAGCTGGTCTCTGTCCCGCCCCTGTCTTTCATGAGAGGGCTAATTGAGTGGGGGAGTGAGGCCCATGCAGTTTAATCACATATGACCCCATCTTCTTAACACACGGGAGTACAGTACTGCTGTAACATGGCGGAGCACGGAACAGCTCTGCCAATTTGTATTTTGTTTTCAAAGGTCTGCTGAGACCATAGCTCATCACCAGGAACACACCCACGCATGTTATGACAATGTCAAAACTTTAACATAGCATAGATCATATTTTGTGGAATGCCAATTGATGGGGGGAAACTTGACGTTCTGTTCATTTGTGGTTGTAAGAAGTGTCCTATCACAATTCAAATACAACAGAAATGGGAGTTCTCTGCCCTGTGGTGCCAGATACCCATGTGGATTTAATCATAAACTGTTGACATATCTGAGTCAAAATTCCTCTCTTGATGTCCTACTTAATAAAGGAACTCGATTGACATTTTCCTTGTATCTTCAATTTTATCTTCTTTTTTGTGAGTAAATATCTTTCTCCCCTGTTTCTTGTGATAGATGGTATATATTTAATAGTAAAAATGGGACAGCATTTTATGACAATAATTGTTTGTGAGTTGAGATCACTCTGTTGATTCTCTCTCTGGCACCAAAAACACTTAAAACATGCCCTGTTTCCCGGCACTGAATCTCCTATGATCCAAGCCTTATCTGAACACCAACCAGAACTATTAATGTCTCTGCTTCAGGTCTGCCTGCCAATACCAACCAACACAGACAGCTATGACATGTAACAAATAGAAAAAAGACTATGCTTTCTAAAAACAAACTACAGAACACACAGAACTGCTTAAAATACCCAAGTCAGTCAGACTTACAACATGCAGGAAAACAATGTTTTATCTCTTAGGTGAGAGAAGTGGTGTGAGCTTTATAAAGCCTGAACTGGAACAGAGTGGAGGCCTTTTTCTGGCTTCAACAGGGCTAGCTCGTGTGGTAAACACATTAGCCAAGACCTACACACATCCTGAGCCTAAAGACTCTTAGCAGAACGTCCAACGGCACTCTCGGGCAAAATTATATTTTGTTTTTTTGCTGTCAAACATCGCACGTGACAAAATGAAAACGCACTAAAGCGAAGTCATAAACATTTTTATTTGTCATTTGGGAAACATTCACCCTCTTTCAGAGTCTGTTAGGGTAATGAAACACATATTTAAATCCCCTTTTGGGATTACCTGGTGGTGATAAATAAAAAGTGTCTTGTCATCTGTTTAAAGTGACACTATCCAATACTGCATAATGACTGCATTTATCCATCACGGGTACTGCCACAAGTATTTATCCAAGACTTAACTGCCCATGTACTGTAAGACATTTCTTTAGATATCATGACTGTCTTGTGCTTTCATGGAATCTACAGTACCCGTATATCAGTTATCACCAATGAACGGATTAATAGGTAACACCAATGTTTCTGCCCAGTGCATAGTTTGACTTGCAACACATTTTTCAAATAGGCCTGATAGCTACTGATACCAAACTACTGTACTGTGGATAACAATTGCCTTTCGGTGTCCAATCATTCTGAAGGTACATATGTAAAACAATGAGTGCCAGTGTTAACAGAAGCAACGAACATGAGAAAGCAGAAGCGCAACAAGCACAATCATTGAAACAGAAAAAAAGACATAGAATGAAAGGAGGGCAATGTTGAGAGAAAGCAATGGTATACAGTTTAACAATCATAATGAAACAATCAGAAATCAAAATCCATTTTTATTTTTTATTTCAGGAGGCTTACTATTCAAAACATAAGAAAACACAAGCGACGCCAATAGTATAATCAATGTGTACCTTGTCTTTGCACGGACATCAACAGCAGGGCAACTGGCAGGACGTTACGGAACTTCCATCGCCACCATCCTCCACGGATGTAAGACTCCCTGTCAATCACAAATCACAATTAGGACGGAGACATACTGGTTATCGTCTTATAGTCATACAAATGACATAAATACACACACACTTACAGTATCTTTATTCATACTGATGGGTCTGCAATTTGAGTCCACTTTGAAAGTTTAAATGATGTATTTGTGGTATGGAAACATATTTTTCTGCACAACGAGGGACAACGGCGAAGCAGATGCAGTTTTGTTATATAATGCTAAATAATTATCCCATGTCAGTTGTAATGACTTCCAGTTAGACAGCACCAGTGGTAAGTATCCGACAGACTGCATCAGTGTGGTGGTTCATTCAATGCTCCTTGTTTGAATTTAACATGAAAATTGTATTATAATAACGAAAGGAAAATACACCAATTACTGTCATTAGCCATGCCCATAATAACCAATGTGGCTGTTTTGATCTCTGGGTACATACAGTATATACAACCCTCTTGCCTGTAGACTTTACATTCCAGGAATATCATTCAATTAATGGATAAAAGCTGTGTCTTTAAAATGTAATAAATAAATAAAACAATTACATATGAAACGTCCACATTGTCTGAGAGGAGTTCACCATCGATACATAAAAATTTATACACAAGTTAGTCAGCATAAATTCATTGTAAGCAGAGTCATTCCATTCTTCTTAACACATTTTTATTGCTGGGTCTCTGCTGTCCAGATACTGTACATCGATGTGGAGTTATTACAGAGATACTACAAAATCAACCTCTTGTCATGTGAGGATGTTTCTCTTTGGTTTATAGGTGTCATTTTTCTCTGAATTCACACGTGACCCATGACCCCATCTGAATCTGAATCTGAGTCATTTTAACATTTCTGTATCACCTCATTTTCTAACGTTCTCTCAATCAACTCAAGGCCACACAAACAAACCTCTCAGTCAGTCAGGAAATTACAGTATACTCCAAACCCAAGTCATTTCACAGAGCTGGGTTAGCTACTATTAGCTACTCATATGGTTGAGCTGCTGTGGTCCTAAACTATAATGGACAGGATGGAGCATCTGCCAAGAGGCCCTGTTCGCCTCCTCAATCTTGGAGAGGAAAGGGCCTCCTCTGTTAACTTCCACTACACTGAGCAAGACTCTGTCTGGATGGACTGCTTTTCCGCTTCACCAAACACTACCTTCATTAGCCAATAGCCACGCCTGGTCTGGGCTTAATTGATACCAATTACTCTAGGTGTTGCCTGAGCTCTGGGTGGTGCTGGAGGAAGATTCAAAATAACATTTCAAAGCTTTCTATGTTGCATTTTCTCAGTAGGCAGTAGGTATCACCCATTGAATGATTCCTCAAGAGATGCAATCACTGTAGTCACGGGATAGTAATTTACTGACATCAATGTGATCCTGGTGACTCAGAGCATCTTCGCAGCGACAGCATCAGAGTATGGAAAAATACCAAACCCTCTCCCTTGCTTCAATGAAGACTTTAAATAACATCATTATATTCACAAAATTCACAAAACTTGACCCACTGTTGTTTTGTTCACTGTGTGCCCTCCCAAGTTCACTGCGTCCTAACTCAAAGCCCTGCCGGGGAACTCACTTAGACAAGATGATGAGTATCGCAATTCAACTTCCTCGCAAGCAGAAGGAGCACCGAGAGAAGTGATATGGAGTATATATATAGGCCAACCACACAAAGGCCATGATCCCTGGTCATATTTTATTCAGACAACAGTATTTTACCTCATCACGTTCATCATGGCTACCAGGAAACAAAGATCAAGAGAGGTGATCTCATCAAGAGAAGGAAGGAAAATCGTATCTTACAGTCATTCAGAAAACAATACTCAGTAGTGAAGAACTGGCGTTTTTACGACTCCACGACCTTATAACTCCACGACCTTATAACTCCACGACCTTATCTCATAGGACAGTCAATATTCTTTCTGAACAGACTCAGTATAAACAGTATAAATATGGCAAAGTAGTCTATTCAAATTTCACACAAAAAAAGCCACGTATATACTTTCTCATAATTCTAAAGTCATCCATTGTTACTTTGACTATTCAAATAGTAACTAATATGGTTATTGGAAATGATTGGATATGATTGTGTGTTGTACAAAGGAAGGAAACCTCTGAAATAAAGTTGACATTTCTAACAATCCCCTTTTTAAAATTTAGTAGCCTAAACAGTCGAGTAGACAGTAGCCTTTCAAATGTAGAAGAAAAAAATAAGGAAGTGAATTACATCTTTACACATATTTTATAGCATTAGGCCTAGAGAACAAGACTCAATTAATTGCTTGCTTATTACATTAATTCATGCAATTCCTGACATTAGAGAAAAAGTGTTCTTTGTTGAAAGTTGTTTCTCTCAAAATATGTAAATATGAATGCAAAACAAGCAGAGAGAGGTCAGTGCTTTGGGTCCCATAGAGAACACATAAAGACTGATTCATCTGATGGCTAGGGTGGATTTTCATTGTACGTACGTCCATCCATCCATTTCATTGTACATACGTACGTCCATGATGCCAGGCCCTCATAATAAAAAATGGGCAGTAGTAACATAGATGAAGACGGTATTATCCATATCCAAACTAGTAGGAATACATGTTTAGAGTGTACTTATAGTAGAGAAGACTGGTTGAACAAGAGTCATGAACCATCTTCAGACACATTCATTATGATAGCTAAAGGCCTGTCTTTCTCACCCTTCACAGAGCTCTCCTTTGAGGATGCCTTATAATGGTATAGTGTCATCACTGAGCTGTGGGTCTCAGGATATGAGAGCCATCAGATTAAGACTTTGATTTTTAATTAAATCCTCCAGTTTATTGGAGTGACTGACATCAGCCACCTGGGGCAGGTATAGGCTATTCATCTTCTTTTCAACAGATTATCTGTGACTTCATTTCACATCTCTTAATATTTGCTGTCCTGTCAGAGAAGCCCCACATTGAGGACCTGATGGAACTGGCTGGAAGCTGTGAGTTTAGTCTGTAATCGTTCAGTTTACATCACCTTTTGGAACACATTCTAGGGTTGTGTAACACCAGTGAAGAACATTATAAGAACACTCATTCAACAGCAATTTCTCACATGCTGATTACACTTCAGAAGACAGCGCATGTCAATGTATAGTCTTTATGAAGATACAACATCTGGTAGAAATGTTTTTTTTTTTTTTAAACGTGGTATACATCAATACAGCATCCAGAGAGATGAGGAAATAATACGAATTTCACTCATTTTATTGTTCAGTAATGTCAGTAGTGTGTTCAGTAGAGCTAGGCAGAAAATCCATGTTAGTGAAAAAGCTGTTCTCTATAATGTAAGCAACTTTCACTTCCTCTAAAGTAGTTGAGTTTACTTTGTGTCATAATCATGCAGTTTGCATTTAGCATGTAATACTTTACCAGGTCTTGAGTGCTACTGAACATGAATTTATGAAAACCCTATAGCAATATGGCCAGCGGCAGTCCATTACATTAGCAGTCAAATGGGTTAACTATACAGAACAAGTTGTTGACTGTGTTTTGAAAACATTATGACCACTCTCAAAGTCAATAGGCTAATTAATACATTTAGTAAATAAACACAAAGTGTAACAATGTAACATCCATGAAGTTATCCGCTGGTCACACTCAGAACAATCTCTAAGACAATGAAAAAGTCAAGCATTGACAATAACGCCATGAGCAATCTTTTTTTTTTTAAATAACTTACATGATCTTATTGGAGAGGGAGCTGGTCTCCTTGAAGAATCATATTATCTCCTCTCCTGTCGTCCGACTGGAGTTTGCAGTTTTGGAAAACTTTTGGAAACTTCTTCAAATTCGTGAGACGCCGACGTTTGAAAACGTAATTCAGTCAATCACAATTCAGTGTATAAACGCAAACACGCACTTATCCCAAAGTCGAAACTCAAATCGATTGATGAACCTTTTCCCCGTCCCGCAAGATGCTTGAAACAGCAGTAAAGCTGTTTTACCGTTCAGGGCCGTGTCCTTGCACACAGCTAGAGGACGTTCTCTCTCCCTCTGGCGCCCCACCCTCAACTAAAGCCAGGCAGGCAAGTCCCAGGGGTTAAGAAAATGTGCTCAAAATGCTGCAAACCCATCCAGAATTCTACAGCAGTTGCTTTTCCACCACACTGTGAAAATTGACAAATTGGACATTCACAGATTCCACATAATTAGGTCCCATGATAATTGTTTTATTCTGTGTCTGTGATGCTTACTGTTGCAGCATGGACTGACAGTAGGCCATGCCACAAAGAAAGTAAACATTCTTTAAAGGGGTAATCTGCGATTGCTAAATATTTTATTTTACTTTAAAATTCATTATACACAGAGTAGTCAATACTGAGTTGCACCCCTTTTTGCCCTCAGAACAGTCTCAATTCGTCGGGGCATGGACTCTACAAGGTGCCGAAAGCGTTCCACGGGGATGCTGGCCCATGTTGACTTCAATGCTTCCCACAGTTGTATCAAGTTGGATGGTATCAAGAATAGTGGTGGACCATTCTTGATACACACGGGAAACTGTTGAGCGTGAAAAACCCAGCAGCTTTGCCATTCTTGACACACTCAAACCGGTGAACCTGGCACCTACTACCATACACCGTTCAAAGGCACTTAAATATTTTATCTTGCCCATTTTCTCTCGGAATGGTACACATACACAATCCATGTTTCAATTGTCAGAAGGCTTAAAAATCCTTCTTTAACCTGTCTCCTCCCTTGTATCTACACTGATTGAAGTGGATTTAACAGGTGACATCAATAAGGGATCATAGCTTTCACCAGGATTCACCTGGTCAGTCTATGTCATGGATATAACATGTTCCTAATGTTTTGAAGAATATCTTATAAATGCTTAATGAGCTTAGTTCAAACGTCTAACACCATCAGAACCCAAAACCCCAAAACTTGTGTTATAGTTCTGTCATTCTCATTGAAAGCAAGTCTAAGTAGCATTCTATGTGCGTTATTTCTATGCTTCCCGTTCTTAAGTTTTACTTTACACCAGCTTCAAACAGCTGAAAATACAATATTGTTGGTTATGGAAAATATATTTCACCGCGGTTTAGATGGTACAATGATTTTCTATACTATACTTGCTTGTTTTGCAACATAAACTGAAATGAACTATTAGAATTTTAGCAACTATGAAATTGCTGAGTAATTTCTGCACAGTGTATCTTTTATGGAATCTATTGAACTGAGGGAGGACAGGACTGAAACAAGTTCCTGCGTAGTGGAATTTAGTATGTAGGTCATGAATGATCCAAGTAATTTGCTTTCAATGGCAGTTTAAAATGATCTTCCTTTGAGATAACTTAACAGGGTTGGATATCTGAATTCAGCCTGGTCTCATAGACTAGATGTAACATAGTAAACATACATCTGGGACACTCAAATTAGTACGATATGTTATGTTTGGTTACATAAGACAGGTTACTTAAGGCAAAAATGAAAGGAGGGTGGGTGTCTATATTATGTGAACATCTAGCAATCCAAATTTGATCACGGACAACTTTATAATTTTAGCTAATTAGCAACTTTTCAACTAGTTACTACTTTTTAGCTACTTTGCAACTACTTAGCATGTTAGCTAACCCATCCCGTAACCCTAACCTTAACCCTTTTAGCTAACCCATGTCCTAACCCTAACCTCTACCCTAGCTAACGTTAGTCACAACAAAGTAGAATTCGTAACATATAAGTTTAGCAAATTCGTAATATATCATACGAATTGTAATTTGTAACATAGTGTACAAAATGGATGGACATCCACAAATGAATACCTACCATATGAACCATAATATATCATACTAAATGGAGTGTCCTGGATTCACGTACAGAATAATACAAAATGCTTAGTCTAGGTTGCTGAATTTGCATGCCTTATACACTTTTTCATCTTTTCGTTCTCCAAAGCCATCACTTTTGTGTAGTTGAGCTTTAACCACAGCCAAAATACAAAACGATATGTATTCTATTGTTGATAAAACTATTGGCTTCATTGTAGCTCCTTAATTGGGTTGGGGGGTTCTACTAAGATAATTAGACATGACAGATCTTTGAATGAAACTATGGGAAGCACTTTATCCCATCTTCCAAAACATCCCAAAATAGAATAGAACATTGAGAGTTTTATGGGGTGACAATACAGCTATATACTAACTTTCAGATATGGTTCCCTAAATGACAGACAATAGCCTGGCAAAAGTGATTCCATTTCCAGTTGTGAGTGACCTTTACAGCTGGGGACACAGCTGTTTTATAACGGCGGGGAGGCTTTAAACTATTACAAAAGCCAAAGAAGTAGCTGTTCTCCTACCAGTACATAATGAATCATGACAAAGGGATGATCAAACCCAGCTGATGTTCCCACAGTACTGTCATGTGAGCTAAATAGTGCCAGTATTGATGTCATGTGAGCAGTGTGTACGGGTGGTATACTAACCATCACAACAATATAAATTGAAATGTTGTAAAATAACTGTGGAAAGCAACACATGCCCGCATCTTGTCCCCATCACCTCCAATACTTACCATAACTCAAGCCACTCATTGGCTGACTGGACATGGTGCACAGATTTAAGGTGCAGTTGTTCACGGTCACAGAGAGAATATTACCGATTTCAATTGACGTGTGACTTTTCTCCCCCATAAACTTTACAGCTAGAAAAAATACGTAGAAGGAATCCACCTGATTTTCATTTGCATCAACACCATGCCCATCAACAAGGAAGGAAGGGACTCAGGCAAATACAGATGCTGGTGGTGATAGTTCAGCCAGTCGAGAGATAAAGGGCCAATGCCCTTTGTATAACTCTTAAGGCAACAGGCAATGAAGAAGAACAATGAGCGTGATGACAGCAAGAAACTAAGAATAGTAATCACATTGAACAGGTTGAGCAAACCTGAACATCACCCCAGACGACTAATTATTTATTACCTGAATGAGGAGAAGCCTAAGGACACTCAAAGGACTTGGTATTCATGGTACTTCTCCTGTCTCATTCATATTTTAATGGAGTGTAACCTGATTGAATAAACTAAATGTGCTGGAAGGTATCAGTGTGGTATTTTGGAAATGCAGGACTCAAAAATGTCAGTCAGGGATCATGCAGTTCATTAAAGGTTTAATTTCCAGCATTTCATTTCAATGCCCCTTGTAATGCAGCAGGGGACTACCTGGTGATATTACAAATGCTCTAAATGTAATTGTTCACTCCTTTCATCTCATTGATATACACATTTAAACATTTATTTAATATGATGAGCCTTCAGAGTGAACATTCCACAGTGAGGTCCACTCAATTATCTGCTCTTAGAGTTTCAGCACATTTTAATAATCGCCAATGGCTGTACATTACAGTTCAATTACTGTTATCAAACGAACACTAAAAGGGAGAAGAGAAGGTCATCTTCAAAGCTTGGCTACATAAACAGAGCAAATTAGTTAAATACATTTCAAGTGGAGACAGCAGTCGAGAGGGATGTTGCGTTCTGGATAAATCTATTAAAAAAAAAACTCAACAGACTGTTGCTGTCTCTACGGTGTGGAGCACTGGCATGCTTCAATATTTCCCAGTTCAACATCACTATGGAAATGTATAAAATGATGAACAATGACCTAAATACTTTAATTGATGTGTTTTAATAACAGGGAAATGAGTCCTTCATTTAAGTACACATCGATAAATTAAATGAACAATTTAGAAATATTAGAAACACAAAATTCACTCAGAAAATTCTGCATATTTGAGGATGGACCGATCTACTGCTCAGTCAAAGATAAGAGCATACAAAAGTACAAGTTTCGTGAAGGGAAGGGCTTTCAACTAAAGTGACATTACTTCTCTATGGGCGGTTTCCTGGACACAGATTAAGCCTAGTCCCCAACTAAAAAGAATGCACAATGGCTAATCTCCATTAAAATAGCTTTTTAGTCTAGGACTAGGCTAAACCTATGTCCAAGAAACCAACCGTATATGTCCCCTTCTTGTTGAACAAAAGTCCTCCTCTTGCTTGGACAGTTTTGTTTACTAAAGCAGACAGTATCAGTATATACAAACAGGTCACCAACCATCAATCAATTTACACATTTTATTTAAATTGTGTTGATGCAGAAATGACAGTCCTTTCACCCGAGAAAATAAGACAAATAGATACTGTATTGAAAACACAGTAAAGGGCAGATCAATGTTGCCTGAAAATAGGGGATTATATCTACTGTCTACTTGAAGCATTGGGCTACTTACTGTACGTAAAATTGATGAGAAATTTGGTATTTTTTGAACTGCAAAACGAGTACGTTCCCAAAATGTGCATGCATACAAAAGGAGATATGTGTGTTACACAAAAGTGTTATCAAACTAAGGTGAACAGGTTGTTTGTGTAAACTAATATAAGGAGTATATTAGCAGGGGATAAATGCACTGTTTTAACACAGGCTCAGGAAGTCTTTAATGAGCAACTCACTAGTTATGGACAGACATGTTAGAAGCTCCACAGCAGGAGTCCAATATGGAGACACAGATGTCATTGTTGTTTACGTTATGTTGGGACAGAATTGCTTTCTTCAGACGGATACAGCTGGGGTTGCTGTAGATTATAGGGTAACGGTCTCAGTTCTTCTGGGCCAGATCAGCGATATAGTGATACAGTGACGCCGGGGGACAATGGGTCTCATTCTTTGCCAGTGGTAAGCAACTTCAGGGCCTTCTGCAGATTCTGCACCGCCGTGCCCACGTCTTCATACTGCAGGGCACTGTCGGCGTACTTGCAGTACTTCTGAGCTCTGGTGTAGTCCTCTGGCGTGAGGCGCACGTCACCTGCCGAGACAAAGAATAAGGAGTTCCTTTGAGACAAGTGTAATTATTGAAAACAAAAGTTACATTCTATAATGTGATCTCTTAATTAAGAGAGATTGTGTGTGAGTAACACACCCCGCTCCTATTTTACTCCCTCACTGACCCGCCCTATTAGGTCATAAATTGTCTGAGGCAGACCAGCCTGAAACAGCTCTCCGATTTCTCCCTTAACTCAAAACGTATTTCACAAATCCAACCACACTCTGCAATATCACCAGAATTTGAGACACTGGCCATGAGTCCCATGACCATTTTTACAATATAAGACACTATTTAAAACTCTTAAAGAACCATGTCGGTCTAGACACATATGCTAAGCATTTTCAATTTCTTCAGAATTCAAAATGGTTTAAAGCACATTTGTGGTAACATGAACATAAACATTGAATGGTGTGTTTCAAAATGATAGGTTTCTTGTGTATATGTTAAGTAATGTTAATGGCTATTTATCGGTATGGACAATGACTAAGAACATGTGGTTTTGCAACTTGTTAAAAACTAGAGGGAGGAAAAACTGAGGTGAAAAATAACATGATTCAGGATAATTGCTTACCCTTTCACTCCGCTACAGTGAGTGATATACTAAAATATGATGATCATGGACCAAATTTCCCCAATCTTGCATTGTCTACCGGTGACTGTTCCATTTACAAAAAAAATTTAATAAACATTACGGGCAAAAAGTATTCATGTATTAGCCACATGGCAAGGGATGCATTTGTGGCTTGCCACAAGAAGCTCCCATTTACCACCAGGCATTTAAATGATAGGGTTAGGCTGAGGTTGGGTAGATTCTGAACACTTGTGTTAAATCAAGGCAGTGGGCATTAAGGTAATTTTATAACCTTGGCCCTTCAGAATATACCACTATGCAAATGATGTTCCATCTGAGGAAAGATTTGCACAGCTCTGAGGGTGGTTACTCTACTTAATATTTGGGGGCAGGTTAAATGGTCTGGTCAAAGACCATCATTGCACTCTCAACTGTTTTCAAAACATCGCCTAAAGCCTCCTCAAATAGAGAAACAGAATGTCAATATTCTAACGTTTATCTATTTCTTCTTATTTTGCTTGGCTTTGAAGGTCATAAAATAAAGTGATACTTCAGGAATTTGGCAATGAGGCCCTTTATTTACATCCCTAGAGTCAGATTAACTCGTGGATACCATATTTATGTTTCTGTGTCCAATATAAAAGGAAGTTAGAGGTAGTTTCGCGAGCCAATGCTAACTAGTATTAGCACAATGACTGGAAGTCTATGGGTATCTGCTAGCATGCCAGTCATTGCGCTAACGCTAGTTAGCAATTGCGCTAGTGCTAGGAATAGATCAGGCCAAATCACAGGTGTACAGCATTGTGTAAATATTATACTGTACACTTTTATTCTATAAACTTCCAGCAGATAATTTTTTGCCTCAGTGTATTTGGTAATGTTATGTAAATAAGGTATGCGGTTTTTATTTTTAATACATTTGCAAAAAATTCAAAAAAATGTTGATCTTTGTCATTATGGGGTATTGTGTGTAGATTGATGAGGAAAAACATTAATTTGATCCATTTTAGAATAAGGATGTAACGTAACAAAATGTTGAAAAAGTCAAGGGGTCTGAATACTTTCCGAATGCACTGTACGTCCTGTGTAACACTATCACACTGGCTCCTGCTGAGTAAGCTATGTAATTATCACCTCTCATGCCAACCAAACACTGTGTTTTCTGCTCTCTATTCATTAACATTTATTAAGGCTGCATTGTCATGACACTGCAATTGGTAATGTAGTCATTTTCTTTTCATCAGCCAGTGATTATTTGGGTTTTGTCTGTGGTCATATTTTTCCCACCAGTGCTGGAAACCAAGAGCCCGAAGTCTGTTTTCCATAAAGCATTTTATGAGGAGACCTGCCGTGTGCCAGTCTTTCTCCACCCCTCACGCCCCCCACCCTTCATCTCCTCACAGCCAGGAGGTGGTGGTTTTGGGGTGTGGGTGAGGTGAGGTGAGCCCCAGGGTGCCTGGTGAAGGGAAGGGGGTACTATGCGGTCCCTGTCCTGTTCTCACTCCTTACCTTCCTGCTCTTACTCCTTACCTTCCTGAGTGGCACTCCGCAGTGAGGGGTCGACCGCTGGAATGCTTCGGGGAACAGGCACTGGTTTAATGGCTTCTCCTGCTAACACAGGGGAACAGGGCAGAGTTAGTCCAGTCCACCTCTCTAGTCCACCCAGAACCTCTAGAGTCCAGGAAAAACAGCACAGGGCACTTTCAACTTCTGCTACGCCACAACCAAGAAATGTGTTGGCTAACGCTGGGATATGACTTTATGATGTATAAAGACAAGTGGTTTGAATGCACTTGGAGACCAGTCCTCAGTCCATTCACTCCAGCCAAACGGATGATTGACTGCAGATCTATGATGAAAACAAGGTCACATTTGATGATCATAACCTGGAACAATGTTCATTTTTCTCCTCACAGCCAATGTATAGACTCCTGAAACAGGTTCCAGCTACATTGGTCCAAAAAAACAAGGAAAGTCCTGGGGGAAATCTGTGCAGCTATATTTCATGTGTTTGTATTGCAGGATCTGGAGTTTGCAGCGTGGTGTTCCGCCCCCGATTCAATTAGCGCCTGAACACCTCTGGGGTCACTGGGTGGAGACCAGTCATTTCCTCTGTGCCTGGGAGCCAGTGGGCTAATCACAGAGGACACAGGCAGGCCCTGGGCCTCCGGGGGAAAGCACCCTATCAGGGCTTCAGAATGGACCCTGCTCTCACTGACCCCCTGCCTTCACCCCTGGCTCTGCTTTGGCTCTGATCTTTAAAAAGGTAGAGCGAGAGAGTGATAGCAGGGAAAACAGGAAGACACGCAGGGTAAAGTCAGCAAGGCCAAGACCAGGACAGACCTCTGCCGCCCACGGCCTGCCAAGACTGAGTCAATAAAGGAAACTATGATAAATCTCAACTGTCCATATTACATCCACAACCTATGTTGATGTCCTTTATCATCAACAGCAACCTTAATGAGCCTGTGGCATATTAATAACAACCACTAGAGAATGAATAAACAAACATATCTTGTTGGTCTTTGTCTGGTGGGGCCGTTACAAATGACTGAGTGTTGGCTGCTTTGTGTGAGGCAACTGTCCCCTGGGTGATATGGGACACAACAAGTCAGCCGCAAAGAAAGCAGTCATTAGGGTTCATTACACAATCCTGTCTCTCCGCTCACAAAAGACCTGCCAAGGAAAAATGCCAAAATATACAAGACGGGTATAATGGCAAAGTGTATCCCATAGGCTTGAGCAGAGCTGTACTCAAGTTATGCCAGGGGGAACACCGCTCTCTTATACATCAGGAGAAGTTTGCGAAAAATGGTCAGATGAAGAATTAGCCTAGTCAAACTAAGCAGGCAAATAATTAGTCAAGTCTATGTAGTTTTCATCATGACCATTCTGTCTCTCTGCTAGAGCTGATCATGCTTGTAATCACAAAGAAAGACTGCACTGATCCATCTAAAGATATGAACAGCTCATGAGTAGCAATCTAAAGGCTCTGATGAGTGTTGTGGATGACAGGGTGGTGTGTAGAGCTACTATACTGTACCTGCAGGTGGAGGGAGCTCTGCAGGTGTGTTGGCTGGGCAATGGGCTCCAGGGGGGATGTGGATATTGTTGTAGTTGGTGGGGGGGTAGGGGAGACCGCCCATGGACCCAGGCCCCTGGTTTGGATCCCCGAAGCCGGGCTGGGAATGAGGTGGAGACTGGGGCTGAGCAGACTGGGAGGAGGGTCCCCCTCCACCCTCAGCACCATACTCCTCCTCTGGAGAGACGAGGAGGGAAAAAAGAAGGGAGGAATTTAAGATACAGTTGAAGTTGGAAGTTTACATACACTTAGATTGGAGTCATTAAAACTCGTTTATCAACCATTCCACAAATTTCTTGTTATCAAACTATAGTTTTGGCAAGTCGGTTAGGACATCTACTTTGTGCATGACACAAGTAATTTTTCCAACAATTGTTTACAGACAGATTATTTCACTTATAATTCACTGCATCCCAATTCCAGTGGGTCAGAAGTTTACATGCACTAAGTTGACTGTGCCTTTAAACAGCTTGGAAAATTCCAGAAAATGATGTCATGGCTTTAGAAGTTTCTGATAGGCTAATTGACATTATTTGAGTCAATTGGAGGTGTACCTGTGGATGTATTTATAGGCCTAACTCCAAACACAGTGCCTCTTTGCTTGACATCATGGGAAAATCAAAAGAAATCAGCCAAGACCAAGAAAATTGTAAACCTCCACAAGTCTAGTTCATCCTTGGGAGCAATTTCCAAATGCCTGAAGGTACCACGTCGATCTGTACAAACAATAGTACGCAAGTATAAACACCATGGGACCACGCAGCTGTCATACCGCTCAGGAAAGAGACGCGTTCTGTCTCCTAGAGATGAACGTACTTTGGTGCAAATCAATCCCAGAACAACAGCAAAGGACCTTGTGAAGATGCTGGAGGAAACAGGTACAAAAGTATCTATGTCCACTGTAAAATGAGTCTTACATCGACATAACTTGAAAGGCCACTCGGCAAGGAAGAAGCCACTGCTCCAAAACCGCCATAAAAATGCCAGACTACGGTTTGCAACTGCACACGCAACTGCACTTTTTGGAGAAATGTCCTCTGGTCTGATGAAACAAAAATAGAACTGTTTGGTCATAATGACCATCGTTATGTTTGGAGGAAAAAGGGGGAGGCATGCAAGCCAAAGAACACCATCCCAACCGTGAAGCACGGTGGTGGCAGCATCATGTTGTGGGGGTGATTTGCTGCAGGAGGAACTGGTGCACTTCACAAAACAGATGGCATCATATGAGGAAGGAAAATGATGTGGATATATTGAAGCAACATCTCAAGACATCAGTCAGGAAGTTAAAGGTTGGTCGCAAATGGGTCTTCCAAATGGACAATGACACCAAGCATACTTCCAAAGTTGTGGCAAAATGGCTTAAGGACAACAAAGTCAAGGTATTGGAGTGGCCATCACAAAGCCCTGACCTCAATCCTATAGAACATTTGTGGGCAGAACTGAAAAGGCGTGTGCGAGCAAGGAGGCCTACAAACCTGATTCAGTTACACCAGCTCTGTCAGGAGGAATGGGCCAAAATTCCCCCAACTTATTGTAGGAAGCTTGTGGAAGGCTTCCCGAAAAGTTTGACCCAAGTTAAACAATTTAATGGCAATGCTACCAAATACTAATTGAGTGTATTTAAACTTC
The DNA here is from genome assembly GCF_045679555.1 of Salvelinus alpinus. Classification (NCBI taxonomy): domain Eukaryota; kingdom Metazoa; phylum Chordata; class Actinopteri; order Salmoniformes; family Salmonidae; genus Salvelinus; species Salvelinus alpinus. Next base: position 31,100,390 of record NC_092093.1, read on the forward strand.
TGACCCACTGGGAATGTGATGAAAGAAACAAAAGCTGAAATAAATCATTCTCTCTACTATTATTCTGACATTTCATGATATTGAAATAAAAGTGGCGATCCTAATTGACCTAAGACAGGGAATTTTTACAAGGATTAACTGCCAGGAATGGTGAAAAACTGAGTTTAAATGTATTTGGCTAAGGTGTATGCAAACTTCCGACTTCAACTGTATGTAGTTTGCAGTCCCTCAGACCTCGGTCATGGAGCTCATATTGTTTGCACACAGATTTATACTAAACTTTTCACGTTGACAATGGACAACTGGCCTGCCCCCATATCACGTCTGTTATCATCTGATAAGGCTGAACTTACGCAAGACTGAATGTTAAGTACTGATATGAGGTATAAATCTATAAACAACCCAATAAAATATATTACGGCGGATGAAGTCAGAGGACAACATGCAGATATACTGCCCACTGAGTTACATAATTTCCTTGATGTGGCAACAATATTAGAGGCTGACTCAAGATTGTAGGGTACAACAATAACTCAACCAAATAGGTCACAAACACTTTTTCATCAAAGCACAACAGGATGCTACACTTTATCTTGGTAAATCCCTTTCAAAAACATTTCCCACATTTTTTTTTCTTTCTCCAATCATGTGGATTTTACTTCTGAAGCTTCAATTCGCAATATGCTTCAATCTAATCCGAAGACCATGATTGGTTCATTTGTCACTGTGGAGACCGTGGCGTGGGTATGCTTCAAGATGAAACTACGTGCACCACCAGGTCCCAGACCAGCCATCCCCTCCTCACGCCGTCTTGTGCAAACAGGAGGAATGAGTCACCAAGGAGGCCCTTTTTTCCTTCATGCAACCAGTGATGCAAAGGAACGTTACAGGAAACCTTACAGCCATGGAAGTGGATCTGAGCTTCCAACACACAAGGACAGCTTCTTGGCATGGATTGGCTGAGATGAATTAGAGATGGCCACTTTGGGGCAATGTGCCAAGTGCCGACATACTGCTCAAACGGAACGATGTGAACACTAAGTTGTGGAGAAACATACCAGACATTGAGCCTAAGTTTTCTTATGCAAAGATGAAACCTAAGATTGAAAGAGAAGTACTTGAGTAATGACAACATATAAAAGACTAAACATATTTGACTTTAAAAGACTATTCAGACAAAAACAAGACTTCAAAAAGTGGCAAGTGTTTTGTGTGTACTGAACTTCAATGGGCTTAACAGGAAAAGGTTATCTACTCAGTCTTTGAGCTGCGATATACACCATATGTTTCTAAAGCACACTGAGCCAAATCCCAGAAGAACAAGCTTAAATCCTGTAATGCAGAGAGAAAAAAAGTAGGAAATTCCATTTCATGGGTATGGCGCCTGTTTGTTAGACTCATTAAAAGTAATACTACGCTCAAAACATATTTTGGAGTGACCAGATTTAATTTAAAGAAAATATTAACCCCAAACTTATTTTCTGAGATTAAAAATCATACATTGTATGTGCCATATTTGACACCACTTTGGACATAGATCCCTAACCTCCATAAAATGACATTATGAAAAACAGACCTCAACACATTTTCATAGATGTTTCTGTGTCAGTCTTAAAAACATTTCCTCTGCCAATATTAGTGTTTCTCTAGCATATTGTCCCGTTTTCCCTCAGACTCAAGGTGAAATTATATGGCTGGAGGAGGCTAACACAAATAAACCGTCTAGGTTTATGTGACAACGTCGGCATTTGTCGTGGAGCGAAAGGCCGTTAGTCTACGGGAAGACCCAGAGGATTGAGGGGCTAATTGGAGGGAGTAGGCCACATGAGGATGGGGAGGCCTGGTCCCAGAACATCTCTCTGAGATATGGAGAACTATGGAGCTGTGTAACAGGAACCGGGTATTTTCCCTGCAGACTCTCCCTGCTCTGCTCTGGTCACTCACAGCCCAGCTCTGCACAGCCTCAGCCTCACACACTGAGCAGCATTGTATCCTACTTACTTACAGAGGGGGATCTTGATTGCTCCGAGATAAAACCCCCCCTACCTCGCTGCTCTCTTTGGATCAGATGAAACTCCCACGATTAGAGCCACGTGAGAGACAGACAGTAAAGATAGTCTCACATTATGTCTGAATCAGTGAAAGGAGCAGAGACAGGAGCTGTAGTTGAGCGTTTCGCCAATGGCCCACTTAATCTTGATTTGTGCCAATAACAGTTGGGAGTGATGGGCGTTTTAAATGGGTGTTGACAGCGACTCTAGCACAAGGGCTTGGTTCAGTCGGACCCAATAAATGGCCAGCAGGGTGAAGGAATGCACAGGGATAATGAGTGACAGAGACTGTGAAGAAGGGATCGTAAACAGATGGAAAGATTTTATCGAATGCAAGTCTCAAGGCTCAGAATGCTGCCTTGTGCATAGGACAGACAATCCCAAAGATTAAAAGGATATGCATTAAATTCAGTCCTGCAGTCACAGCCCAGTGAAACACTGCATAGAAACTTTCCTCCTCGTAATGACACTCCGAAATTATATATATTTTAAACCAATAATAAGATTCAAACAAAGTAGCCGCAAGGCAATTTTTGTGCTGCTTCTTATCAGAGTTGAGCTGGTGACAGTCTTCTACTTGGCCAAAAGGACAACTCTCAAACATGGCAGATGATGGATAATGTAATTGATTGGCGACTGCAGAGGTACTGAATGTTCTGAAAGAGTCCCTAATCCTAATGATAGACTGAAAAAGACACTTCAGCACATTACTGATGCCCTGTGAGAAAACGTTGACTGTATTTGTAGCTTGTGAAGTTGAATTGGAGTTAAACACTACTTTCCATGCTTTGCCCTCAACACATTGCTTATTTGAGATGTGACCTTATTTTTCGCGAAATGTTAAGGAATCAAATACGTCTGCACTAGTTTCCATCGTTTGGTGGCATGGCTACAAAACAAGCGTGCCTTCACTGACTGGACTGGACTTGTGGGCAACATGGCAAGCAGCTTGCACTTGTTTGTTCTGCCTCTGGCTCACTCTTCAATCGGGACAGGGTTCAGCACCACGGTTGAGGCTTGGGGAAAATATGCTAATCAACAAAGTTGCTTCCTATTGGCTCTCTGTCATTTCAACAGTGTTTTCCTCCATTCCGTTCCCCTTGCTAATCATCTCTTCCTCCTTGGAAGTGGAAAGTCAAGCAAATATGTATCTGAGACAATGCAGTCACTGTGGGCCCTAAACAAAGCAAGATTTATTCCCACACGTAGGTTTCAATAACCCACTAAACAGGTCAAATATAAGACAGTAAAACCAATAAAATGTCAAAATGGCTATGAATCTAAAATAAGCTAATAGAAAAATCTGAAAATCTATCCCATATCAAAATACAGTAAAACCAATCAAGAGTAAAAAGCCAAAAATCCCCAAATGAACACCCAAAGTACAGTCTCTGCTCATCATTGTAACATATCCTATTTTATTTTCCATTTACACTCTGTTTTCATGTAATAATGAGCAACAGGCCACCCTCTTCCTGAGTTGTTTGACAGACATGTGGAAACAGTGAGATGCAGTGATAAGATCCTGATGTGTGTGGACTGAGTTAGACTCAATACGAGGGAGAGGAGCGAGTATGATATCAGCTTTTTCTTGGCAATGTTACACATCAGTGGGAATAACCATGCATGATGTCACCACCTACAGAGGGAGGCCCACATTCAAAACAGGCGGGAGGGAGGGGAGGGACGTTACTCTCCCCACACAAAGAGCTGAACTACACCAGAAAGTAGGCTACGTCTAAAACTAGCCTTCAGACTGTCATACTGTAACTTCTATTCAATTGTGTGGCTAAAACAAGAGATGAAATAGGGGACAGACCAGCCGCATGTTGATTTAGAGACCCTGTCCCCATAGTTTCAGTCTGGGTGCGGGTTGGGTCGCAGTAGAGTGGAGGGCTCCAGAGATGACTTCATCGCTGACACGTGGTGCTCAGGTCAAACGTACAATATCACGCCCAGCAGATGTTCAGAGAGGAGCACAGTGATCTAACCGCGCCATGCTCTGCTTCATATCACACTCTAACCGGTGGTTAGGAGGGTCCCCAGGCCCTGTCCACCACAGGCAACATCCGTACCGCCTGGCCGACCACTCAGTTCTAAGTCCGAGATGTAGTTACTTTGGGAGTCTTGGTCTCTAAAGGGTGTTAAAATGTACACTGACAGACACACATGGGCCCTCACACACAACCAACATAAGACTGACATATGTACCCCAATAATACACACTAATTTTAAGACTGTTCTTAACCAGTGGATGTCAGCCGCAACCTTCAATCCAAAGGTTTAGTAACATATACTTCTTACACCACAGCCACGGGGTAAAACGACCTACCCTGGGCCCTTCCTGCCCCTCTAAGGATAAGGGGTTGAAAAAAAATCATTAAACAAATATCAGCTCTCTCTCACACACACACAAAGCCACTGCGAGCCTCCGAGGCTGCACCCTCAGACTTGATAAGGCACACAATGACGGCCAACCTTTACTGACTGAAGCAGCACGTCACCCAGACGGAGAAAAGCGGGTCTAAAAGGCTCCTGAAGGAAAGGCCAGGAGAAGAGGTATTTTCTTAATGGGTCATAGTTTGTTTGGGTGGCTGTGCTGATAGAATATCAGTCCTTACCATATGTTTCCTCTTCATAGCCAGCAGGGCCAGCCTGTGGGGTTTCACCACTCTTCAGACAGTTGTGGATGTAAGTGGCCTTCCATCTCGCATACTTCCTGTGCTGGATGTTCTGAAAAAAGGGTAAGAAGAGAGGGAGGTGGTGGTGAATAACACAGAAATAATCAAGATAAGAGAAGTGAATTAAAAGCAATTAGATAAACAATGGAGACCGGAGAAAAGGGCTTATGATACGACTGTTTTGATTATCCTTTGGCTTACGGTGGAGGGATGGGGACAAGGTGAAGAAATTGCTGTGGTTTCTAACACCCAGGTCACGAAATTCATTAGAAGTTCTATGGACCTCATTTGAAAGTTCCCTCCTTGGTAATCTTATCTGTGGATTAATTAACTGGAAATTCTTTGGAGGAGCTAGTGAAGAACTTCACTAAACTACAGATTCACTTTAGTCAACAAGTAAATCCAGGTAGTTTCTGATTTACCACAATTCATTAAATGACTATCAGTCACATGCACAGGGTCGCAGACGTAATTGCACGGTACAATGAAAACTAAAAGTCAAGTAATTTCTAAAGCAACTAACACTATCATAATTCTAATCTACCCCTGGAGATAACAATATACTAGACCTGAGGGAAGGTTTAGGACTGATGATAGCTACGATTTAACAGGCTCACATACAATCTGAGGAAGCTCTCTAGATCACCATCCACTAAAAGTTTTGTCCCTCCTCTCTCTGGTGCTGAAATGTCCCTTTTTTTGTAAGAAATCCAATCTCCCACAATGCATTGTGACATACTTTGTATAAAAACGTATCTCCAGTAATCAGCGAGTGGGGGACTCTGAGGCGCCATTGTCTGGGTTAGTGTTACAGAGAGAGAAAGCTCCGTGTTAAAGCAGCCTGTCCAATGAGCTTTCTACAGAGGGAAAATGCCTGGCCCTTAGGGGGGAGAGAGCAGCCATTCAATGAAACATTGTCTGTCATCTGCCACAGTACATCTGCAGCCATGGAGACCCATGGAGATGCTTTAAAAAAGGCATCTGCTGTCTAGTTGTCTACTGTCCTGGACTGGAGAGGCTATACGTTACAGTCTTCACTATTTTCTCCTTCTTATTCTTTCCATGGCTTGGATTTTTTATGGTTTTGAGAGCAGCTGTGGACTGATGGAAGGATGAAAATGTGGATAGCCAGTTCATAATACTTCAGACTCATTCACACAGTGTAAATCTATTAATGTGCTGAAATAAAAAAGGTAGATGTATTTACAATATAGTCTATAGGGCCTATAGGGTAGGATAAGTGTATTCTATATTGATGACTTACCTCCTCCGATAACTCGCCGAAAACTGACAGGACATCTAACAAAAGGCTAGATGTGTAGAAGGACTTAATCATATTCCTGCAAAGAAAGACAAATATATTTTTTTATAAATGTTAAAATTCATCACACTGTTGGATTCTTAATTAAGGCATACTGAGACCATTAAACTCAAGTGTTGAAAACCTGCCAGCCAATTGTGACAAATGTCTACAACAAGAAATGCTGCTTCACAGAACATGGATAATTAAATAATTCTCAAATAAACTCAGCAAAAAAAAGAAACGTCCCTTTTTTAGGATCCTGTCTTTCAAAGGTAATTCGTAAAAATCCAAATAACTTCACAGATCGTCATTGTAAAGGGTTTAAACACTGTTTCCCATGCTTGTTCAATGAACCATAAACAATTAAGGAACATGCACCTGTGGAACGGTCGTTAAGACACTAACAGCTTACAGACGGTAGGCAATTAAGGTCACAGTTATGAAAACTTAGGACACTAAAGAGGCCTTTCTACTGACTCTGAAAAACACCAAAAGAAAGATGCCCAGGGTCCCTGCTCATCTGCGTGAACGTGCCTTAGGCATGCTGCAAAGAGGCATGAGGACTGCAGATGTGTCCAGGGCAATACATTTCAATGTCCGTACTGTGAGACGCCTAAGACAGCACTACAGGGAGACAGGACGGACAGCTGATCGTCCTCACAGTGGCAGACCACGTCTAACACCTGCACAGGATCGGTACATACGAACATCACACCTGCGGGACAGGTACAAGATGGCAACAACTGTCCGAGTTACACCAGGAACGCACAATCCCTCCATCAGTGCTCAGACTGTCCTCAATAGGCTGAGAGAGGCTGGACTGAGGGTTTGTAGGCCTGTTGTAAGGCAGGTCCTCACCAGACATCACCGGAAACAACATCGCCTATGGGCACAAACCCACCGTCGCTTGACCAGACAGTACTGGCAAAAAGTGCTCTTCACTGACGAGTCGCGGTTTTGTCTCACCAGGGGTGATGGTCAGATTCGCGTTTATCGTCGAAGGAATGAGCGTTACACCGAGGCCTGTACTCTGGAGCGGGATCGATTTGGAGGTGGAGGGTCCGTCATGGTCTGGGGCGATGTGTCACAGCATCATCGGACTGAGCTTGTTGTCATTGCAGGCAATCTCAACACTGTGCGTTACAGGGAAGACATCCTCCTCCCTCATGTGGTACCAATCCTGCAGGCTCATCCTGACATGACCCTCCAGCATGACAATGCCACCAGCCATACTGCTCGTTCTGTGCGTGATTTCCTGCAAGACAGGAATGTCAGTGTTCTGCCATGGCCAGCGAAGAGCCCAGATCTCAATCCCATTGAGCAAGTTTGGGACCTGTCGGATCGGAGGGTGAGGGCTAGGGCCATTCCCCCCAGAAATGTCCGGGAACTTGCAGGTGCCTTGGTGGAAGAGCGGGGTAACATCTCACAGCAAGAACTGGCAAATCTAGTGCAGTCCATGAGGAGGAGATGCACTGCATTACTTAATGCAGCTGGTGGCCACACCAGATACTGACTGCTACTTTTGATTTTGACCCCCCTTTTGTTCAGGGACACATTATTCAATTTCTGTTCGTCACATGTCTGTGGAACTTGTTCAGTTTATGTCTCAGTTGTTGAATCACGTTATGTTCATATAAATATTTACACATGTTAAGTTTGCCGAAAATAAAACGCAGTTGACAGTGAGAGGACGTTTCTTTTTTTGCTGAGTTTACGTGGGTTTGTCTCTTATGTGGTTGCATGATAATTGGATCCAAGGATCCAAACAGGTCCAGAATGACTAAACTAACTGTCTTGGGATTCAAATAGCAAACTATTTGCCCTGATACAACATTAGTCGTGACACTAAGAGAGAGGACTGTGGGTCTGGAGCTAGAGTTCAGAGAGGACACCACTTGTGGGCATTCAGTGTAGATCACACGAGCGGAACCAGGGAGGGTAAACATGTCATAAAATCCCACAGCTGGTTCCAGAAAGCATAAACACAGGGATGTAAAAAACGCAGAAACATAGTGGCTTGCTTTCTGGGGCTTCCAGTCCAGAGGTGTGTCATGTCAATGTAAGCCTTGTATTGGAGCCGTACAGAGCAGTGCAGAGCGGAAAGTAGACCAATGTATTGAAAAGCTGAAGGAAGTTTATTATTTCAGGGTTAGTTCCCATAAACATTCAACTCTGCACCTCCACACATGACATAACGTAACATTTATGGCTTGTGTATATAGGTCCAGTTTCTTGTAAATCAAGACTTTTTGTGTCGGAGTAGAATATTAATATAGCCTAATTCTCGTAATACCGACATGTATTTTCAAAGTTTTTCCCAAATGTGGTTCTATATACACTGCTCAAAAAAATAAAGGGAACACTTAAACAACACAATGTAACTCCAAGTCAATCACACTTCTGTGAAATCAAACTGTCCACTTAGGAAGCAACACTGATTGACAATACATTTCACATGCTGTTGTGCAAATGGAATAGACAAAAGGTGGAAATTATAGGCAATTAGCAAGACACCCCCAATAAAGGAGTGATTCTGCAGGTGGTGACCACAGACCACTTCTCAGTTCCTATGCTTCCTGGCTGATGTTTTGGTCACTTTTGAATGCTGGCGGTGCTCTCACTCTAGTGGTAGCATGAGACGGAGTCTACAACCCACACAAGTGGCTCAGGTAGTGCAGCTCATCCAGGATGGCACATCAATGCGAGCTGTGGCAAGAAGGTTTGCTGTGTCTGTCAGCGTAGTGTCCAGAGCATGGAGGCGCTACCAGGAGACAGGCCAGTACATCAGGAGACGTGGAGGAGGCCGTAGGAGGGCAACAACCCAGCAGCAGGACCGCTACCTCCGCCTTTGTGCAAGGAGGAGCACTGCCAGAGCCCTGCAAAATGACCTCCAGCAGGCCACAAATGTGCATGTGTCTGCTCAAACGGTCAGAAACAGACTCCATGAGGGTGGTATGAGGGCCCGACGTCCACAGGTGGGGGTTGTGCTTACAGCCCAACACCGTGCAGGACGTTTGGCATTTTCCAGAGAACACCAATATTGGCAAATTCGCCTTTGGCGCCCTGTGCTCTTCACAGATGAGAGCAGGTTCACACTGAGCACATGAGCACATGTGACAGACGTGACAGAGTCTGGAGACGCCATGGAGAACGTTCTGCTGCCTGCACCATCCTCCAGCATGACCGGTTTGGCGGTGGGTCAGTCATGGTGTGGGGTGGCATTTCTTTGTGGGGCCGCACAGCCCTCCATGTGCTCGCCAGAGGTAGCCTGACTGCCATTAGGTACCGAGATGAGATCCTCAGAGCCCTTGTGAGACCATATGCTGACACATGCACATTTGTGGCCTGCTGGAGGTCATTTTGCAGGGCTCTGGCAGTGCTCTCCTTGCACAAAGGCGGAGGTAGCAGTCCTGCTGCTGGGTTGTTGCCCTCCTACGGCCTCCCCCACATCTCCTGATGTACTGGCCTGTCTCCTGGTAGCGCCTCCATGCTCTGGACACTACGCTGACAGACACAGCAAACCTTCTTGCCACAGCTCGCATTGATGTGCCATCCTGGATGAGCTGCACTACCTGAGCCACTTGTGTGGGTTGTAGACTCCGTCTCATGCTACCACTAGAGTGAGAGCACCGCCAGCATTCAAAAGTGACCAAAACATCAGCCAGGAAGCATAGGAACTGAGAAGTGGTCTGTGGTCACCACCTGCAGAATCACTCCTTTATTGGGGGTGTCTTGCTAATTGCCTATAATTTCCACCTTTTGTCTATTCCATTTGCACAACAGCATGTGAAATTTATTGTCAATCAGTGTTGCTTCCTAAGTGGACAGTTTGATTTCACAGAAGTGTGATTGACTTGGAGTTACATTGTGTTGTTTAAGTGTTCCCTTTATTTTTTTGAGCAGTGTATAACTGATGACACCAGTTTCACTACAGACAGAAATTATGACAATCTATCCATCCATATACCCATCCATCTCCATCTACAGTGCATTTGGAAAGTATTCAGACCCCTTGACCTTTTCCACATTGTTACATTACAGCCTTATTTTAATATGTATTAATTTGGTTCCCCCCCCTCAATCTACACACAATACCCCATTATGACAAAGCAAAAACAGTAAAAAAAAAAACGGGCATTATCACATTTACATAAGTATTCAGACCCTATACTCGGTACTTTGTTGAAGCACCTTTGGCAATGATTACAGCCTTGAGTATTCTTGGGTATGACGCTGAAAGCTTGGCACACCTGTATTTGGGGAGTTTCTCCCATTCTTCTCTGCAGATCCTCTCAAGCTCTTCCAGGTTGGATGGGGAGCGTTGCTGCACAGCTATTTTCAGGTCTCTCCAGAGATGTTCGATCGGGTTCAAGTCCGGGCTCTGGCTGGGCCACTCAAGGACATTCAAAGACTTATCCCGAAGCCACTCCTGCATTGTCTTTGCTGTGTGCTTTGGGTCGTTGTCTTGTTGGAAGGTGAACCTTTACCCCAGTCAGGTCCTGAGCACTCTGGAGCACGTTTTCATCAAGTATCTCTCTGTTCCATTCATCTTTCCCTCGATCCTGACTAGTCTCCCAGTCACTACTGCTGAAAAACTTCCACTCAACATGATGCTGCCACCACCATGCTTCACCATAGAGATGATGCCAGGGAATCTTGTTTCTCATGGTCTTACAGAGTCCTTTAGGTGCCTTCCGTCTGGCCATTGTACCATAAAGACTGTTGGAAAGGCATTCCAAGTGACTACCTCATGAAGCTGGTTGAGAGAACACCAAGAGTGTGCAAAGCTGTTATCAAGGCAAAGGGTGGCTACTTTGAAGAACCTCAAAAATAAAATACTTTGATTTGTTTAACACTTTTTTGGTTACTACATGATTCCATGTGTTATTTCATAGTTTTTTTGTCTTCACTATTATTCTACAATGTAGAAAATAGTAAAAATAAAGAAAAACCCTGGAATGAGTAGATGTGTCCAAACTTTTGACTGGTACTGTGTGTGAGTGTGAGATATATATATATATATATATATTGGCCTCAAGTGCATTCAATTATTAGACACTGGGTTCATTTAATGTCTTCAATTTCCTATAAAAAAATGTGTGACCCTGAAACCAGGTATAACCAGTATATTTCTTCAATATACAGTGTAGAGCAGCCACTCACTCCCTCTCTGTCTGTGGCCATCATTAATCCAGGCTGACCACATTTCATCCATTCCCATTTAATGGACTGCTTCTCTAAAAACCAGTCCTGCACAGCGCCGTGGAAACCATCCTTATGTCTGGAACAATCACAGTAAATGCCTCCACACCGGCTCACCTAAACCTGAGGTTAATTAAGATTGGATTCAGTGAGAGGACGATTCAAGGCCAGACCGCTACGTCTGCAGACCTAACTGAAGGTTGTGCAATGTTTTTGTGGGTTTGTTGTTCATCTCACTGTGGTGTTGTGGAAACAAGATGGTGAGACGAAAAGAAAAACTAAATGCATCTTGAAGAACAATTCATGGCTGCCAGTAAGACTACTAGCCTACGTTGACAAATGGAGACCCAGGCCTATTGCAGATTGTTCAACTCTGCCCACTTCTCAGATGTGTTCGTCGTTGGCATTTGATGTCATGACGCAGAGGGTGGGTCGTGGGGAAGAGGAGGTAAATGTGAAAACAGAAAGGGCTGAAACACCATGGAGGTTCATTTACAGCACATTCCAGCCTATATTCTCAACACAAGTGTGCGCTTTCATGGCTTTTATCTGGCTGTTCAGCACATTGGACAGGAATTGAGCCTGCCTCGGGCTATTTACATGCATTATGTCAAAGGCTCTGGACAGAGATCCTCACAAGAGTTCTGACATATAAAGTTTAAACGTGAAAAATATTTCTAAGATGCGTACTTTGAGATCTTCTAAACGCACTTATTTGTTTAAATCACTTGCACTGCCCACTTTGAAGTCCCCAATGTACAGTCGTGGCCAAAAGTTTTGAGAATGACACAAATATTAACTTCCACAAAGTCTGCTGCCTCAGTTTGTATGACGGCAATTTGCATATACTCCAGAATGTTATGAAGAGTGATCAGATGAATTGCAATTAATTGCAAAGTCCCTCTTTGCCATGAAAATGAACTGAATTCCCCAAAAACATTTCCACTGCATTTCAGCCCTGCCACAAAAGGACCATCTGACATCATGTCAGTGATTCTCTTGTTAACACAGGTGTGAGTGTTGATGAGGACAAGGCTGGAGATCACTCTGTCATGCTGATTGAGTTCGAATAACAGACTGGAAGCTTCAAAAGGAGGGTGCTTGGAATCATTGTTCTTCCTCTGTCAACCATGGTTACCTACAAGGAAACACATGCCATCATCATTGCTTTGCACAAAAAGGGCTTCACAGGCAAGGATATTGCTGCCGGTAAGATTGCACCTAAATCAACCATTTATAGGATCACCAAGAACTTCAAGGAGAGCGGTTCAATTGTTGTGAAGAAGGCTTCTAAAGTTGATTCAGCTGCGGGATCAGGGCACCCCCAGTACAGAGCTTGCTCAGGAATGGCAGCAGGCAGATGTGAGTGCATCTGCACGCACAGTGAGGCGAAGACTTTTGGAGGATGGCCTGGTGTCAAGAACGGCAGCAAAGAAGCCATTTCTCTCCAGGAAAACATCAGGGACAGACTGATATTTTGCAAAAGATACAGGGATTGGACTGCTGAGGACTGGGATAAAGTCATTTTCTCTGATGAATCCCCTTTCCGATTGTTTGTGGCATCCGGAAAAAAGCTTGTCCGGAGAAGACAAGGTGAGCGCTACCATCAGTCCTGCGTCATGCCAACAGTAAAGCATCCTGAGACCATTCATGTGTGGGGTTGCTTCTCAGCCAAGGGAGTGGGCTCACTCACAATTTTGCCTAAGAACACAGCCATGAATAAAGAATGGTACCAACACATTCTCCGAGAGCAACTTCTCCCAACCATCCAGGAACAGTTTGGTGACAAACAATGCCTTCTCCAGCATGATGGAGCACCTTGCCATAAGGCAAAAGTGATAACGAAGTGGCTCGGGGAACAAAACATTGATATGTTGGGTCCATGGCCAGGAAACTCCCCAGACCTTAATCCCATTGAAAACTTGTGGCCAATCCTCAAGAGGCAGGTGGACAAACAAAAACCCACAAATTCTGACAAACTCCAAGCATTGATTATGCAAGAATGGGCTGCCATCAGTCAGGATGTGGCCCAGAAATTAATTGACAGCATGCCAGGGCGGATTGCAGAGGTCTTGAAAAAGAAGGGTCAACACTGCAAATATTGACTCTTTGCATCAACTTCATGTAATTGTCAATAAAAGCCTTTGACACTTATGAAATGCTCATAATTATACTTCAGTATTCCATAGTAACATCTGACAAAAATATCTAAAGACACTGAAGCAGCAAACTTTGTGGAAATTTATATTTGTGTCATTCTCAAAACTTTTGGCCACGACTGTACAGTAGGGGGGAGGTTCTAAGGGTTATGCTAGATGGTAATGGACTGCGAGATCAGCCAATTAAAACCAGCAGTTGTTTCATCCACTCCTACTATAGGCTTTCATTAAAGTTCCATTCTGAGGCATTGTGAAACCAGACGGTTTGACAGAGAAAGAGCCAGCTGGTGGACGAGATTAACACTGGTACTGACAAGATTTGAAACCTTTGAAAATCAAAGCCCATAACTGGACAGAAACATAATAGGATAACAGTCAAATGCTTGTTAAATTATTTCCCTTTTATACTCAATGGATTCCCTAAAATATTTGACCATGCTGTTATTCCTGCAATTACCACCGTTTAAAGACTAAGTTATGTACACACTTAATGGCAATCAACAGAAGAAAAAAATATTTTTTAAATTATGCATTTAGGGAAGCTACTTTTGTTTCATCAAAAGTTAACTTGTTGAGAACAGGATATGAATCATCAGAACCGTCGATGTTTCTTGCAACTCAAGTGATGAGTGAGTTTAATGAGGCTTTAATAAAAACATTGCTTGTTGCTTAGAAACAAATGAGCGGATTAGTGAAAACTTGTCAGCGTAAAATATGGGCGCAACGTCTTTAAAATATAAATTGCTACCTTGCACAGGATGAATGGGGGAGATAGACATATGCAAAACGGATTGTCTTTAATTAGACCTGCTAAACTAACATTTTAAACTTCTCTCCAGTGTTCAGGACTGTGGCTGGCACTGTATCTGGAGCCTGGAGTCACCACATAGGAGACAATATCCTGTACGCCAGGGTTCTCCAACCTTTTCTAGCATGAGAGCTACTTATAAATTGGCACATTATTTTCTTCCCCTCTCCACTGCAACTCTTCCCCAGGTTTTTTTCCTGTCAATATACCTGTTAAGATCTGTGTTTTCGTCCCCCACATTTCTGTTTTATATTTTCCCAAATTATGTTCTCAGTTACATTTTTGCTGGTTTTAGATTTAAAAAAAAAAAAAGATATATATATTTTTTTTTAATAATCGCTCTCAAAATGTAAATTGTTCATAGATAAAAAAACAAAATAGGATGTTATAAGTCCAAGTCAACGCTTAAATTACATCTGAAAACAATTCTTGTTTTAGGTCTGGAAGAAAACTAACACATTTTGATTTTTTTGTGTAATTCCCCTTTAATTGCTCATCTGGCTCTTTATTGTGCATCTAGCGAGAGAAGAATGTGTGTCTAATGTACCGGTCTAGTGATGGCTCTGTACTGCTGCTCATTTCATGGCAAAGTTTGTAAATAACAAATAATACATACAAATTATATACTTCTGCCAGGTAAGCCTACTTTTGCAGTTAACATTTAATTGAGAAGGTATTGAGGAAAGTATTTCTGTCAACACACAAGACGGTTATCACATCAACTGGCTACACATGGAGTGAGACACATGGAGTGAGACACATGGAGTGAGACACATGGAGTGAGACAAATGCGTGCACCACACAGACAGACAGGCAATATTGCTGGAAATTAATTGGCACGTTTTGTGTTAGGTTTGGCTTTTTAAGCCAGTAGTGGCTAACTAGGGGTGGAATAATGTCAATGTTGTGTTGATTAGAATGGTAGCTTGCGGATACTTCTGAGATTCGTTTACGACAGTTTGCAGTGAAACACATGAACATTGCATGTACTTTCAGAATTGTTTGAAGAGCTACGTGGGCTGCGCGTTACTGGTAGCTCACGATTGACCTGTTGGAAACTCCTGCTGTATGCATTAGTGTTGAGTGTGGTTCCTGAAGTAATGGGAGTGCTGCTGTGTAAAACAGGGCTGTTATCTCTCACAGGCAGTGGAGCTGCTCCAGTCCAGACCCGGACTGCATAAATGGAGACCCTGGCTGGCCTGGCACCCACAGTTCATGGACGACTCTGCTTTACTGTCCAGCCCTGCTGCTGTTGTCAGTGCCCACAACACACTCATAATGCCAGCCAGACCTGTAACGCTACACCTGAATGGCCAATAGGAATCATCTGGCCCCTGTGGCAATATATTCACACAGACATGGCTTTGTTGCTAATTTTAGACTCTGGACTGGACTCCATGTGCAAAAGCAACAGTGTGATTATTTTGTGTCGTGGTTCAGTGAAAGGAAATGGTAATCATGAGGGCTTACGTATTGGAACCAGAAGAAGATGAAGAAAAAAAACGACATTGGAACCAGTCCATTACCATGCTGAAATTCAAGAGGCAGGGAGCGGCCTGCAGCTACAGTACAGCAGGCTGACTCTACACAAGCTACGCAGGTAGTAATGGTGAGTGAAGACATAGCCTTACTTGTGGAATCTTCCTGACCGATCCTCGTTGTCAGCATAGAGGAAAATTTTTAAGGCATAGTTTTCGATGTGTGCATTGCCGACAACTTCCTGGGTGATTGAGTCACTGTCAGTCAGCTCCTTCTTCATCTGAAAAACACAACAGCATCAAATCGCACAATTATGTCCTGCAGGCAGGCACATCCAAACTGAAAAACCACAGGCTCTAAGCGGCAAACATTCTTCAAAAGGCCAATCAATACAGAGTAGTTTGGAAACGCACATTCACTACTTTTTCAGGTCTTACAGTGCCTTCAGAAAGTATCCACAACCCTGGACTTTTCCCACATTTTGTTGTGTTAACAGTCTGAATTTAAACTAGATTAAATTGAGATTATTTGTCACTGGCCTACAGACAATACCCCATAAATGTCAAAGTGGAATATTTTGTAAATTAATTAAACATTTAAAGTATTCATTCCCTTTGTTATGGCAAGTCTATATAAGTTCAGGAGTAAAAATGTACTTAAGTCACATAATAAATTGCATGTTTAACATGATTTTTGAATGACAACCTCATCTCCGTACCCCACATATACAATTATTTGTAAGGACCCTCAGTCGAGCAGTGAATTTCAAACACAGATTCAACCACTAAGACTCTTTGAGCATGGTGATGTTATTAATTACACTTTGGATGATGCATCAATTCACCCAGTCACTACAAAGATACAGGCGTCCTTCCCAACTCAGGTGCCGGAGAGGAAGGAAAACGCTCAGGGATTTCACCATGAGGCCAATTGTGACTTTAAAACAGTTACAGAGTTTAATGGTTGTGATAGGAGAAAACGGAGGATGGATCAACAACATTGTAGTTACTCCACAATACTAACCTAATTGATAGGTTGAAAAGAAGGAAGCCTGTAAAGAATATAAATATTCCAAAACATGCATTCTGTTTGCAACAAAGCACTAAAGTAATACTGCAAAAAATGTGTCAAAGCAATTCACTTTTTGTTCTGAATACAAAGTGTTATGTTTGGGGCAAATCCAATACAAGGTATTTCTGAGAACCACTATATATTTTCAAGCATAGTGGTGGCTGCATCATGTTATGGGTACGTTTGTCATCGTTAAAGACTGGGTAGTGTTACAGGATAAAAAATAAACGGAATGGAGCTAAGCACAGGCAAAATCCTAGAGGAAAACCGGGTTCAGTCTGCTTTCCATCAGACACTGGGAGATTAATCCACCCTTTAGCAGAACAATAAACTAAAACACAATGCCAAATCTACACTGGTGTCACTTACCAAGACAACATTTAATGTTTTTACTTAACTCTACTTGAAAATGTATGGAAAGACCTGAATATGGTTGTCTAGCAATGATCAACATCCAATTTATTAGAGCTTGAATGATTTTGAAAATATATATTTTTTTTTTAAAGGGCCAATGTTGCACAATCCAGGTGTGGAAAGTTCTTAGAGACTTACCCAGAAAGACTCACAGATGTAATCACTGCCAAAGGGGCTTTTACAACGTATTGAATCAGAGGTGTGAATACTTATGTAAATTAGATATTTCATTCTCAAATTCACAAACATTTCTAAAAACACGTTTTCACTTTGTCATTATGGGGGGGTGTAGATGGTTGAGAAAGAAACAATCCATTTTGAATTTAGGCTGTAACAACAAAATGTGGAATAAATCAAGGGGTATGAATACTTTCTGAAGGCACTGTAAATCTTTCAACTGACACAAAGTGCTCCTCCTAGATTCCTGGATGCTGAACAGCACACACAGACGCAGTGCATACATAAAGGGAGCCTGTGTACTGTTCTGTGCATGGACCGTGTGACAAATCAGCGATGGCTGTGTTTTTTCTGAGAAGTGAGGCTTTCCATGTGTGACTCATTGATTCCTGGGATGCAGCAGAGAGCACACACTTTAATTCCACTCCAGAACACTCTTATAATTAATAGAGTATAGCATGGTGGGATGGGAGGGTCTCTGGAGACGTACCAACAGATAATAACATGGACAATAACCAAGGGATGGTTTTACCGCACTCATTTCAACAACGCTGGACAATAAACATTGTACAGAAGACCACTAGTAAACCACTGACCAAAAGGACATTGGATTTCACCGGAAACATCAAAGCCAGTGGCCAAGAACTGGCACTTAACTTTATTACACCTCTCTTACATGGCAATGAGTCATCTATGACAATACCAGTGACTTTAAAACTGAAGTCATTCTTCTCTACCCGAATTGTTATTGTGTTGATTTTGTCTTCATCCTTATATGTTCAACCCGTTTGTCCCTGACAAATTAAATGATTGCTGTGTCTTAATGCTATTGTGTCTTAATGGTTTGTAGTGGCCAGTGCCCAAAAATGCATCCGCAAAGCTCACTTACTGCAGCTGAGGCAGCCGCTCTCTGAGATGTTACAGTCTGCTAGAGAGCGTCAGGTTTCCTTGTAAAATCAGTAAAGCAAATAATACTGGTTACATTTCAACAGGTGGACTCTGCTCTTCTGAATGGATGTACTGTTCACGTTTTAATGAAATCTCAACCTATCCTTAAGGCAATACACAGCACAGTACATCACTTGTGCTAAAGTGTAGCGGAGGACTTTAAAACAAACTTGGAAGGAAGCATGCCGACTTTATAGAAAGAAGAGTCAAGGATCAAACTCCTAATTGAATCAAAAGATTCAGTTTGGATCACACCACTCCTCTGGGTTCTCTAGAAATCCATGAGGTACTAGAACAGCTTTGAAAAAACCCATTTCCAATAGTTCAGGACGATATTTCCATGAAGGGCCGCTTCTTCTTTGATGGTTTGAGTGACATGTCTTTCTTGCAGCCCTTTTCAAGTGTCTTAAAGCAACCCTAACAGACCAGAGCTAGACCTATTGACACTCCTGTAGAGGGACTGTAGGAGAACAAAAACAAAACAGCCAGTGCATTGAAGTGACTGGGCATGCAATGTTGAAGATGCCCAATGCTGCGATCAGGAAAACAACGACAGCCGTTTCCATGAAACCGATGCCCATTAGTGTATAGCCTAACTACTGGCAATATCTTCCACCAGACCTTTCTTGCCTAATCCACTGCTCTAAGAAAGCTAATTAAACGATGCAGAGAACGAGCCAAGATTGCTTCTACCCCGGCCCAAACAGCAATCAGCAGCCTGAGCGATGGCACTATGCCAGCCATACTGGTCAATATGCTGAGGGCTGGGCTGCGGGCACGATTAAGCTTTTCAATGCCAGAACAAAATACCGATTGTCATCTTAATTATCCATTCTCTGCACAAAATAACAATAATTGGTTGTTTGTTTACCTAGAAATGTGTGGCTTTAGTGGAAATAAAACTGTTTTTTTTAATTTATTTTTTTATTTAACCTTTATTTAACCAGGTAGGCAAATTGAGAACACGTTCTCATTTACAATTGCGACCTGGCCAAGATAAAGCAAAGCAGTTCGACACATACAACAACACATAGTTACACATGGAGTAAAACAAACATATAGTCAATAATACAGTGAAAAAAAAAAAATAAGTCTATATACAATGTGAGCAAGTGAGGTGAGATAAGGGAGGTGAAGGCAAACAAATATATGTATAAATAAATAAAAATATAAAAGGCCATGGAGGCGAAGTGAGTACAACACAGCAAGTAAAATAAAAACTAAAAAAACACTGGAATGGTTGGTTTGCAGTGGAAGAAAGTGCAAAGTAGAGACAGAAATAATGGGGTGCAAAGGAGCAAAATAAATTAATAAATAAATACAGTAGGTAAAGAGGTAGTTGTTTGGGCTAAATTGTAGATGGGTTATGTACAGGTGCAGTAATCTATGAGCTGCTCTGACAGCCGGTGCTTAAAGCTAGTGAGGGAGATAGGTGTTTCCAGTTTCAGAGATTTTTGTAGTTCGTTCCAGTCATTGGCAGCAGAGAACTGGAAGGAGAGGCGTCCAAAGGAAGAATTGGTTTTGGGGGTGACTAGAGAGATATACCTGCTGGAGCGCGTGCTACAGGTAGGTGCTGCTATGGTGACCAGCGAGCTGAGATAAGGGGGGACTTTACCTAGCAGGGTCTTGTAGATGACCTGGAACCAGTGGGTTTGGCGACGAGTATGAAGCGAGGGCCAGCCAACGAGAGTGTACAGGTCGCAGTGGTGGGTAGTATATGGGGCTTTGGTGACAAAACGGATGGCACTGTGATAGACTGCATCCAATTTATTGAGTAGGGTTTTGGAGGCTATTTTGTAAATGACATAACCGAAGTCGAGGATTGGTAGGATGGTCAGTTTTACAAGGGTATGTTTGGCAGCATGAGTAAAGGATGCTTTGTTGCGGAATAGGAAGCCAATTCTAGATTTGACTTTGGATTGGAGATGTTTGATGTGAGTCTGGAAGGAGAGTTTACAGTCTAACCAGACACCTAGGTATTTGTAGTTGTCCACATATTCTAAGTCAGAGCCGTCCAAAGTAGTGATGTTGGACAGGCGGGCAGGAGCAGGCAGCGATCGGTTGAAGAGCATGCATTTGGTTTTACTTGTATTTAAGAGCAGTTGGAGGCCACGGAAGGAGAGTTGTATGGCATTGAAGCTCGCCTGGAGGGTTGTTAACACAGTGTCAAAAGAAGGGCCAGAAGTATACAGAATAGTGTCGTCTGCGTAGAGGTGGATCAGAGAATCACCAGCAGCAAGAGCGACATCATTGATGTAAACAGAGAAGAGAGTCGGTCCAAGAATTGAACCCTGTGGCACCCCCATAGAGACTGCCAGAGGCCCGGACAACAGACCCTCCGATTTGACACACTGAACTCGATCAGAGAAGTAGTTGGTGAACCAGGCGAGGCAATCATTAGAGAAACCAAGGCTGTCGAGTCTGCCAATGAGGATGTGGTGATTGACAGAGTCAAAAGCCTTGGCCAGGTCAATGAATACGGCTGCACAGTATTGTTTCCTATCGATGGCGGTTACGATATCGTTTATGACCTTGAGCGTGGCTGAGGTGCACCCATGACCAGCTCTGAAACCAGATTGCATAGCGGAGAAGGTGTGGTGGGATTCGAGATGGTCGGTAATCTGTTTGTTGACTTGGCTTTCGAAGACCTTAGAAAGGCAGGGTAGGATAGATATAGGTCTGTAGCAGTTAGGGTCAAGGGTGTCCCCCCCTTTGAAGAGGGGGATAACCGCAGCTGCTTTCCAATCTTTGGGGATCTCAGACGACACGAAAGAGAGGTTGAAGAGGCTAGTAATAGGGGTGGCAACAATTTCAGCAGATAGTTTTAGAAAGAAAGGGTCCAGATTATCTAGCCCGGCTGATTTGTAAGGGTCCAGATTTTGCAGCTCATTTAGAACATCAGCTGACTGTATTTGGGAGAAAGAGAAATGGGGAAGGCTTGGGCGAGTAGCAGAGGGGAGGGCAGTGCTGTTGTCCGGGGTAGGGGTAGCCAGGTGGAAAGCATGGCCAGCCGTAGAAAAATGCTTATTGAAATTCTCAATTATAGTGGATTTGTCGGTGGTGACAGTGTTTCCTATCTTCAGAGCGGTTGGAAGCTGGGAGGAGGTGTTCTTATTCTCCATGGACTTTACGGTGTCCCAGAACTTTTTTGAATTTGTGTTGCAGGAAGCAAATTTCTGCTTGAAAAAGCTAGCCTTGGCTGTTCTAACTGCCTGTGTATATTGGTTTCTGGCTTCCCTGAAAAGTTGCATATCACGGGGGCTGTTCGATGCTAATGCAGAACGCCATAGGATGTTTTTCTGTTGGTTAAGGGCAGTCAGGTCAGGAGAGAACCAAGGGCTATATCTGTTCCTGGTTCTAAATTTCTTGAATGGGGCATGCTTATTCAAGATGGTGAGGAAGGCATTTTAAAAAAAATGACCAGGCATCCTCTACTGACGGGATGAGATCAATATCCTTCCAGGATACCCCGGCCAGGTCGATTAGAAAGGCCTGCTCGCTGAAGTGTTTCAGGGAGCGTTTGACAGTGATGAGTGGAGGTCGTTTGACCGCTGACCCATTACGGATGCAGGCAATGAGGCAGTGATCGCTGAGATCTTGGTTGAAAACAGCAGAGGTGTATTTGGAGGGCAAGTTTGTTAGGATGATATCTATGAGGGTACCCGTGTTTACGGAATTGGGGTGGTACCTGGTAGGTTCATTGATAATTTGTGTGAGATTGAGGGCATCAAGCTTAGATTGTAGGGTGGCTGGGGTGTTGAGCATGTTCAAATTTAGGTCGCCTAGCAGCACGAGCTCTGAAGATAGATGGGGGGCAATCAGTTCACATATAGTGTCCAGAGCACAGCTGGGGGCAGAGGGTGGTCTATAGCAGGCGGCAACGGTGAGAGACTTGTTTTTAGAGAGGTGGATTTTTAAAAGTAGAAGTTCAAATTGTTTGGGAACAGACCTGGATAGTATAACAGAACTCTGCAGGCAGTCTTTGCAGTAGATTGCAACACCGCCCCCTTTGGCCGTTCTATCTTGTCTGAAAATCTTGTAATTGGGGATGAAAATGTCTGAATTTTTGGTGGTCTTTCTAAGCCAGGATTCAGACACGGCTAAAACATCCGGGTTGGCAGAGTGTGCTAAAGCAGTGAACAAAACAAACTTAGGGAGGAGGCTTCTAATGTTAACATGCATGAAGCCAAGGCTATTACGGTTACAGAAGTCATCAAAAGAGAGCGCCTGGGGAATAGGAGTGGAGCCAGGTACTGCAGATAAAACTGTCATTTGGTGAAATGAGAAAGTTCCACATGGTGTGGTGTAAGATTTCTGTTTCTTCAGTTTCATACCCTGCATTCACTTCTGGAATGGAATGAAAGTCTTCCTTACTCATTTTCCCATGATTAGGGAGGAAAAATAAAACAATGGTTCCACATTCACTTCCAGAAATATCATACAAGACGCAAGACAAGTTTTACAATCTGTACCGAGTCCATATTGACCTAATTTGCGATAGTGGGTTAAAAGTTAAACGTGTATTTCATAGCTTTCTTCACCACCTTTTTAAAAGCCCTTTAGACCGGATGTATCCACTGGGGCTGGCTAAGACATCCCGTTGCTGTGACATTTAATGAATATTACTACAGCAACAGTAAAACCTGGCTCGGGGGACAAGAAAATCCCAGGGCTTTCTTTAATTGGTTCCAAAATGTCTATAAAAATCCCTGGGCACAGGAGCAAACAGCATCCCGAGGTTGCTTCCTGCTCTCCATTTTAGAGGAACACCATAAACCCTGTCTTTTGAACTCTGATGTGAATACAGTGCTCTCAAAACGTTGGGGTCACCACATTTCTCAAAGGAAACCATTTTAAAAGATAGATGTTCAGAAATGGCAATTTTTTCATAATGACGTAAATAGATGATATAACAGTTCATTTTTACATGAGAATGTATTGGTTGTTATTGGAGCTTCCTTTCCATGACATCTAACAAATATTCCTCAATCAAGGATGTACATATCAAAGAGTGAATGTTTGACAGAGAATAGATAAAGAGAACATTAATCGTCATATGCCAAATCTTAGTTTTCATGCAACTCGACCACCTATGGCGCATTAAAACCTTTTTAGAAAATCTCTAGGAAAATATATGGTGGTCTGGTCTTACATTAAAATGCAGAGCTTGAAACTTCAAGTCGATATTACGCATTTTTCATTACGTTTCACAATTCCACTCAAAGGATTTCTGAAGTACATTTCTGAAGGAATTCATTATTCAAAACATACAGTGCATTCGGAAAGTATTCAGACCCCTTGACATTTTCCACATTTTGTTACATTACAGCCTTATTCTAAAATGTATTGAATGTTTCCCCCTCCCCCCCTCAATCTACACACAATACCACATAATTACAAAGCGAAATCAGGCAGCGATTACAGCACCTCTGGCAGCGATTACAGCCTCGAATCTTCTTGGGTAGGACGCTACAAGCTTGGCACACCTGTATTTGGGGAGTTTCTCCCATTCTTCTCTGCAGATCCTCTCAAGCTCTGTCAGGTTGGATGTGGAGCGTGGCGGTACAGCTATTTTCAGGTCTCTCCAAAGATGTTCGATCGGGTTTAAGTCCGGGCCCTGGCTGGGCCACTCAAGGACATTGAGACTTGTCCCGAAGCCTCTCCTATTTTGTCTTGGCTGTGTGCTTAGGGTCGTTGTCCTGCTGGAAGGTGAACCGTCAACCCAGTTTGAGGTCCTGAGTGCTCTGGAGCAGGTTTCCATCAAGGATCACTCTGTACATTGCTCCGTTCATCTTTCTCTCAATCCTGACTAGTCTCCCAGTCCCTGCCACTGAAAAACATCCCCACAGCATGATACTGCCACCACTATGCTTCACCGTAGTGATGGTGCCAGGTTTCCTCCAGGCGTGACATTCAGGCCAAAAACTAAATATCGGTTTAATCAGGCCAGAGAACCTTGTTTCCAGAGTATTTAGGTGCCCTTGGCAAACTCCAAGCGGGCTGTCACGTGCCTTTTTCTGAGGAGTGGCTTCCGTCTGGCCACTCTACCATAAAGGCTTGATTGGTGGAGTGCTGCAAAGATGGTTGTCCTTCTGGAAGGTTCTCCCATCTTCATAGAGGAACTCTCGAGCTCTGTCAGAGTGACCATCGAGTTCTTGGTCATCTCCCTGACCAAGGCCCTTCTCCCGATTGCTCAGTTTTGCCGGGCGGCCAGCTCTAGGAAGTCTTGGTGGTTTGTTCTGGGGACCTTCAATGCTGCAGAAATGTTTTGGTACCCTTCTCCATATATGTGCCTCGACACAATACTGTCTCGGAGCTCTACGGACAATTCCTTCGATCTCATGGCTTGATTTTTGTTCTGACATGCACTGTCAACTGTGAGACCTTATATAGACAGGTGTGTGCCTTTCCAAATCATGTCCAATCATTATAATTTACCACAGGTGGACACCAATCAAGTTGTAGAAACATCTCAAGGATGATCAATTGAAACAGGATGCATCTGAGCTCAATTTTGAGTCTCAAAACAAAGGGTCTGAATACTTATGTAAATAAGGTATTTGTTGTTCTTTAATATATACACATTTGCAAAAATTTCTAAAAACCTGTTTTAGCCCTGGCATTATGGGGTATTGTGTGTAGATTGATGAGGGGAAAAAATATTTAATCTATTGTAAATTCCATAAGCTTTGACTAAATGCGTGAGCCGACTTTCTCAAAAATTCCAAATTTTCCTTGGATAACTTTAAAACGTGTACCTAATCAAATTGTGAGCTACATTATATATTTTAGAGAGATGTGAATACCTGATGGAAAAGCTAAATCATAACTGCTGGACATTTGGCATCTGAAATAAAACATTTGGCATTCACCTTTTGAGAACATTGCGAATGTGAATCAAGGAATTCATCCTCAAATTGGATTATACAGCAATGACTGTACATTACAGATGTTTAGTTGAATCAAAGAGTATCTCACTCCTATAATTGAAAATGATGAGGTGCAGACATTTCAATCATGTCTGCAGAACTCAACCATGGGAGGCTGCCACTCTGCCGTTAATGGCCTTTTTGTGAGGCAGTGCCATAATCCACTTCTGAAGGGAAATTGAATCTGCTAGAAGGCCTGTCCCTGACTAGCTTTGAAAAAAAGTAAAATGCCAATACTCCTAAAGAGCTCTTAGCAGCCAGGATGGGTTTGAAGATATTCATTACTAGAGTCCCCTCACAGACATAAGTGGTGTGATAAGTTTTACTTAGTGGATATTTGTAGAGTTGAGGAACTAGATAGCATTCTCCATCTAGCCTACCTCACATTCTAGTGTTTAGTGCATTATGATATCTGAACGAAAATCTATTAAAATCAACAAATAATAATTTGAATACAATGGGACAATAGTAGATAGACTTGTTATATTGTGAGCAAACCTGTTTAAACATTGCAAAGTGTAGGCTAGCTGATATCTTACCGTTTCTAACTGGCCCATCAGTTTCACAAGAAACTTCCGACATTCTGGGGTTTTGCTGTCCAGTTTCATTCCCGTCTGCATGGCATAAAGCCGACCTGACAGAGAAGGAAACAGGTATCACTATTTAATCTCAGCGCAATGCTTCATGTTTCACTGAAAATGTTTCTACAATATCAAAATGTCAACACCCTCTGGTTCCCAGATCTGATCACCTGTCAAGTATTTCAATTGAGATTTTTGGTTATCGTAGATGTTTTAAGTTTAAAACACCAAGTTGATATGGTAAGAGCAAAAGTGAACTGGGTACATTGTTCTGTATGTTATGTTTTGGAAATCAAAAATGTATTTTTGCGTTCACGATGAGGTCTTTCAAATTAAAGTACCCTAATAATTTGTCAAGCATGCAGTCTGAGAACCTCTAGAAATAGGCCTTACTAGTGTCTTAAAACTTGAGCCTTACTTGATTGTTTTCACATTCCTCTGTTAGTTATGACACTCACTTTGGGTGAAATTATTCATCCTCTCAACAGTGCAAGTCTGTGAAAGAGGCTGTGTAAATATTAGCATTATTGCGGTTGTCTCCTTAGCATTGTACCACTGAGCACATAACAGCCTGGATACACAGTCTTGGCTCTCATGTTTTTAAAAACACACTGTCCGTCCACCCTCTCCTCCATGTTGCCAGATCCTTGCATGCTTCAATTGTATGCATCCAGACTCTGGACCATTAGCACCCTTCTCTCAGTTTTCAGAGATTTAAAACATGCGCACACCCAGACATCTGGTGAAGGATAGTCCCATGAGCCTTAACGTCTTCGCTGTGTGCAACTTTTAGATGCACACTGAATGTTTGAGACATCACTGCCAAGTCCAACAACTCTGGGCTTACAGCTGTTTCGAGTGCTGCAGTTTCCAACCAACAAAGAACTGTCTAAGTTCAGGTCCTCTTTTTTTGACTTGGTGGGAGACGTGTGTATGGGGGGGCTCGGGTGGTTGAAGGGCAGCTCTCGGGGAACTGTGGGGGGATCTTGGAGGGTTGGTGGCCTGGCGGTTGGGAGCTTGGGCCGGTGGCCGATAGGTCGCTGGTTCGGGTCCCCGTTTTTGACCTTGTGAGAGATCTGTCCATGTGCCCTTGGGCAGGGCGTTGACCCTGGTTGCTCCTGTGTGTCGCCCCGGATGGGAGTCTGTTAGATGACTGAATGTAATGTAAATGTTGAGTGGCTTCACTGCAAGTAGATTGTATGTTTTAATATTCCATAAAAAATAATAAAGCAAATAACATACTGGAGGATAAAAAGACAGACAACATGACTGTCAAAAAGATGGAAGACACCTGGGTCGTTTAATGCTAAATATTTAATGGATTGACAGATTAAAGAGACTAGGGACACAAATCAGATGAAGGCGTGCTAGAAAAACGTAAAAGCCAAAAAGGATGTGGCATAGGAGAGGGCGGGGGTTATTTCAGACCGGAGGGAGACCTCCATCCAAGGGAATTGATCCTCTTCCCCAGAAGATATGCAAGATGATTCCCCAGCATTTTGCCCCTCTCCTTAACCCCTATGATGATGACGGACAACTGGACCCACCAATATTTAGTAAGCATAAATAACTTGTAAGAATCAACGACTATAATGCACATTTTAACTAACGTTAATGCTACTTCACTACAATAGCATTATCAGTCCCGTTAGAGCATGTTGCCTAACATCATCATTCGTACCAAGGCTGGGCCTATCATAAACCCCAATAAAATTGCAATTAAATCTACTGCAGATTGAGGTCCTGAATTTACAAAAAGAACTACTGCAAATTCAGGAACAACCGAATTGACAGTTCTATTCACACGTGATACATGAATGAGGATGTGGGAAGTGACACCTATGACTATGTTGGATCTTAATTTTATCAACCAGTTGCAGAAATTGGTCAAATTAAGATCCTACATATGTAGGCTGTAGAACAATAATACAAAACAATACTTGGAAGAAGCCAGTGAGAAAACGAGTATAACCAGGAAAAGGTAGAAGAAAAAGCAGAATACCACTGTTTTGAATGGTAGTCTAGAGCCTGAGGTGTGAGGCTCGGAGTCCCTGAAGGACTTCAGTCAGAGCCTTAATAATGTGCCGGGACAGAACAACAGCTGTAGTTCAAAGTCATTAGCTAGACAAAGACAGGCATGTGGACTCTGCTTACCCAGAACCCATGTAGGTGTCCTCCTCTTTAATGAAGATAACACCTTTCACCACCCACACATTGGCAATTTAAATGCACACAGGTTGATGGATGCTGCTGTCCCTAAGGAAATTAAAAAAGGTGAGCCACTAGAACAGCTTGTAGCCTATAGCCTGTCTAGCCAAGGAACATGGAACAAGGGTCTGCCATTCTTCAAAGAGTGACCATGCAATTTGCTAAGCAGATCGTAGAATAGGCTACACCAAACCATGAGCAAGCACAATATTTCAGCTAATGTTTGTTACAAAAATGACAATGTAAAGTACTGTATTTTATTGAGCTCTTCAGTAAGACCAGTGATGCACTTGTCATTCTGACCTATAAGTTTTGACAACTACTTGGCCAACAGTCTTGCCTCAAATGCAACAGGCTTCTATAGACCTGCCTGTGAGCTGAAGAGGACAGAAAGTAGGCAAGCCAACATCAGCTTACATTTCAGCAGCGCATCAATAGGTATTTTAGTCAAATCAAATATTCAGTTAGACTAAATCAGCAAAAGTCACATTTCCAGTCATTACATTGTAAAACACAGTGATTCCCAGCAGAAAAGAAAAAAGCTAATATGCCCAGCTGGGAGTGCTCTAAGTATGGCAAAAATACAGTGGGTTCATTTAAATAAAGGCACCTGTCTTTAATACAAGGCTGCTCTCAGTATGAAGCCTATGAGTGGGAAAAATGTAATGTTTCACTGTAAATGTCAATGTTTACAGACCAAGGAATTGGGTAATCATTCTTGTCCAGATCAACAGTGATAGGTATGAGGCAGTAACCGATAGCTTACAGTGCATTTGGAAAGTATTCAGACCTTCACATTTTGTTACGTTACAGCCTTGTTCTAAAATTGATTAAATAAAACATTTTCCTCATCAATCTACCCACAATACCCAAAAAGGACAAAGTGAAAACTGTTTTTTATTAAAAATAAAAAACAGAAATACCTTATTTACATAAGTATTCTGACCCCTTTTTTTATGAGACTCGAAATTGAGCTCAGGTGCACTGTGTTTCCATTGATCATCCTTGACATGTTTATACAACTTGGAGTCCACCTGTCGTAAATTAAATTGATTGAACATGATTTGGAAAGGCACACACCTGTCTATATAAGGTCCCACAGCTGACAGTGCATGTCACAGCAAAACCCCAGCCATGAGGTCGAAGGAATTGTCCATAGAGCACCGAGACAAGATTGTGCCGAGGCACAGATTAGGGGAAGGGTACCAAAAAATGTCTGCAGCATTGAAGGTCCCCAAGAACACAGTGGCCATCATTCTTAAATGGAAGAAGTTTGGAATCACCAAGACTCTTCCTAGAGCTGGCCGCCTGGCCAAACTGAGCAATCAAGGGAGAAGGGCCTTGGTCAAGGAGGTGACCAAAAACCTGATGGTCACTCTGACAGAGCTCCAGAGTTCTTCTGTGGAGATGGGAGAACCTCCCAGAATGACAACCATCTCTGCAGCACTCCACCAATCATGGTAGAGTGGCCAGACGGAAGCCACTCCTCAGTAAAAGGCACATGACAGCCCGCTAGGAGTTTGCCAAAAGGCACCTAAAGGACTCTCAGACCATGAGAAACAAGATTATCTGGTCTGATGAAACGAACACTTTGGCCTGAATGGCAAGCATCACATCTGGAGGAAACCTGGCCCTATCCCTAGGATGAAGCTTGCTGATGGGATGTTTTTCAGCGGTAGGGACTGCAAGACTAGTCAGGATCAAGGGACAGATGAACGGAGCAAAGTACAGAGAGATCCTTGATGATAACTTGCTCCAGAGCGCTCAGGACCTCAGACTGGGGCGAAGGTTCATCTTCCAACAGGACAACGACCCTAAGCACACAGCCAAGACAACGCAAGAGTGGCTTCGGGACAAGTCTCTGAATGTCCTTGAGTGGCCCAGCCAGAGCCCGGACATGAACCCGATCGAACATCCCTGGAAAGACCTGAAAATAGCTTTGCAGAGACGCTCCACATCCAACCTGACAGAGCTCGAGAGGATCTGCAGAGAAGAATGGGAGAAACTCCCAAAATACAGGTGTGCCAAGCTTGTAGCGTCATACCCATGAAGACTCGAGGCTGTAAGGTGCTTCAACAAAATACTGAGTAAAAGGTCTGAATACTTTTATTTAACTAGGCAAATGTGATATTTCAGTTTTTAAAAATGTATGCATTTGCAAACACCTATTTCTGCTTTGTCATTATGGGGTATTATGTGTAGATTGATGAGGGGAAAAAAAGATTTTATCAATTTTAGAATAAGGCTGTAACGTAACAAAATGTGGAAAAGGTGAAGAGGTCTGAATATTTTCCCAATGCACTGCAAAGTCTGTTTTAATTATAAATTAGGCCATCTAGGCTAAATTCCGCATTCAAGGCAACTATATAATAATACGGCCTAAAAGAGTGAGAAAATACATATAGTTCTTTGTTTCTCAAGTTTCTGACAGCAGTACCTCACCTGGCATGCCATCATAGTGTATGGCCGGTTGAATGCTGCTGCATCGAAAATGAACAAGGAAAAGCCTGGGGCTGGAACCAAAATGCCAGACTGGGCCTGTTAAATGGTTATCTCCATCTCTCCAACGATAACACTGACTCAATTCAAATGACAATTGAACATAAAACCCCGGAAGGACACGGGTTAAGGTCACCAACTTATGAGACAGAAGCAGAACATAATAATACAGTCACTACTTTAGGGTTACTGAAGGCATTCAATTTGATTCAATTGAGTTCAGTTTAGATATGAAATATTGTCTATGCTCACCATAATTACTTGTATTGTTAATGGGCTTCACCCTCTATCATCTATCAAAACAAAGCATGTCAAAAAACAGGAGAATATTAATAATTGAGAACAATTAAAAAAAATTGCTGTCTTTAACCACAGACAATGGCAAGCTGAGAATGAAAATGTCTCGCAAAACTATGCCAAAGTATGCCTGTCGATATTTCCTAAACAGTTAACCACAACCAAAGCCATGGGGATCAATTTGCTCATATGATGTTGGTCACAGCACATCACAGTGGGCACCCACAATCTTATCCTTTGTCAAGCCATTACGCTCATACAGCTTAACATCCAATTTTCCTCCCGTGAAACAATGCAACACTGAGACCATTCACGATACAAGGCCATGAAAATAGAAACCATAATTCAACTGTACTTCAGGGGGAAAATATCATTTTGCCACGGGCAGAACTTTTTATGTGAGTATGTTGAGTAAGGGAACAACATGGATGGCCAGAGTGGTTACAGCATTCTCTCACAAGTTTTTGGAAATCATCTCTCGCCCAGACTGAGATGTAGGAGAATGACAAAGTACAGTGTCCAATGATATGTTGACTTAAAAAGTGACACAAAACTAGACAAGTCAGCAGCAGTCATTCGTCCTCTAGCCTACTTTGATTATATATAAATATTGAATGCCGCTTAAAGGATAACTCTTCATTAGTCCAATGTTGACATAGTCAAAAAATGTTTTGCTAGTCAGCAATCAAGTTGTCAAGATAGTTAAACTGTCAAAATACAGAAATCATCCCTGTATGATGCACTATGTAGCCAATTTTCCCGGGATCAGTGTCCTCTACTGTAGACAGTTCTCTTCGAAGAGAATGTTCAAGAATACTTCCCAATCTTACCAGCAGTCATTTAATATTTTTCCCCTACAACGGTTCTTTCACAGAAACAGGAGGGTGGTAGTTGAAACACCACTACACAGGCCTACACTAAGACATCCTTGTCAATATATCTTGAAGCAACAAAACCGCCTATAACATTCGGTCAATAATCTTTCGGGTTTCAGAAATATTAGAATGTAACTAGCATCCTTGTTAAATGGTTATAAATGGGAAGAATACATGCTTGTCCTGGCATGCATCCCCTACGCAAGCTTGACGTTAGACATCAAATGTACAACTGTGTGAGCCGAGACCTCAGTTTGGACGTGACCAAGTATTTTCACTGACATCTGCAGTGAGAACAGAATTGTGTATTCTGGAATGCTAGCCTGCGTACTCGCTCTCCTCACTACAAGGATGTTATTATGTAGCTGCATTTCAATCCGAAGGCTGGATGAACTCCAGGAAGCGGGAGGGAAAACAATGTTAAAGAGAGCCTTTTCCATAAATGAATATTGTAGCACAGTGACATGGCGCAGGGGTCTACACTAGTAGGAAAGATACAGGTGCCACAGTCAAGAAAAGGGGCACTTGGGTTAAATAATGGTGGTTAAAGGGGAATGGAAACACTAGGATTTAGAACTAACTGTAGATGGCAATATTGGCACGTTTTGGTGGGGGGGGGGGTTAATATCGCAGATACATTGATGGAAACTACAATCTAATTGTCTGCATCACTTCCAATCCTCCATATATTTTTTAGCATTTATTTTTATTTTTATTATATATATATATATATATATATACAGTTATTTTATATGTAGATATATTTCCTTTATTACCCTGCAACCCTACCACTCATCCCCCAATTGGAGCAAACTACTGAATAACAACGCTTAGGCTTATACTTCCAGCTTATACATACTATATACATTTTATGGACACAGTCTATTTTACAATAGTTCTAATTTGTTTGTTTTTACTCTTGTCCTTCCTCTACCCTCAACTTCTGATGTCCATCCGGTTTGATTTCCATTTGCCATATCTTTCAAACTGTGCTCTTTCAAAAAAGTTCTTAAAGTATACATGTTTTACAGGCACAGTATTTTTTACATTAGTTATCTACTTGATATTAGTTGTTATTACTCCCAACCTTCAGCTCCATTCAACCCCTCCCATCTATCTCTTAACACCATCCATATTGGATTTCTATTTGCCATGTATTTTTTAACTGTGCTGTGATGTTTCACAAAAGTTCTGAAGCTTTCTATTCTCATTGTTAATTTTTGCTAAAAGATTATTATATTATTGATCGATTGACTATTAATTTTCAGATCGCCCATTTGTGCTATCTGCAGGGTTAGCTCCAGGTAAATATTGCAATTCTTCAGGCATTCCTGGACCTGTGACCAAAAACAAGCTACATTTGGACAGTACCAAAATAAATAATCTAATGATTCTGACTCTTCGCAGCAAAATCTGCAGAGCTGGGAAGGTTGTATCCCCCCATATAAATAACATTTTATTGGTTGCAAGAATTTTGTATAATAATTTTGAATCCGGCGTCGTTTTGCGTATCCCTTCATAAACCATGTGCCATGGAATCGGTACGTCAAAAATCTATTCCCATCTACAGTGGGGCAAAAAAGTATTTAGTCAGCCACCAATTGTGCAAGTTCTCCCACTTAAAAAGATGAGAGAGGCCTGTAATTTTCATCATAGGTACACTTCAACTATGACAGACAAAATGAGAAAAAGAAATCCAGAAAATCACATTGTAGAATTTTTTATGAATTTATTTGCAAATTATGGTGGAAAATAAGTATTTGGTCAATAGCAAAAGTTTATCTCAATACTTTGTTATATACCCTTTGTTGGCAATGACAGAGGTCAAAGGTTTTCTGTAAGTCTTCACAAGGTTTTCACACACTGTTGCTGGTATTTTGGCCCATTCCTCCATGCAGATCTCCTCTAGAGCAGTGATGTTTGGGGCTGTTGCTGGGCAACACGGACTTTCAACTCCCTCCAAAGATTTTCTATGGGGTTGAGATCTGGAGACTGGCTAGGCCACTCCAGGACCTTGAAATGCTTCTTACGAAGCCACTCCTTCGTTGCCCGGGCGGTGTGTTTGGGATCATTGTCATGCTGAAAGACCCAGCCACGTTTCATCTTCAATGCCCTTGCTGATGGAAGGAGGTTTTCACTCAAAATCTCACGATACATGGCCCCATTCATTCTTTCCTTTACACGGATCAGTCGTCCTGGTCCCTTTGCAGAAAAACTTCCCCAAAGCATGATGTTTCCACCCCCATGCTTCACAGTAGGTATGGTGTTCTTTGGATGCAACTCAGCATTCTTTGTCCTCCAAACACGACGAGTTGAGATTTTACCAAAAAGTTATATTTTGGTTTCATCTGACCATATGACATTCTCCCAATCTTCTTCTGGATCATCCAAATGCTCTCTAGCAAACTTCAGACGGGCCTGGACATGTACTGGCTTAAGCAGGGGGACACGTCTGGCACTGCAGGATTTGAGTCCCTGGCGGCGTAGTGTGTTACTGATGGTAGGCTTTGTTACTTTGGTCCCAGCTCTCTGCAGGTCATTCACTAGGTCCCCCCGTGTGGTTCTGGGATTTTTGCTCACCGTTCTTGTGATAATTTTGACCCCACGGGGTGAGATCTTGCGTGGAGCCCCAGATCGAGGGAGATTATCAGTGGTCTTGTATGTCTTCCATTTCCTAATAATTGCTCCCACAGTTGATTTCTTCAAACCAAGCTGCTTACCTATTGCAGATTCAGTCTTCCCAGCCTGGTGCAGGTCTACAATTTTGTTTCTGGTGTCCTTTGACAGCTCTTTGGTCTTGGCCATAGTGGAGTTTGGAGTGTGACTGTTTGAGGTTGTGGACAGGTGTCTTTTATACTGATAACAAGTTCAAACAGGTGCCATTAATACAGGTAACGAGTGGAGGACAGAGGAGCCTCTTAAAGAAGAAGTTACAGGTCTGTGAGAGCCAGAAATCTTGCTTGTTTGTAGGTGACCAAATACTTATTTTCCACCATAATTTGCAAATAAATTCATAAAAAATCCTACAATGTGATCAGCGATGTTGATGATGGTCGGTCGGTAACCCCTATTTACCATAACCCTCGAAGTTGAAAAGGGAGGAGCAAGCAGAGCGCCTCAACGTAGGCCTATAACTCCTTAGGAATATTTCTGTCTGCAATAATGACCCTTGTGGGGAAAACGAATTCCGATTGGATGGGCCTATGCCATCCCAGGACCACCCCTGCACAGTCATGTGAAATCCATAGATTAGGGTCTAATGAATTTATTTCAATTGACTGATTTCCTTCTATGAACTATAACTCAGTAAAATATTTGAAATTGTTGCATTTCTATTTTTGTTCAGTATAGATTCATAATAATGAAGGATTGCTCAACCATAAGATTTCCAAACATAAGGCAGAATCAGTTTGAGAGAAGAAGTCAGTGATTATGGCTCTCAGCTCTACAACCTCCCAAAGACAATGGTTGAGTCATTCAGAGACATGTTGGTGCTGACCTCCAGTGGCATGCTGAATTAATGGTCCACTCTGCCGCACATTGGCCGTGCAACAAAGAACTCTGACGCTGAAAGACATTCAACCATCTTTGCTTTAGTCCAAACAAGCCTAAATAAAATCAGACAAAATTGGAAGTCAAGAAAAAACTAAGTTACCACTACTACACTTTGTCTAAACCCCATCAACTGACAATCCCCCCTGCTATAACATTATTTTTTTGCAGATCAATATTCATAATAGTACACACAAAAAAAAACAGGACAGACATCATCCAAAGGACACCAATTACTTTACTAATTTCCTTTCAATTCTACCAACACACCCGCCATTCCAATTTGAATAAACGACCCAGGCGGGCCGTGGAACGGCGCAGCGGTACCAAACTGGAAAAACATGTTTCCAAGCATATTTGGCTAATCCACCTCACAGCATGTTCTGCACATCCCATTCAACCAAAGGCAGCCATTGTCAGGCAACTGTATCTCTGTAATGAGCCATGTTAAAGCTTGTATTCACAGACAGCAGCCCCTCTCAATGGGAGCCTATCAGGCTCCAGCTTCCAGGCAGGGACCAAGGCCACAGTATACGCTATCAGTGAGGGAACCATTCTCCAACAGTCCATTTTACACATGGTTCCCTATATGTAACCTGGTAGAAACGACTAACGTGCATTTGTTAGGGCCGATGCCGATACCGATTTTTGGGAGTCAAAGGAGGGTGAGGGCCGATATTCAAAATCATTACATTTGAATATTGTTGACATTTCTCAGACACAGCCATGTCTGCATTAATGTATCAATTTTAAAATCCAACAATACATTTGACTTCGTTTTTACCAAACTACATAACGGTATTTTTTTTATTTTTCTTAATGGTACATTTCTTGATAAACTGAGTAAATTAAGAGGGCATAGGCCTACTCACAAAACAGGTGAATGCATATTAAATAGGAGTGTGCATTGAGTTACTGAGCTTGTTTTGGAGTCTATGGTGTTGCAGAAAACAAGTTTTCCTTCCATTTGGGACTTATATTAGTCTACTGATCAACAACATTTGCATCGAAGCACCACTCCAGCATGTCACGCCTGTATGGCAGGACATCATATAGGCACTGCTGTTGGTTTGAGAATATAAAATAACATCTATTCAATGCAAGAATGTGATTTATTTTCAGCTGCCCGGACGAAATTCAAAACAATTCAATTGGCTAGTTCAGCTATCTGTCAAGAAATGGGTGGGTTGTAACTTGATCCTACTGCTACAATTGGATAGAGCGAGGCTGTAACTCCGTTCCCTTTCACATCTCTCTCAATCGCTCATATCACTTGCTGCTGTTTACTGCTACTATGAAAACTAGCTCAATGCCATTTGCTACCAAGCCATAAAATGTACATAACATCTAACAAGAAGAGCAAGACTAGCAACAAAGATGAATATGACTCAAATCTGCCCATAATTTGAGATATGAGAACGCACACACGTATTGCGTGCTGATCTATAGCTTCATTGGTCCATAAACATGCAGGAAGAGTCTTAGGTAGCTAAACCTATTGCCAATCTTTATTTAAGCATTTTAAATACACTTCCTACTGTCATGACGTTGGCCTGGGGGTAGGTTTATGACAGTCATAAATACCTCTTTCCCCCCTCCCCCGTTCCTCTTCCCTACTGATGTGACATAAGAAAACCCCTTGGTTAACATAGAGATTCTGGGAACATCAGAAGTAATCCGACCAACTGAACATATGCGGTGGTACTTAAGGTATATTATGTCAGTTCGGTTGCCCTCTGACACATTCTCATCAATGATAGAATGACAAACTCTACTGTGGAAAGTCTAAACATCAGAGGTATCAGATTCACATGGAATTGTTGTTTAATTCAAAAGTTTGAATATGAAATTATTTGTGAATAGATGAAATGTAATTTTAGCTTCCAAATGAGAGATTTGGGTTTTCATAAGTTTGGGCCTCTGCTCAACCAGTGGCCCGCCCCTGTGAAGAGACATGGGTAATAAACTTTTCAGACACACCCCTCTCCCTCCACTATATAAAGCCATTGACAAAAATATAACTTTCTGTTCCGGGTACATTATGATGACGATCCGATGTCAGAATGGTTCAGATAATAACTACAGAACTAAGCCAACATCAGCATGGACTTTGGTTGTAAATGGTATGAACTTTGAACTCGTATTCACTACAGAAGTGATACCTCCTAGCCGTTGAGTTAGCAACAGCTGCTACAAACGCAGGTTAGGAAGGACAGTCAGAGTATCCCGTCTACTACACAACGACGTTACTACCACATATCCAGTGACCACCAGAGACATTCTTCAAAGGACAGAGGACTCGGGTTGGCGACACGGTCTTCCATCTACCACCAACCTACTGAAGCGCAGCTCAGAGTAAATATTTATTGCATTTTCCTTTTCCAAATGGGCGGTAATTTAGAATGTATAAGATACTGTATTTACGATAGCACAGCTTCGCCTCTGTTCCAGTCTCCCGCTCTTTCACCAAAACCCAGCCCCTTTCCTTTGTGTAACAAGCTGTCATATCTATTCCGCCCGCTAGGGACGTTTTCCTTTATGACGGCAATTTGTAATCAAGTTATGATTTAATTGTGTATGTGTGATTCTGTGTGATTAGTTAGGTATTTAGTAAATAAATAATTAAACCCAATTTTGTATTGCTGATTCAACTTGTTAGCCAGGATTCTTGCAGATAACCAAGGATTTACAACTTTCAGATGAGACTGAATAAAATGACGATTAATGTTGACTGCTATGGATGTAAAATATTACTAAATCTTTAAGAGTTTATTCGGAAGATAACAGCTCTATAAATATTATTTCGTGGTGTCCCTCTCTAGTTAATTACATTTACATGATTAGTTCAATCAGGTAATATTAATTACGGAGAAATTATTTTATAGAATAGCATGTCATAGCAATTAATCCGGCAAAGCCAAAGACACGACACTTCTTTCCCTATTACAACAATCTAATCAACTGTCAATTAGGGCTGTCGCTGACTAAAGAAAATCTTGGTCGACCGAAAGTTGTCTGTTCTTTTGACCAATCGATTGGGCAGAATTTTAAAACGTGTATTTTTCTATATAGACACATTTGTTTGAAAAAAAATCTAACTATATGCATTGAGCTTGTCTGATGCCTTAATCTTACTGTTTTAAGAAATAAGACAAATGACACCGATGCTGAACAAAAATATAAAACGCAACATGTAAAGTGTTGGACCCATGTTTCATGAGCTGAAATAAAAGATCCCAGAAACGTTCCATATGCACAAAAACCTTATTTCTCTAAAATTGTGCGCACACATTAGTTTACATCCCTGTTAGTGAGGATTTCTCCTTCGCTAAGACAATCCATCCACCTGACAGATGTGGCATATCAAGAAGCTGATTAAACAGCATGATCATTACACAGGTGCATCTGGGGACAATAAAAGGCCACTCTAAAATGTGCAGTTGTCACAAAACACAATGCCACAGATGTCTCAAGTTGAGGGAGTGTGCATTCATAAAGGCACACCCCATGAATACAATACTTTTTTGTCCTGTGCAAAGAAATGGGATCTGAGCATGAATCATTATGGTTGCATACCGAGGTCAGGTGGTTGTCGCAAGGTAAAGTGCTGCTGCGTCTATTTGAAATGAGAGATTAAGTGCGCCTATTCCTACTGCATACAGTTGGAATGCTTGACTGATACTAAATGGCTGGCAGACATTTTTGATAGGCTTTATGAACTTAACATGTCACTAAGGCCCGAAAAGCCGCCACATGTCATTGGCCGACAAAGTTGAGGGGTTTGTGAAGAAGCTAGAGCGGTGGGCAGTGCGAGAGGAGGACGGGAGTGGGGAGACGTTCACTGTACTCCACAAGTTTATTGAGAATGAACTGCACCAGGATGATGCGACAAAAGCAAGGATCACTCATCACCTCCAGGGACTTATTGGACATTTCAGGAGGTACATTCAATTGGAGAGACATGAAAACCACGAATGGATTCAACAATCGTTAATTGCCACTACCGCTGCCAGCTACTGGTCATCTACCGGTCATCTGAGCTACAAGACTCACTCCTGGACCTATCCAGTGGCAGGACCCTGTGCACAGCTTTTGTCTCACTGGATGAATTCTGTCTGTCAATCGCAGGAGAATACCCGGGATTATCTGAAACCGCATAGGATTAATTTATTCTTTCAGTGTCGACCCATCTCTGTGAAACTACTTTTTCCGCACTTACATACATTAAAATCAAACAATGATCACGACTCACGAGTGGAAGATAAACTATGTTTATCCGGGTCAAGCTTAAAGCCCAGCATACAAATGCTGTCTTCCAAGCATCAGGCTCCCAGCATCAGGCTCAGCCATCTCATTAATTCTAGAGAGTATAGATGAATTAAGAATAGGTTGATGAATAGAGAGATTCTGGTAATTACCCATGTATAGTGCTTTCAGAAAGAATTCACACCCCTTGACTTTTTCCAGATTTTGTTTCGTTGGGGCGGCAGGTAGCCTAGTGGTTAGAGCGTTGAGCCAGAAATCGAAAGGTTGCTATCAAATCAAATTGTATTTGTCACATACACATGGTTAGCAGATGTTAATGCGAGTGTAGCGAAATGCTTGTGCTTCTAGTTCCGACAATGCAGTAATAACCAACGAGTAATCTAACCTAACAATTCCACAACTACTACCTTATACACACAAGTGTAAAGGGATAAAGAATATGTACATAAAGATATATGAATGAGTGATGGTACAGAACGGCATAGGCAAGATGCAGTAGATGGTATCGAGTACAGTATATACATATGAGATGAGTAATGTAGGGTATGTAAACATAAAAGTGCATAGTTTAAAGTGGCTAGTGATACATGTATTACATAAAGATGGCAAGATGCAGTAGATGATATAGAGTACAGTATATACATATACATTATATTAAGTGGCATTGTTTAAAGTGGCTAGTCATACATTTTTGATCAATTTCCATCAATTTCCATTATTAAAGTGAGCTGGAGTTGAGTCAGTATGTTGGCAGCAGCCACTCGATGTTAGTGCTAGATCTGATCCCCGAGCTGACAAGGTAAAAAAAGGTCGTTCTGCCCCTTAACAAGGCAGTTAACCCACTGTTCCTAGGCTGTCATTGTAAATAAGAATTGGTTCTTAACTGACTTGCCTAGTTAAATAATGGTTAATTAAAAATAAACAGGCTGAATTTAAAATGGATAAAATAAAATTGTCACCAGCCTACACACAATAACCCATAATGTCATAGTGTCATAGTTTTTCAAAATGTTAAGTCAATAAGTATTCAACCCTTTCGCATGGCAAGCATAAATAAGTTCAGGAGTAAAAATATGCTTAACAAGTCACATAATAAGTTGCATGGACTCACTCTGTGTGCAATAATAGTGTTTAACCTCATCTCTTTACCCCACACATTTGTAAGGTTCCTCAACCAAAGACCAGGGAGGTTTTCCAATTCCTCGAAGAGTAGATGTGTAAAAATAAATAAAAGAAGCAGACACTGAATAACCCTTTGAGAATGGTTAAGTTATTCATTACACTTTGGATGGTGTATCAATACACCCGGTCACTACAAAGATACAGGCATCCTTCCCAACTCAGTGGCCGGAGAGGAAGGAAACCGCTCAGGGATTTCACCATGAGTTAAGAATTTAATGATTGTGATAGGAGAAAACTGAGGATGGATCAACAACATTGTAGTTACTCCACAATACTAACCTAATTGACTGAGTGAAAATAAGTATGCCTGTACAGAATAACAATATTCCTAAACATGCATCCTGTTTGCAACAAGGCACTAAAGTAATACTGCAACAAATGTGGCAAACCAATTAACTTTTTGTCCTGAATATTATAAAGTGTTGTTAGGGGCAAATCCAAAAGAACGTATTACTGAGTACCACGCTCCATATTTTCAAGCATAGTGGTGGCTGCATCATGTTATGGGTATGCTTGTAATCGTTGAAGACTTGGGAGTTTTTCCAGGATAAAAAAATGAATGGAATGGAGCTAAGCACAGGAACATTTCTAGAGGAAAACCTGGTTCAGTCTGCTTTCCACCAGACACTGGGAGATGAATTAACCGTTCAGCAGGACAATGACCTAAAACACGAGGCCAAATCTACATTAGAGTTGCTCACCAAGAAGACAGGGAATGGTTCTACATGACAATGTACAGCAAGACATTAAAATGGTCTAGCAATGATCAACAACCAATTTGACAGAGCTTGAAGAATTTATTTAAGAATAATGGGCAAATGTTGCACAATCCAGGGGAGGAAAGCTCTTAGAGACTTACCCAGAAAGACTCACAGCTGTAAATCGCTGCCAAAGATGCTTCCACAAAGTATTGACTCAGTGGTGTGAATACTTACGTAAATGAGATTTCTGAATTAAATTTTCATTCAATTTGCAAAAACTTCTAAAAACGTGTTTTCACTTTGTCATTATGGGGTAGTGTGTAGACAGGTGAGATTTTTATTTTAATCTATTTTGAATTCAGGCTGTAACACAACAAAATGTGGAATAAGTCAAGGAGCATGAATACTTTCTGAAGGCACTGTAAATGGCCAAATAAAAGTGTGAAGTGAATGCAAACAAATATTATTTATTAATATTACATTTCTGTGTATACATCAATGTAAAGTTTTTGGGCTTTAAATAATAGATATTA
Source organism: Salvelinus alpinus (assembly GCF_045679555.1). Lineage (NCBI taxonomy): Eukaryota > Metazoa > Chordata > Actinopteri > Salmoniformes > Salmonidae > Salvelinus > Salvelinus alpinus. The sequence continues at coordinate 31,142,306 of NC_092093.1, forward strand.
GAAATGAATGTGTGTCGGGGGGAAGGCGCGTACTGGGACCGAGAGCCAAAAAAGTTTGGGAACCCCTGCAGTAGCGTACAGTACACTATAATTTACTGAACTCAGGTTCTGCCAATTAAGGTGTGTGTGTGAGAGCGAGAGAGCGAGTCTTTCTGTAGTTTGGTTGTTGTACATATGAATGGTCCCCATCTGAACAATAATAATGCACTTGGACTGGCCGACCCAGAGGTCAAGACGGAGCTGGCCCTGGACTTGAGGTAAGGTAGCTGTCTCCTGGGTAGATGTACATCCAACACGGTCCTCAACATTGATTTCTCATAAAAGCACACACATTCTTTCAGGTTACAGACCATGTAACTAGGCCTAGGAGTCCTAGACAAAGCGAGTGCAACAATATCCGTAGGCTAGTTATTGGTTTTGTAACAATACCCAAACATGCAAAGGAGGATATTACATTTTTCAATGTTTGTGTAGCTATTCAGGACACATCCCCATGAAGAAAATTACATTCATAACTATGCGTTTCTGTATAGTACAAATCAGGGACCCATGATGTCATTCTGTTACCGTCATTCTGATAGAGTGTTCAATAACCAAAAGGTTCAAATTTAAGGTGTCATTATAGCTGACTCCCCATTCCTTCCGCAGACATATTTGAATCTAGATTCGGGGTAGATATTTAACAGTTTTTAGAAAACCGGCTCAAATCAAATTTTGTGATATTTAACCATCATTCTGTTACCAAACTTTACATCTGCCCTGTCCTTTGAGTAAATGTGTTTTTTTGCAAAAATTTTACTAGACATTTTTTTAAATTAGTCCTTGAGCAAAATGTGTCCTTGTGCACAGAGTTGTATGGTTTGTTTAATTTTGTAATCAATGGCTTTTGTTTGGCATCATTTTAAAGTGACACATTTTCAAGTCTTGGCGTCATTCTGTTACCATGGAATTGTCGACACACACATTCCGAACAAAAATATAAACACAACGTGTAAAGTGTTGGTCCCATATTTCATGAGCTGAAATAAAAATGAATAAATAAAAAAAATATTGACTGTAGGAATGTCCACCAGAGCTGTTGCCAGAGATTTGAATGTATAATTCTCTACCATAAACGGACTCCTACATCTCCTACATACATTTAGAGAATTTGGCAGTGCGTCCAACTGGCCTCACAACCGCAGACCACATGTAACCACACAAGCCAAGGACCGTTTAAAATTGTTGCATATATATATATATATATATAAATATTTTTGTAGTTTTTATTTGATCCACTTTGAGATTATTATTGTGTAATGAAAAGCACTTTACAAATGTAATACATTATTATAGTGGAGATATCTTGGTTACTAAACTTTGCATGATTTTGTCCTGAGAGCCTAACGCAACTTCCCCAGCCAGTCAGATGAACTCGTGGATATCATTTTTATGTCTCTGCGTGCAGTTTGAAAGAAGTTGCTAAGTAGCGCTAGCTCTATTGCTAACTGGCGTAAGTGCAATTGCTGGAAGTCTATGGGTATCTGCTAGTACGTTAACGCTAGTTAGCATTGGTTTGCGAAACTACCTCAAACTTCTGTTACGAGATGTTGCCACGCCAATAGATGGCGCTGCTGTTGTGTATTTTACTGTAGTGAGGAGTGAGCTAAGTTAGGCATTACGCACTGAATGGAGCTGTACGCATGCTACCCAAAGATGCTGAAGTAAAGACATTCTTTTCAACATTAACTTGTTATTGTATTGAATAATCAGCATACAAAACAACTTCCTTTATACTGGACACCGATACATAAAAATGGTATCCACAAGTTAATCTAACTCTGGGGAAGTAGATAACGGGCATCAATTACAAAATCCCGAAGTATCCCCTTTAAATTTAGGTGGCTGTTGGTCATAATATTTTGAAGGCATAACGTCATTTGTGTAAATAAACTACCGGCAATCCATCAGAAAGCATTTTAGGTTGCAGGAGAGGGCTAAATCAAGTAATTTGAGGACGTTTTGTTATGTTTATTCTTCTAGAGAAAAGGGATTGTCACAAAATGTACCCAACGTTAGGCACATATCTTCCTTACGCTGTCTGGCAAGCCAAATAACCAGCCATGATCTTACCATATAAACTGCTTTTTCGCAAAGGTGGCAAAGCATGTTAGCTACTAATGTTACTTTGAGCATTGTCTAAAGCTGACCTTTCTAAACCAGTTGGCTAACAACTAACATTAACTAGTAATAAATGCTATGCACCTCGACTACTTTTGTGGAAGCAAAAAGCCGACGGAGGCAAGCAAAGGTCCAGGAAGTGCGTTTACTTAGCTACCCACTAGTAAGACTGTCAGCAAGAAAACTTGTCAAAGTTGTAGCTCGCAAGATGATTCGTTAGCCGCTACCATTAACTACCTGGTGTTATGATTCCATAGCTAACGTTAGCTAGCTACCTCTAGCTACCTCTCTACGCATCTCATAACATTACGGATTTACATGTTCGCAATAGTTAGTTACCTAACGTTAGCTATTTGACTTGACGATGCATAGTTATGCCGATACGTTTACAGATGATTGGCAACTAACGTTAGCCGAGTTGGCTAGTACAAACTCACAGTAATAAGCCACGACAGGATCCCTCTTCTCATGTTCCTGTGCAGTTCTTAGATAGTGCTGAATGGCTTTTAGCTGTGGTGGAAGAGCCATCTCTAAGAATATCAATAACACTAACTATAACAGATTAACCAACAATCGAAATGTGGATCGTTAGTTAGCTCTAAAAAGTGTTCCTAATATCGAAGAATTATTCTGCTCCTTGTTCAATACGTATAGCGCCATCTCCAGGACCGGAGGACTATCAAAGCAAAACAGCATCATATTGATATATTAATTACTGTGTACTACTGCAATGCATACCACTTGTAATCTCAAGAGCTGTGTAGCCAACAATATTATAATATGAATGTAATAACAATCAATGAGAATTATGGCATACCTGTGCAGTAAACTGTCATCAAGGAACTGCATGCAGCTTGTGGTTTGGGGAGTTGTTCGACACCACAATGATCTGCTGTGGTTACACTGCATATTCACCTTTCCCCCCCAAGAGATAGCATGGGGCTATCATAAACACTGGGTATGTATAGAAAACAACTGAAACTGGGCATGCAGCTGTTCTGTTATTGTAGGATTGCTTTGTCAATACAAAAAAATGTCAGTACAAAAAAGCTGCAGCATAGCAGCACCTCTAACAACAACAAAGAAATCATCTAACTGATACTTTTGAAACGTAAGAAAATGTTTGATCCTGAGCTAAAAAGCAACACAGACAGATTTTTTTTTAAAACATCATACTGTACAACAATATTGTCCTAAGATATGAGTTGGTCATAAAATGTGCCCCTTTTATTAAACAAAGCTGAGATGTTTTATGCATTTTATAAAGAACACTCAGTCAAAACAGACAATAGATGTAATGAAATTCAATAAAATTACGCTAAGAAATGTAAACATTGCAAGCAAACATTAGTAAAAATAAAAAACCTACGTAACAGATATGGGTCCTTGTGGGGTATTTCAGAATGCAGGACTAATTACTTTGTGAGCTAGATATTCAAAGTTTCGATCAAGCCTGATTTCTGATTAATAAAGGTAACTGTATTTGAGCTTATTTCAAGTTCAACATCTCTTTCAACAATACATTCCGCAGAATTTCAGACTGTGTATACCGGAATTAGCTTGATAACTAATTGATCCCACTTCCCCAAAATACTCCTCAGATTTACTGACAACCAAATGAATGTCATTGCTTCTTTTAACAGTTACCTCAGCTTTTTATACAAAATGAAAGAGGCAAACTTTAAAACTATCCAGCTGTCACAAATACCAGAAAGCAGTATGCCATATTGTACCTGAGATGATACATTTAGCTGAAAATAATAACAAAAGTTGGATGGATGCCTGATAATAACTTACAGATACAAAACAAAAGAGGTAATCATTTTCAGTACAGCAACAGCACAGGGTTAAATCAAAAGCATAATACTACAAGCTATGAAATGGGTCTTAAAATAGTCAAATATATGGGTTAACTATTCACACTGTGACCAGCAGACTTATCAGCAAATACACTTAAATCTACAGTGATGTGCAGAATCTGCATGATAAATCTGGTAGCATGGAAACCCATCTTCTTTAACTGTTATTGATACCATTCCTATATATAGTATTTCAAAACCTTAATTTCACAATCAAAGGATGTGCAAAAAATCATTCAAATTTAAAACTAATTTGAGAACCTTTATATAGTCTGGAACTTCAATTCATACAAATGTACAATTACTAATTTATTATGAACTAAAAATAATAAAGGCCAAATATTGAAATCAAATCTAAGCTTCATTAGGTGAAATTTTTGCCTGCCTTTTTTTCATCTGAAGGCATAGTCCAAATGCCTTAAAATGACCCATTTTCAGCTTGTGTCGTAGGGTATCAGGATGTTACCATTGATGACATGACATTGGCCATATGTTGTACTGGACAATTAGATTACATTACTGTGGGATGTAGGTTTGTCTATAGGCCCCTAAGAAGACTACAACAATGCTATAACACTTTTCACTGGGTACAAATACTGAAGTATGGATGTGGAAAATATTAGAATTACTGGTAACACATTTCTTTCTTATGTGGGCCAATGATTGAAAGCTGCATATGTCACAACAATATCATTAGTCTATTGACAAAATAAGGTTTAAATCTGTGTGACTTGACTTAAACAATGGGATTATGGAAAGAAGTGTCTGAGTGTCGACTCCCAACAAAAAAAAGCAGAGGTATGTAGTTTTCGGCCTTGGTGTCCATGCGAGACCTGGATAGACACACAGAAACTTGAAATATGACCAATTACTCTGTAGCAAATAACACACAGGTCATTGATTGGTCAAATAACCCAATCTCCTACAGAGTATCTCAAATATCTCAGCAACACACAGCAGCACCGTGATCCCAGTGAAAGTGTACATTGCACTTAAAAATATGGTCTTTTCAAAGTGTTCCGGCACCATGCATTTTGTGACATTGAACGTCTTTTCTAGGGCACTGGCATCACACATGTAGAGTGGGTGAACCTGGAAACCAAAGAGATGGCTCTGCAACCAAAAAGCGATGACTTCCAGAATAATTCTTAGTAGGACAGAGATGATGTAGAAGACAGTGTATGTAGGTCTCTGAAGGATTTCCTCCTGGTCAATGTTTTTACAGGCAGCATAGAGATGAAATACAGCTCCAGGGACTAAAACAGTTACCAACTGCAATGCCCAGAATACCTGCAAGCAGAATAACATTCTGGCTAGTGGAAAAACAAACTATTCACAAGTCCACATTGAACAACAGCACATCTTTGAGTCCCTCTGTTAATGACGTTGTTGTTTACATTGACTTCAACTGGAACTTAATGACTGGAATGAATACTGTTGGGTTTAAATCACATTATACAATATCATCAGAATATTATAACGATGGTAGAGTGAAAATTCACAACTGTTTGTGGATCCTGACATATTACCCATGGTTTCTGTCTAGCTTGTATTCTAATATCAGATAAGTGAATGCAGGAAGCTGTCTTACCTGAGGTGTTATCGGCCTAAATTGGTTGTAACAGTAGAGATTTAACTCCCTCCTGTCTGGATCACAGCTGAAATGGAGAGCTTCATTGCCATAGACTGCAAAGCCCAGGACGCCCAGAAAGAACATCCGAACAGAGCCAAAGAACAGTGTGTGGAACTGGCCTATCACTGTCGGAGGCCTGAGCTAAAACAAACACACAGACACAGAAAAACGCTTTAAAACAGCATTTGTTTGTAAAAGATTAAAAAAATTGTGTGAAAACTGATTGAGGAAGCAGAAGTATGATTATCATTTCATGAATTACACAAACATTTGTGAACAGATGACACATTGGAATACACCACCCTCATGAAATAATTGCAGATGGACCAAATATCAGATCTAAATTAAACAATTTCAAACATGCTTATTAATCAGTAATGCATGGAGTATTTTGGCAATAGGTTATCTGTCATGTTTCAAACACAAACCTATTCTGAAAATAGGATATTTACTCTGCTATATGTAACACTTAGTCATCTATCAACAAATGCAACAGTCTATCCATTCTATTGTACAGGTAGATGATATGAATGAATAATTCAGAGAACTCACTGGGCTCAAAGTGACCACGACCATCGTCCAATATTCTATATATTCTTGGTATCACAATACTTACACATCCTTCGTAAAAGTTCTTAATGTAGTTTAAAGACATGACTTGGCTGCTATTCTCCCAGTTCAATTATTGTAACCTGGGGGTCATTGTCAATCTGCTGGCATCAGGCAAAGCCAACAATAAGTCTGAAGCTCCTAATGACCTTTTGCCGCTGAAAGCCCTTGTCAATGCATATTTGTCTTTTATCCGTGGTGCCTTCATCAATTTACCCACTCAGTAGAAAAAAGACAACAGAAAGGAAAAACAAAGGCACGGGGCATGTGTTCGGCCCATAATCCCCATTGAACAAAGTCAGCGAAAAAAAATATTTGTAAAACACAATAGGAGAGAAAACAAAATAGTAAAATACAATAGTGGCACTTGAGTGTTATTTTGAGCTTCCAACTGAACAATATGAGATAAATTGTGTTTGAAAGTTAGTTTTATAACTCCATCTAAAGAATTTGCATGTCAATTTCCACCTCCATTAGTTTTTAATTTCACGGATGACATTTGAAATGATAATTGTAGAGAAGTGATTTAGGAGCTACTGAACAGCTTCTGACAAAGGAGCATTTATAAAATACACATTTCAGCGAAACTTTTATAATCTTTGAGTAAATTAACTCGGAATAATTTCACTGACATATTTGTACTGACATGAGGCACACGAACAAGTGATTTATATAACTACGCAGTCAAAAGGAACTTCTCCCTGTTGGAACATCGCGATACACACCCTGCACTGTAAGTAGCCTACATCTGAAAGATCATTCACCAAGTTGTCCCAGCTTCAACAAGTTAGAGCAAAAACACAGCAGGAAAACACGACAAAATAAACAAAGCAGGTAATAAAATGAAGTCCACACACCAACCGTAATCCAGGCGGAGTGCTGTTCATTCCCCCTCTCAATCAGAGCTTGGGTCCTACACTCATACCACTCTTGCACTCCCAGGGAGAGACCTGCTGGAAGAGTACCATGATGGATGCGTTTATTTTACTGAACGCGTACTTGTCAGAGCACAAACAACAAACCAATAAGCAAAGCATCAATGAAATCAGGCATTTGGAACTGTCAATAGAGAGAGAGAGCATAATGGACAGAAGTACTATTACTTAAATAAAGATAACACCGTCCCGCAAACATCCAGAGAGAGCACGTGGTCCACACGACGCAATCACTCAGCTGTTCCTGTCCTCATCAGTCAGCGTAAAAAGCAACATCCTACCTGAGGGACATAAATGACTGCTCTACCACGGACGTATATCATATGTGACCCGTTTCAGGAAACTAGGCGGTAACTTCGATAGGTAACACACACAAACATAAGGACAAGGCATAGGCCTATAACTCAATAAATAGAATAGCCTACACCTGCATTAACTATGAGTGGTCTGAATTGGAATCCGTTTTACGCACAAACTGATAGAAAACAACAGTAGACCACATTGATATGGACATTCTCCAAGGCATTGGCATTTAAAGCAGGTGTTTCTGTGACAGGCCTACAGTTGAAGGGGTTTCAGTCGTTGCCAATTTATTAAATAAACGTTCAAATGCAACTCACAGCCGTAACCATTTCCATTGGCACTGCAGACTGCAGAGCTCTGCATAGATAGACAGAGACGAATACGTTTAGCATAAAATGGCTTCATTCGTATTAATCAGTCATGGCAAAGCACGGTGAATATTACATAATTGCAAATGTGCTTTCCTGATTGTAAATTATAAAGTATCGATTTGCCCCAAGTGCACTGCACTGTAGCCTATGCTCCATATAAATGTTTCTTAATATGATGCATGTGCCAGTAGATGTCACTAAACAAGCACACACGATTTGGGAAAGCATCACAACAAATAAAACGGTCGAGCACATTAAAGAACGACTGAACATTCCGATTCCTCATGTGTTTCTCTGTTGCCCATTATGAAAAACTAAATTTCCGTCTTGGGGGTGTGGTGGTTCGATGTGGCAGTTTTGGATATTTGTCCCACATGAGACACCATAGCAACTAACCAGAATCACTTCCTCAAAATAGTCAGAATGAATAACTCAAGAAAGCTGTAATTAATTTGGACATTTTAGTGGTGCAATTTTACATATAGCTAAGGCAGCGTTTCCCTAACTCGGTCCTCGGGAATCCAAGGGGTACACGTTTTGGTTTTGGCCTTAGTACTACACAGCTGATTCAAATAATCAAATATTGATGAGTCAATTATTTGAATCAGCTGTAAAGTGCTAGGGCAAAACCCCCAAAGGGCACCCCTTGTAGTCCCCAGGACCGAGTTTGGGAACACGGAGTTTAGGTGTTTGGTGCCATATTTCTTAAGTAAAAAAAAATGCATTAGGTGTTGTCTTATGTAAACAAAGTCTGATCCGCTACGCAGGTCTGTCTGACTGTCTCGAGTTCACACTGCACGTCCTTAGCCCAGGGCTAAGGAAATTTTAGCCCTGGGCTAAGCGTCTGTTCACACTTGTGCATTCTTGGGCTAGCACCAACCTTAGCTCACGGCTAGCTGGCCCTGCTCTGGAGCAGGGTTAGCACAGACTTCAGGCAAGCCCCAGAAACACAGTGCCAAAATAGCCAGTGTGAAACGAAGTCAAGAACAACACACAGAATCAAAAAAGCTACACACTCAATTTGCATATGCTTGTGATGCGTTCTGCACGCTATTTTATAAGTAAATGTATAGACCCCTTTCTGTGTTTGCAAACATTGTCGGTGGCAGAACACAGTTCTTATACATTTACATTTAACATTTAAGTCATTTAGCAGACGCTCTTATCCAGAGCGACTTACAAGTTGGTGCATTCACCTTATGATATCCAGTGGAACAACCACTTTACAATAGGGCATCTAACTCTTTTAAGAGGGGGGGGTTAGAAGGATTACTTTATCCTATCCTAGGTATTCCTTAAAGAGGTGGGGTTTCAGGTGTTTCCGGAAGGTGGTGATTGACTCCGCTGACCTGGCGTCGTGGGGGAGTTTGTTCCACCATTGGGGTGCCAGAGCAGCGAACAGTTTTGACTGGGCTGAGCGGGAGCTGTACTTCCTCAGAGGTAGGGAGGCGAGCAGGCCAGAGGTGGATGAACGCAGTGCCCTTGTTTGGGTGTAGGGCCTGATCAGAGCCTGAAGGTACGGAGGTGCCGTTCCCCTCACAGCTCCGTAGGCAAGCACCATGGTCTTGTAGCGGATGCGAGCTTCAACTGGAAGCCAGTGGAGAGAGCGGAGGAGCGGGGTGACGTGAGAGAACTAGGGAAGGTTGAACACCAGACGGGCTGCGGCGTTCTGGATGAGTTGTAGGGGTTTAATGGCACAGGCAGGCTCCCAGCCAACAGCGAGTTGCAGTAATCCAGACAGGAGATGACAAGTGCCTGGATTAGGACCTGCGCCGCTTCCTGTGTGAGGCAGGGTCGTACTCTGCGAATGTTGTAGAGCATGAACCTACAGGAACGGGTCACCGCCTTGATGTTAGAATGCCGCCTTGATTATAGAATGCCAGCAAAAGAGAGCTTCTATTTACATGTTGCTTATGAGTGCATTTCATACTACTTTTGGATTGATTGGATTTTACGGCTCATATGAACGTCCTGCTTAATATAATGTTGTGTCAACATCGCAAATCAACTGCATTATATATTTTTTAAACACTTCAACCTCAACCAGTAAAATGGCTATTTTGCTACAGCCTGTCAATGAATGTTAGCATTCTAGCTAACAACTGCTGCATCAAGTTATTTTGCAAAGATTAATACCAAATATAATCTTAGCGACTGTTCAAGCTATAATCAAACATAAATGTAAGAATATGAGAAACCCAAGTAATAAAAATGTAACTCTAGGCTATATTGATGGTGATGGCTTTCTTACTGCAGCCAAGATTTGCGCGCATCTGTGCATGATGTCAGTGTGTCGTGTACTGGAAAGGGGTCTATACTATTTCATCCTTATGTAGGAGAGTTATTCCATCAAACTTCAAATTATTAGAATAGTACACAACGCAGGACAGAACATCCAGGTTGAGGGTCAGTGGCCCAAGACCGCAAAAAGGAATATTCCAAGTTCAGACAGAAAGGGGGATTCAGATCGCTATGATCGCCAGGAACTTTACTTTTGGTGTATATTTTTAATTGTTGCGCTACTGGTGCTGCCTGTTGATGTTAGGTCGCCATCTACAGTAGCTGAATGATGTTAACATCTTCGGGTTTGTTTCATTAAATGTATTTTATTTCATCTGGGTGCTTGCGTCACCTACTAACACCCTGGTACTACCCGTAGCTCCCGTTCTCCTCAGTCCAAGAAAACGGAGAAAAGTGTGTTGCAGATTACTCCTTTGTAGAAGTCCATAACGTGAAATAAATAAAACATCCCAAGATTAATGCTGTAGATATTGTTATAAGGGAGTGTGAGACTATTGAAACATGTAACTTTCAGAGTTGTATTGTTGTTATTAATATAGTTTACAGAGTGCTAAAAGTGCTGCTGTTGCTAGCTAGCATGCCTTTCTGTGATGCAGACGGTTAGCTGAGCTGGTGCTGGCGTTGCATTATGGGAGATGTAGTTTTTGCCCTCTAAGGCCTGAATGGGATAGAGGCGATTTCACATTGTAACTTGTTTGTGTTGCAGTGTTTTTGTACACGAGTTGTTGTATTTTGGTACTGTCAACACTGAAAGCACCTAGCAATGTATTGGGGATGTGAGACAGAATATGTATTTTTATTTCTTCATGCTCCTGTATAGAACAACTTGTCAGATGGCGCATTGGAGACGGATGTGTTCCTGTCCTGTCTTTTCACAATACTATTGCAGGTATGGTTCCATTGTCTAAGAATTAAGATTATACATTGGTGGTATTAAGGACTGGTTATTATTTTTATACTATACATTATGGCTTTATGTATGAATGTGATGTGTGTGAGTCCGAAAAAACACTGAGAGAGAAAGAACAACTTGTTAGATGGTGCATTGGAGACTGATGTGTTCCTGTCCTGTCTTTTCACAATACTATTGCAGATCAACATAAAAGCCAAAAAGACAGCCTTGGTGTCGCTCTTCATTTCTTGGTTCTCCTATGGTACATATAAAACCCGCTACAGATTGGTGCCGTGACCCGGATCAACAGATCAGCTGCAGCAGATCGCCGGGGGACCCCTACACAGAACTGGATCGACATCACACGTTTATAACATTTGAGGGAAAGGTGAACTTTGGACAATATGTTGCATACACCTCAGTTGTATGAGATTACAGAACAGGAGAGAGAAGACGTATCAGGTGTTGGTGATAACAATGTACATGTTACTCCGGTTGGTGTTACTGTGAGAGATCCACAAGGTATTGCCACTGGGGTGGGGCGGGGGGCTCAGTTGGCCAGTATGGTGGAACATAGTGCTAGAGCCAGTCCTCTTAGATACCCAGCAGTCAATTCTAGAGTGCCAAGTGTTAGCAGTAGCCAACCAGGCAACAATAACAGTGAAGAGTCCCAGAAGGCCATAGGGGGTGAAAATGAAAACCGAACCCAATTGCAAGCCCTAGCAGAGTTAGTCAAACAACTGGGCAGTGAAATAGGAAATCAAGTTGCCGCTCATCTAGCAGGGGCTGGTCCAAGCACTCCCCCTCCCCAACCAATAGTAGAAATACCTGATTGGTCAAAGGTCAACCTAATTCTGAAGTCAGACGTCAGAGAACCACCCCACTTCCGGGGTGATAGCACAGACCGGTGCACAGTGACTGAATGGCAAGAACTTATGCAAGCTTACTTGAAAAAGAAGGGATGCAGTATATCAGAACAGGGGCAAGAGATACAGGACAGACTGATGGGGCGGGCTAAAGACATAGTCAGAATTGGGCTCCGTGGAAACCATCAGAGACCCTGAAGCCATATACAATATCTTGAGGCAGCACTTTGGAGAAGCAATCTCATCCACAATTCCATTAGGATACTTCTATGAAACCTTACGAAGACAGTCAGAGAGCTGCTTGGATTATTGGGTTAGACTGAACAAAGCAATTGACCTTGCCAATGAGTGCTTGCAAAGACAGGGAAAAAGAGTGGATGATCCAGGTCATGAGGTGACCATGATGTTTGTTAAGCACTGCCCTGATCCAGCACTATATGCCACTCTTAGGTGCAGGCCTATTGAAAATTGGACCGTTGGAGTTTTGTAGGCAATGATTGACAGCAAATCACAGAGACAAACAGTCAGCCAGACACAGGGCGCAAAGTACTGCCAAGGTAGAAGTTGTGATGACCCCCGACGCTTGAGGAGGGTTTATGCTTCAAATGTCACAGGACAGGCCACAGAGGCTTTGAATGTCCAGCAAGAAAAGTTGGAGAGGCAACTGCCGAGGCTCCTCCTGGGCCTGCTTTAAACTAACATGCTCACGCCAAGAGGGGGGCAGTGTGGGTGAACATGTTACACCCCCACAGAAAACCACAGATATAAGGACTGGAAACACAATGAAAACTGAGGCGATTTGTCCGAAAATAGAGAGTAATGACTGTCTTTTCTATGTTCCAGTAATGGTGCAAGAAATTGTAGAACTTCAAGCTCTGATAGATAGTGGGTCTATGACCTGCACGTTAAGTGAGTCAGCTGAAGACACACTTCTGAGATGTAATGTGATAAAACCAGAGTCTAGAAAGCCAACTTAAGTAGTTCTTGTAGGCTGTGGGGGCAACCCACAGAATATGAATATGACTTGAACATTGATCTTTCTGTTTTAGTTGTACCTGGACAGACAGACGACATGATAGTTGGATAGAACGCCATACAACACATAATGCAACAGGTTAAGAAAACAAAATGGTATTGGGACAGCCTCTCCAAACCTGCCAAAGGACATCCACATGGACTTTTACTCAGCATGCTAGCCAACGTGAACCGCTGGCACGGTGACAAAATACCAGAAAAAGTGGGAACTGTAATGCTCAAGCAGAGTGTGACTCTCATGCCTCAACATGAACATTTGGTCTGGAGAAAACTGAAAGAAAAGGTGCCGCTATCAGTTGGTAGTACTGTAGTCAAAGAGGCCACTACAGCACGATCTGCACCAAGAAATGTCCTAGTAGGATGCACTGTATGTCCTTTGAGAGGTGACAAGTGGGTCCCCATGAAAGTGATCAACATGTTGGACCACCCTATTGTTCTCCGCCGTAACACCAAGTTGGCTGATGTGCACCCATGCCTAGCCCTAGAAGATCTTGAGCTCTATGCCAACCCAGTAAGGTCCAGTCTGCTCTTTAGAATGTCACCCAAGCTGGGGAAGAATGTTCAGTTAGTGGGAAAAGGGCAAAGGAGTATCTACAAAAGTTGGAAGAGTTGGGCTTAACAGAAGTTGACAGGGTCCTGTGAAGTGTCTGACATGTGGAAAGGAAAACTAGTGGGCCTTATTGCTCAGTGTGAAGGCATCTTCTCCAGGGAACGACTTAACTGTGGAGAAGCGAAGAACATCATCCACCGTATCCGACTCAAAGATGAAAAGCCTTTCAGGCTGCCGTACAGGAGGGTCTCTCCATCCAACTACCAGAAACTGAGGCAGACGGAGGGAATGGAGGAGCGGGGCATCATCCGAAAGTCCAGTAGTGAGTGGGCCTCCCCCTTGTCCTGGTTTGGAAGCCGTCAGGAGAGTTGAGAATTTGCACTGATTTCAGATGGTTGAACCAGAGGACAGAGAAAGATGCATACCCATTGCCCCATCAAGCCGATGCTCTCGCTGCTATGGGAGGGAACTGCTTCTTCAGTACTATGGATTTGACTTTGGGGTTCTACAACATCACCATACATGAAGATGACTGCAAGTACACAGCGTGCACAACACCCACAGGTTTATTTGAGTATAACAGAATGGCTCAGGGGTTATGTAACAGCCCAGCAACATTCGCCAGAATGATGACCTCTTCGGCGACCAGAACTACTTGTCCCTCCTGTGCTACTTGGATGATCTCCTGGTTTTCGGGAAGAGTGAGCAGGAAGCCCTGGACCGTCTTGAAATGGTGTTCTCCCGCCTTAAGGAACACAACCTGAAGCTAGTGAGAGAAAAAAAAAAAATACTCAGAAAATCTGTCAAGTTTTTAGCCATATCGTCACGGCAATCATGTCTGCAATCAATGACATCACAGCAGCTGACCTGATGGAAAATTATGGGAAAACGCATTCACCCACCAAAGTCAGATCATTTCTTGGTGTGGCAAACTATTATTCCCACTTCATTGTGAGTTTCTCAGGTTTAGCCAAACCACTGTTTAATCTGACTGCAGGACAGAAAAGTAAGCGGAAAGGAGAAAAACCTCACGGCGGGGCCCTAAAACATCTGAAACCTGAAGGCTGGACTGAATGTGAGGAAGCGCTGGAGAAGCTAAAGGTTGCAGTCCCCCAAACAGCTGTGCTGGCTCACCCAGACTTTAGCAGACCGTTTCTCCTATCAACAGATGCATCAATGGATGGCTTAGGTGCAGTACTTAGCCAGGCATTTGAGGGTGAGAGTAGGCCCAGACCAGTAGCCTTTGCAAGCAAGACTTTGTCGAGGTCCCAGTCCCGTTACCCAGCACACAGATTAGAGTTCTTCGCTCTTATGTGGGCTGTGTGTGATAAGTTCACCCATTGGCTGAAGGGGAATAGATTCACAGTCCTAACAGATAACAACCCCCTGACATATATAATGACGAAACCAAAGCTAGACGCCTGTGAGCAACGGTGGGTCTCTAAACTGGCCCCCTTTGACTTTAAGTACATCCCCAGGCCTCAGAATGTCCCAGCAGACCTGCTTAGTCGACAGCCGTTCGTTGGAGCTAGGAAGGCGAGTGAGTTCCCAGAGGATGTGACTTCAAAGTCCATCCAGGACGCATTCAAACTGTCAGTCAATATCCAAGGTGGTGAGATCCTGGCTCAAGTCTCTTCTGAAGGAGTGAAAGCAGTTTTGGAATCCTGTCTGGAGTGGGGTGCGAGTGTGCCAGTGCGCAACTTCCAATTAGCCCAGTATTCTGCCAGCATCCTTCAGCATGAAGGGGGAGCGGCTACTCTTCCAGTCCTTTCTTCTGATGTGATACGAAGAAAACAGAAGGCGGATCAGGTGCTGGCCCGAGTGGCGTACTTTGTTGAGAGGAGGAGGAGACCTTCGCGGAGAGAGAGGGCTCATGAGACTGCCCAAGTGTTGAGAATGCTGAAGCATTGGGATAAACTCGAAATCAAGGACGAGATCCTCTACCGAAGATCTAAGGACAGAGTTGTCAAGAAGAGGTACCAGCTGGTGGTGTCAGACTCCCTTAAAGCCATCGTTCTGAGGGGAACCCATGACGAAGCCGGCCACCAAGGCCAGACTAGAACACTCCATTTGGTACGTCAAAGGTTCTTCTGGACTGGAATGGAAGAGGAAGTGAAGAAGTATGTCTCCTACTGTAAGCGCTGTGTGGTTGGCAAGACAATGGAGCCAGAGGCTAGGGCACCTTTGGAATCTATACAGACCAGCACAGCGTTAGAAGTGGTGTGCATAGACTTCTGGTCAGCAGAAGGAAGGGATGGAGAGAGCGTTGATGTACTCGTCATCACAGACCATTTTACGAAGCTGGCACATGCGTTTCCTTGCCCGAACCAGACAGCAAAGGTGGTTGCCCAGAAGTTATGAAACCAGTTCTTCTGTGTCTATGGGTTTCCCCAGCGGATACACTCTGACAAAGGAGCAAACATTGAGAGTCACTTAATCTCAGAATTGCTACAAGAGTCTGGAGTCAAAAAGTCCCATACCACTCCATATCATCCTATGAGCAACGGTCAGACGGTAAGATTCAACCGCACGCTCGGTAACATGGTCCGATTGTTGCCAGCGAGAGCAAAAGAAAGATGGCCCATGATGATACAGACACTCACCTTCTCGTACAACTGTACCACACACGAAACGACAGGATTCACACCATTCTTCCTGATGTTCGGACGAATTCCACGGCTGCCAGTGGACATCATGTTTGGAAGTACCTTGAAAAACGAAGACGCGTTCCAAAAGGACCTGCGAGAGGCTGTCAGGATCGCTCAGGCCAACACCACCGAAGCTCAGAAAAAGCAAGCAAGGCAGTATAACAAGAGAGTGAAAGGCACTGCCCTGGAGATTGGAGACCGAGTTCTCTTGGCAAACCGAAAGGAAAGAGGAAAAGGTAAACTTGCCGAATTGTGGGATTCAACGGTCTATGTGATCACTTGGACAGACCCGTCTGTGCACATCTACAGAGTCAAAGATCCGACTACCAAGAAGAGTAAGGTAGTTCATCGAAACTTCATACTGCCAGTGAACTTCCTGCCGGTGGGACAGACAGACGAGATGTCCACAGTAGCCTCTACTGCTTCAGAAGAGGACATAAACGCAGACAGCGGTGACGAAAGACCGGTATTCGATGTGGATGAGGATCCAGAGGATCTAAGGACTGCTGTCTGGATTCTCGAGGGCCAGAACCCTTAGGGGCCCACGGAAGCTGAAGCTCAAAAATCTTCAGGACTGGAAGATGGAGTAAACATGAGAGAGGCTGATCCTCAAAGCCCAGGGAAGGACATGATCTCCGGACAAGCAGCTAACTCAAGCACAGGAAGCTCCTCAAGGATGCCTGATGATGATTCAAGTGATCCTTCTGAAGATGACACAAGTAGAAAAGCAACGTCAGTGAGCAGTCTAGATGGCATCGGCAGTAGAAGTTCATCAGTCAGCGGCTCTGGATGCATAAGATCTACTAAGAGAATGAGTAACCAGAGAGAGGCAGAGCGCAGAAACAGCCAGATGTCTGAGTTCACTGAGACAGTCCTGAGACCCAGTAAAGGCACCTTGAGAACTCGAACTGGAAGAGTTGTGAAGCCTGTCAGAAGACTTTTAGAGTCAATGAGTCAAGTGATTGCTGAGCCGGACAAAAGAGAGCATCTAGCTGCCCTGATTCAAGCCCTATCAACTTACGGTTTGCTGAAATTAAGAAGGGGTGTGTGTAGTAGAGTTAAAAAGGTTATTCCATCAAACTTCAAATTATTAGAATAGTACACAACGCAGAACAGAACAACCAGGTTGAGGGTCAGTGGCCCAAGCCCGTGAACAGGAATATTCCAAATTCAGACAGAAAGGGGGATTCAGATCGCTAAGATCGCCAGGTACTTTACTTTTGGTGTCTATTTTTAATTATTGAGCTACTGGTGCTGCCTGTTGATGTTAGGTAGGCAGCTACAGTAGCTGAATGGTGTTAACACCTTCGGGTTTTGTTTCATTAAATGTATTTTATTTCAAATGGGTGCTTGCGTCACCTACTAACACCCTGGTACTACCCGTAGCTCCCGTTCTCAGTCCGAGAAAACACAGAGAGAAAGGAACGTGTTGCAGATTACTCCTTTGTAGAAGTCCATAACGTCAAATAAATAGAACATCCCAAGGTTAATGCTGTAGATATTGTTATAAGGGAGTGTGAGACTATTGAAACATGTAACTTTCAGAGTTTTATTGTTATTAATATAGTTTACAGAGTGCTAAAAGTGCTGCTGTTGCTAGCTAGCATGCCTTTCTGTGATGCAGACGGTTAGCTGAGCTGCCGACTGGTGCTGGCGTTGCATTATGGGAGATGTAGTTTTGGCCCTCTAAGGTCTGAACGGGATAGAGGCAATTTCACATTGTAACTTGTTTTTGTACATGAGTTGTTGTATTTTGGTACTGTCAACACTGAAAGCAGCTAGCAATGTATTGGGGATGTGAGACAGGATATGTATTTTACCTTTCTTCATGCTCCTGTATAGAACAACTTGTCAGATGGCGCATTGGAGACGGATGTGTTCCTGTCATGTCTTTTCACAATACTATTGCAGGTATGGTTCTATTGTCTAAGAATTAAGATTATACATTCGTTGTATTAAGGACTGGTTATTATTTTATACTATACATTATGGCTTTATGTATGAATGTGATTTGTGTGAGTCCGAGAAAACACTGAGAGAGAAAGAACAACTTGTTAGATGGTGCATTGGAGACTGATGTGTTCCTGTCCTGTCTTTTCACAATACTATTGCAGATCAACATAAAAGCCAAAAAGACAGCCGTGGTGTCGCTCTTCAATTCTTGGTTCTCCGGTGGTACATATAAAACCCGCTACACTTACATTTGAGGACAAAAACCTCTGACAAAAAAATACAAAAATACTTTCATCCTTGCAAAACATTGGTTGCTATGGAAAATAACGGTTGCTATGCAGGCTGTCTAACGTTCTCACTAAGGGTGCGTTCGTAAATTCACTCTGGAGTGCCAGAGTGCGCTCTGGGCGTTTGTAAATTCAGAGCTTGTCAGATTCTGAATTTACTAAATGGGCAGCGTTTCGCTCTAGGAGCGCACACTGGACACTGGCCAAGGAGGTTGATCCAACCATTCTGACCTCACAATGGCAGTCAAGCACCCAAGCTAACTGGCTAACTTTGTCTAGCTTGCTAGCTACTTCCAGACACAATGAGAGAACACCTCACTCTGACCATTTTACTAGCCCTAGCAGAGCTGGTTAGGCTGTTTTCATGCTATCCAGAGCATTGGTGACTGTAACTGTGCTGCTAGCAACAATTGAATTATGCTTCTTTGCCGACGTTTACTGACACCAGCCATATTCAACCGGTGTTGAGCGTTCATAAATCCATCAGTTATTCTGCGCTCTGGCACAGTCAGAGGAGAGTGCTCTATCATCAGGGGTAGATAGCCAGAGTGAATTTACGAACGCACCTTTAGTTAGTCAACTGAAGCCACAAACTCTACAGCTGGAAGGGCAGCAAACGCTCAATTTTCATCTGTTTTTATATTTTTTCTTGACATTTAATTGGATATAGCTATCCATTATAATAATATTGTTGCATGATATCGCCTGGATCAGAAAAGTTGATGTTTCGTCCATGCACAGCATTCTCTGTATAGGGGCGAGATGGCATTTCAAAAGTTAAACTTTGTTTCCGAGGACAGACAGGCAGACACCAAGGTTTATACAAACCATCACTGTTGGAAATAAAATGTTAACCTAACCTAGAAGCAAGAGGAAATAATGTGTTAATAAATGTGTTATTGTTTTAAATTGGTCATGTGTGAGAGATAGAATGTTGGCTGCATGTGTTTGTCCATTAGCAGGGCTTTGGAATACAAAAGTGTGCATTCTTTGCCCAGGGCTAAAGCTTAGCCCAGGGTCAACAAATGCCTGTGTGAACACAAGATAAGCTAGGCCAGTGCCAGTCTTAACTTGAGGCTAAGATAGCGCGGGGCTAAGAACAACGCCGCGTGAAAAGGCCTTCTGTGTGTTCTGTGGTAGGATTGGATAGACCGCAATCACCGCAGCTGTAGCCACTGTGAGCATTGTCGAAATCTAAACCCAACCCTAAAGTAGGCCTAAATCATGACAAAACACTGTTTTGGACGAGACTGACTTTACGACCAAAATGATTCTATTTACACAGTCAATTTTGACACTAGAATAAATGTTTCTGACTAATATCGATGCCACATTGGCCGTTTTTATATCCGATAAGATGTGTATTACGTTTTCAGTTGCGCTTTGATAGATGTGACCAACTCTCTTATTAACTAATTTATTAGCCTATTTATATTGTTCCTAACATCAGTCATGTCCAGAGGTATTAACATTTAGCAGCCTTCAATGGCTTTCTTTTAACTCCTGTATGGGGAATAAGCCAGCGAAACGTTCGTTTATGTTCTGATTTAGGCTACTTCACTCCCCCCTCGAATTACCTCTGCGTCTCTCCCCTAACTTTACCACCCTCACTGCTTTCCGTATGTGTGGCATTTCTACAACCCTTCACTTTCCCCAAAGAAGGACACCATACAGCTCTTACAGATGCGGCGGCCTGATAATGAAACACCTGCACAGGAGATCAACATCCTGCTCACTTTGAACAATGAGTGGGTTCAGTTTCGAAAAATAACTTATTGGATTTTCCTTAATAGACCCAAAGAAAACCTCATCCTAATTCACACATCTTTCCAAGCACAGCTTTCTCATCCTAAACGTGACAATTGTATTTGGTGCTAATACAGTAGCCTAGTATAGCCTATAGTTTATTCCGTTTATATTCGATAAACTTACCACTATGAAACGGTATGTGAGTAGCATTGACAATGCTACACATCACACGCAAAACTGGTGTGACTTCTTTTTCCGTCATCGTTGCTGTAGGCTACGCTATGCGTGTTGAAAAAGTGCCTCCTTTTGCGCTTCAGTCATTGTGGCTCGAGTCGCGCAACACTGACATTTCAGCACTTTCTTGGAGGGGCAGCTACCGCGCCTCAGACTTGCCTTGGAAAACGGTCATCTTCGGTGCCATTTTATCAAGGTGATTATTGTACAAATCCCTGAGAAGCAATGGATAATATTTTAGATAACGTATCTTTTACTGGACATTCTGTCTTTTATAACTTTACTGACGATTGGATACCTGCTGAAAGAGAAACTATTGATTTTATCATAAGATGTGTCATACCGACTGTGTATATTCTGATCATAACGATTGGGTTGTTGGGGAACATTACCTTGGTTAAGATTTTTATCACCAACAGTGCAATGAGGAGCGTCCCCAACATATTTATTTCGAGTTTGGCAGCTGGGGATCTTTTGCTTTTGGTCACTTGTGTTCCAGTGGATGCGTTCAGATACTTCTTTGAGGAGTGGATCTTCGGTGTTGTGGCTTGCAAACTAATTCCGGTCATTCAACTCACTTCAGTCGGGGTCTCGGTGTTCACTCTCACTGCACTAAGCGCGGACAGGTAAGATGAAGAGTAGGATAATGTGAAATATCCTTAATGCCAATATTGTTATTTATACTGTACCTAACTTACGTCATTGTAAATGGTATGGCAATTGCATGCTAACGTGATAGAACAATTAACATACAGTGCCTTCGGGAATGTATTCAGACCCCTTTTCCCACATTTTGTTACGTTACAGACTTATTCGAAAATGGATCAAATATTTTTTCCCTCAGCAATCTACACACAGTACCCCATAATGACAAATCGAAGACAGTTTAGATATATTTGCAAATGTATACAAATAAATACCTTATTTACATGGGTATTCTGCTTTTGCTATTAGACTCGAAATTAAGCTCAGGTGCATCCTGTTTACATTGATCATCCTTGATATGTTTCTACAACTTGATTGGAGTCCACCTGTGGTAAATTCAATTGATTGAACATGATTTGGAAAGGCACACACCTGTCTATACAAATAAGGTCCCACAGTTGATAGTGCATGTCAGCAAAAACCAAGCCATGAGGTCGAAGGAATTGTCAGTAGAGCTCAGAGACAGGATTGTGTCGAGGCACATGTCTGCAGCATTTAAGGTCCCCAAAAACACAGTGGCCCCCATCATTCTTAAATGGAAGAAGTTTGGAACCACCAAGACTCTTCCTGGAGCTGGCCGCTTGGCCAAACTGAGCGATCGAGGGAGAAGGGCCTTGGTCAGGGAGGTGACCAAGAACCCGATGGTCCCTCTGACAGAGCTCTAGAGTTCCTCTGCGGAGATGGGAAACCTTCCAGAAAGACAACCATCTCTGCAGCACTCCACCAATCAGGCCTTTATGGTAGAGTGGCCAGACGGAAGCCACTCCTCAGTAAAAAGCACATTGTAGCCCACTTGCAGTTTGCCAAAAGGCACCTAAATACTCTGACCATGAGAAACAATATTCTCTGGTCTGATGAAACCAAGATTGAACTCTTTGGTCTGAATGCCAAACGTCACATCTGGAGGAAACCTGGAACCATCCCTATGGTGAAGCATGGTAGTGGCAGCATCATGCTGTGGGGATGTTTTTCAGCGGCAGGGACTGGGAAACTAGTCAGGATCGAGGGAAAGATGAATGGAGCAAAGTACAGTGAGATCCTTGATGAAAACCTGTTCTAGTCTGCTCAGGACCTCAGACTGGGTCGAAGGTTCACCTTCCAACAGGTCAATGACTCTAAGAACACAGCCAAGACAACGCAGGAGTGGCTTCGGGACAAGTCTAAATGTCCTTGAGGGGCCCAGCTAGAGCCTGGACTTGAAACCAATCGAACATCTCTGGAGCGACCTGAAAATAGCTGTGTAGCAACGCTCCCCATCCAACCTGACAGAGCTTGAGAGGATCTGCAGAGACGAATGGGAGAAACTCCCCAAATACAGGTGTGCCACGCTTGTAGTGTCATACCCAAGAAGACTAAATGCTGTAATCACTGCCAAAGGTGCTTCAACAAAGTACAGAGTAAAGGGTCTGAATACTTATGTAAATGTGATATTTCAGGTTTTTATTTAATAAATTAACAAACATTTCTAAACCAGTTTTTGCTTTGTCATTATGGGGTATTGTGTGTAGACTGATGAGGAAAAATCTATTTTAGAATAAGGCTGTAACGTAACAAAATGTGGAAAAAGTCAAGGGGTCTGAATACTTTCCGAAGCCACTGTATGTAATTATTAATGATTAATCAGTTGTTATGACTCTGATTATTTTTAATGACAAGTGTCTGATCCCTAAACTATATCCCCAAGTGTTATCATAATTGAATCCTGGGCAATTGTCACTGACAAATTTGTTCATTTTTTGATTGACAGACCAAGTGTATCCCCAGAATTATTTTAAAGGGATCAAATAGCGTACACCTGCTGGTTGTACTAACTTCAATAAGCCCAGTTTGTGTTATATTGTTTTATTCAGGTGAGACACGTGGTTAAATGGCCAGTTATCTTCCCTGGAAGGAGCAGCATGAATGCTGAGATTGGAATAGATTGATACATGAGACATTCAGGAGGCGTCACAGTCAGATGTATCTGCACAGAGCATCATTTACTGTCTGCGTGTGGATGGTTAAAAGGGCAAACATGCCCGCATCTTTGTTTGGGACCTTAATTTGACCCAGCCCCCACTTTCCTTTCCTCTCCTCCACATACCCTCACCAAGACCACTAGTGCTTGGAGACATTGACCTTCTCAAGTGACCATTCTATACCCCCACAAATAGCTTGTCTTCTGGTATTAAGAGCTCCTTCCTCGGCTAAAAGTTCACTGATGTCATGAAAATTCATGGGCTGCCAAATATTGATTTAGTAATTTTTTTTAATTATTATTATCAAATTAAAGCCCATGTGATTTTCTGATAAAAAATAATACCCCATTGTGCAGGCCATGATAGGGGTCAGAAGATGGTGCAGGGCTTTGTAATTAGCCTTTATGTCACTGACCGTAATCCAGAGCGATATCAGTTGGAGGAAATGTTTGGCTGTGTCACTCTTCACCGGAAATGACCATGACCGTTGGTCATCCCTGTCACTAGGAGCTATTAGGACAGCCATATGGTGAGATTACAGTCTACAGCTGTTCTCTCTATGGTCTGCCTAGTCCATTTGAGCATGTAATGTGAGCAATGAAAAATACACCATTTATATGCTTACCCTATGTGATGGCTTTAAAGAATGTAATCTTGTTAGCACTCCTTTGGGCGCTTGCTCTCAAGCATAAAAACACAAAGAAGTGGGATTACAGCGGTTTACTACAATAAATGCATAAGCCCAGCCTTGTTTTCTCTGGTGAGATATCAAAGACTGTCAGTTTTTCTGCGCTTGTCTGTTCTTGCCTGAGGCAGCATGGTCTTTGACTATGGGATATTTCTACAGGGGCAGAGGGCAGCGGAGGCTGGTGTAACAGCACAGTCAAGGGCTTCCAATGGAGATTCTCCTCCAAACCAGACATTTTATCAGCAGAAATATCATTTAGAAAACTGTCAGAAGGTGAAAAATCTTCCATCATTGAAGCATAAAAAACGCCTTCATGCCCTGTGGAGCACACTTCCTCTGTTGCACCCTCATTTAATATATTTCTTCCCATTATATGACTTAGCAGGAATGGATTATTCTGTGCACATAGCACTTGAGTGTTGATTTACACAGGAGATAAGTCCAAAGTCTAACCTTCAAATGAGTTGTATTGATCAGCTTGTAAACATTTTGGTTTCAACATTTAGATGCACTTTGGGAGCAGTGCAGGAACACATTGCTGTTTCAGTTGAATAATTAGAATTTCATTCAGGGGCAATTATTGTAATTAATGTGGGTTTGTTGTAGTCAGGACAGTAATTAATTAGCTAGTGCAATCATAATGCACTTCATAAGTCTCCTACATGTTTACAATATCACCAACAATCTATGAAGCTACTATTCTGTGCCAATGGACTCAGAGATGCCATGTCTTTGTCAAAACCTCTTAATTTTGCAAAGAGGAAGAAAGTTAATTAGATTGATTAAATATAATCACAATAGCAAGTCGCTCTGGATATGAGCGTCTGCTAAATGATTAAAATGTAAATGTAAATGATATTTCAATTTACACGAGGAAATTAGAGCAGTAAGGACATCTGGACATTTAATTGCATGAAAAATACTGCTTTTAATGTAATTTCAAAGGATCAAGATGAAGGAGCACTAATATTTTTCTATGGTTTTGTTGTGTTTCCAGGTACAAAGCCATTGTGAATCCTATGGACATCCAGACATCCAGTGCTGTGTTCTGGACATGTCTGAAAGCTGTGTCCATCTGGGTGATCTCCGTCCTCTTGGCGGTGCCCGAGGCCATCTTCTCCCAGGTAGTGCACATCCAGGACAAGAATGTGACCTTCACCGCCTGCGTGCCCTATCCCCTTTCCAACGACATGCATCCCAAGATCCACTCCATCCTCATATTCCTGGTGTACTTCCTGATTCCCCTGGGGATCATCTCTGTGTACTACTTCCACATCGCCAGGACTCTGGTCAAGAGTGCTCACGACATGCCTGGGGAGATCAGTGAGCACACAAAGAGACAGGTAGGTAACAACAACAGCAACATGTTGCTGCCTGTATCTCAAACATGTCACAAATGAGGTTTGGCTGTTGCAGTTGTGGTTATTTGGAATGCTGGACGGTATATTAAGAACATCAGGTAACTTACAGGATGTCTTTGGCTGCTAGAGTGCATGTTAAGTGAGAGTACACGTTTGAAGTCAAAGAAACTGAACTGCATCACATGTTTTCTCACTATTTTTGACATAACTCTGGAACCCTTGTTACAGGTTTTCATGGAAGGAGGCTCTATCTAGATTTTAATGCAGATATTTCCATATGTAGCCTAATACACCAAGTAAATATTTAAAGTTTGTAAAGGGCAAGTACAGGACATTGACAAGATGTATCACTGATTGTTGCATGGATGCTTGATCTTTACTGTCTACAGGGGTAATAAATGACAGGTCAGAGGAAGGGTGAGGTAAATCATAAATGTAAGCAATGATCTGGTCGACTACATTTAATTGAGAGTCCATTGACCAAAGCATAGTAAATCAGATGCTTCTTTGCCATTAAGAACGTCCAATGAATCATCAAACAAATGGGCTTGAATCCAGATCAGGACCCACCCAGAGCATGAGTAAACAGATGCAGTCCAAAACCAAAACCCAGCTTCCAATCACTGACATCCTGACTCAGACCTGGACCTGAACCCAAGTCATAATATATTCAAGTAGCCTCAGGAGCTTGTTGACACTGACCAATGTGAGGTTGTCATCAACAATGATCAATACATAGTAAACACTAGTGATGAGTGGTGCTGGAAGGCCTCCCTGTGTTGTCTTATTTACAGTCAGTAGGTCCTCCAGTTGAGGGAGCCCTAACCGTCCACTCATTTATAATGTTAGACAACAAGAGGGCTGGGTCCCACTATCTTTTAGACTAGATACAGATTTATACTAGATTCACTGGGTGCGACACATAAAAATACAAGAAGCCTGGAGGATGACCGAATCATTGCACTTAAGCTTCCACTGTCTCTGCCTCACAGTAATCCCAACTAATCAATGTTATTGTCTCTAGATTTGTTTATGTTTTTTTGTATTTGAAATCAAATTAAATGAGTTAATTATCTGGGTGTACCTTTGGATTAGAAGGACAACACAGACTATTGACGTGGTGCATTGTGGTTGTGTTCTATTAGACTTGAGATTGGGCTGTGGAGATTGGGCTGTAGAGGCTCAAGTTTCATTAAGAAGAAAACTCTGATAGCATCAGTCCCTATTGAAAAGTAGAAATGTATTTAACATTAATTATATGACAAGCTGCAGAAGCCTGATTAAAGACAGGCTAGAGAGAGTGTGTGTTTGTGTGTGTGTGAGAGAGAGAGAAGACGAGAGAGAGAGAGAATATGCAGACTAAACATGATTCTGGTAAGACATTACAAAATATTTATTGAATCACTATCACATCTAACAGGCATGACTTTATGAATAGTTATAGTAACAGTGGTCTTACTGTACTACTGTACTACTGTACAGTAAATTTTCAGTAAAGGCATTAGAAATAGGGCTTCTAGATATCATCTAATCTTTTTTTCTTTTGATTTACTCCTGAATAGAGATGGGTCCCTCCAATTTTTTACATAGATTTACAATTTAATATGAACAATAATGCTGTCCAGGCAGACACTGCTAGTGAATATGATTTCAGACATGATATGTATGAATGAAAAGATACAGTCCAACCATCTCCCTTTGCCAGGGGCTGTGTTATGCTGTTATGATAACTAACAGTCGGTCTGAGGGCATGACATCTCCGTCTACTTCTCTGTTATTAAAATAGTTTCTACTGATCCAATGCTACAGCTGTTTTACTAACCACATCAACTACATTCTATTTCAATGAAGCCCTTTATCTACTTCCCAGAGTCAGATGAACTTGTGGATACCATTTCTACAGTATGTCTCTGCGTACAGTAAGTTAGAGGTAGTTTTGTGATGGGATGCCTATGGCAGCTGGCCAGTCATTGTGCTAACGCTTGTTAGCAATTGCGCTAACGCAAGTTAGCAACTTCCTTCAAACTGCACCCAGAGACATAAACATGGTAGACCAGTTCATCTGTGTCTGGGGATGCAGATAAAGGGCTTCATTGCCAAAATCCCGAAGTATCCATTTAAAAACAATTGAAATGTTCACCACTTAAAAACAATTGAAATGTTCACCACGTTCTCATCAACTTAGACAAAAATGTAGAGCTTATGAAATCTTAGTTTACTCCTCTGCTTTTCAAATCTTTACTTCATGTAACATGAGCATCTCATTTATAATTAATACCCCACACTTCTTGCAGAGACCAGCGAATACAACAATGAATAACTAACTGTGATGTGAAAATGCAGAAAATGTTAAGTTTACCTATGAAAGATTGTTGATACTGTGCCAAATCAAACAAAATTAATAAATTTGATATCCCTATCAATGGTTAGCTTTACTATCTTACCAGATATAACAGCTTGCTATTGACTTACCTTTTAATACTCTTCTGAATAATTTGAAGTCCACTTCAATACAAGATACTGTCATGAACAAAATAAAGTCAAATGATCGTGCCGTTTTCTTCTGTTGAAAAACCTAAAAGGATCTTGGGAAGAGTGCCAGGATCACTTGACTTGACTTGATAGCTGGCTGCCAATGACTGGCGAGCTAAATCATGACATTTACCCAGGCTATTAAACTTACACAGGGTTGATTTTCAGAGCGCCATCTCCTGCTCACCTCACTGATAAGTTCAAATAGGTAGACTTGAAACTATTTTCAAACAATCTTAGCAGTACTCAGAAGCAATAGTCCTGCCATCAGTACTATTTGCCAGCCACTCTACTGTGGAATGAAGTATTGATTGGACTGGACATTTTACTTTCACATTTCCGCTTACGGTGAAAGGTTCTCACAGTAAAGATATCTATGACACTCCCTTATGTCGGGATACACTACACGAATTCGCCACGTTTTTGCCATCCCCGAAAATGTTCACGATCGGAGTAAAATTCTATGAAATTGGGCTAGGATCATTACATCGCGACTCGCGTAGTTTGAGCGGGTGAAGGACTCACAGATGATACATGTTCCGTTCTCCAGACCCCTGTCGGATGTCCTGAAATATTTTGATCGTGCATCTTGCAGTATGTGCAGTGCTACGACGCGATTGGGCAAGGACTACTGCCAATAGCCAATGAGCACTCAGCATGTGATACCAAAACAATGATCGCAAAGCGAGAAGGAACAACAAACAACACGCACGGTGCGGACGGGGGTGATGAAAGTCAGATTGCTGGAGCTGTGGAGAGAACGCAGCTGCCTTTTCAGTATTACCTACCTCTGTGTCCTACCATGGCACAAACAACACATATATTGAATAGCAAGTATCTAGCATGCTAACTATAGGCTATAACTTTAATAAAACATGGTATATTACTTCCAATTCCCTCTGTAGAAAGTCCATACTTTCCATATCTGCCGAACCTTTTGCGAGTCCACATTCTGCGCCTTCCGTTTCTTTTCATGTTTCTGCACATAATAATGGGCACTTGCGCTGCTGGTGCTAGCACATGCAGAGAACGAATAGGCCTACACCTCAGCAGTGTAGGTAGCCTACAGTATGTCGGCTGATGTAGCCTCAAACAAATCGCAGAATGTGGATACAAAACTGAAGCGCATGCTGTAGTACAATCAAGATTTTAATTTGGTAACATTGCAGTGTGACATGTAATAATTGTAAAATGCTAAATCCTATGTACGGTGTGGGAAGGCCTTAGATTGCACTTCAGTCAGCTCTCTAAGGGAGTACTGGTGGCTCTTGCTTGTGTGTTTGTTCATACTTGTTTGGTGTCTCTGGTAGATACTCTATTGAAACTGAAGGACAATAGCCATACTACTTGTAGCCTGTGCAAAATACAGAAGAGAGTGATTTGGACAAATTGTATTTTGTAGGCCTTCTGTATGCCTTCTGGAGGGAGGCCTTCTGTATTTTGTACTCTGTAATCCTTCTGGAAGATTGACAGGGTGTTATGTTGAATATCATCATGTATAAACACTACATATTTATTTTCTTTCTTTTTCCAAGATGGAGACGAGAAAACGGCTGGCCAAAATTGTTCTGGTTTTCGTGGGCCTCTTCGCTCTTTGCTGGTTCCCCAACCATGTCTTGTACATGTACCGCTCCTTCAACTACCGTCAGATCGACTCCTCTCTGTCGCACCTCATCATCACCCTGCTAGCCCGGGTGCTAAGCTTCTCCAGCTCCTGTGTCAACCCGTTTGCCCTCTACCTGCTGAGCGAGAGCTTCCGCAGGCACTTCAACAGCTCACTGCACTGCAAGAGGAAGCCCCACCACGAACGTAACACTAGCTACCTGCAGCACACCTCGGCCATAAGAATGACCTCCATCAAGAAGACCACCCCTACTGTCATCAACGGACATGGCAACAGCCAGGAGGTCACTCTGTAGGTTTAGGATGTCACCTGATGACATGTAAGTGGTGGGAGTGGCACCAAAAAAAGTTCCGTGCAAAGCTTTACAAGGTGAACTATTATGAAAAGGTCATGCATGTGTGTTGAACAGAAAATGCTTTGTTTGAAGCTGTCTTGTCTATACATTCCCCACAAAGCCACATATCACTGCTGATGAGATGATCACCCATGAATTGAACGTATACGGACATGTTGTCAACAAATCTCTTGAGAGATTCCGGTATCAAAGGTGAAATAAATAAAAAATACAATAAATCCACAATGTTCCATTTTTCATGTTTTGTTGTGTCAATCTGATACATGTTTCACTTTACACCGTTTTCATAGATATGTACTGTCTGCGAAGCATGCTGTCCAAACTGCAAACCCAAAGAGCAGGTAGTTGCTCCCGCGGCAGGAAATCTATGTCCCTGTGTTTTTATTTATTTATTTCACCTTTATTTAACCAGGTAGGCTAGTTGAGAACAAGTTCTCATTTGCAACTGCGACCTGGCCAAGATAAAGCAAAGCAGTTCGACACATACAACAACACAGAGTTAAACATGGAATAAACAAACATACAATCAATAATACAGTAGGAAAATCTATATACAGCATGTGCAAATGAGGTCGGATAAGAGTTAAGGTAATAAATAGGCCATGGTGGCAAAGTAATTACAATATAGCAATTAAACACTGGAATGGTAGGATGTCCAGAGGATGAATGTGCAAGTTGAGATACTGGGGTGCAAAGGAGCAAGATAAATAAATAAATACAGTATGGGGATGAGGTAGATTGGATGGGCTATTTACAGATGAGCTATGTACAGGTGCAGTGATCTGTGAGCTGCTCTGCCAGCTGGTGCTTAAAGCTAGTGAGGGAGGTAAGAGTCTCCAGCTTCAGAGATTTTTGCAGTTCGTTCCAGTCATTGGCAGCAGAGAACTGGAAGGAGAGGCGGCCAAAGGAAGAATTGGCTTTGGGGGTGACCAGTGAGATATACCTGCTGGAGCGTGTGCTACGGGTGGGTGCTGCTATGGTGACCAGTGAGCTGAGATAAGGCGGGGCTTTACCTAGCAGAGACTTGTAGATGACCTGGAGCCAGTGGGTTTGGCGACGAGTATGAAGCGAGGGCCAGCCAACGAGAGCATACAGGTCGCAGTGGTGGGTAGTATATGGGGCTTTGGTGACAAAACGGATGGCACTGTGATAGACTGCATCCAATTTGTTGAGTAGAGTGTTGGAGGCTATTTTGTAAATTACATCGCCGAAGTCGAGGATCGGTAGGATGTTCAGTTTTACGAGGGTATGTTTGGCAGCATGAGTGAAGGATGCTTTGTTGCGAAATAGGAAGACGATTCTAGATTTAATTTTGGATTGGAGATGTTTAATGTGAGTCTGGAAGGAGAGTTTACAGTCTAACCAGACACCTAGGTATTTGTAGTTGTCCACATATTCTAAGTCAGAACCGTCCAGAGTAGTGATGCCGGACGGGCGGGCAGGTGCGGGCAGCGATCGGTTGAAGAGCATGCATTTAGTTTTACTTGCATTTAACAGCAGTTGGAGGCCATGGAAAGAGAGTTGTATGGCATTGAAGCTCATCTGGAGGTTAGTTAACACAGTGTCCAACGAAGGGCCAGAGGTATACAGAATGGTGTCGTCTGCGTAGAGGTGGATCAAAGAATCACCAGCAGCGAGAGCGACATCATTGATGTATACAGAGAAGAGAGTCGGCCCGAGAATTGAACCCCGTGGCACCCCCATAGAGACTGCCCCATAGAGACTGATTTTCAGAAGGTCAATGTGACACAAATGTTTGCTGTTTTGTTGAGTAAAACATGTCCCAGTATGTTGAACTGCAAATGCTGCAATATCATTGCTGTAAAAAATAAAAATAATAATATATGCAGTATATATATATATATCAATTGCATTTACGACAGGTGGACTCCAATCAAGTTGAAGAAACATCTCAAGGATGGTCAATGGAAAAAAGGATCTCAAGGATGGTCCTCGGTAAAATGCACAGGACAGCCCACTTGGAGTTTGCCAAAAGGCACCTAAAGACTCTCAGACCATGAGAAACAAGATTCTCTGGTCTGATGAAACCAAGATTGAACTCTTTGGCCTGAATGCCAAGTGTCACGTCTGGAGGAAACCTGGCACCATCCCTATGGTGAAGCATGGTGGTGGCAGCATCATTCTGTGGGGATGTTTTTCAGCGACAGAGACTGGGAGACTAGTCAGGATCGAGGCAAAGATGAACAGAGCAAAGTACAGAGAGATCCTTGATGAAAACATTCACCTTCCAACAGGACAACAACCCTAAGCACACAGCCAAGACAACGCAGGAGTGGCTCCTGGACAAGTCTCTGAATCCCTTGAGTGGCCCAGCCAGAGCCCGGACTTGAACCCGATCAAACATCTCTGGAGAGACCTGAACATAGCTGTGCAGTGATGCTCCCCATCCAACCTGACAGAGCTTGAGAGGATCTGCAGTGAATAATGGGAGAAACTCCCCAAATACAGATGTAAACGGTCTGAATAGTTATGTAAATGGGATATTTCGTTAAAAAAAAGAAGAATTATCAAAAATGTCTAAAAACCTGTTTTGCTTTGTCATTATGGGGTATTGTGTGTAGATTGATGAGGGGAGAAAACTATTTAATGCATTTTAGAATTAGGCTGTAACGTAACAACACGTGGAAAAAAGTCAAAGGGTCTGAATACTTTCGAAGGCACTGTATATGTAACGGATGTGAAATGGCTAGCTAGTTAGCGGGTACGCGCTACTAGCATTTCAATCAGTTACGTCACTTGCTCTGAGACTTAAGTAGGGTTTCCCCTTGCTCTGCAAGGGCCGCGGCTTTTGTGGAGCGATGGGTAACGACGCTTCGTGGGTGTCAGTTGTTGATGTGTGCAGAGGGTCCCTGGTTCGCGCCCGTGTCGGGGCGAGGGGACGGTTTAAAGTTATACTGTTACATTGATGCTGTTGACCCGGATCACTGGTTGCTGCGGAAAAGGAGGAGGTTGAAAGGGGGGTGAGTGTAACGGATGTGAAATGGCTAGCTAGTTAGCGGGTACGCGCTAGTAGCGTTTCAATCAGTTACATCACTTGCTCTGAGACTTAAGTAGGGTTTCCCCTTGCTCTGCAAGGGCCGTGGCCTTTGTGGAGCGATGGGTAACGATGCTTCGTGGGCGACCGTTGTTGATGTGTGCAGAGGGTCCCTGGTTCGCGCCCGTGTCGGGGCGAGGGGACGACGTAAAGTTATACTGTTACATTGATGCTGTTGACCCGGATCACTGGTTGCTGCGGAAAAGGAGGAGGTTGAAAGGGGGGTGAGTGTAACGGATGTGAAATGGCTAGCTAGTTAGCGGGTACGCGCTACTAGCATTTCAATCGGTTACGTCACTTGCTCTGAGACTTAAGTAGGGTTTCCCCTTGCTCTGCAAGGGCCGCGGCTTTTGTGGAGCGATGGGTAACGACGCTTCGTGGGTGTCAGTTGTTGATGTGTGCAGAGGGTCCCTGGTTCGCGCCCGTGTCGGGGCGAGGGGACGGTTTAAAGTTATACTGTTACATTGATGCTGTTGACCCGGATCACTGGTTGCTGCGGAAAAGGAGGAGGTTGAAAGGGGGGTGAGTGTAACGGATGTGAAATGGCTAGCTAGTTAGCGGGTACGCGCTAGTAGCGTTTCAATCAGTTACATCACTTGCTCTGAGACTTAAGTAGGGTTTCCCCTTGCTCTGCAAGGGCCGCGGCTTTTGTGGAGCGATGGGTAACGATGCTTCGTGGGCGACCGTTGTTGATGTGTGCAGAAGGTCCCTGGTTCGCGCCCGTGTCGGGGCGAGGGGACGGTTTAAAGTTATACTGTTACATATATATCGTGTGGTTTCTTTTGCAAACTTTGATAATTCCATGCACAGCATAGCTTCATTGAACATGTACATGAATAAGCTCTAAGAAAGTGTGTTTTCTGAACATGATTAATCAAACTCTATCAATTACAGTCAATTACATTTAATTACAGTTATCAAGAGATTATGATTATTGGATTAAACCCACTCACATTAACCAATCCAATCCTATCTCTTCCTCTTAATCCTCCCAATCAGGAAAGCAGTTATAATTTACATAATTTCTGTAGGATAATGGTCAAATCAATCTATCTGTTTATTAGTGATATGTCCTGATCTCAAGTGATTAGTCAACAGGTGCCTCACTGGAAAAGGGATAGGTGTCTGTAACCACTGAGCAAACTCAATGGCTGAGTCTTCAACTACTTTCTATGGTCTGTCTATTTTCCACCATCATGGAAATTGATTTGTGTTATTCTACCAGAGTTCTCTCTTCTTTCATATTTTGTGATGACTTGAAACATGGTATGTACAATGTGAAATACATTTGTGTTTGAAATTCTTCATCATATAATGGACCTACCTCACTGCCACCAATGCAATGTGATACTACGCCCGCCTCCTAATTACTGTGGATTTGCTATGCTTGGGGAATTGGAATGGGATCCTCCAAGGCTCCTGCTGTGTGTCTGGGTGATAAATATCCACAGCATGTAATATAATCACAACAATATTAAAAGAATGTCATGTCGACTGCCAGGTTAAATTCTGTGAATAATTGTAATGTTATGATACATATGCTTTTCAGACCTGGGTTCTGTATATGATTGTGTTATTTAAATACTTATTTTCTGTGTAATGGAGTATTTTCAAATAATGTGGCCCTAATCAACTATTTCTATTTGAAGTATTTTAAAGTATAAAAAAAAAAAGTATTTTCCAAATAATATTTTCAAATGCCTGGGTTAAATACATGGGTGTGTATTTGAGTATTTTCAAATACTTTCCAAGTGTATTGCCAAATACATTCAAATTTTCAGTTACTTGTCTTTTCAAATAAAAAATATTGAAATATTTACTTCAAAATGTCTTTGAAAGTAAATTAAATACCATAAATAGTATTTAAACCCAGGTCTGATGCTTTCTTCTTAATATTGATATTTAACATGCAAAAATATTTACTTTGCATGTGTTGCTATTACATTACTGCACATAATATAAATGTGATCCCATTAATAAATTCTACTCACAAGATGTTTGTCTGCATGCATATTTGACATGCCTGTCAACTTATTCCAACATTAATTAGTCTTATTTATTCAGGACCATGCCAATGATAAGGTGAGCAACCTGTCTTTATTCATTTCAGAGAGTACATGCAGTCAGACTTGACACAGTAGAGATAATGGATCTGTTATAAATCATTATTTGTTGTTGTTGAAAAGCTGGCTTCATCTCAAAGCCTGATTTGGTTTGAAAAACCCAGTGGTTTGTCTTTTCATTTCCTCCTGATTATCGAATTCCGAATAGCGTGGCTCACAATGCAAACACGGTGGGCTTATAGCCATAGGAGGTCAGTATTCAATGAAAATGGACTCATAGTATAAAGGAGGTTTACTGATGAATTGTGTTAATTGTGCTGTAAATTGTTTATCCATCAACAATTTGTACAACACAGGTTATACCTGCATGACAAGGATATTTAAACAGTATAAATCTGTGGCATAAAGTGAGAAACATAACTCACAGTTTTCCTTAGCTTTTACTCTATTACATGGTTTATGAACCACCACACTATTGTGCATCTATCACATGAAATATGACTCTGCTGGAAATACACTGGATATTACTTAATTGTTCACAGGAGAAATATGTACAATATTCAGTATACTGTAGAATCATTATTGTGCGACAATTAGGTGTTTGATGTAACACATTGATGTATTGACGCAAGATGTGCATCATTTTGTCTCAAGTGTTCTTACTCTCAACATTTGATAAAATAGTAACATTTTTGCCACGGGCAGCAGAAAAGACAACCGTGCAGCAAGCAGCAACATAGACATCTCCTCGATGGCAGCCTCATTAAGGTATCTGCATATGTTCTATCCAATCTAATCAACTGTAAACACTTTCAACGATATTGAACTGTAGTGACACCAGCCACTGAAAGATGACCTGGAAGGTGGCTGGCTCTGTGTGATGAACAGTGGTTACCTACTAATACCTTTGGCCTGGAGAGAAGCTGGATGGCACAGGAGACTGCGGAGGGGGGAAGAACGGCTCATAATAATTGCCGGAACATCGCAAATGGATTGGCATCAAACACCTGCAAACCATGTGTTTGATACCATTACACTTACTCCACGAGCCTGTTATCCCCAATTAAGCTTCCACCAACTTTCTGTGCTGGAGAGTATCTGGAGAGTAGCTGTGCTTGTGGTACTGTTATCATTACTTGGCCTCTATTGATTCATGGTCCCCTCTTCATGGCTTTTAAAGTAGCTAATGAGATGTGTCACTGCTTATGTCCAATACTAAGACACCAGCACAGTCACTCTCATTACCTTTCTATTTTCATGTCCATTCAGAAATTAAGTATTGGTGCACCTGCTCGATTGCCTCTTGTAGTGCACAAATGTCTCACACCAAATCTATGTGCACTCAAACTTCAAATGGGCACCTGTGTAAACATGTAATTGGATGATGATCATAAAAACTTTCAGCATATGTGTCTAAAATGGGTCTGAAATGGGTTGACATCTCTGGAAGAACCAAACTCTGATTTGGTATGCCACCACTGGTGAACATCAACTTTGCTATCAGCGTCATGGTCAGACAACATGGTGTGGAATTACTCCTAACACATGAAAAACATTAGAAATAAGGTCAATCAAACTCAAAAATCAGTAAACCAGGCAACCATGATAACAGCATACTTATTCCAACTTACCTGATAGTTAAGAAAGTTAGAACAGGTCCAATTCAAGCAATATATATTAACTACACTCTTAGAAGAAAGGGTTCCAAAATCGTTATTCGGCTGTCCTCATAGGAGAACCCTTTTTGGTTTCAGGTAGACCCCTTTTGAATTCCAAATAGAACCCTCTGTAGAAAGGGCTCTACATGGAACCCCAAAGTTTTTTTACAAGGAACCAATAAGGGTTCTACAAAGGATTCTACCTATGGGGACAGCCGAAGAACCCTGTTAAGTTCTAGATAATACATTCTTTGAGTTTTGTGTATCAGGAACACTGCCGGTACCGTGTTAACCCTTCACGTGGACTGGTGGTGCGTGTGTTTGTATGTGTAAACCCTGCCTTACCAAGATCAATGGTGCTGAAACTGTGTGTGTGTGTGTGTGTGTGTGTGTGTGTGTGTGTGTGTGTGTGTGTGTGTGTGTGTGTGTGTGTGTGTGTGTGTGTGTGTGTGTGTGTGTGTGTGTGTGTGTGTGTGTGTGTGTGTGTGTGTGTGTGTGTGTGTGTGTGTGTGAAGCGACAATAATACACATTTTCAATAGGCCTATATCAAAAAATACATACAGTATTGTTAGATACATATAGGCCTATTGTAAATGTGTATTATTGTCGCTTCGCCGTCTTTATTGCAAAAAGAAATCCAAATACACACCCTTAAGCTACATATTCATTTGACATGGGTTATGAACATTGTCTAGCACAGCAATTGATGAAGAACGTTCTAAAAACATCCCCGACACAAACCGGCAACTGTAATATGGTTCCCCAGAGAATGTTCCCTTGGGTCCATCACGCAATGTCCTAAGGATTAGTCAAATAAAAGTCCTGAGAATGTCCTAGAAAGGTCCTGATATGGTCCTCAGCGACATCCTGGGACTGTACAGGGAACTTAACAAAGGTCCCACAGAATGTCCATGCGATGTTCTCGGAACGTCAGTAGGGTAATGTTGCACCGAAACCATCAAGGGAACGAATGGGAATGTCCTCGGGACGTC
The DNA here is from genome assembly GCF_045679555.1 of Salvelinus alpinus. Classification (NCBI taxonomy): domain Eukaryota; kingdom Metazoa; phylum Chordata; class Actinopteri; order Salmoniformes; family Salmonidae; genus Salvelinus; species Salvelinus alpinus. The sequence goes on from NC_092093.1 coordinate 31,179,683, forward strand.
CCATGTTTGCTGGGTGGAGACAGGGTGACGAGAATTGGCATCCCATCCATCTGAGAGCCTGTTGAAGCCATCCTTAGAGGACCCTCCTGTCCTCATTCACTGATGCTCTCCCATGGTTGGATCACTGGTGGATATAAAGGATTATCAGGGTTGGGAAGTAACTGATTACATGTAATCTGATTTTCCAAAAACTAATTGTAATCCGTTATGTTACCAGGAAAAATATTGTAATCATATTACAGAAACAAAAAACTAGATTACTTCTTTGATTACTTTTTAACTCAGTAAGGTTGTCATCACAGGACCAGAGGCTTGCCAGAGGTGCTGTTCTAGAATGTCCACCACAGGTGGTAGTGTGAGGAGATGAGGGAGGTGTGCTTCCTAACTCCCTCTATCTGCCTCTAACCAACCTGTTCCTGTCTTGTCAGTCAGTTAACACTTAATAGCACTCTTATTGGAGATGACTGGGAGCCACTCCCGAAGGGGCTTATCCCACATAGATAGGCAGGCAGTGTAATCTAAGTACTTTCATCTCAGGGATTCAAACTAGTGACCTTTAAGTTACTGACCCAACACTTGTAACGCTAGGCTAAAAGCATTACAGCGTGATTGAAATTTAAAGGCAATGTTCACACGTTAGCGGAGACTGCGTTCATGGAAATGCTACGTATGTTGGCTCAATCGGAAATGACCTTTTTAGTGCTTCAGCGATACTGACTGGATAGAGCCCTAAACCATGTTCCTTTTTTCAATTCTGAATTGAATGTCATTGAGAAAACCGAAAGGTGTCATGTTTTTTTTTGCAAACATCCTTTCAGAATTAAATCCAATTGTCCTCGAAAGGCCAACCTGGAATTTATAGATGAGATACCAACAAATGGGATGGTTTGTACACTAATTATACTGAACAAAAACATAAACGCAACAATTACTGAGTTACAGTTCATATAAGATATCAGTCAAATGAAATCAATTAATTATGCCATAATCTATTAATTTTACATGACTGGGCAGGGGAGCAGCCACGGATGGTTCCCAAGAGAATGTTCTATGGGGTTCATCACGCAGAATTTGTTTTTCCCCACAAAAGGGCTTTATTACAGTCAGAAATACTCCTCAGTATCATCAGCTGTCCTGGTAGCTGGTCTCAGATGATCACGCAGGTGAAGAAGCCAGATGTGGAGGTCCTGGGCAGGCATGGTTACACGTAGTCTCAGATTGTGAGGATGGTTGGACTTACTGCCAAATTCTCTAAAATGACGTTGGAGGCAGTAGAGAAATTAACATTCAATTCTCTGGCATCAGCTCTGGTGGACATTTGTGCAGTCAGCATGCCAATTGCACACTCCCTCAACTTGAGATGTCTGTGGCATTGTGTTTTGTGGCATTGTGTTGTGTAACAAAACTGCACATTTTAGAGTGGCCTTTTATTGTCCCCAGCACAAGGTGCACCTGTGTAATGATCATGCTGCTTAATCAGCTTCTTGACATGCCACACCTGTCAGGTGGATGGATTATATTGGCAAAAGAGAAAGGCTCACTTAACAGGCATGTAAGAAAATTTGTGCACAACTTGAGAGAAATGAGCTTTACGCGTATGTAACATTACTGGGATCTTTTATTTCAACTCATGAAACATGGGAACAACACTTTACATGTTTTTTTATTCATTTTTGTTCAGTATATTTGATATTTGTACTAATCAGAGGGCAAGATATAAGGTAAGCGAATTAAGACTTGTATTTTGTGTTGTATAATCACGTAGAGTAATCCCACAGAGCACATGGCTTACATTATCTGTATACTTTAATGTTTTCTTTTTTCCGAGGATATGGCTGTATTCTAATAGTAATTTGAGGCAAAGAAAAGTTTCAAATGCCTTTGGTTACCTGAAAGACTGACGGGTAGATGCCACTAAATTTGGACTTTTGTTCAATAAATATGGATGAATAAATACTTACGCTTTATATTTCAGTTTAGTTTCATCTTAGCTGAACATGATAGGTATATACTGTACATCAAAAAATATATTCTTAAACCCTTACGTGTAGACCTACTTGTGTTTGTCCTGTATAAAGACTTCTCCAAATACTTCTCTCACGACCATTGCTCTCAGCAGAAAATGCGCCAAATCAATAACATATTGTGCCAAGTACTTAGTTATTTACACCTGCAATTTTGATTGGTCGACACCATCTTTAGATTGTGAGATTTGATTGGACAATGAGTATTTGGAGGCTGGTGGGAGGAGCTATAGGAGGATCGACTCATTGCAATGGCTGGAATGGCATAAAAGAAATGGAGTCAAACATGTTTACCGTTAAATGTATTCCATTAATGAGCCTGTCCTCCTATATCTTCTCCCACCAGCCTCCACTGTTGAACACGTACAGTAGACCTATGTAATCTGCGATTCAATTGGCAAATGCACATTAGAGCCGAGTTGCCATCTTAGCGCAACAGAAACAAGGAAACAGTCAGTTGTATTTGACTAAACTTATAAAAGTATGGATTTCAGCTGAAAAAAGGCACGCCTTTACACAGTACAAACATAGGTGCACGGTAAGGGTTGAAGAATTTACATTATTACAAGTTTCAATTTACAGTTGATGTAGTCAGAAGTACAGTCTGCCCACACTCATCGCAACTCAACTCCATTGATCTAGTAACATCTCAGAAACAATCCAAATGCACCCTCTGTGTTCATGCCACTTCCTCATTCGAAGGAAATTACATTTGATTCCTGTCACAACATACTGACACTTCTTCCACTTAACATTGTTCAATCTCAGCACCTTTCACCTTCAAGAAAGCCTTGTATAGACTGTCATATGTCAAGGTTTCTTATCCGCTGCGCTCTGGATGCTGGGTGCTCTGGCGCATCTACACATTCTAATGACAATTACCATTTTAATGGGCCATATGTCTTGAGTCTAAAGATAAGACCATGCACTTCAAAAGCTGGGTATTTTGAGAAACAGCATTCCTCTGTAGATACACCAAATGAAGTAATGCATCATTTCAATAATTATTTAATTCATATTAATGTGTTAAATTATTCACAGTCCTCAATGACAATTCAACAGTCAAGCTTTGATTAGCTTATTCTGATCATCTATCATGCAAACGTGAATGATATGTCTCAGCACCTTTTTTTTCAAACAAAGTAAATATGTTGTCACCAGTGGAAAGTCCTCCACTCTGGGTCTTTAGGGTTCACTCCGTATTCAAATCTCAGTTTCTTTATTCCGGTAAACCTCATTCTCCACCGTATGCTCAGTCTCTCCAAAAGCCGCCGCCGCCGCCGCCGCCGCCGCCGCCGCCTCCTCCTCCTCCTCCTCCTCCTCCTCATTCATCTGCCGGGGTCAAATGAAAGACAAAGTGAGCAAACCCGAGCCGTTTAGTCTCTAATTACAACTGAGACAGGTGTGGCTGTTCTGCTGCAGTCTGGCAGTTTGCCCCTGAGCTGTCCATGGTGCTGCCTCTGGGGAATACTTCCCATTGCTGGCCGTGGTCCTGGGAGCCATAAAACACAGAAATCTTGCAGGCACATACCGTCCATCCACCACACAACTCCTGAAACCTCTACAATATATATATATATAAATGTACCAAAAAATGCCCTCGAAATGTCCCCAGGACCATCCAGGAACTAGACAAAACCTCCAGGGACCGTGACAACGTTCTGATGACTTTAGGCGACCATTTTCGTAACATTCCAGGGACGTCCCACGACTCATTATTGTTTGCACCAGCGCCTATAGGGAATGTATTTCCAGTTGTGTACAGTGATTGCAGTTGTATTCAACAACACCTAAATTACATGTTGTGTGAACTTAATTATTATGGATAGAGAAGACAGCCATTATCATCACTGAATAGAGATTACAGACTTGTGACAGTTCCGCTATTATTGCTGGAAATAATTCTTAGTGGATAAGTAGGGGATACGTCAGAGTCAGTCACACTTACATAAAACGCTTTATAATTCAAAGCAAAGATTGAGTAGCTCATTGTTATAAAGTACTTACTTTGTATTACATTGCATAACCATGTCTATTCTATTTTGTCCAGAGAAACATTTTTTAGTGTATGAGATTTCACTTGTCTTTCCTCCTTCTTTACCTATACAGAACATAAGTAACCTGTGACATGGCAGTATTTATTATTCAAGTCATGTTTATTCAAGTCATATTCAATTAATATAAAACAACTGAAGGATGGTGAACAAAAGTTCAATATTAGCGGCCCCAGTGGAACAAAATGGCCACTACTGTTGCCCTATTAACATTGCAGAGAACAGTATTCCAATGTTTCAAAGAGACAGAGAGAATAATCTTAACCTGATTTAAACTTTAAAGTTAATTCTGCTGAATTTTTCTCAATTTATGAATGAAATCCATTATTTGTGAATTTTATTTTCAATGGCAGATCTGTGAAACGCAATATTATCTAATGAAAAATAATGCTGAAGGGTGACACTGTCGTCTATTAAATCTAATTTCCTCTGACAATGGTAACTGTAGTTGGAAACATTCATCTCTTGATTTGATATTCATTCTTTTTTGTAGGACACCAGCATAAAAAAAGCATGGCTGAAGAAGGGCTGAATTGAACAGAGCATAGAATCAGAAAAAGGGGACAATGAACCTTATTGTGTAACTCTCAGTATGAGCTCATCTCATCAGAATAAGAAAATATAGACAAAACATGAAGTGCCAAGTTGATGTCAAAGTTGTCACAGACATTACTTGTGAAAGTACCGAGCTGAGGCGCCTGCAATTATTTATGGTTTAGTAGATCCACCTACCCTGAGGCAGAGAGTTGGTTAAAGAAGCAAAAAGTGTATCTGTATACGTGTGTGAGCATGGAGACACACATAGCACATGTCAACAAGCACCCAGACACACACACACACACACACACACACACACACACACACACACACACACACACACACACACACACACACTATAGATGAAGTCAGCATCAACATTATTGGGGAAAACGTGTTTATCTAGTGTAGTGTTTTTTAATGTCACGCCTGTTACTTTGTGATCCAATAACTGCTATGCTTTGGTCCTGCTAGGTATCAGACTGTGAACTGATTGTTGTTGATAGCATTAGCCTGTGGCTAACCAGCCTCAAAATGTCACTTAGAGAAATCTGAGACATTACGACATCACTTCCATGTCCCTGCAGGGACTTAACGAGGAAAGACCCAACACTCTAACGAAGCTTTACCACTTTGAGTGACATCTTTTCACATCCTCACTAACTTTACTATCTTTATCTTATCTCAACAAGTGCCCTTCTGTTAAGACGTATTTAAAGTGACAAAGGCTAAAAAAAACAATTAAATCAATGCTCTGATTCACTACCGGTACACTGTGATGCCTGGTCACAGAGAATGAGGGAGCAAAAGAGAGACGAGAGAGATGGGGCAGAGACGGAAGCTAGGGTGAAGAGAGTTAGGGAGATGCTAGGCAGTTTCGTCAGAATGTAAGTAACAAAATCAATGCTGGAAGAATTACTAAAAAGGAAAATGTTTGTTGATAGCTAGTAAAATGTAAATTCTACACTCTTAGAAAAGGGTTCCAAATGGGTTCTGGGGATGTCCCCATAGGAGAACCCTTTTTGGTTCCAGTTAGAACTCTTTAGGGTTCCACGTAGAACCCTCTGTGGAAAGGGTTTTACATGTAACCCAATTTTTTTTTTCAAAGGGTTCTCCTATGGGGACAGCCAAATAACCCTTTTCGGTTCTAAATAGCACCTTTTTTTCTGAGTGTAGAATTCACATTTGTTTAATTTGACAAGAAAAACTACCAGATGAGATGTCAATACGGGCTCCCGATTGGCGCAGCAGTTTAAGGCACTGCATCTCAGTGCTTGAGGCGTCATTACAGACACCCTGGTTCGAATCCCATCTGTATCACAACCAGCTGTGATTGGGGCTCCCATAGGGCAGCTCACAATTGGCCGTCCTTGAGGGAGGGAGGGTTAATTTGAATAAATATATTTTTTAAATTGTATTACACTGTAACTGTATGGGTTTGGATGAACGTCCTACACTTTGTCCAACAAAAGAGACGAGTGCACATCATGTTCTCTTATACTTCAGTGGTACAGCTAAAGATATCAGCAGCTCCTTCAGTCAAGACAGCTGCGGGAAATAAGTGACTCATTGTTATGCATCAGAGTGTATAGTAACAGACTGAGGGGCCTTGGTTATGGAAGATGGCCCCGGCTCATCTCCTCACCTGAATCAAGCCGAAGTCATAAGTGCTCAGAACAGTCCCTGTCCAAGTACTGTAACTCAAATGGTGTCCACCTCTGCATCACAACGGGATTGGATTAGCATCCATTGCTAGGGACTTTGATAGTAAAAAATGTATAGTGTTCATTGCTATGCTGGTTGCTATGTCCTGATTGCTATGATTGAGAGAGGCGCGTGCCGTCAAAAGACAGAGGAAAATGGGATAAATTCAATTGAAATTGTTGTGAGCGCAGGTTTGTTTATCTAGCTAGCTGGGATGAAAAGAATGTCCATTTGGCTGTTAAGTTCTCCAAAATTCTACACATTAGCTCATTGCAACATTGAAATAGCAACAGACAATAAGAGCTAATCGAATCCCATTGTGATGCAGAGGGGGACACTATTGGGCAAGCGGACAGTATTTGGCATAACAGGCCACAGTATAGGACATGTGTGATGTGAGGTCTGTGGCGACTAGAGGTTTGTGGTCCAGGATTTAAAGGCTTGCGAACTTGTTTCCAAGCCTGTGTATTGATTCCTGTCTGGGTGACACAACCTGTTGTGTGCACCAGACCCTGGCAATCCTCTTATCAAGAGTAAGCCCTTCTCTTTGTTCACTGGCACCCGGGGAGGGATGCCTCCAGAGTCTACATTATGTCAGACTCCAAATGGAGTGAGGCTTTATCTTTCAACTTTTCAGCTCCCGGTTCCAGACCACTGTGATCTTTGACTTCAAAGTAATTCCTATGTCCATTGTCCTGGGATAACCATACCACTTTTTGAGTTTGATTACTCACTCAATCACTCTTCATTCCACTAGCGCCTCATTAACACACTATGTTATGATAGCCTGCTAGATAATTTGAATTGCAGTTTATAGTCATTAAAAAAGTACACTAGAACGGGGTTCCCATGAAATTCTGCATCCTTTAGAGGTGTAATTTTCCTTAGTTTTGTGATAACAATTTCAGACAGTGCATTTTCATTTGCAAGTGCACACACACCATTTTCACATTCGGTTTGAGCAGTAACCACAACGATTAAATGCTCCGTTCAGGGTCTACAGCTCACAAAGTCATGACTCACTGTGACATTCTTCATCTTCCATTCAGAAGTGTAACTAATCACAGAACCTTGTGTCCCAGTCAGGAGCGTCGCAGAGGGACTGATGCCCCAGCAACGAGGTGGGCCCTGTATCTGCTTACCTATTTCACCGTATCACATCAGGAGATTATGCTAGCATCGTAATAAAGGCTATAAATATTCCATGACCAAGACGGGGAGTTGGGGACGTCATTGAGAGGCAGGGGGATGTTGGAGTTCATATTGGTTGGTGCTCCTATGTATTCTGATTTAAGTTCCATTACAATACAAAAATGTGACAAATGCCTAATCCTCCGCATCACAGACCCATAATATCGTTATAGTATAGCCTCTGTGTACACTGTATGGCTTTGCTACATCCAAAGGGGCATTGAATGGGATAGCGGGTAGTTTATCCATAAACTGTCTGTAATAACTTCCTGTTGCTTAATTAGTATAAAAGACAATGTTGAAGCAGTGGCTTATAAGGCCATCATAGCTGTTATTGTATTGGTCAAATATCCATTTCAATGGTTTGAAATTTTTATCCATCCATTTATCCAAGATTTTATCCATCTTTGTGATTCTTCTTTACTAAAAGGAAGCGCTGCATGCAGTGTCCACTGCCTTGAGAGACATGTGTACCGTGTGTGGCTATCTCGTTTAACCAGAAGGCCTCAGCTCAGTGAGAAAACAGGCCCCTTTCTTTGTTAACGTTTATTGATTAGCAATGGAAGGAAAGGCTGGGAGTCCTTAATTGGAGTACACCGTATTTTGAATGGCAACGGTAATGGAATTGATTGATGGCTATTGATTTTGGTTCCTGATGGCTCCACGTTTGGGTAATTGTCAAGATCTGATCTGGTCTGTCAATGTTTAGACATCCCAGCAAAAATGGGACGTCTAAGGACATTAGGCGATGTTCCAATTAGGTCCCTTTAAGGATTTCGGCGAGATGTTATCCCACTGACGTTCTGAGAAAGTTCTAGGAACATTAAAATGTGATGTTAACCTCAGGACCATAAATCAAATCAAAACAAATTGTATTAGTCACATGTGCCGAATACAACAAGTGTAGACCTTATAGTCTTACAGTGAAATGCTTACTTACGAGCCCCTAACCAACAATGCAGTTAAAAAATATATGGATAAGAATAAGAAATAAAAGTAACAAGTCATTAAAGAGCAGCAGTAAAATAACAATACCGAGACTATATACAGGGGGGTACCGGTACAGAGTCAATGTGCAGGGGCACCGGTTAGTTGAGGTAATATGTACATGTAGGTCGAGTTATTAAAGTGACTATGCATAGATGATAACAACAGAGAGTAGCAGCGGTGTAAAAGGGGGGGGCAATACAAAAAGTAGCCATTTGATTAGGTGTTGAGGAGTCTTATGGCTTGGGGGTAGAAGCTGTTTAGAAGCCTCTTGGACCTAGACTTGGTGCTCCGGTACCGCTTGCCGTGCAGTAGCAGAGAGAACAGTCTATCACTAATGTGGCTAGAGTCTGACAATTTTTAGGGCCTTCCTCTGACATCGACTGGTATAGAGGTCCTGAATGGCAGGAAGCTTGGCCCCAGTGATGTACTGGGCTGTTCGCACTACCCTCTGTAGTGCCTTGCAGTCGGAGGCCAAGCAATTGGCATACCAAGCAGTGATGCAACCAGTCAGGATGCTCTCGATGGTGCAGCTGTAGAACCTTTTGAGGATCTGAGGACCCATGTTAGTTTGTTGGTGATGTGGACACCAAGGAACTTGAAGCTCTCAACCTGCTCCACTGCAGCCCCGTCGATGAGAATGGGGGCATGCCCGTTCCTCTTTTTCCTGTAGTCCACAATCATCTCCTTGGTCTTGATCACTTTGAGGGAGAGGTTGTTGTCCTGGCACCACATGGCCAGGTCTCTGACCTCCTCCCTATAGGCTGTCTCGTCGTTGTCGGTGATCGGGCCTACCACTGTTGTGTTGTCAGCAAACTTAATGATGGTGTTGGAGTCATACCTGGCTGTGTAGTCATGACTGAACAGGGAGTACAGGAGGGGACTAAGCACCCACACCTGAGGGGCCCCTGTGTTGAGGATCAGCATTGCGGATGTGTTGTTACCTACCCTTACCACTTGGGGGCGGCCCGTCAGGAAGTCCAGGATCCAGTTGCAGAGGGAGGTGTTTAGTCCCAGGGTCCTTAGCTTATTGATGAGCTTTGAGGGCACTATGGTGTTGAACGCGGAGCTGTAGTCAATGAATAGCATTCTCACATAGGTGTTCCTTTTATCCAGGTGGGAAAGGGCAGTGTGGAGTGCAATAGAGATTGTATCATCTGTGGATCTGTTGGGGCGGTATGCAAATTGGAGTGGGTCTAGGGTTTCTGGGATAATGGTGAATAGTGTTGATGTGAGCCATGTTGATGTGAGCCACTTCCTTTCGAAGCACTTCATGGCTACAGACGTGAGTGCTACGGGTCGGTAGTCATTTAGGCAGGTTACCTTAGTGTTCTTGGGCACAGCCACTATGGTGGTCTGCTTAAAACATGTTGGTATTACAGAGTCGGACTGGGAGACGTTGAAAATGTCAGTAAACTTGCCAGTTGCCAGTTGGTCAGTGCATGCTCGCAGTACATGTCCTGGTAATCCGTCTGGCCCTGTGGCCTTGTGAATGTTGACCTGTTTAAAGGTCTTACTCACATCAACTGCGGCGAGCGTGATCACACAGTCTTCTTGAACAGCTGGTGCTCTCATGCATGTTTCAGTGTTTTTTGCCTCGACGAGAGCATAGAAGAAGTTTAGCTCGTCTGGTAGGCTCGTGTCACTGGGCAGCTCTCGGCTCTGCTTCCCTTTGTAGTCTCTAGTGGTTTGCAAGCCCTGCCACATCCGACGAGCGTCAGAGCCGGGTTAGTGCGATGCGTTCTTAGTCCTTTATTGATGCTTTGCCTGTTTGATAGTTCGTCGGAGGGCATAGTGGGATTTCTTATAAGCTTCCGGGTTAGAGTCCCACTCCTTGAAAGCGGCAGCTCAAGCCTTTAGCTCAGTACGGATGTTGCCTGTAATCCATGGCTTCTGGTTGGTGTATGTATGTATGGTCACTGTGGGGACGACGTCATCGATGCACTTATTGATGAAGCCAATGACTGATGTGGTGTACTCCTCAATGCCATCGGAGGAATCTCAGAACATGTTCCAGTCTGTGCTAGCAAAACAGTCCTGTAGCTTAGCATCTGCTTCATCTGACCACTGTTTTATTGATCTAGTCACTGGTGCTTCTTGCTTAAATTTTTGCTTGTAAGCAGGAATCAGGAGGATAGAATTATGGTCAGATTTGCAAAATGAAGGGCGAGAGAGAGCTTTGTATGCATCTCTGTATGTGGAGTAAAGGTGGTCCAGAGTTTTTTTCCCACTGGTTGCACATTTAACATGCTGATAGAAATTTGGTAAAACGGATTTAAGTTTCCCTGCATTAAAGTCTCCGGTTACTAGGTGAGCGTTTTCTTGTTTGCTTTTGGCGGAATACAGCTCATTCAATGCTGTCTTAGTGCCAGCCTTTGACGGTTGTGGTATATAAACAGCTATGAAAAATACAGTTGAAAACTGTCTAGGTAGATAGTGTGATCTACAGTTTATCATGAGATACTCTACCTCAGGCGAGCAACAGCTCAAGACATCCTTAGATATTGTGCACAAGCTGTTATTTACAAAATTACATAGTCCGCCACCCCTTGTCTTACCAGACGCCGCTGTTCTATCCTGCCGGTGCAGCGTATAACCAGCCAGCTGTATGTTGATAGTGTCGTCGTTCAGCCACGTCTCCATGAAGCATAAGATATTACAGTTTTGGATGTCCCGGTGGTAGTTTAATCTTACACGTAGGTCATCCATTTTCTTGTCCAAAGATTGCACGTTTGGTAGCAGAATGGAAGGAAGTGGGGGTTTATTCGATCACCTACGAATTCTCAGAAGGCAGCCCTCCCTCCGACCCATTTTTCTCTGTCTCCTCTTCACGGAAATCATGGGGATCTATGCCTGTTCCTGAGAAAGCTGAATATCGTTTGCGTCGGCCTCGTCAGACTCGTTAAAAGAAAAAAATAATTCTGCCAGTCTGTGGTAAGAAGTCGCAGTCCTTGTGTCCAGAAGTTATTTTCGTGGCAACATTGTGTAGAAAATAAGTAAATAAACAAGTTACAAACAATGCAAATAAACTAACAAATAAACAAAATCGTAAGAGGACAGGACCCCTTTTGGTTGCAGTATAATGGTATAAATGTTTGATGTCTATTAGGGAACATTATATGGTCATGTGATGAGGTAGCTCCGCCTGAGAGATGTCCTGAAAAAATGATAACTAGTATAAACTACTTTCATTTTTGTTGATTAAAAAGGAATGAGACAAGAATTCTATGTCGAGCTAAATATAAAAATATATATATACAGTACCAGTCAAATTTTGAACACACCTACTCATTCCAGGGTTTTTCTTTATTCTTACTATTTTCTACATTGTAGAATAATAATGAAGACATCAACACTATGAAATAACACAAATGGAAACATGTAGTAACCAAAAAAGTGTTAACCTCTACAGGATGGCTGTCCCTAAACCAGGACAGTTGTTGCTAACGTGCGCTAATGTGACTTGAATGACGTTGTATACAACAGCCAACTTTCTGGAACATAGACATGTCTTATATGGGCAGAAAGCTTACATTCTTGTTAATCTAACTGCAGTGTCCAATTAACAGCAGCTATTACAGTGAAAAAATACCATGCTATTGTTTGAGAAGAGTGCACAACAACAACAAAAATGTTGTCAAGGCAACTGGTTTGATACATTCACCTCTGAAGATAAATAATGTTCTTACATTCAGTAATCTTGCTCTGATTTGTCATCCTGAGGGTCCCAGAGATAAATGTAGCATAATTTTGTTTGATAAAATCCATTTTTATGTTCAAATGTAGGAACTGGGGTCGACAGTTTCACCACACTGTTGTCTCTGGCTCCACACCAACCCCAACCGGCCATCTAGATGTGTGAAAGTTAGTGTATAAGCTAATGGTCCATCATGTATGACATTCCTGGGAGCGTGTAAACTGTGTAAACATTTGTGTATGTTCTCTATAGTTATGTACTTGAAAATGTATCAATTGACCAATTCGGCACATTTGGGCAAACTCCTGGCAGACTTGACACAAAATACTGTGCAGTAATGTAATTCTTCACTGAATAAGTCTGGAACTTTGCACACACTCTGCTTCCATCTGGTGGCCAAAATCCAAATTCCACCTAGACTCCTATCTCAAAGTATGGCCTTTCTCTTGCATTTCAAAGATGATGAAAAAAAGAAAACGCATGTTTCTTTGTTTGTATTATCTTTTACCAAATATAATGTGTTATACTCACCTACATTCATTTCACATTTCCACAAACTTTAAAGTGTTTCCTTTCAAATGGTATCAAGAATATGCATATCCTTGCTTCAGGTCCTGAGCTTCAGGAAGTTAGATTTGGGTATGTAATTTTAGGTCAAAAAAAAGGTCTAATCCACACAGTCTCCTCTGAACAGTTGATGTTGAGATGTGTCTATTACTTGAACTATGTGAAGCATTTATTTGGGCTGCAATCTGAGGTGCAGTTAACTCTAATGAACGTTCCCTCTGCAGGAGAGGTAACTCTGGGTCTTCCTTTCCTGTGGCGGTCCTGGAGAGAGCCAGTTTCATCATAGCGCTTGATGGTTTTTGTGACTGCACTTGAAGAAACGTTCAATGTTTTTGAAGTGTTCAGAATTGACTGACCTTCATGCCTTCAAGTAATGATGGACTGTCATTTCTCTTTGCTTATTTGAGCTGTTCTTGCCATAATATGAATTTGGTATTTTACCAAATAGGGCTATCTTCTGTATACCACCCCTACCTTGTCACAACACAACTGATTGGCTCAAACACATTAAGAAGGAAAGAAATTCCACAAATTAACTTTTAACAAGGAACAGCTGTTAATTGAAATGTGTTCCAGGTGACTACCTCATGAGCTGGTTGAGAGAATGCCAAGAGTGTGCAAAGCTGTCATCAAGGCAAAGGGGGGCAACTTTGAAGAATCTCAAATATAAAATATATTTTGATTTGTTTAACACTTTTATGGATACTACATGATTCCATATGTGCTGTTTCATAGTTTTGATGTCTTCAATATTATTCTACAATGTAGAAAATAGTAAGAATAAAGAAAAACCCTTGAATGATTAGGTGAGTCCAAGCTTTTGACTGGTACTGTATATATCGAGGTTGGACATTAGCACGTTGGGCTCACATGATTGGTGTTACCTCGTTAGTCTGTATGTGTTACACTTGTGCTGGCTTGTCATCTCGTTAGTCAGAAGGTGTTTCACCTGTGCTGGCACAAGTGATATTTAAGAGCGGCTGGCCCAGTGCTCCATTTGGCTTGAGAGATGTGGAGAGTTAACACCTTTACTTGGCTCTCCCGATTATATTTCTTAAAAATAAAAAAAACTATCTGATCCTTTATCTTTTCTTCACTGTTTTTATTTTTAGTTTGCTTCCGGTCCAATTTTTGTCTGGGTTTTAATTTTGTTTGCCTCTTGGGGCGATGTCCCCGAAACTAGACAAAAACCTCCACACGACCATTTTGTGATGTTCCGGGGACGTCCAAATGACATTTTTGTTTGCAGGGATGCTTGTGTTCATGCAGATAGCATGGGTCAGGTCTAACTGATTACACCATCATTAACAACTACAAGCAACCATCTTTCATAATAATCTCCCTCCTGGTCAGCCAGATAAAACACTTCTATTAACCATGGTCGCACAATCCCACCACTGACACCAAAACTGATTTGGGCGCAGCTCAAGCAGGACTAGATTTGTAACCTTGCATCAGTCCAACATCTAGATACTGCAACCTTGTCAGCCCAACATCTAAGAAATGACCCCAAGTGGGATGAAACTATTGAGACAGATGGTGTTTGGGATGCAACATATCTTTACTTTCTAAGTTAATGGACCCATATGTTTTAGTTCTTTTTATGGAATTGATTCTAAAAGTAAGCCTCTGTAAATTCCAGAATATACACTACCAGTCAAAAGCTTGGACACTCATTCAAGGTTTTTTCTTTATTTTTAATATTTTCTACATTGTAGAATAATAGTGAAGACATCAAAACTATGAAATAGGACATGTAGAATCATGTAGTAACCAAAAAAGTGTTAAACAAATCATTTTAGATTTGAGATTCTTCAAAGTAGCCCCCCTTCGCCTTGATGACAGCTTTGCCCACTCTTGGCATTCTCTTAACCTGCTTCACCTGCTATGCTTTTCCAACAGTCTTGAAGGACTTTAAGACATGAAGATCAGTCAATCTGGAAAATGTCATGAACTTTCAAAGTTTCTTAAAGTGCAGTCGCAAAAACCATCAAGCGCTATGATGAAACTGGCTCTCATGAGGACCGCCACAGGATAGGAAAACCCAGAGTTACCTCTCCTGCAGAGGATAAGTTCATTATAGTTATCAGCCTCATAAAATGCAGCCAAAAAAAGCTTCACAGAGTTAACGTAACAGACACATCTCAACATCAACTGTTCAGAGGAGACTGCATGAATCAGGCTTTCATGGTCGAATTGCTGCAAAGCACACCAATAAGAAGGACACCACTAAAAGACACCAATAAGAAGAAGAGACTTGCTTGGGCCAAGAAACACGAGCAATGGACATTAGACCGGTGGAAATCTGTCCTTTGGTCTGATGAGTCCAAATTTGCGATTTTGGGTTCCAACCACCGTGTCTTTGTGAGACACAGAGTAGGTGAACGGATGATCTCTGCATGTGTTGTTCCCACCGTGAAGAATGGAGGAGGTGTGGGGGTGCTTTGCTGGTGACAGTCTGTGATTTATTTAGAATTCAAGGCACACTTAACCAGCATGACCACCACAGCATACTGCAGCGATACGCCATCCCATCTTGTTTGCCCTTAGTGGGACTATCGTTTGTTTTTCAACAGGACAATGACTGTGTAAGGGCTCCAGGCTGTGTAAGGGCTGTTTGACCAAGAAGGAGAGTGATGGAGTGCTGCATCAGATAACCTGGCCTCCACAATCACCCGACCTCAACCCAATTTCGATGGTTTGGGATGAGTTGGACCGCAGAGTGAAGGAAAAGCAGTCATCAAGTGCTCAGCATATGTTAGAACTCCTTCAAGACTGTTTTGGAAAAGCATTCCCGGTGAAGCTGGTTTAGAGAATGCCAAGAGTGTGCAAAGCTGTCCTCAAGGCAAAGGGTGGCTACTTTGAAGAATCTGAAATATAAAATGTATTTAGATTTGTTGAACACTTTTTTGGTTACTACATGATTCCATAAGTGTTATTTCATAGTTTTGATGTCTTTTATTATTCTACAATGTAGAAAATAGTAAAACAGAAAAACCCTTGAATGAGCAGGTGTCCATACTTTTGACTGGTACTGTATATTACTGCTATTTCTATGAGAAGAAGAAGCCTTCTGGGCATTTTTCCCTTTGCTAGATTTTAGGGCTGAGCCATTAGTGCTTTTTGAAGTTGGTTCGGTTTCGGTTTGATTATTTATCAATAATCACTGTTTCAATATTTTTTAATGCTGTAACACAGAATAAAACAATTAATAAAAGTCCCATGATGGTAGACTGCCCATTAATGCTTCTCACTTGTTAACCATCATTTAATCGCATTACTTTATTATTGAATTCTAAGTAATCTCATCTCTATAGAGCTGCTACCAATATCACTAGTTTGTAGTTCAAAGTAAATAAGGCATACTTTTTTAAATGACTGCTGAATAGCAACTATCAATCAGTTGGATCGTATATTTTCAGGTAGAGATACCTCACTAAGCAACAGCTGCTCTCTGTCATCTCACGAGCACATATTCTTCTCACTTCAGTATCAGGCGTTGAAGAAACAGTAGATGCGCAATGGATTATGGTCATTGTAGTTAATTACCATGTTTTATGTGCTAAACTATGTAGAATATTGGCCTGTTGGAAACTACAACTCCCTGTTACATTGCACAGTTCAGGCTGATTCTGATTTATCTCTAGAGAAACTGTGCAATGTGCGCATTGAGCTCACAGAAAGAAGGTGATGAAATGGAATTCAAATAATTGATCTGATGCCATTGAATTAGTTGTTTAAAAATGAAAAATAACTGACATTTCGGTTAATCGCTCAGCACTACCAGATTTTCTGACTGTTTAATCAAAATGGAAATACTTTGGAAGGTCAAGAGGCTTAATCTGAATACAAATACGAATGATGTGCTCCAATTAAACATCTGACTGGAATTCTGAGACCTTATTAATTAAATAAATAAATATGAATGAACCAACAATACAGTACCTTATGCTGGGACTGATCAAATGTCATGTCTGATTAAACAAAAATAGAACTGTTTGGCCATAATGACTATCATTATGTTTGGAGGACAAAAGGGGAGGCTTGCAACCCGAAGAACACCATCCCAACCGTGAAGTACGAGGGTGGCAGCATCACGTTGTGGGGGTGCTTTGCTGCAGGAGGGACTGGTGCACTTCACAAAATAGATGGCATCATGAGGGAGGACAATTATGTGGATATATTGAAGCAACATCTCAAGACATTAGTCAGGAAGTTAAAGCTTGGTCGCAAATGGGTCTTCCAAATGGACAATGACCCCAAGCATACTTCCAAAATTGTGGCAAAATGGCTTAAGGACAACAAAGTCAAGGTATTGGAGAGGCCTTCACAAAGCCCTGACCTTAATCCCATAGAAAATGTGTGGGCAGAACTGAAAAGCGTGCAAGGAGGCCTAAAAACCTGACTCAGTTACACCAGCTCTGTCAGGAGGAATGGGCCAAAATTCACCCAACTTATTGTGGGAAGCTTGTGGAAGGCTACCCGAAACAATTTAAAGTCAATGCTACCAAATACTAATTGAGTGTATGTAAACTTCTGACCCACTCGGAATGTGATGAAGAAATAAAAGATGAAATAAATCATTCTCTCCACTATTATTCTGACATTTCAAATTCTTAAAATAAAGTGGTGATCTTAACTGACCTAAAACAGGAAATGTTTACTAGGGTTATTAAATGTCAGGAATTGTGAAAAACTGAGTTTAAATGTATTTGGCTAAGGTGTATGTAAACTTCCGACTTCAACTATACATAATGTTGAAATTATAGGTCACTGTAGCCTACAGTTTGTCAAATATTATGACATTTTTCCTTGAAGGTGTACATTTTAATTTCAGCTTTAATTGTTTACATTAGGGTGCACCTCGTTTCATTATGGTTTCACTTTCCATAATGTGTGAGGCATAAATTAGGTCATAATGTTGGCTCTGTGTGTTTGCTCAGTTTTGTCAACACAAGACAGTTCGCTTTGCATTAATAGGCTTTCAGTTAGTTACTTCTTGAGCAAATTTATAAGTACCATAAGTGGCAAAATAGAGATGTCAGGGTTCAGGTACAGTAAGAGCAGCAACTCTCAGCATGATTTCTTGTGTTCTGCGTACTGAGACTCAATATTCAGGTACCCACTGTTTCAACAACGGCCTGCGGATATATCCCAACTGCATCTTTTCATTTCTGACATTGTTTTGAACTTTCTGGAAGTCCATAGCATGAATAAAACATTCTGTATCACGACTGAACATACGTTTCTGTCAAAGGAGAGCACAATTCTGTGTCGTTATTCTGTATACGTATACGCTGAGTGTACAAAACATTAGGAACACCTGCTCTTTCCATGACAGAATGACCAGGTGAATCCAAGTGAAATCAATGACTTGTTAAATGTACTTCAATCAGTGTAAAAGGGGAGGAGACAGGTTAAAGAAGGATTTTGTGTATGTGTGCCGTTCAGAGGGTGAATGGTCAAGACAGAAGATGTCTTTGAACGGGGTAGGTGCCAGGTGCACCGGTTTGAGTGTGTCAAGAACTGCAATGCTGCATTTTTTTTAACGCTGTCACAATCGCCTGGAGTGGTGGGTGCAGAGTCAATTGCAGAGAGCAGAGGATACTGGGGAAAACCGTCTTTATTTGGATTCCCAAACGAACGCCCAAAACCATAGGCGAAGAATAGACAGAAAAATAGTCCGACCCAACACAGGGCACAAACGGACAGGAACACAAACACGCACACCCTGACTAACAGAAAACAATCCCACACAAACATAGGCGGGCCTAACAGGCTTAAATAGACATAAATCAAGAAACAAAATAAGAGACAGGTGCAACCAATAAAACCAAACAAACAGAAAAGGAAAAAGGGATCGGTGGTGGCTAGTAGACTGGCGACGACGACCGCCGAGCGCTGCCCGAACAGGCAGAGGAGTCGTGACAGTACCCCCCCCCCCCCCCCTGACGCACAGCTCCCGCAGCGCGCCGCCACCGGCCTCGAGGGCGACCTGGGGGGCGAGGCGCAGGGCGATCCGGGTGGAGGCGGTGGAAGTCCCTCAGTAGTGAAGGATCCAAAATGTCCCCCACCGGTACCCAGCACCTCTCCTCCAGACCGTACCCCTTCCAGTCCACGAGGTACTGTAGGCCCCTCACCTCGATGTCCAGAGGGGGCGGAGGGACCTCCGGCACCTCACCTTCCTGCAGGGGACCAGCCACCACCGGCCTGAGGAGAGACACATGAAACGAGGGGTTAATACGATAGTAAGGAGGAAGCTGTCACCTATAACACACCTCGTTTATCCTCCTCAGGACTTTAAATGGCCCCACACACTGCGGCCCCAGCTTCCGGCAGGGCAGGCAGAGGGGCAGGTTTCGGGTCGAGAGCCAGACCCGGTCCCCCGGTGCAAACACGGGGGCCTCACTGTGGTGCTGGTCAGCGCTCCTCTTCTGCCGTCCACTAGCTTTTTCGAATGATTCCCGGACGGCTCTCCAGGTGTCCTTCGAGCGCTGCACCCATTCCTCCACCGCAGGAGCTTCGGTCTGGCTCTGATGCCATGGAGCCAGGACCGGCTGGTAGCCCAACATGCACTGGAACGGTGACATGTTAGTAGAGGAGTGGCGGAGGGAATTCTGTGCCACCTCCGCCCATGGGACGTACCTCGCCCATTCACCAGGCCGGTCCCGGCAATACGACCGCAGAAACCTACCCACATCCCGGGTTACTCTCTCCACCTGCCCATTACTCTCGGGGTGAAAACCCGAGGTCAGGCTGACCGAGACCCCCAGCCGTTCCATGAACGCCCTCCAAACTCTGGACGTGAACTGAGGACCCCGATCAGAAACGATGTCCTCAGGCACCCCGTAGTGCCGGAAGACATGGGTCAACAGAGCCTCCGCAGTCTGTAGGGCCGTAGGGAGACCGGGCAACGGGATGAGACAGCAGGACACCACGATCCTGGTCGTTGTGGATCGGTTTTCTGAGACGGGGGAAGGTCGGTGAGAAAATCTACCGATAAGTGCGACCACGGCCGTTGTGGAACGGGGAGGGGCTGTAACTTCCCTCTAGACAGGTGTCGAGGAGCCTTGCTCTGAGCGCGCACCGAGCAAGAGGAGACATAAAACCTCACATCCTTGACAAAAGTGGGCCACCAGTACCTCCCCCTAAGACTCCGCACTGTCCTCTCGATACCAGGATGACCCGAAGAGGGTAGTGTATGGGCCCATCGAATCAACCGATCACGGACACCAAGCGGCACGTACTGAACACCTGCTGGACACTGAGGGGGTGCAGGTTCCAACCGTAACGCCCGCTCGATCTCCGCGTCCACCTCCTATACCACCGGTGCTACCAGACATGAAGCTGGAAGGATGGGAGTCGGATCGATGGGCCGCTCCTCGGTGTCATATAGGCGGGACAGCACGTCGGCCTTCGTATTAAGGGAGCCTGGCCTATAGGAGATCGTAAAACGAAATCGGGTAAAAAACATGGCCCACCTGGCCTGACGTGGATTCAATCTCCTCGCTGCCCGGATATACTCGAGATTACGATGGTCAGTCCAGATGAGGAAAGGGTGCTTAGCCCCCTCAAGCCAATGTCTCCACACCTTCAGAGCCTTGACTAGAGCTGACAACTCCCGGTCCCCCACGTCATAGTTCCGCTCCGCCGGACCGAGCTTCCTCGAGAAGAAAGCGCAGGGGCGGAGCTTCGGTGGCGTGCCCGAGTGCTGTGATAGCACGGCTCCCACCCCAGCCTTGGACGTGTCCACCTCCACTATGAACGCCAAAGAGGGGTCCGGATGAGCCAGCACGGGAGTGTCGGCGAACAGCTCCTTCATGCGACTGAAGGCTCTGGAGCCACCTTCGGTGGGAGTCGTGACAAACGCTCAACAGTTTCCCGTGTGTATCATGAATGGTCCACCACCCAAAGGAAATCTAGGCAACTTTACACAACTGTGGGAAGCATTAGAGTCAACGTGTGCCAGCATCCCTGTGAAACGCAACTCAATATTAGGGAAGTGTTCCTAAAGTTTTGTACACTCAGTTTGTCTGTCTGCTTCATATGCACAACTTTTTGATTATTCAGTTCATCAGGTATAGTGATGGCTGCCAATTATTCTGACCTCTCAAATGAAACATGGGATGTTTTTGACAGGTTTATCACATAGTCTACAGAAGGTAATGTCCAAGTCTGCTAATGGACAGACCTATTGCCATTCTGCCTATTTGAAGGTATTGTCATAATGATTCAAAGACAGGGTTTCTGCCTGATCCCATCCCAGCTCTACAATATTCATGATCTGAAGCATTGTAGCGAGTTGTAATGCAAGGTGACAGGCTTTGTACCACTACCTTTCCAAAGCCTCATCTGCACCATAGCAGTGGGAAGCGGCATCCTTGAAGTGTGAATAAGAAATACCATCACAAGCCTGACCAAGACACTTTATCTGTCAATCTCTGGTCTGTTTGACCTTGCTGGTATTTGAAATGAGATTGAGCTGTGGGAGGGAGTTATTCTCTCTCACACCTGAGCTCTGACTTAGACATACATACACACCTCAAATGGCATTCTACCATATTCAGTACTCTACTTTGTCCAGAGCCCTATGTTTTAGGCAACTTGTCAATACAGCTGTACAGTTGGATATTCAAAGCTGCAGTCTTTATTTTAACCTCTGAACTATAGGTCAATCATCCCAGGCTGTACTAAATCCTAATGGCCCTATTTATTTAGCTGTTTAAAGCAAATATTGACTTGTGCACTAAATTCCTCAATCAAACTGAGGGAAATAGTGTTTTCCTCGGTGCTCTGTAGTAGTAGACACTTTTGAAAGTTGTGTTATTGGGATGAAAACAGGGTACAGCCACAAGGGCTGTTTGGGGGGCCCTGAGCGGGATTTGGTTTGGGGACCCTGCCACCCCCCACCAAGACCCCGCCACCCCCACCTACATTTCCTGCAATTCTCCACATTTTGCCATGGGGGAGTAGGACAGTGGAGGACAGCTCATAATGTCTGGAATGGCGTGGCATCAAACACATAGAAACCATGTGTGTGATGTATTTGATACCATTTCGCTCCAGCCATTGCCACCAACCCCCTGTGGAGCAGAGAAAATGTTGTTTTAAAGCAACTTTTCTGCAGTTCTCCACATTCTGCCATGGGGTGGAGATCAAATTTGGCAATTTTACAAAAAATGTAATGTAAGTCTACTTATTTTGCCATGGGGCAGAGACACGTTTTCACTTGTAAAGTAAGTTTTCTACAGTTCTACACATTTTGACATGACTTATGCCATGTTAGTGATATCTGAGAGAGTGACATTTTTTATGGGGATCCCCTGGAGGTCAGGGGCCCTGGGCATGTGCCCGGTCGGTATTCGGTCATGATAAGACCGAATAGACTAATTTACCAGTCTAAAAATTGCTAGCTGACATCAGTGGAGGCTTGTGGGAGGAGCTATAGGAGAATGGGCTCATTGTAATGGCTGGAATGAAATAAATGCAATAGAGTCAAATATGTAGTTGCCATATGCTTAATGTGTTTGATACCATTCCAATCTAGCCATTACAATGAGCCCATCCTCCTATAGCTCCTCCCACCAGTCTCCACTGGCTGACATGGCTAATTGAGTGACTGTCAGTGATTGACAAAACAAGAGAAACTGCTGATGCACAACCAAATTTCAAACATACACCTTGTGTATTCTACTATTATAACTCAACAGTAAATTGAGACCCTGACTGAATTGCTAATTTATTTAATATTATAAAATAAGAAAATTGGGGTCAGGGGCCGGCCCCCTATCCTGATATGCTGTCTTTGGTGTGTATAGAGATTTTAATCATTTTTTTTAAGCGGTTGAGTTGAGGATCTACAGTGGGGAGAACAAGTATTTGATACACTGCCGATTTTGCAGGTTTTCCTACTTACAAAGCATGTAGAGGTCTGTAATTTTTATCATAGGTACACTTCAACTATGAGAGACGGAATCTAAAACAAAAATCCAGAAAATCACATTGTATGATTTTTAAGTAATTAATTTGCATTTTATTGCATGACATAAGTATTTGATACATCAGAAAAGCAGAACTTAATATTTGGTACAGAAACCTTTGTTTGCAATTACAGAGATCATACGTTTCCTGTAGTTCTTGACTAGGTTTGCACACACTGCAGCAGGGATTTTGGCCCACTCCTCCCTACAGATCTTCTCCAGATCCTTCAGGTTTCGGGGCTGTCGCTGGGCAATACGGACTTTCAGCTCCCTCCAAAGATTTTCTATTGGGTTCAGGTCTGGAGACTGGCTAGGCCACTCCAGGACCTTGAGATGCTTCTTACGGAGCCACTCCTTAGTTGCCATGGCTGTGTGCTTCGTGTCGTTGTCATGCTGGAAGACCCAGCCACGACCCATCTTCAATGCTCTTACTGAGGGAAGGAGGTTGTTGGCCAAGATCTCGCGATACATGGCCCCATCCATCCTCCCCTCAATACGGTGCAGTCGTCCTGTCCCCTTTGCAGAAAAGCATCCCCAAAGAATGATGTTTCCACCTCCATGCTTCACGGTTGGGATGGTGTTCTTGGGGTTGTACTCATCCTTCTTCTTCCTCCAAACACGGCGAGTGGAGTTAGACCAAAAAGCTCTATTTTTGTCTCATCAGACCACATGACCTTCTCCCATTCCTCCTCTGGATCATCCAGATGGTCATTGGCAAACTTCAGACAGGCCTGGACATGCACTGGCTTAAGCAGGGGGACCTTGCGTGCGCTGCAGGATTTTAATCCATGACGGCGTAGTGTGTTACTAATGGTTTTCTTTGAGACTGTGGTCCCAGCTCTCTTCAGGTCATTGACCAGGTCCTGCCGTGTAGTTCTGGGCTGATCCCTCACCTTCCTCATGATCATTGATGCCCCACGAGGTGAAATCTTGCATGGAGCCCCAGACCGAGGGTGATTGACCGTCATCTTGAACTTCTTCCATTTTCTAATAATTGCGCCAACAGTTGTTTCCTTCTCACCAAGCTGCTTGCCTATTGTCCTGTAGCCCATCCCAGCCTTGTGCAGGTCTACAATTTTATCCCTGATGTCCTTACACAGCTCTCTGGTCTTGGCCATTGTGGAGAGGTTGGAATCTGTTTGATTGTGTGTGGACAGGTGTCTTTTATACAGGTAACGAGTTCAAACAGGTGCAGTTAATACAGGTAATGAGTGGAGAACAGGAGGGCTTCTTAAAGAAAAACTAACAGGTCTGTGAGAGCCGGAATTCTTACTGGTTGGTAGGTGATCAAATACTTATGTCATGCAATAAAATGCAAATTAATTATTTAAAAATCATACAATGTGATTTTCTGGATTTTTGTTTTAGATTCCGTCTCTCACAGTTGAAGTGTACCTATGATAAAAATTACAGACCTCTACATGCTTTGTAAGTAGGAAAATCGGCAAAATCGGCAGTGTATCAAATACTTGTTCTCCCCACTGTATGTGCCTTCCCACTGGGCACAGACGTCAATTCAACATCTACTCCACGTTGGTTCAACATAATTTCATTGAAAATACGTGGAACAACCAACGTTGATTTAACCAGTGTGTGTCGAGGTATTTGTCACTTAACTATGGCATGCACTTATTTATTTAGGCAGCAGATTCATCCATCCAAAACCAGCTGTACCATAACAACAGCTTTTCTGGCATGGTATAAAATGTGGATAAATTCAAAGTGTTATTTTATTGTAGAACCACAATCCAGACCAAATGTTCAAAAATAGCTTACAAATCAAATTGGTGACTGATACTGTAAATTGCTTTTTTGTTTTAAAGATTCTTCCACAGAAAATAAAGCTTTGTCTTCAGAATAGGCCATCAACCAGGCATATTACTGCAGATAGATAAAAAGTGGAGTCTAACGGGCATTCACATGTACTCTTGGTCAAGACCATACGTCCCACCACACTCAATATTGAAATGGGTCTTGGTTGTCATAAAACTCAGAGTTGAGGATTAGCTGACTCATTCATGCACATTAAAATGGCCGAGGGAAGTAAAGGTGCTGAGGGTGCTGCAGCACCCCTAGGGCTTACAAAAGTAGTGCACTGGGCTTTTAATAGTCCTGTATTAGCCGTCTGTAGCGTGCGCAAATGATTCTTTTTGAGGCAGCAACACCAGACAGATGCAAGACATGCAGATGCCAAAGCCAGAGGGTGTCTTGCAGTGCAGAATTAATAGAATGTATTTCTCAGAATATACCTCTACATGAAATATAAACTGAAACATGATGCTTTGAAGTGGTTTCTATGATGCCCTGAAAAACAGGCAAATCCTTGACAAAGTTCTTAGACACCCGGTCAGGGTCAGATGTGTAAGCAGACTTCATTCCTTCAAACAACAATACAGTTTCCTCTTGAGACAACG